>NC_081416.1:93382828-94002748 GCF_949786415.1 Peromyscus eremicus | reverse complement strand
GTTAATATGGGATGATTGATGATGTTTACTAACTTAAAAGGCAGAATATGGTATGATTTTTTATTTTTATTGGTAGGATGATTTTGATGTGATTTGTGTGATTTTAAAATATTGATGAAATTAAACATCATCTTCTAAATGTGATGACCATTTTGTTGTGACTAGCTCTTTAACTTTTATTCATTCTGATGTCATGCATTACTCTTTTTTTAGTCATTTATAGATCTCTTTGAAGTTAAAATTGTCAACACGTATTTGCCTTAAATGTTATTGTTTCTGAATTCACATGTGTAATGTTCTCCTCTGGGAAGTGCCGCCTTGGATGTCATACTTGGGAAGTCCCTCCCACTCACACTTTCGTTCCTGGGATCATAAAAACTGCCCATTTCACCCATGGCAATGCTAAGAATTAACATCTACTAAGTGATCATTAGCCATTTGCTAAGCCCTGCTCTCAGAAGTCTATGCATTGTCGTCTGCATTTCTCACAAAATGCTGTGAGGGTCAAGTGATTACATGTAATGAGCGACAGATCTTGGAATCAAACCTGGATAGTCTGACTCTAGGGGCAGCAATCTAAAACCACAGTCTCTACTTTATAAAGAAAATCCACCAGAAGTTAATTGGTATATTATAAACTAATGATCTTAGCTAAACTATCAGCAAATAAGTAGTTATCTCATTCCTGTCTAATAAACCAACATTTGCTGAGCAATCACTATTATCATATAACAGATTCAGATATTTTTAACTTTTGGCACAGTCACAAAGTAGAAGCCTGAAAATTGAAATAAAGTTAAGATAAATATGGAAATAATTAGAATATAAAAGCTGTTCATTGCTGTCCTCAGACAGACGTTCTCTGACTCTAAACCTGTTGGTCATGGGACTTACTGGAATGAAAGACAATGTTTGAGAGCATAGTGTTTAGAATTGTACTACTGGGCTGGAGAGATGGCTCGTTGGATAAAGCACTTGCTGTACAATCATGAGGCCTGGAGTTTGTGTCTCCATAACCCACTTGAAAGATGGGCAAGTGTGGAAGATGGCTTTAATTCTAGCACCTGAGAGTCAGAAACCCAGGGCAGGCTGGAATCAGTTAGCTCTAGGTTCAGTGAAAGACTCTGCCTTGGTAAATAAAGTAGGCCATGATCTCAGAAGATAACTGACTTTTCAACTTCAGGCCTTCACATGTACATGCGCACATATGTATGCCTATACAAAAGCAAACACACATCATACATGCACACACCACACACAGGTACACATGTAAATAGAAGCATATTGTGCTACTAGTATGTGGTGGGGGTTCAGTAGGATTTAGTTCTTGGAAAATAAACAAACCTGAGTATGTTTTATACATGTTATTCCATATGTTATGAGACAATCATGTACCAAAGTAATTGGTATCTGTGTACTTTGGTCACTTTTTGCTAGGATTTAGTTCTTGGAGAATAAACTAACCTGAGTATGTTTTATACATGTTATTCCATATGTTATTATGAGACAATCATGTACCAAAGTAATTGGTATCTGTGTACTTTGGTCACTTTTTGCATTTTACTTTTTTTCTATTAAACTTTACATTTTTAATAGTAGCAATAGCAAATGTATTTTATAATAATTCATTTTACCACCTAACTAGACAAATTCTCAATCTTAGTAATAATATTTTTATTAATTCTTTGAGAACTTCATGCTTGTATGCAGTGTATTTTGTTCATATTCACTCCTTAATTCTCCCCTTAATTTCCCCCCAACTCCTCCAAGATCAACCTTCTCCCTCTCTCAACTCTTTGTCTTTTTTTTTTTTAATTAAAACCCACCAAGTCCAATTTGTGCTGCCTATGTATACATTGCATGGTTAACCTATCAGGGGCCACACTGTCAAAGAAAACTGACATCCCCTTCCCTAGAAGCAATCCTGCCAATACCCCTTCACCTGGGGATAGAAACTCATGAGTCCCTCTCCAGTCCATGTTAGAATGCTGACCAGCTTGGTCTTGTACAGGTCGCGTGCAGACAACCATGCCTGCTGTGAGGTAATGAATGCCGCAGTCCTCTCATGACCAGAAGACAGTTTTGCTGTGCTCTCCCCTAACTTCTGCCTCTGTCTTTCTGTGCAATCATCCTTGATGGCCTCTGAGCCTTCGGGAGACTGGATTTACTGTTCATGACTGGGCACTTCATAAAGACTTATTCTCTATGTGAGTGTCTATGTTAGCCATCATGCACTGTACAGAAAGAACTTCTCTGGGAGCTATATTAACCTATGGGTATAGATTATGTCCTTTTAACACAATAGTAGTATGTTCACCATGGTGCTTATGAGCTCCCCAACTGTGTGTTCCTGTCCATATTCACAATACCAAGTATGTGTTTCCTCCTGTTGAGTGGGTCTTAAATTTAATCATAAAGCTGTTCGTTACCCCCATAAAATTTGTGCCACTATTATAACCATGGGAATTTTTTACCATGACCATCATTATTATAGCTCATAAGGTTCACAGATGGGTAAGACTTGATGACTTATCCTCCAGCACCCTGAATACCTCCTTCGGGTACTATGAAAGCTAGCTAATAGGGAGGAAGCTTCATGTTCAACACCGATTTGATTTCTTCGTGTCCTGTATCTGACGTGTTGAGTGTTTTCAGCAACAGAGTCTTTTTTTCTATTGCTCTTCCTCTTCGTCCCTCTCTTCCTCCTCCTCCTTTTCTGGGGAAACGAGTGTTTTTGAGACACAATCTCACTATGTAGATTAGGCTGATCTGGAACTCACCATAGGTAGTTTGAACTTAGACTTACGGTCTTCTACTTAGCCTCCTGAGTGCTAGGATTAGTTACATACCTCCCACACCTAGCTTATAAACTTTCTTTATCTAAATTTGTTATATAGTTTTTAAAGGAAATTTTTCCTTTGTAATTTTTTTTTTTGCTGGCATTGAGAAGTGGAAATTTCACATTTTTAAAATAGTTTGCCTTCCTGTTGAACATAGAACCTTCCATTAAATTGAAGTATAAATTATATTTAATAAAATGCATAGATCGTCAGTGTTCAGTTCAAGTTGAAGAATTTGACATTCATGGTCATCATGTAAGACTAGGTCCAGAACATTTCTGTCTCTGCCAAGAGTTCCCTGGTCCCTTGCTCCCTTCAGTTCCTTCAAGAACAGCTACATTCTCACTTTGGTGCCGTGATTAACTGCTCTTGACTTCACACGCGTGCGTGCGTGCGTGCGTGCGTGCGTGCGTGCGTGCGTGCGTATACAGGGAGGGTTCCTTTGCTTGTTGTGGTGTTTTTGATACTCACCTGTGCTGTGGAGTATGGCAGTAGCTTTGTTGTTGTTGTTTTTCCTTTTCATCTGAGCAATGTTACACTCTATATCAGAATGTATTCCTTCCTCTTCTCTTGGACAATTGGATTGTTGATTTTGATTGTTTGCTGCTTAGAAAATGTGAATACGTGAATAGTCTTGTATAAGTCTTTGAGTTTATATTTGTATTTGTCTTGACTAAACACTTAGAAGTAGAGTTTCACGATGTTGAGTTAGATTTTTTTTTATAAAAAAAAAATAAATAAAAAACCAGAGGGCTGGAGAAATGGCTCGGTGTTAAAGAGTACTCTTGCAGAGGACCAGAGTTCAGTTCCCAGTACCCACATGAGGCAGCTCACAGCAGCCAATAATTCCAGTCCCAGGAGATCCAAAGCCCTCTTCTTGTCTCTGTGGGAATGAGCACACACATGCACATTTCTTCTCTCTCTCCCTCTCTCTCTCTCTCTCTCTCTCTCTCTCTCTCCCTCCCTCCCTCCCTCCCTCCCTCCCTCCCTCCCTCTCTCTCTCTCCCTCTTTCTCTCTCTGTCTCTCTGTCTCTCTCTCTCTCTCTCTCTCTCTCTCTCTCTCTCTCTCTCTCACACACACACACACACACACACACACACATTTGTTAAAGCATGGTGGCACATAACTGTAATACTGACTGAGGCAGGATTGGTAATTTAAAGTTACCTTGGTTATTTATAGTGCACTTTGGAACAACCAAGGCTACTTTGCACAACTCTGTCTCAAACACAATCAAACAGAAAGGGAAATGAAGGTGGTTTTTCAAAGTGCTGCTTTACATTCATGCCAGCTGTGCATGTGTGCTCCAGCTGCTTCACAATCTTGCCAATGTTTGCTGCTGCCATTGTTGTTTTGGCCATTCTAGTGGTGCATTTTATTGTGATTTTTCTTTATAACTAATGAATCAGAGAACATCCCTATATATATTCATTTGTTAAATTTATAGTTTACTTTTTGCTGTTGAGTTTTAATTGGATTGTTTTTATCTTCTGATTTGGAGGAGCTCTTTATTTTTGCCCACTTGTAATTAGCCACCTGTCTAATTAGCTTCAATAGTTTTTTACTTGGTTATCTTGGAGTGTCAACTAATTTCTCATTGATTCTTTGAATAATTATATAGCAGGTGCATTTTAAAATCATGTTTTCTTTTATTTTTTTTTTGCATTTTACAGTATTTCATTGAACATCCCAAACTATTTTCAAAAGAGAGAGCAGGAATTCTTGTCCCGTTCAATGATGATAGCCTTAAGTTTTGTGTGGTTTTTATTAGGGCTGGATTTCAAATTATATATAATGTATTTTCCTCTGTTTGAATTTGTGTGTTTGTTTGTGTTCATATGCATGCAAGTGTGTGTGAAGGCCACAAGGTAACATCAGAAACATTGGGTAGCTTCTTTTATTCCTTTCCACCTTCATGTGACCCATCCTGTGTGCGTGCGTGCGTGCGTGCGAGCGTGCGTGTGTGTGTGCGTGCGTGTGTGTGTGCGCGCGTGCGTGCATGCATATGTGTGTGTGTGTGTGTGTGTGTGTGTGTGTGTGTGTCTGTGTCTGTGTCTGTGTCTGTGTCTTTGTGTGTCTGTGTCTTTGTGTGTCTGTGTCTGTGTGTGTCTTTGTCTGTATCTGTGTCTGTGTACATGTCTGGGTGTGTGTCTGTGTGTGTAGGAGTGCTCACCTATATGTGCATGTGTGGAGGTCAGAGGTCAATACCTGTTATCTTCCTCTATGTTCTCCATATCACCACCACCAGCACCACCACTACCATCATCATCATTATTTTGGTAGTAGTGGGGATTGAACCTTGAGCCTCAAACATGTAAGGCAATCACTCTGCCACTGAGCTACACTCTCAGCCCTTCTACCTTGTTTTTCAGACAGGGGCTCTCACTGAATCCAAAGTATGACAGTTCAGATGGAGGGTCTATGAGCCCACAGTGTCCACCTGGCTGCCTCCCTGCAGGGTGGGGATTGCAGGTGTACCCTGCCATGCCAAGATTTTACATGGATGCTGGGGTTCCAAACTCAGGTCCTCATGATTGCACAGCAAACACGTAATTTACTCAGCTCATCCATCTCACTAGCCATGTGATGTTTTGTGTTGAGATGTTTAATGGGTTTTTTTTCCTCCAGCTAGTAATGTGATTCATTACATTCGTTGTTTACTAATTTTGAGTCACCATGTGCCTGGAAATAAACCTACTTGGTCCAAGTATGTTGATGCTGATAGATTTTGTTTGTTAATATATGACACTTTTCAGCCATATTTACGTAAGGGTCAGCCTATCGCTTTATTGGCTTGCTTGGTATTGCTTTGGTGACACTGTTTGTTTTATGAACCCCTGTCCCATCCTGGTTTCAGGGTTAGAGCAGACTCAGGGGAAGAGGTGAAGAGCAGCTACTGTGCTGCCTTCTTTGTCACAGTTTTCACTAAATTGGCGACACGTCTCACTCTATCTTTTCCAGTACTGTCTGTTTTGCCCTGGAGTGATTTTTCTCCACCTCAAATCTCATGCTTCCTTATTGTTGGTGCCACCCTGTGCTGAGCTCCAGTCCCCCAGGGCAACATCCTTACCTGCTTTGGCCCTGATTCTGCAAGTTTAGTCTTTGTCAGAACCCTTGGCTGCCTGGGTCTCTCAGAGTCGATTCTCTTTGGGGATAAGTTCCCATCAGCTAAGCTGGGGGGCATTTCATGGCTGCATCGAGGGCTGCAGTCCTCACAGTCCTCACCTTGAGCCGTGTCATCAGTTGGACAACATAAAATTCACAGTATGCTATTTTTGACCTACAAAAAAGGCAGCTTCACAGAATTCAGGCTGTTTCCTCTGAGATGTCTGGAGGCTCCTGGGGCCTGGGAAAGCCTTCATTTCCTGATTGCTGGAGGTCTGAAGGAGAGGCCTGCAGTGGGTAAGGTTGGGCACAAAAAAATAAAAGAAAGGCTTCCTAGTGAGTATTTCAAGCTCTTTTTGCAGGATGATTACTTTTTTTCTGTCTCACACTTTTGTTTTTGTTTTGTTTGTTTAACTTATTTTTAGTGTGTGTGTGTGTGTGTGTGTGTGTGTGTGTGTGTGTGTGCAGACACCTGAAGAGGCTAGAAGAGTGCATCACACCCCCTGGAGCTTGAGTTAAAAGTGGTTGTGAGCTTCCCAACATGAGTGTTGAGAACCAAATTTGGGTCCTCTGAAAGAGCAGGGATTGCTCTGGACTCCTAAGCCATCACTCCAGCCCCCTAGTATTTTGTTATATTGTTGTTTCATACCTTGAAAGCTGGAGAAGTTGCTCAGTGGTTAAGAGCGTTTATTGTTCTTGCAGAGGACCTGAATTCAATTTTCAGCACCCAAGTCAGGTAGCTCACAACTACCTTTGACTCCAGCTCTAGGATCTGATGCATCTGACCTTTGCAGGGACCAGCACTAATATGCACATAACCCATTACACAGACCCACAGATATATATAATTTAAAATAATAAAATAAACCTTATTCTTTAAACTGGCTTGGAATTTAATATGTAGCTTAGGCTAGCCTTAAACACAGTCCTCCAAGTGCTAGAATTATGTACATTTTCCACCACATCTGGCTCCTCTTACACTTTTCTACATTGTCCTAAATTCAAATGGTCTCTTGCTTTGCTATCTCTGAGTTCTTGGGGAAAGTATTTCCCTAGTCCCCATTTACAACTCTTTCTGAATGAGAGTAGCCTCCCTCTGATACGCCACATTATCAAATGCAGCAATACTTTCTAATGACTAGAGACCTTATAAAATCAAGACAGTCTTAAGAATTTAGCTAAAAGAACAGCACTTGAATGTCATAAACATGCTCTTAATTTTCTCTGCTAGCCCCTTAACCTGCTATCTGTATAGAAGCAGAGGTGATTATTCTCAATTCTTGGTTGAATCTTATCACTAATTTGACCATAGTCCTCTTGTGGTTCCTTCTTTCATCAGAGTAAAACCAGAACCTGGGCTAGGGATGTAGCTCAGTTGATAGAGTGCTTGCCTAGCATGCAGAAGGCCCTGGTTTAATCCCCAGCACAGCATAAACTGGGTGTTGTGGTGCTCACTCATAATCCCAGCAAGAGAATCTAAGTCCAAGGTGATCCTCAGTAATGAGTTCAAGGACAGGGTTGGATACGTGACACCCTACCTTAGAAGAACAGCACAAAGCCAGAGTCCTTCATGACCTCCAGGATGTAGACCTGTCCTTCCCCACATTTCTCACCTCTCTGCCACCACCCTGCACACTTTCTCCACTCCAGCTACACCAGCTTCCTGCCATTGCTCAGACCTGCTCCTGCCCCAGGACCACTTTCTCTAACTAGCTGCTTCCCTTGTCAGTCTTCATCCTTCAACTTTGACTTCTTTCAGGTCTCCTCTCATACAGTGCCTTCTCTGAGGACTCCCTGGCCACCCTGTTTAAACTTGCATTTCCTCTCACCAGCTCTGATCATCCTCTCCTTATTAGTCACCCCTTTCAGTCTGATAGTGTTTCTTAGTTCCCTGGGTGCTACAATGGCAGTTTGATGGCTATTCCATTACAGCCAGAATTCTTATCCTTTCTCTTCTTTGCATTCCCAGCACCTATTGTAATGCCTAGAACATAGTACATATTCAGCAAGTAATTGCTAAATAAATGAGTAAATACATTTAAATGAAGGGATGTGTAGCTCGATGTTAGAGCACTAGCCTAGTGTGCACAAGCTCTGTGTTCAGTACACACACACACACACACACACACACACACACACTCGACAACAACAAGATGAAGTCCCATGTGTATCAGAGTACTGGATGGAGAAAGTGCTGGTCCTCCTACCCCACCCATGTGTGTCATCCTGGAAAAGTTGAACTAAGACAATTGTTTTGAAATTCTACTAGTATCATTTGACACATTCTAAAAATCATCTTTTAATGAAGACATGGAGCTCATGGGGATGGATTCGAAATATGTTGCAGACCCATTCTTGACACTGATCTACTTTGTGACTGTGGGCCAGCCCACTGTGGGCTGATGTTTTACGATGATAGTCATCTTTCCTGAAAAGCTCTGTCTGCTGCCAGGGGAATTCTTTCAGCATTGCCTTGTCTCCCTTATCCACACTGTAAATCAGACTGTAAAGTATCTTTGAAGAAAAATTGAGCTAGAGGAGAGAGTCCCTGCCCTGAGCTGCCTCTGACCAGTCTGTCTGTTCCTCCTGAAGAGACTGCTGCCCTCATCCACCAGTGTGCTCATTTTCTATGGGCCCACTCTGTGCCAGGCCCTACTCCGGGAGGAGTACTGTGAGAAGACAATGAGTTAGCACGTGTGTTAATCAGCTGTGGCACTAACTGCTTGACATATGTTATCACAAAGAGTGGGTTCAGAAACAATCTATGATTGCCCCATTTGAAGTATCCCTAAGATGGTCCCTTATTATACCTTCCTGAAACTGCCCTTTATTGTACCAAATCTCCTCTCCCCTCAACAGTGTTAGAAAATTGGACACAGAGGAGAGTAGTCTGATGTTTGCTCTTGGACAAAATGTAGATCCTCTTTGGCTAAAGCACCATTTGCCCCAGTTCTCAAATTGGATTTAGTTGAGGTAGTGCCTTTCTCTCTTTTTCCCCACTAGTTGAAAAGGCAAAAACAGTTCTTTATGATAACGAGTGGGACAGAAAGTCATTCCTGAGGGTGGGGATATTGTGTGGCAAAAAGAAGAATCTAGATCCTTTTCTTCTTTCTTTTTTTTTCCCTCCTGGTCCAACTTTTCCCAGTTCCCTCAAATCTTCACTATTCAAGAAAGAATGTGACCACCTTCCCTGTGACTACCTTCCCTGTAAGCTTCAAAGAGAATGTTGGCTGTGACAGGCCCCCTACATGGGGGAACTACAGGATCTGCAGTCAGGCTGCCTGCTTGGGAGTGTGGCTCCCATACCAAGTAGCCCAGTGACCTTGAGAAAAATAATTTACCTCTCCTACTTAACTTCCCTGGATAAATGTGGCAAAAGGAATACACTGCCCTTGCCTTCTGCATCTTAGATTCACAACTATCCTTTTTTTTTTATTCTGTAATATATTACATCCCAACTGCAGGATCCCCACCACCACTCCTCCTAGTTCCTTCCACCTCTGCTCTCCCTCAGATCCACTCCTCCTCTGCTTTCTTTAAAAAAAGAAGAGCAGGCCTCTCAGGGATAGGTTAGTTGAGCCTATGACCCTTGTTCTCGTGTTGTCCTGGATCCCTCTGGCTCCTGCAATCCTTCCTCCTCTTCTTTTGTGCAAGTGCCCTGGCTCTGGACCAGTCATTGTTTGGCTATATTACCATAACCCCAGCATATCTTGCAGGCTTGACAGATTGTAGGTCAAAGGTTTTTGTGACTGATTTGATGTCGCAGTCCCACTGCTGGGAGTCTGGCTTGGTTAGAGAAGATGGCCAGTTCAGGCTCTATATTCCCCATTACTAGATCTCACTAGGGTCACTGTTGTATTTTAGAAATGGCCGGAAGGAGTCACACCATACAACAGGGCCCACGTGGGAGGTTTATTGAGGGGAGGGGAGAGAATGGGCAGAGAATGGGGCAGAGACCTGTCCCTGGGAATGAGAACAAAGGAAGAGAAAGAGACAGGAGATGGACAAGGCCCGCCTTTTATAAGGAAATGTAGCAAATGTGCACAGGGGTTGTTTTTAGTGGCTACAGCCGAGGGTATATCCTGTCAGGACCCTAAGGGCAGGCCAGATGCCTAAATGCTAACATTCCTCCCTTTTGATTATTATAAAAAGGTTAAGAGTTAGAAAGGGTAGCAGGTGAGGTGAGGATGAGGGCACTGTGTTCTCAAGACTGCTTCCTGATAACCTGGGGGACGTCGATCACCTTTGGGAGATCTGAGAAAGCTAGGGTGCTGGCCACGTCCTGTTTCTCTTCGCTGTCCAGGCTCTGTGGAACCGTCAGGCACCACTTGGACCTGGCAAGATGTTGTTCGAGGTGGATCCAAGTCAACTCCCTGGAGCTCACCAGAAATCATGATGAGGTCACCAGCCAAGATGGAGGAGAGCCATGTGGTTGCTATTAATAATTACGTGCACATACACACAGAATTAAACAGGAGTTGAGTAAATAGAAAGGGAGAACCAGTGTGTGCTGAGCAAGATGAAACTGGCTTCTCCATGTCTGATTCACACATTGCAGCAAATAGAACATTTAGAGAGGGAGAGCAGACAGACACAAGCAGATCTTGGAGCAAAGAAAAAGAAAAAAGGCAGAGAGTTCTTTCTCAGTTCCCCAACTGCCTGGTCCAAAGAATGGTCAGTGGGTCTCCAAAAGACATCCCAATGGGACAGGGAGGTGTATAACACAGTTCCAAAGGATGAGGCAGAGAGAAGAAGATCCAAAGGCCTGAATGTTCTGGCATCTCAGGAATCCAGGGAGGATCAGATTATGTGGGCACAAGCTGTTCAGTATGTCATCATGCAAGAATAGGGGCTGAGGGCTAAGAGCCTGAGAGAGACACAGGTGCCTGGTACCAGGACTGTGCTCAAGAAATGAAGCCTCCCATCTAGGGGAATGGTCAGAGGCAGGTAGCCCCACTAGAGACTCAATTGTTTGTATTGAATGGAAGGCAAAGATGTCAGTGAATGAGAAAGCAGATTTGTTGCAGGTGGAAGAGAACAGATCTGCTGCAGGTGGAGCAGGCCATTAGAGTCATAGCATGAAGTGGGTACCTTTGGCAGACCCTGCCAAGGTATGCCACAAAGCAAACACACCACATGCAACAGAGTTAGTACAAGAGGGGGAGAGCCGAAAGTGAAAGAGTAAAAGGCTGCATCAGAGTGGGGACTTGAGAGAGGCAGGCAGACAAGAGGAAGGGAAGCGAGAAAGAAAAGAAGAGGCAAGAGAGGAAATTGGAGACAAAGAGAGGAGGAAGAGGCAAGAGAAGAGGACAAGGGAGCAAACTCTGCCTGGCGGGCACTTTTAAAGTCTGCACATCTCGAATAGCTGGCAGTGGAAAGGGATCAGGCAACAGGTCATGATGTAACTGCTTTGGCAACAAAGGTAGGCTGCTGCTGCTGCTGCTGCTGCTGCCGCTGCTGCTGCTGCTGCTGCTACAGAAACCACTTTGAACTCATCTTAATGTTTTCTTCAAAAGCCAATTATGCTATACCCAAAGCCAGCACACAATGCTCAATTCTGAGGATGCTCTGAGATTCCCACAGCCTTTAACTAAGAACACATTTTCATCTAAAATTACTTTGTGACTTTTTCTATTGAGATTGGAGGTTCTGGGGTTTTTTTGTTTGTTTGTTTGTTTTTTAAAAAAAACTCCTCTGAATTGTTATTGAAATTAAGTCCTAGAGCCTTTGGGGGGAACTTTAACTTTAGAAAAGAGCTGTCTTTCTTTTATTCAAGAAACTTCTTTAGCTAAACATGACCCCTGGGAAGATAGAATGATGAAAAAAATATAGGAGTCTCAAAGTATCTATTAGGAAGGCAGTAGTGAGAAGAGACAGGGAAGGGGACAGGAAAAAAGAAGTTCCCATACCCCAAATCCCTTTGCCAGGGACACAAAGGTTTGGGACTCAGCTGTGTATTACTATCTCCTTTTGTGCTCCTAGGATGTGGACGAACATCATTAAGCAACAGACTTCATCTCCAGCTCTTCCCTCCAAGTCAGTCACACACTCTACCTAACCATACGTCCTTAATTGTGGTTCTGATAACATAAAAGTCCTGACCCAGAAATCTATAATGTCTCTTACTGTCTGGGCCAAGTGTTTTCAAATTCTTGGTCTTTTATTTAAAGAATTGTCCCAAAGGTGCACATAGATTGCAAAGTAGCAAGGAAACTTTCTTTTTCATCTGCATTATTGTTTTGCTTTTAAATAAATATGCACTGCCAATTGTGACAGCTGACTGTATGAGTGAGAGTACTCAAGGGGTCCTGGTTATTATTTGTGTCTTCCTTTACAAGTCTCAAGAAAAGGAGGAGTTAGATTGTGAAAGAGCTTCATGTCCATGTTTCTCTGTTTTGATTGACAGGCTTGGATTATATAAGACTGCTCACGTAAATGCCCCTTGCTGTGATACATCTGATTTTAATAATATGCATATCTAATCATGCATAGGCATAATATGGTAAATAGAGGGTTCCACATAAGTTTACTCAGAGGACACAGTTTGTCTTACTGAACATGCACCCAAAACTAATTCAAGCCAGATGGACCCACCTTCCTTTTTGTAGGGTATGTTGTAGGACATGTTTGAATGAAACAGGGCATGATTAAGGAGTTGCTAAGGGGAATAACATATCTCCATTGTTTAAAGTAGATATACATGTAGCTTGATGCAGGTGGGACACTCTAAAAGGTTTCTTAGGTGCATTGTTAGAAGAGGAGTGTGCAAGCCAAGTAGACTCAGGTTACTAAGCCTGTCTCTATGTTTGCCTGCCTCATTACCTGTCCCCTTATGTTTGTGTCTGATCCATGGGATTACAGGGGATCAGAACAGCAAGAAAGAAAAGCCTTTCCATTTGTTCAACTGCTTTATTGATACTTGATTCTTCTCTAACACATTGAAACTTACTGAACAGATGGGGAAGCACACCACTTTGAAAGACAGCCCATGGTTTGGGATAGTGATAGAAGAGAATATTAGAGATCTCCTGTGGTTCTCACTTATGGATCCTAATTCTTCTTGTTGGAACCATTAAGAGAAAATCCATTCCTTCTTCTGTGTGACAGAAATTCACATTCATGCCAACAGGAATCTTGTGCTTCTTGATTATTATTTTTTTCTTTAGGGCTTACAGGCTTATTATCAGTTACTCACTGTTCCTCCTATTGTTTTCCCATAATGGCTGGTCTTGTCACTGTTTACATTCCAGCTACATCCAAATCCAGATGCCCAGAACAGAATTGATATTTCAAGTAGGGGAGGGAGGCTGATGCAACACCCTTCCTCTTCAAACTATACCTCTGTTGGTATAGCCTAAGGCAAAGTTAGTTTCTGATAGCTGTAACACATTTTGGCTACCATAAGAATAAAACCTGTGATTCTCATATGTATTAGGTTACATCAACTTTAGGAATTGTACCATTAACTTTTTAGGTCCTCATGTAATTTATCAAAATAAATTTATTTTTTTAATTGAAAATAGATTCTTCTCTCACACAATACATCCCAACCAAAGTTTCCCCTCCCTCACCTCCTCCTAGCTTCCCCTCTTCAATTCTCCCCCAGGCCCACTCCCCCTCCCTTTCCTCTTCAGAAAAGAGCAGGTCTCCAAGAGAAGACAAAACAAGATACAGTAAGACAAGGCAAAAGCTCTCATATGGAGGCTGGAAAAGGCAAACCAATAGAAGGAAGAGTCTCAAGAGCAGGCAGAAGAGTCAGAGGTAAACCCACCCACTGTTAGGAGTCTCCCCAAAACACCAAGCTAACAGCCATAACATACATGCAGAGAACCTGGTGCAGACTCATGCAGATCCCGTTTGCTGCTTTGGTCTCTGTGTGAGCCCTGCGTAGTTGATTCAGTGGGCCATGTTCTCCCATTGTTCTCCATCCCCTCCAACTCCCATAGTTAATCTTCCCTCTCTTCTGCAACATTCCCTGATCTCTCAGGGGAGGAACCCCATGGAGACCTCGAATTTAGATTCTCTCTCCCTGGATCCTTTTCCATCTGCTGATGGAGGAAGCCTCTCTGATTATGACCGGACAAGGCATCGATCTAGAAATATAGCAGAATATCATTAGGAATCATTTTATTGTTTTGTTGTTTTGTTTTGCCAGTGTGTTTGGTTCTGCCCTAGGTCTCTGGGCTATCCAGTCTCCTGTTCCTGACCATCCAGGCAGTGTAGGGCAGGGCTCTCTTGCGTCGGGTGGGTCTCTAGTTAAACAAAACATTGGTTGTCCACTTCCACATGTTCTGTGCCACCATTGCTCTAGCACATCTTGCAGGCAGGACAGATTGTAGGTGGAGGGTTTTGTGGCTGTGTTGGTGTCTAGGTTTGTTTCTCTTTCTGTGCCTGCAGAGTACCTTCTCACAGCAAAGAGACTAGAATGTAGGGTGAAGGCTCCAAGCCTGCACCAGATGGACCTCTCTTCAATGAGCTGAGTGGTAGTTTTCCTCAGCAATGGGCCTGTTGTCAGGTATCAGAGGATGACCTTCTGTCCTAGCATCAACCTGGGTGGTTTAGAGATCTCCATGAGACCTCCTCTGCCAACAACTCAACCAAATGTTACCCAGTCCCACCACTGGAAGCTTTGTCTGGCTACAAAAGATGGCCAGTTCAGACTCTGTATCTTCTATTACTAGGAGTCCTCACTAGGGTCAGCTTCATGGATTCCAGGAAGTTTCTACTGTGCTAGGTTTCCACACCACTCTCCCAATGCTCTATATCTACTTTAGGAATTGTACCATTGGCCTTTTAAGTCCTCCAAAAATTTATCTTAATAAATTTATATAATTAGGCTTTATCTATTTCACCTATCAGGATTTTTATGGATATTGAGTCTAGACTCCCATGTACTCATGAAGTCTGTTGTATCCTATCAAATTCTGCTTCTTCTTGACTATTGAAAAAAAATGGAACTGGATAAGACCCAAGCAATTGGAACATTCACTTTAACACCATTGGTGTAACCATGGTGGTTACTCTGGATATGAATTCACCTTTATTATTGTCTATGCTAAATCATCTAGATCATTTGCAAGGATTTCAGGAGAGAACTCACCATATGTCATGCTAAGGTCACACTTACTGTGCCCACACATACTTCCTGTTCTTAGTCTAGTAACTTGGTTATAAAAGGAAGAGACGTTAGTCTGATAACAACTATTTTGAATGGCCCCATTAACTAAATGAGTTCTGGTATTGGGTGGGGGGGGGGGGTGAATACATGTTCATGACTGTGTGCAGGTGTGCGGTTCTCATGCTTGTGTGGCAAGCATACTCAATGATTTTTGAAAGATTTGGAAAGCACCCATCAATAATGTATTCTGATAACATACCTGAGATGAGAACCATGTTTGATTTTCTGGGAAAGTGGCTTAGTTTTTATACTTGGGAAGATGGCTTGCCTTTGCCAGCTGGGACCCAGGACTACTGCCCTGTGGTGAAGCTCTACTCTGTGTTCCCAGTTGGTTGGCTTCAATACGACAGAAAATATTTGCCTTTGGTACTGAGAAAAGCTGTGTACCTCGTAGGCACTCTTACATAGTAGGTAAGATACTGTCGACCTTAGTATGTCCGAGTGAGTGTCTGTCAGATTCCAAACCAACCAAAGCCATTTTTCTTTCTTATAAGAAGGGAAAGTGGCTCCATCAAGTTCCTCTTAGTGTTTTTATCATCATTGGTCCCATCTGCCACTGCAGCACTGGGATGCAGCTGGCTTCAAGTGTACACAGGTGAGAAGAAAGCTCTCCAGCCTGTAGATGGAACTCTAAATGGTCTTATTAAATAAAAAACACAGAGCCAAATGCAGAGTTAAAAGCCCAGAGATCGAGCAGTAGCCAAGAGTTGAGACCACCTTATCTTACCACTCGCTGCTGTCGCTTCCCCTGAGAGAGAGACCTTCTTCCTGTGTCCTGTCTTTTTATTGCCTTTCTGTTCTGCCTTCTCATTGGTTCTAAACCCAACCACATGACTTCCTCGTTACTGCCTGTCTATACAGACCTCCAGGTCTCTATGGTTGGTACTGGGATTAAAGGCATGTGTCCTCATGCTGGCTATGTCCTTGAGCACACAGAGGTTTTACCTATTATGTGATCGGATTAAGGGCATGTGCTACCACTACCAGACTTCTGCTTAATGGCTTGCTCTTAGCTCTGATCCCCAGGCAACTTTATTAATATACAAATAAAATCACATTTCAGCACAAATAAAATATCACCATACCAGCCACCTCTCAGAAGCCTTTGAAGGGAAAGCCCTAGTCACAAGGGAAGGTCGGGCACTACAATGTCTCCTCACTTCTCCAGATAGCCCTTTTCTGAATCAACTCTATGTAATTCCTTGCCGATGATCAGAGTAGACTGAACCTGAGGCTCAGAGCCATGCTGTAGTACATGTACAAAATGATGTCGCCTTGCAGTAGGGTAGCACTGTAGAGAGGGAAATTGGTAAGTTTCTAGATATTTTAGAGGGAGAAATGACATGACAAGCAGATGTGGGAGGGTGAGAGGAGGAATATAGATACAGTGACAACTAGATTTTTAACTTCAGCCCTTGGGAGGTTTTGCCACATGAAGATGGAAAAGGGCTAAATAGGAAGGCTGGGGGGCAGGTGAGGGAAATGAGCTCTATTTGTAAAGGATGATTAACTTTGAGATGCCTGTTAGACAACTTGCTAGGGATCTGAGGATGACATTGGATTATGAATCTATAATGCAAGGAGGAAACTAGGCTAGATATCTAAATATTGGAACTTTTGAGTGCCATATTAAATCAGGGATCTAGAGAAGATAAGATAAGATAGTTCTGAGAAATTTGTTATTGACCACAAAGAGCATTGCACACGTGTGATGTTAATTCCCTTGTCCATCTCTAGGGTCAAAGAAAATTGTTCCTCAGGAGGAACTAGACCTAGAATCCTTTGAGAACTTGTCATGTGGGGGGGGGGAGTGTGGGCTGATCCTAGCCTCCCCCATTACCCCGAGAGGGCTGCAGGTTCATTTGTGTACCAGCACCAGCTCAGAAAGTGTCATCCTCCAGGCACACTTCCAATGCAATTAATCATGTTAATACCTATAAATAAAGTGCAACCAACAGTTACTTTAACAGCGCATGCTAATTATCAGTAGGATTGTCACTGAAAAGGGGCCTCTCTCTCATGCTTTTTATTTTTTGCCCATTTTGCCATGTCTTGGGGTAGTATCAAGAATACCATAGGGTGTCTGAGGAGAAGAGATGAGCAGATCATTAACAGAGGCCATGTTACAAAAGGACCTGGTTTAGGCTCTCAATGTAATTGTTATGGGTGCAGATAAAGGGCATCCAAGAGAAATCTTACAACTAAGATTGCAGTTGATGCTGTTTCTTACAAGGTTTTTGTTTTTGAAAGGGGTACTTTAAAAACAGGGTTCCTCAGTGAGCCAATCACACTGAGGAATATGATACTGGTAGGAAGAATAGATAGGAGACCAGAAGTTTCATAGCCTTGTGGCTCATTGGCCTGGAGCTCAGCTACCTGGGCAGCAAGCTCCAGGCATCTGCCTTGTCTCTGTTCCCCCAGTGCTGGGGTTACACACTTGTGCCAGAACACCATGCTTTTCACATGAGCTCTGATGATCAATCTCTGCTCCTCAAGCTTGCAAGGCAAGGACTATTCCAGCTGAACTATCACCACCACCCCTATGTGTTATTTAACTTTCATTATCATCAACCATAAAGATTAGATAGGTAGGTATGTAGGTATGTAGGTAGATAGATAGATAGATAGATAGATAGATAGATAGATAGATAGATAGATAGATAGATAGATAAGAGTTTTTATGACATCTTTTCTCTGTATAGCCGTGTAGACCATGCTTGTCTTGAACTTGGAGATCTGTATGCCTCAACCTCTGAAGTGCTGGGATTAAAGGCTGCATGACCACCACCAAGCCCATGTTAGATATTAATCCCCCACGGGAGAAATCTGAGAAGAGTTAACTGAAAAAATGACATTGATTATCTAAGGTTAAGTGGACAGTCAAGGCTTTAACTGAGCTTTGATCAGTCACATTATATATCCAAGCTTCAGGGGTTTTTAAATACAAAGATTTAGACCATTTATTTTTAATGCCACTATTGAGATAGTTTTGTTTAAATTTTTCATCTTATAATTTGCTTTTTATTTCTATTAGATTTTTCTCTCTGACCCTGTCCCATTCCCAAGTTTACCTGTCCTTTTTTGATTACTAAGTATTTTCACACACCTCCATTATCTCATGTTTTTATTTTTTTTTAGCCACAAACTCTTTGTATTGTTTTTGTTCTTTCTTTAAAAGAACTAAATATCAAGGGGTATGTGTTACACATCCTTAACATATGTAAGTCAACTTAAAGTGATTTTCTTCTACTTTTACTATACATCTACAAAAAGCACACAATTTTAGTCTTCAGTCTCCTAGTGAATAACATCAGTAAAATGAGATTTTTTTTTAATATTTAGTTATCAATCCTAGGGATGACTCCAACAACCCACTTGAGTCATGTACCCATCCTTTGTCCCAACAAAGCACAGGGTAGAGAATATAATATTGTGGTCAGCATACTTTCAGCAGCACCCTTCTAGGATATCACAGAGTGGGGAAGGAATTCCCAGGAAGAATATAAAAGTGCACTAGCCAGCCAGAAAATACAACTAACATTGACTACTACAGGCACAATCAGAGAAGAGAGATTACAAGTTGGCAGACAGAGAACTTACACACACTTCTGAGAATTTCCCAATGTGCCTTGCTGACAGTGCTGCACTTGACCACACCAAGCAAGAGCCAATGAGGCATGGCATTTCCCTTCCCCTTGTATCCTCCTGCTGCTGAAAGTATGCTGACCACAATATTATATTCTCTACCCTGTGCTTTGTTGGGACAAAGGATGGGTACATGACTCAAGTGGGTTGTTGGAGTCATCCCTAGGATTGATAACTAAATATTAAAAAAAAATCTCATTTTACTGATGTTATTCACTAGGAGACTGAAGACTAAAATTGTGTGCTTTTGTAGATGTATAGGGCACTCAGTACCAGTGATACTTCTGCATTCTGATTCTGTTTGGCTCAAAAAGAAGGCAGGCATTCCACCATTTCTTTATATTTGACTTGTCTTAGCATTCCAGAAAATATACTAAGAATCTACACACTCTTATACGCATTGTTTTCTCAACACTGGCATAAGTCACATTTTAAACTAGATAACTGTGGCTTACCTGTGTAATGTTTTTGCAGCGTACCTGGAATCTGTCAGACTGTTAGATGCCAGTAACACATCCCAGTCCTCAAAGGTGACAATCAGAAGTTACTCCAGATTGTGTCAGATACCCTCTGAGGAGCAAATTCACTTCTGATTGGGAAGTACTGATTCAAGGGAATGTTCATGGATAGAGAGCCACAGGTTCTTGGTCCCAAACCTGCATCAGCTGATGGTGAGAAAGCAACATTACCATCAGATTCCAGTGGTCTCTGGCCTGGGAAGCTCATGTCTCCTCAGGGAACCATGGCTCTGAGTTACTGTTGCAGATTCAGCCCCAAGACTCTGGGAGTCATAGCTAAAATAGATGATCTAAGAATAAGGAAATGAGGAGATGGAAAGATGACCCAATGGTTATGAGCACTTGTTGCTCTTGCAGAGGACCTAGGTTCAGTTCTCAGGACCCACATGGTGGTTCATAATCACCTATAATTTCAGTTCCAGAAGATCTGCTCCTTCTTTTTCTGATTTCTGTGGACACCAGACATATAGCACACATGTATACACATAGGAAAACACACACATAAAATGAAATAGATAAATCTATTTTTAAAAATTAAGTGAATAAACTAATGAATGAAAGCCCTAATGATAATTCACAGTGTTACTCTGAGGAAGAGTGACATTAGGCATTATATAGGAAGGGGTGGGGGATATTTTATTGCTTTACTTAAGTCTTTTAATATTAAAATTTTACTTTTTAATTTTTTTAATTTTACTGTCATTTTACTTTTTAATTCTTACTTTAAATTATCTGAGTTGTGCAAGCATGTCAATATGTACACATGAATGTAGGTGCCAATACCATGAGATCCTCTGGAAGATAAATCACAGGAGGTTGTGAGCCTTCTGATGTCGGTACTGGAAACTGAACTTAGGCCCTCTAAAGAGGTGAATGCACTTTTACCCACTGAACCACCACTCCAGCATCATTTTATTTTCATTTAATTATTTTATAAATAAATAACTTCTATAAGTAAAAATTTTAGAAAATGTTTATAAGATTTTTTTTTCAGGCACGGACTCGTGTAGCCCAGTCTGCCCTTGAACTCCATATGTAGCCAAGGAAAACTTTGAACTTCTGGTCCTCCTGTCTCTACTTCCCAAGTACTTAGACTGTGCCACTATCCCTGGTTTATTGTTGCATGCTGGACAAGCGCTATACCAATGGAGTCACATCACAAACACACAAAATTTCTTTGTAAATCACTTGAGGGTCAAGAATGTTCACTTTGATGATTATTTGTTTAACTTATGTGTTTTTAAAGATACAATTATGGATTTTAGTATTAGAGTTTTGTTGTTGCTATTTTTCCTTTTAACTCATAAGTACACACTCTTACAATAGAAATATTTATGAATGGGACTCATCATGGGAGGAAAAAAAAGACACCATCACATACTAAGTACAGAAGTAGTACAGAAGGAATCTGACACCTCACATTTAACTATGTTCCTGAAGAGCCAGAATTAAAATGTGTGTTTCACATTGCAAATCTTTCAGAATGAGGTACACAGTGTGAACCCCCAGCAAATATATGCTGAAAGAATTGATTATGAAACCTTCATGGGCATGATTTGGGCCAATCCTAGAATTACTTTTTCAAATTGGTATTCTCTAGGCAAGTTGAGATAGGACAAGAGAGCAAGGTGCTGTGGAAAGGGAGACTAGAAATCAAGGATACAGGAGTGGACTTGAGTATAAGCAGCAAAGAGAGGGTTAGGCTCCTGCAGAAGAGAACACAGCACCACACAGCAACAAGCACCTGCCATGTGTGAAACCTCACTTCTGTACAGTGCCCCCCAGCCTCTCCCCACAGGGAAAGGTCTGGCCACCAGGTCTCCTGAGGTCAAGGCTCCAGAAACCAGGGCAGCTTGGGCTGCAAGGTGAGGTGATTTATTTGCATGAGCCAGGTGATGCTTGAAGACACAGACCAATCCATCTGCCTTAGCTACCAAACAAATCCTCTACCTCCTCCTCCTGTGGAAGCAGTCAAGTCAGGAGCTGGCAAGGTGACCTTCCAAAGCTGAATCTGTGCTTCTAAAAATAGAAGCATCCTCCAAGAATCTAGAAGGGGAGGGGAGGCTGTGGATGTTGAGGGCCAGAACCCAAGTCCCCGGAGCATTGTCAGTATGAAAGAGTATTAATTAGACACAGGCACCCAGATCCATAACCTCAGGTGTCTCGCAGAAATTGAAACTAAATGAACTGGCTTTTTTTCCTCTTCCTAGTTAGACTCTCCTGGGCGTTTAAAAGGAGAGGGGGGCAGGGGAGAGATTCTTATCTTCTGACCTACTTGGATTGGCTATACATTGCCCAAGGAGATGTCTTTCCCAGGATCTGAGTAGAGGGAATGAAGCTCCTTGTGATGAACTCAAGATGGGATGTGGCTAAGTAGGACCTCAAGGCACAGACATCAGGGCTCCCTAAATTCCAGGTTCTGAACTTTTCTCCCTGCATGGGTCTTGTGCAGGACTAGGTTCATGTCCCGGTATGTTCAATTATGTGGGAACATGAGGTCAGAGACTGTCACTGCCAGGCTCATGCAGTGTCTTTGTCCAGAGTTAATTAGAGCTAGAAAATTCCATGATATGGTAGAACCACATGCTCCTGATCTACAGAGGCTGTTTGCCATGCTAAGTGTACAAATGGCAGTGTAGAATGGTGGGGAGACTGGGTTATGCCAGAGTGTGTGGGGACAGTGTGGCTCATTTGACTGTTCTGTGTAGAGGGGGGCAAGCATATGGGCTAGAGTGAAGCCCTGCTGGAAAGACCACAGGAAGCCGAGTGGGGTTGCAGGTGGAGTCTCTGAGATCTGCTAGGGTGAACAGCCCTGGTAGGCTCCTCTTTGCATGGCTTTGTGCCGAGAACTGTCTCTAGATCGCAGCAGCCATGTGAGTAGAGCCACATGGAAGGTCATTCTGGGAATGCTGCGTTCTGGACTATGGGAGCTTGTACGAGGCTGTACATGTGGGCTGGGTGTGTGGTGGCTTCCTGTGGACATCCTCTTCAGCTCTACCATCTTAAATATTGTGCTTCCATAGATGTAGAGCTATCCTAGTACAAGGGTGGAGTTTCTTTATGACATTAGGATGTCATGAGCTGAACAAAAGGAGCAGAGTGTCCTTTCGAACATTGCCCTGCTGCTGAGCCTCCTGCATGTGGGCTGAAGACACTTTCTAATGCTTCGGTTTGTGCTTTCTTAACAGGACAATGTGGATCTGGGAGAGCTTATGTTTTCACTCTGTTATCTTCCAACGGCTGGCCGGCTGACTATCACCATTATAAAAGCAAGGAATTTAAAGGCAATGGACATAACAGGAGCATCAGGTGGGGCACTCTTCAGTTCCTCGTCTGGTTCTCATTCAGCACATTATGAAATTCCTATTATGGCACCTTGGGTCTGGAACCAAGTTGCCTACCACCTCTAAGTGCTGTGTGACCTTGGACAAGTCACTTGACCTCTCTGGGCTTCAAATTGCCATTTGTAAAGTGTGAGTAAGATTAGTGTCTGTCCCATTGAGTTGTTGTATGATGAACTGAGTTAATGTGTATAAGATGTAGTGTATTAAGGTGCTACATGATGTTAGTTGAGTCTCCAGCCTTTCCCTCCCGATAATTGGGACTTGACACACAGTTTGCATATTCTGAGGTAGTCTACCCAGTTAGGCCTTTCCTCAGACTTCACTGTCTTAGGCTCCTGGAAGATTTGAGACAATTCTGACTCCTTATAAAAGTGAACTATAGCTTGTTTTATTTTTTTAAGTGAACCAAGCATATACCTTTAAGTTGTAAACCCTGACACAAAATGTCTCAGTATGCAGTTCATATTATGTGTATTCATACCTGCCTTGGCTAAGTGGTCACTAAGGGATAGACCACTGGTACAGAGACTGAACTCAAGGAGCCTGAGATGCAGTGTATTCCTTTGTTATTGCTGATGGGTGTGTATGCATATGTGTGTGTGTGCATCCATTTGCATACATGTAGATGTAAAGACCAGAGGTCAACCTCATGTGTCACTCGCAAGGAGTCATTCCCACTAGCCCATCACTACTGTCCAGCTCAAAAGGCAGTCCTGTATCTCTCTGCCTAACCACACACATACTGCCCTCACTCCTCATCCCTTCCAGAAGGTACTTTAAGCCAGAGGAGCGGTATCTTTTTCTTTTTCCTTGCTTAGAAACATCCTGGAGTATAGAACATAAAATATACCAACATGTTGGAATAAATGTCATACCTGACCTTGATTTTTAAGAAAGGTTCTCTCACTGAGACCTGGACTCACTGGTTGGGCTATGACTGGACAGCAAACACCGGGCATCCTCTTGTCTCCACTTACCTTGCACTGGGATTACAAGTGCATGCCACCCACCATGCCCAGATGTATGACTGGAAGAGGGGATTTACCTCAAGTCTTAGGCCTGCATGTGCATGACAAGCTTGTTACTGACTGATATTTACTCCAAGATGTTGATACATTCTGTGTTCTATACTCCAAGCTGTTTCTAAGCAAGAAAAAAAAAAAAGATACAGCTCCTCTGGCTTAAAGTACTTTCTGGAAGGGGTGAGGAGTGAGGGCAGTATGTTGTTAAGCAGAGAGATACAGGACTGCCTTTTGCGCTGCATGGTGGTGAGGGGCTAGTGGGACCAGAAGCGTCCCCCTAGAGCACAGTCAGCCTGGTCACCTGTCGCTCTGCCATGTCTTCTCTCTTGCTGGTTAATGACTAGCTTCTTCCTTTGCAAACACACTTCCAGGAGCTCCCAGTACTTGAGGCCATCCACCCTACAGACTGTCCCATTCTCTAGGAATTCAGAGTTCATAGAGCTAGAAGCGTTCCCCTAAAAAGAGGCCCAATATTTAAGCAAAGATCTCCATGGGTGGCTCAGAGTTGGGGTGCTGAGTCCTGTCTCCCACTCCTGGGAAATGTCTGGGTTTCTCTTCCTTTCACAGACAGACGGGTCCTGAATTCTGGGTGGAATATTTTCTAATTTGGCAACAGATGTTTTCACCCTATTTTTAAATTTCATGAATTTTGAGGAGACAGTGTCCTGTGTTTTTTCTTGAATGAATAACTTAATTATTCTAAGTAGTTGCTGCCCACATCACATATCACATGAATTAAAATCCTCAGACTCTAACTCTAGTCTCCAGACAGAGAAAGGAAGTCTTCCCTTATTGGTCATGCACACCCAGCATCTGCATTTGTCCTCACAGTGCCCTATTCTTGTGTCTGCAGATCCCTACGTGAAAGTATCACTGATGTGTGATGGCCGGCGACTGAAGAAAAGGAAAACATCCACCAAGAGAAACACACTTAATCCCGTTTACAATGAAGCCATAGTCTTTGATGTCCCTCCTGAAAGCATCGACCAGATTCACTTGTCCATAGCTGTCATGGATTATGACCGGTGAGATGCCAGGAGCTCTCTCTCTCTCTTTCTGTACCATCTCGCTGTTTTCTAGGCAGAATGGGCAGATTGGGGAGCAGCCATATGCTCGTCTGGGGTTCCAGGACACAGAGTGACCAAAGGGGAAGCACATGGAAGACAGGCTGACAGAGAGTCACATTGTCCAAACCATGCAGTAGAGTCCTCTCACTACAGTACTTCTAATACCTTCATCTCTCCCCTCCCCCTTTCTGATCTTTCTTCTCCTCCACCTTCTCACATCCCACTTCTTTCCCTTCCCATTTCTGCACACTTCCTGGTATCTCTGTGTGTCAAACTGTGGCTCCACGGGTCTTGTTTTCATTGAGGAGCCTGACTCCTTTAGTGGAAAGTTTCTATCCAAACACAGAATGATTACTTTAGCCACGCCACCAACGTTTCTAAATATATAACTTCAATCTTTTCTTTCCTTCTTGCACTGTGTTTAACAAAGATCATTTCCATCCACTTCAGTCTGAAAGCAAACACAGAAATGTTCTCTTGAAAATGCTAGGATCAGTATAGATGAGAGGGTACATTAAAATGTATAAGATGCTAGACTTTTAATTAATACAGCACAGAGGAGATATTTATAGCCTGCATTGTAGCCAATTGTGTATTTAAAGGACAGATTTGAAAAACAGCCATTTTAATATGCAAAGGAAGTACCAACAGGGAATTATACATGTTAAACCAGTCATTAGACAGAAATGCAAAGTCTCTTTTTAATTAGAAACCTCCCACGTGGTCTGGGCACAATTATAAAAGAAAAAAATCAGTCTGGCTTCTAATATAATCTCACAAATATTATTTGGAGCAAAAAATTTTTCCATCTACCCCTGAAATGTTAGCACAGTGGCATCAGTGACCTCAATATTTTTCCAGTAGATCCCTACATGAAGCATGCCTTGTTTTTTTGACACAGTTGCCCATGAGTGTGACAGCCCATGCTGGGCATAGACCTTGTCCTGTCTTCTTTGGACACACACAACACCATAGTGCCAGGTCCCAGGAGGGGATGCTGCCCACCAGCTGTGGAAGGCTAGGCTAGCACTGCTCAAGCTATTACCAAGGTTCCTGCATCAACAAATCTGATTATGCAACCTCTGCCTCAATTTAATTATCGGTAAACTCATGAATCTGGCCTGGAAAAATCCATGGCAGTATCCACAGGGCCTCTGCATGCATTTGGTTTAATGGGTATAGACTTAAGTATCCCAAACACTCCATCTCCATTCCTTCTCCTTCTCCCCACACAAACCAAATAGAAATCACTCGTCTTTCCTGGGAGGAAAAAGAGGTTATCCCAAAGAGTCAAAAAATGGGATACATAATTCTAATTATTTCAAGGGAGTTTGTTGTTGTTGTTTATTATTATTATTGTTATTATTATTATTATTACTATTATTATTACTAAGGAAAAAGTAAAATGATGTAAGGTAAGACCTACTCACAACGAGTTTCAGGCTGTTAGCCCTAAGATAAAGAAGCTGGGTGCCTTTCCCAGTTGAGAACTCAAGTTGACCCAAAGAACCAAAGCTGAGTGTAGAAACAGATGTGGAAAAGATGATGGCAGTGGTCTCTAATGAAGCAAGGAGCAAGAAAACCCAGTAGCCCTCCCTACTGGGCTCCACCTTGCCATCCTTGGTTGCCTCTTGTGGAAATTTGAGTCGGTGTTACATCACACACTCCTTCCTAAGAGTTTCCGTTTCAGATATATGGCCCCATATATCTGGAAGCCAGCTTAGCCTCCAGAACCAGAAATGGTGTCATTAGCACACATCAAGGAGTTCTTTGGGCAAAGGTTCTCAGAACCAAATGAAACCATGTCAGTGTTAGGCCAGTTGGATACAGTACTGAACCCTAGGTATTTCTGCTGTTTAGCCTGGACTGTGGTTTTAAATTATAGAATTTTTTTAATAGCCCGCTATTTCTGAATTTCTTCCATTCATTTGAGTTGTTGCTTTTACTTCTGTATACCAAAATTTTAAGAAAAAACTATTGTGGCCCATTTTCACAGTGTAGGTCACAATGAAGTCATTGGCGTGTGTCAAGTAGGCAACGAGGCTGAGCGTCTAGGCAGAGACCACTGGAGTGAGATGCTGTCATATCCTCGGAAGCCCATTGCACACTGGCACTCTCTGATGGAGGTAAGACCTACCCCCACATGTTCCACTCTGTAGATTACATGTCTTGCTGCTGAGATGCAAAGCTGTAACAGAATGAATGTGCCTGGCTCTTCTGTCACTAGCACTGTCCCTGGTGACATTTCCCAGGACTGTTGTGACTTGCATGAAATCTGAGGTTCAGTATATTCTTTCAACCAGCCTAGGATGTTTGGATCAGGGATCATCCCTCATTTTTATTGTCTTTTAAAAGGATCAGGATTCTCTGACTCCATGCTACAGCTTTGGGTTGGCTTTTAGAGGGCATCTACATGAGACAGAGGGGGAGCCCTCAATTTTAGGACTGCCTCTGGCCCTAGCCTGTGAGTCTTAGGTTGCTTAGCATCATTTTCAGGTTTATTTAATTAAAAATGACAAGGCACAAAACAACAAGATGTTTAAAGGAAATTTCTCTCTTCCTTACATACAGGAAGTCCAAAGGAAGACAGTGTAGGGTGTACACAATTGTCAACACAAAGCCCAGACTTCTCCCATCTTTCTCCTTAACTATCTCAGTGGTTACCTCATTGTACAATGTGGCCACTAACCTCAAAAACATTTCATCTTTCATGCACAAAAATGTGGAACAAGGAAAGGGTCAAAAGAACACACAATGCTTCTTTCAGGGTTCTCTTTGAGATCTCCCAAGACACTGCTTCTTATGTGCGATTTAGTCACAGGGTTTTGGACATGTCCAGTTTCAGAGAAGGGTAAAAAATATATTATTTTTATTGTGTGCCTAACTAATAAGTAGGGTTTTATTTTCAAGAAAGGGAGAATGCGTACTGGCCATCATCCTGCCACTTTCCCCTCATCCACTCACCTCCCTGTCATTTCTCATTAGTTCTTCTCTTTATCTTTGCTTATTGACTCATTTATTTGGGCATTCTCCCAAAACTAGTATTGATTGAGGAACATTTCTGAGGATCACATGCCATATAAACACATGAAGTACACATGTGAGTGAGAGGCCACTTTTTTGTAGCTCTCATAGATATTTCAAAACAGAAGCTTTTTAAATATAAACTTACTTGTTTATTTACTTATTAGTGGTGCACATGCAAAGACATATGTGTGGAAACCAGAGAACAACTTTTGGGAGTTGGTTTGCTCCTTCCCCAAGGTGGGTCCTGGAGATGGAACTCGGATTGTCAAACTTAGAAAGAAGTACCTTAAGCCACTGAGCCCTCTTACTGGCCCATGAGAGGAAAGGGAGGATGAGTCATTAAAGTGCACAGCCATAGCTTTGTCCCTCATACAATGAGCTACCAGGACACATAGGAGAGTTGCTCATTGAGCTTACCGAGACTGAGCTGCTGGGAATGGGAACACCAGGAAGCAAGCAGAAGTCATTGGCCAAGAGTATGTGGGTTCAGGCAGAGAACTTCGCTCTGTTCTCCCAGTATAGGCAGCTTCTCCCCACATAAGCTCCCTGAGAGCAAATGCAAGAACTGTCCAGTGTGGGTACCTCTGCCATTGACAGTCAGGTGAGTGTGATGGAGTAAACATGCAGGCAACTGGAGAGAGAGAGAGGCTCCAGCCGAGGCCTGCAGAGAAGGGGATGGCTCCTTTGAGGGAATGGTGCTTAAAGGAGACTCCAAGCATGAAGAGTCCCAGTTATTTTCAGTGATAGACTAGGATCCCCTCATTTGCAGGCCCCTGAGTATATCTCTGCCCCTGGGCCATAGAAGCTAAACTTCTCTTTTCTGGCATCACAATTAATCCCTAAGGGAGACCTCAAGACCTGTGAGCCACTTGAGAAAGCCAGGGAAACTATGGCTCATTTCCTCAGCTCCTGGTGGAATTCTCAGAGGACCCCATATGTGGGCTTAGTAAATTGCCCAGAGAGATCACTGGTAAGTGACAATGAGAGCCAGTGTAATCTACCTCCTGTACCATTAGAAGTCACTTCTGATTTAAATTCTCCTTTGTGGTCAGAAGTGTCAAAGCTCTGTGACAGGTAAAGGGAAAGGAGTAAGGTCCACAGGAGCTGAGAGATGAGCTCTAATCCAAGTAGGACTTTCTCGGTGTTCTTGGAAGACAGCAAACCTTGGTGGGGTGTGGGATGCCAGGAGTGGGGTTGCAGGCACTATGGAGGCTTCTTCCACTTCAGAGGGAAGAATGTTGTGCAACATAGGTCTCTGGGAGGTGCTCCTTAAACCTTTAGCTCTCAGCTTTTTGCAAGTCTGTGTTCAACAGTTATGTAAGTTAGAGATAAATGTCTTGAGGGTTAAAGTAATGAAACATGGGAGTCATTTATACAGTGGCTGGAATTACTTCAGCAAATACAATGGTCGTTTCTCAATGGTTGCAGTGGAACTAAGGAAATGAAATGCATATGTCCCCAATATGAAAGGCGAGTGAGGTTGCTCCTTCCCTGTGGCCTCTTGCCTGTCTTTGAAGTCATGTCTTGAACTCTAGATCCATCTCCAGAGGGGAAATGCTGCCTTCCCTTTTAAAAATAAACATGCAGCTGGCAAAATTAGGACAATGGTACCCGATGAGATTAAAGAAGGCACGAGGTGGACTGTGCTTTGTCAGCCACAGTATGGATGGAGGTGGTCACAGGCAGGTCTGGGAAGTATGTGTGCTGGAGTTGGATGGACCTAGATTCACACTGCTGTGCAGCCATGCACTGTTTGATTATTCCTCACCTTTGATTTTTCTCATCTGTAAAGTTGTCATAACTGCTTGTCTCTAAGGGTCATTGGAAAGATTAAGGTTTTTAAGGAGTGGGAGGGTTGAAGTGGGGTTTCATGTAGCCAAGGCTAGCCTTGGGCAACAGATATAGCCAAGGATGACCTTGAACTTCTAATCCTCTTACACTTCATGGGTGCTAAGAGGGTGGGCATACACCACCACCACCACCACCACAACCACCACCATTTTAGACAGTGCTGGGGATTGAACCTAGGTATTTTTACTTCTGAGCAAGCACTCTACACACTGAGCTTTATCCCCAGCATAGATAAAGTTAATCTATGAGAAATGCAGCTCCATGGCTGACACCTAACCAGTGCTTAGTAAAGTTCTCATTATCGTGTGTCGTAAATTCTGAGGGGTTGCTCTGTATCCTCAAGGGACTCTGTAACATAAGGAAATATCACCCGTGATGTTTTTTTTATGGCAACAGCTAGGATCCCTAGTAAGCATCATCCCAGGTTGGAAGAGTGGCTCACTCAATACTTGACTGAACATGGATATAAAGATTTTTTGTTTTGTTTTTATTTTGAGACAGGGTTTCTCTGTGTAGCCCTGGCTGTTCTGGAACTCGCTCTGTAGACCAGGCTGGCCTTGAACTCAGAGATCCACTTGCCTCTGCCTCCCAAATGCTGGGATTAAAGACTCATGCCGCCACCAGCTGGCTCAGGTGTACAGATTTTGTTTGTTTGTTTGTTTTTGTTTTTGTCTTTCAAGACAGGGTTTCTCTGTGTAGGTTTGGAACCTGTCCTGGATCTAGCTCTGTTGGCCAGTCTGGCCTCGAACTCACAGAGATCCACCTGGCTCTGCCTCCCGAGTGCTGGGATTAAAGGTGTGTGCCACTGCCACCCAGCTTCAGGTGTACAGATTTAAGGTCTACTTCCTTTCTCTTTCAACTCTACTGTAAAGATAACCTGTTATTATGCTCTCTTAAACCAAAAACTGCTTAATCCTAAACTTCTTGGTGTGTGTGTGTGTGTGTGTGTGTGTGTGTGTGTGTGTGTGTGTGTGTGTGTGTTTGTATGGAGCACAGAGCAGAGTGAATAAAAGTGAGAATGAGTTGGGATTTAGTGTGTAAAAAGGTTGGCCTGACACAAACTCCATGCTGCTAGAGACCAAGGGACTAGGTTATAAATGAACCCCAATTCCTGCAGAGATCTGGCCATCTACTCAGGGCTGTATCTAATATACCCTGACATTGCCAGGGCAGGTAGCAGATGGAGTCTTCAGAACCAATGAGTTCAAAAATCGGTTTCTCTTTCTGGGACTCGGCATGGCTTCACTGCATAACCAAAGGTCATCTAGTACCTTTCCCCCTTACTCTTCATAACATCATCAGCTCAGAAAGCTGTGTAAGCTCCCCCAGAGGTTTCCTGGAACTTGGAAGTAAGAATGTCCCTTCCTTGTGGATTTCTGTGGGCCTCTCTAGCACTTTGTTTCTTCCTATTCTCATGTGGTCTTCATTTACCATGGTCTCCTATTCCTTGTTCTCCCTCTCTGTTGTTGATCCAGCTGGGATCTCCCACTCACCCAAGCTCTCTTTCCCTCGACCCTCGCCCTTCACTACCCCCACTCATGTCCAGGCTGTTCACAGACTGCTGGCAATGGTCGAGAGACAGTCCGAACTGACCTACTCTGGTGATGGGATGGCCAAACACCCTAATTGTCGTGCTAGAAACCTCATCCAACTACTGAGGGATCTGGATGCAGAGATCCATGACTAGGCCCCAGGTGGATCTCTGGGAGTCCAATTAATGAGAATGAGGAGGGTTTATATGAGCGAGAATTGTTGAGACCAAGGTCGGATAAAGCACAGAGACAAATAGCCAAACAAACGGAAACACATGAAATATGAACCAATGGCTGAGGGGTCACCAACTGGATCAGGCCCTCTGAGTGGGTGAGACAGTTGATTGGCCTGATCTGTTTGGGAGGCATCCAGGCAGTGGCACCGGGCCCTGTGCTCACTGCATGAGTCGGCTGTTTGAAACCTGGGGCCTATGCAAGGTCCCTTGGCTCGGCCTGGGAGGAGGGGACTGGACCTACCTGGACTGAGTCCACCAGGTTGATCTCAGTCTGTGGGGAAGGCTTTGCCCTGGAGGAGATTGGAATGGGGGGCGGGCTGGGGGGAAGGGGAGGGGGGGAGGGGGAGAACAAGGGAATCTGTGGCTGATATGTAGAACTGAATTGTATTGCAAAATAAAAATTAAAAAAAAAAAAAAGAATGTCCCTTCCATGGGACTTCAGGAGATGACAGAGTGCTGAGGGTTCCCTTATCACAGCGTCATTGTAGATGAATTTCTAAATGGTCTTATTAAATAAAAAACATGGAGCCAGAAATTTGGGTTAAAACCTTAGAGAGATCAGGGAAATATGGAAAGCCACGAGCTAACCTCACCTCACCAACTCCGAAGCTTCCAAAGAGTATGACTTCCTGTCTACCCAGGCTTATATGCCTTGTTTTTCTGCCCCTCTCATTGGCTCTTAACCCAGCTACCTCATTTCCTCTTCCTACACAGCTCTGTCATTGTCTATCTGTCTGTACAGACCTCCAGGTCTCTATGGTTGTTACTGGGATTAAAGGCATGTGTCACCACATCTTGGCTCTGTTCCCTAGTGTGGCCTTGAACACACAGAAATCCTGCCTGCTAAGGAATTAAGGACATGTGATGGCTGGCTTTTTCCCCCTGATCTCCAGGCAAGCTGTATTTATTAATGCACAAATAAAATATCACTACATTTCAGGACAAATCAAATATCACACATATCTTCATCTGTACATCCAAGATAAGATGGTGTTGATCTGGTCACATCCTCACCCCTTTCTCACCCTCCTGACAGTCAGGTTGACCTGCATCCAGAGCTTCATGAGATTAGCAGGCAATAGTTCCATGTTTTGCATGGCTTCCCTTTGAAGTGCTATATAATGTCTGGATTGAGATGTGGAATTACCAGAAACTAGATGTAGATACCATTTGGTTAAATTATGCTTTGTTTTTCTGAAATGATAAAGACAGATAACCCAATCAGACTATATAGTAAAGATTTTATATTGATTTGTAGGATGCAATAATAGTCCATTTACATTACTGTAATACATATATTTAAAATATTACAATATAATCCTATACTAGGGTGCTCAGTGTGGATCCATCCTCCTCTCCCATTGCTTAACCTTTGTACAGACAAGTGTATCAGGCCAGAAAGGTTTTACTCCAGCATTGCTGGCTGCTGAGATCACCTGATTAAGCCTCCTACACTCTTTCCCCAGGGCAACTCGATAGTGCAGGACATCCTGTAATGACCAGAGTCTTCTTTGTCTTCCTTAGGCTGAGTGAGGCTATAAATTTAGAGCTGCAAAGAACCTAAAGCAACTATCAGTTACCAAGTCTGGCTTTGAAGTTTCATCAGTGCCCCCTTTAAAGCATTTCTAGATATTTTCTTATGCTCAACAGAGCCCACTTGGAATATTCAATCTACACATTCCCAGGAAAAAAACGTCTGATTTCCCAGACTGGGTCAAGGAAATGTAACCGCTAACCCACTCCATCAGCACTGTAGGGAGTGCAGTGACTTGAGAAAGGTACTGACAAGACCAGGGAACTCAATAGAGTAATCACGCTGCTTCCCAAAGGTGCACGAGACTTACATACTCTGGGAAAGTTGCTGTCCCCAACAGAGGCAGGCAACTGGAGCAATTTTCAAGGAAGGGTGTGGATGGAAAGGACACATGGAGCTGTGGGAGCCCGGGTGCCATCGCAGACCTGTACAGATACATACTCTCTCTCCCTTGTTCCTGCAGATCATGTTAATCTAGGGGCCACTTTCGCCCTTAGTTCCTCCTTCAGTCCATCTGAACATAGGGTTTCAAACTTGGGGTAAACCAGAGTCGCTTCTCCCTGCTCCCAGGCTTTCTTGATCTGGGACTTGGCATGGCTTCACTGCATACTCAAAGTTAATCTATGAGAAATGCAGCTGCACAGCTGGTATCTAACCAGTACTCAGTAAAATTCTTATGATTAATGTATGACCTACATCCTGATGGGCCACTCTGTGTCCTCATGGGACTCTGCTAAAGGTGCTCTAGAAATTTCCCTTCTGTACCTAAAAATTATGTGCCAGATGCCAAGGTGTCCCCTGAACATGTAAAGGAAATGTTTGGAGATTAGAAGTGTTTCTTTTCCCACAACAAGGCCCATCTCTAAGACTTCTATGAGTGACTGAGTGTTGACTGTTATCTGCCTTCATTTTGCATTAATTCAGTATAGGGGACATGATTCATAGACAACGAAAGACCAACTCTGTTTACACAGATAGTGAGTTATGTCTGATGAGTGTGGGAAAAAATAAATGAGATGTGTAGTGGAATCAACTGGGTTCCCTTCATGTTGAAGCTGCAGAATTTCCATTCAGTGGAATCCAAAGAAGAAACAGACAAAGTGTAAAAGTTTCTGAGAGTGAATCTGTAGCAGATGTTTAAATGGTTCTTAGTTGCTCTAAGCTTTGATTACTTCTCCGTTTAGAAGAAGTACGTGAACAAAGATCATTTCCTCCACCCTTCCCATTTATCAGCCAATCACCATGGCTTTGCATTTTGAGTACAATTAGAATAATATTCAGTTCAACTAAGAGTCCTTGAAGCTCCCCTTGAACTGATATGGCTGGCTGGGTCCTAGAGTACTTGGTACTTGCTTTCATAAGAGAGAAGTGACACACAGACATCCTAGAGGCCAGTAGCAGAACCCTGAGTGAGAACTATTTGGGAAATGATAAGGACGCTAGCCCTTGAGTTGGCTTTTCTCACAAGGAAAACATTTCAGTACCAATTTTGTACAAAGGCGTGGCTTGATGCTACATCTGTAGAGATAAAGAGGAAAAGAGGTTTTTTGTTTTTTGTTTTTTGTTTTTTGTTTTTTTTTTTTTTTGGACAGTAAGAAAGACATGCTTTTGAGATTTCTTAAACTGAAAAATAAACTGGTTTTTAGTGGTAGGATGTAGTGTAGCAGTGTCCAGGAACACTTGGGGAGCTCTTGAAGCTGTACTAACAGCAGTGAATACAAAATGGTGCTACATGGTTGTGATCTGAAACCGGTAACTCACCTGTTAGAACTTATGCCAATGGATGTTAAGTGTTCAGACTACAGTTTGGATAAGTGGGCACAGTTAGTGTTAGGGAAGCATTGTTTTTCCAGCTCGTGGAAGGGTATGGTTAACAAAGCCAAGACAACTGAGACTTTCACAAGCAACTCTTACTTCTTATATTAAACTATCTGTACAGAAAGAGAAGGATGTTAAATATTTTCTCATTTTTCAGAGAAGATACAAAAATCAGAAACTTTCTCAAAGGTCTGTAGAGACAGGAATTATACAAAACACAGGAGCACTCAAATGATCAGTGGAACATAAAAGATAACAACAATGAGATGGAAACTGGCATTTCTGCTGAGTAGAAAGTTAACTGTGTCTTGACAGCCCTCTCTTTCACCAATGCTGTGACACCTTCTGTCTACTGGGGTTATGCTCCAACAGTTACCAGACAGAAGGTGGATGACAATGGACTTGCACTTCGGCTCTGCCCATCTCCAGAACGGCATACAGAAGGGACTCGCTGACACATAGGCTGGGTAGATTCTTTCTTCACAGATGAAGTGAATCAGTGATTTATGACACTGGAAAGAGCCACTTGCAGATACCAAGGTGGTAATCATTTGGGAGAGGACTGTCCCTTGCCTGGGAAAGGGGCCTAGGGCAAAAGTGGACCACCTGACAGAGGTCATTCCAAGAGGCCACTGTTCCTAGAAAGGAGACTTCTAGGAGATGATCCTGTCAAATGCTGCCTCCCACAGATCACCAGTATCACTGGCTGATAGGATAAAGCTAAGATTATTGTTTCCACCAGTAATGGGAGGGGAAGGACAGGGCCTGATTTATTGGTGTCCTAGTTTGGATTTTTATTGCTGTGAAGAGACACTATGACCACAGCAACACTTATAAGGAAAACATTTAATTGAGGTGGCTTGCTTACAATACAGAAGTTTAGTCTATTATCATCATGGCGTGGAGCATGGTGGTGTGCAGGCAGGCATGGTGCTGGAGCTGAGAGTCCTATATCTTGCAGGCAAAAGGAAGTCAACTGACAGTCACACTGAGGGAAGCTTGAGCAAAAGAGACCTCAAAGCCCTCCTTCACAGTGACACACTTCCTCTAACAAGGCCATACCTCCTAATAGTGCCACTGTTTTTTGGGGGATCACTTTCTTTTAATAATAACCACAATTGGTATTCCAAAATCTGACATAAGTTGTGAGAGGAATGGCATATGAAGTATTGGCTGCCCTGAGGTCCATTTTTCTGTCCTGTTCACTAGTGTTTGCCTAATACCTAACAAAACACATGACACAAAATAAACTCTCTGCAAAACTTTCCTATGGAAATAATCATTGATGTGCAAATAACAGCTTGCATGTTGACACAAACATGCCTAAAGGAAAGACATCCCACTCTCGGGATACATGAATGTTGTTTACAGTTAAGGAAAAACGTGTTTTCCTTTGTTTCTTTGTGATACTTAAGGAAAAATTCAATTCATACATGGAACTGAAGGGCCCACAGGAAGTTCTCCATTTAGGATTGCTCCCTGTTTTGAAAAGGGCAGTTTCTCAGCTCAGTCATGTGCCCGTTCTTCTCCATCTCCTTCCCCATATTCCAACTGATTTAAAAGGAAAGTGAAAATTGAGCCACCAAGATGGCTTAGCTGGAAAGACACTTGCTACCAAGCTGATAGCCTAAGTTTAATTCCCAGGACCCAACTCTGAGGAGAGAACCAAACTCCTGCAAGCTGTGTTCTCACCTCCATATGCATGCTATGGTACATGCATATTCCCTGTACACTTCACACACACGTGCACAAACACACACAACATATAAATGTAATTAAAAATTGAAAATAATTTAACACCAGTACCTTTAGGAAATTTATATTTTACTCCTATCACTTGATTTTTAAATAAATCCCTGCTGTGTGTTGAAAGTTGGCAGTCAAGAATGGTAGAATAACAACTTTCACCAATTTTAAGTAAATTCAGGAAATGGTATATGAATATTTATAATTGAAAATCTTTTTTTATTTGTTTGTTTTCAGTTTTTCAAGACAGGGTTTCTCTATGTAGTCTTGGTGCCTGTCCTGGACCTCACTCTGTAGACCAGGCTGGCCTCAAACTCACAGAGATCCACCTGCCTCTGCCTCCTGAACGCTGTGATTAAAGGTGTGCACCACCACTACCCAGCTTATAATTGAAAAATCTTAAAGGAGAGTTTTCTCAAAACCAAGGAAAACTTCACAAATAGTTGACAATTACATGAAACAATCTCAAGTTTCAGGTACCTGCTGTGCAATGGTGCATCGTACTCCAACTATCCAAAACAAGCATTCTGTATGAGACTGGAAACATCAAAGTGGTTTTGCTCTGTGTGGCTGAGAATCTGAATGTCACCTGCCTAGGTACTTTAATATTGATAAATAAATGTTCAGATTGACAGTTGACTAGAGAAAGGTCATAAAACCAATCAAGCAAGTAAATGCCATCCAAAAAGATGAAGACTGGCTACAAATTGTAAAATGTAAACATTCTGGATTTTTCTTCCTGTTATTAATGCTTAATGAAGTCTCTGCAGGGGACATGGAAATTTGGATCCAAAGAAATCCACATCTGTTTGTGTTTTTCTCTGGACCTTATCTACATTTTATCTCTGAGATGGAAAGAAATCTTGTTAAAAATCAGATCTCCAATGAGGTAGTATTAAAGGGTAGGGAGTGATAAGTGAGGAGTCCCTTCCCCCATGGGTAGAAATAATGGAGTCTACCACATAAAGGCACAACAAGAAGGGGGTGCCCTGTGAAGGCTTAAAGCTGGCCCTTACACCAGAGCACTGGAGCCTTGATCTTGGACTTCATAGTCTCCAGAACTGTGGGTTGTAAATTTCTGCAACTTATAGATGATCTAATCTAGTGTCATTTGAAGCTCAGAACAACAATAGAACCTCCTTACTATTTGTGTCCAAGGTAACATTAAAAAACAAGGATGACTTGGGCCAGGCAAAACATCTTTGCCAAGATAAAATGGAATTGACCTAGATAGACATCCAAAATTCATTAACATGATACTGAGCATCATCTATTTGTAGCCTATCTCTAGAACCTTCTCTGCAGGAGTAATGAGTAAGCCTCCCTCTAGTGGAACTGTCATCCCAGAATGGGAAGAAGACCTCTTCACTGCAAACTTTAAGGACTGGAGTAGGATCCTGCATAGACGATCATGGCTTATCATAGACCCATGGCTGGGTCACTCTGGTGATGGAATTGAACTGTATGAGATTACTTCTCACTTTGGTACACAAGATCCAGGAATGAGTTGACAGACAAGACCCATGGAAGATTGCATCACAGGATCCTAAAACATGAAGTTTAGCCACAGGAGAGCATGCCCTCTCTTTCCCCCTTGAGCCTGCAGGGAGACATCACCATACCTGGGTTTCTAGTTGAGGTCATAGAATTCGATCTTTCGACTGCATTTTAAATTCTAAATTCAAATAAGTTGCAGAATATTCACTTCCAGGATTAGAGCCAATGGCTCTTATGTTACTATTTACAAATAGTGTGGCATTTGTTACTTTTCAAGTATTAAACCAACGTATGTGAATGCAGGCTCACCTAGATAAAAATCTCATCAGGAATGAAAAAGAAATAACTACTAAGTGAAACCCTATACTCTCTGTAACAAAGGAAAATCAGACACACCAACATCAATTCTTTTGAGTAGGGCAGAATCTAAGTCCTTACCCATGGTGCACCACCACATCAGCTCCAGCTTTTTTGTTTCTTCCACACAGCAGTGGGCATAAAAGAGTTAATAGCAAAGACCTTGAGAAAGCCTCTCCTTGTTACAGGAAAATCACTTTTAGCTTCAGTTGCTGCTGTCAGAGAAGCTGCTTGAAAAGTAAGAAAGGGAATAATAGGGAAGAAAAGGACTTTTAAATCACATGGGAGTATTTAGGACTACTAAGTCCAGAAGATGTTCCTTGTACTGTTTTAAGCCAATAGTTCTCTCAAGCCCCATGCACAGATATATAACCTCCCCATCATCACAGATTGTGTCTGAATTCGTGGGTTCCCAGGACACTGCTCTGTTAAGTATGATCTTCATCAATAGCAGAAATTGAGCAGAATCAATACTAAAAATAACCCTAGAAATGGTGCTGAGCTCTAAGCACAGTGCTAAAGGAGGAAAGTCATCAACAGTCTTACTCAGCTGTGGACCCTGAGTGCAGCACTACTGACCTTCCAGGCAAGGTATGCTCAGTGGTGTAATAGTGGCAACTCTGTGATATGAGTAACCAACTGCTTTCTGATTAGAACTAAGGCCCACTCCACCTGACAGAATTCACTATAAACCAGTTAAGAGCCTATGGCTAAGGACATCATAGCCCTCGTGAAGAAGCCATTGGTTACATGGCTATTACATTACATGGTTATGATGTGATTTAGGGGATGTAGGACACTAAGAAAACACAGAGTGGTAGAACCATACGTTCCACAAATGAGCACTCCACAAGATAGGATAATGTGGAAGCAATTGAACAGTAGATCTGGACAAGATTCCAGGCTGTTCTCAGTTCCATCCTAGAAGGAATGAGAATTGAGCACTGAGCTCCCTGGAACTCTAACCCCCTCCATACTCAGAGAACAATATATGCCCTCTGTTTGGGGGTTTTATGTGACTAATGGGATTTGTTTGCTGGTAGCTATTGGTGGGCTGGGGGTTGTTATGTAAGACTACTTCATGTGACTGAAGAAAGACTAGAATAGACTTGGAAGACAGACAAGTGCTACAGAAGCAACCAGCCACAAGGCATGGAGTTATTTAAATTTGTATTAACATATATTAATTATATAATAATGCGTTTCATTATATTTTCAGACATGTATAAAATGTATTTTGATCATATTCATCCTCTCTCCCATTATCCTCTCATGTCCCCCTCCTGTTCCCATTAATCCTTTCTTTTTCTAACCCATCTCCTACTTATTTTCAATGCCTTTTTAAAATGACTCAATGAGTTTTATTAGGACTGCTTACAGGAGCATGGGCATCTTCCAGTGGGTATGCCACTGAAAAATATGCCCCCTCCTATTAACTAACCATTAACTGTTTAGGTTTTCTTTGAACTCATTCCTGAAGTCTGATTTGAAATAGAAATGTGTAAAACAGATCCAAGCACATACCACTGTGACTGAAGCAACCAGAAATGAAGACAGCAAAATCATTTAATCAGAGAGAAATCCATGGCCCAGTTAAACATCCCAGTGGGCTACCCAGTATGCTGTTGTCACTGGTGTCTAACAGGAAGAGTTTTGTGCCAGCTCTACCACTTAGAGCTGCCGAGCTTGAGTGAGTTACCTGATTTCTCTGAGGATCAGCTCCCTCCCCTGTCAACAGGAGCATTAGTGCCAAGCTGTAAGCACCTGTTGTGATTAGATGGCACATGTAGGAAAGAGATTGACAAAGGATCTGGCAATAAAATATGCTCAGCAAGTGTCTTTCCTTTTCAGCCCAGGACATATTGATTTTCTTTTCCTTCCACCCATTGGTTTTTCAAGACAGTGTCTCTCAGATTCACCTTGGCCCATGATCCCCCAGCCTAGCTTCCTGAATGCTCAGATTGATGACAGGTGTATGCCATCATGCACAGCTTAAGATTTTTATATTCTAATTTTTCTTTCTTGATAAGACCAAACATTGGGCCTTACACATGCCAGCTTGGTGGGTGCTTTGCCAACTCAGCTGCATCACTCACCCCAGCAGCTAATCTTCTACAGTGTTATTGCAGTGCACTCAGATGAGGACAACTTCGTGGAGTTACTCCCAAGTTTTTCTTTCACTCCTCCTCCTCCTCCACAACTCCTCCCCTTCCTCCCCTTATCTTCTTTCTTCTCCCCTCCCTCTTTTCCTGCCCCCCTTTGCAGTTTTCAGTGGTTTACAGATTTTGATGTTGGTGTTGATGTTGGTGGTAAGCTGTAGCACAATATTGGAACGAGTTCCCCATCACACCTAGATTAATGTGGGATATATTTGTCCCTCAGTTGTGCATGCCTCTGATCCACAGGAAGAAACACATTTAAGCTGGCATGGTACTCTGGGCCTATAGTTGCATTCCTCAGGAGGCTAAGACAGCCTGGGCTAATAAGAAGACCCTCCCCACCCCCGGCAGCTGCCGCCAAGAAAAAATGAGAAAGAAAAACAAAAAAAGAAATGCATTTGACATTATTATAGTTACATAATTATAAAACTTTTTTAAAGGTTCAATGAAATAAATGTTCATGCATATAGTGTGTTTGGGCTCTTTACATTTTTATTTCAGTTTTAAAAGGAATGCTTTTTAGAATCATTAAAGGAATTTCACATACCCAGCAATAAGTAAGTATTTTTCAGTGCAAAATTGCTGAGTTAAGGGATGCATACATTCAGAGAAGCATTTGCAGTTTTATTTCAGAATGGGTCCATGATGGGGGAGATATGGAATTGAATCATGATCAAATGGATATATACATTTGGGTCAGGGGCTATAGTTCAGTGGTAGCATTTGCAAGGCCCTAGGTTTGATCCCCAACACCAAAAACAAAACTACACACATTTTTGAGACTGTATAGTCTAGCCTTTCCTTTGAAAGTCCCAAATTCCAGGCTTTGCTTCACAGGTATTCACTAGAAATCAACATAATCCCTTAGTTTTAGATTCTGAATAGGATGCTGCGTGCCTGCATTTGTATTACTAAATTTTCATGAGCACAAGTAAGTTGATTTACCACAAATACGTAACCTTTGCTATGGGGCTAGACTTATTAGATCAGTGGTTCTTGACTGTCCTCATGCTGGGACTCTTTAATACAGCACCTCATGTTTTGGTAATGCCCCAACCATAAAATTATTTTCATTGCTGCTTCATAACTATAATTTTGCTACTATTATGAATCATAATGTAAATATCTGATATACAGGATATCTGATATGTGGCCCCTGTGAGGGTCTCAACCCATGGTTTGAAAACCACTGGCTTAAATGCTAAACAGCATAGAGACACCAACTGTTTGCATTGAAGAAACATGGTGTAAAGCCAGAGAAGAAAAGTAGCAATTTGTGTTGAAGGTAAGTCCCAGCTGCTAGGAAAGCTCCCTCCACAGGTCTCCTCCACCCCTGCTAGGGCCCCGGTCCTCCACTGAGTGCTGCAGCTACAGGGGTGAAGATTGAGTGTTGGCTTTCCAGGAGACTGGGCAGGTAGATGAACTGTAAACTGTTCCAGTGTAATGTAACCAAGTATATAATGGGTGTTTTCATGGTGCGGAAGAGGGGATAGGGGAGAGCGGTAAGCAGACACATGCTGACCCTGTTTGAGCAGGCTCTTGGAAATGTGTAAGAACTCTGTTGAGCAAACATGAGGAGGGGAAGGGGAGATCTTTCCCTTCAAAGGCAGAGTCTTGAACGGAGCGGACCAGCACCTGGGACAGCAGTTGAAACCATTGAACACCAGGGTTGCCAGCAGGGGGTAGCGGGGGCACAACACCAATGGTACCAAACCAGAAGGGGAGGATGGAGTGTGCCCTTTCTCTTGAAACTTTGGAATGATTTTAAGATGAACAGCAACATGCTCTTTTAATAGGACCATGGTGACCATCTGGAGGAGATGGGCAGGAGGCTGGAGACAGAGATGGCAGCAGTGTTCAGGATGAGTGTGCTGAAGCTGAGGAAAGGCAGAAGTAGACTGTCTTGATGGTTATGAGCTAACATCAAATGGAAAGTCAGAGAGAGAGAGGAGTTTGGGAAGACAGCCAGATGTCCATGTTGGCCAGATGGATGGCCCTGCTGTTTACCAAACTACACAATGGCATGGAAGGGGCCTGGAATAAAGGAAAGGGATAGGAGAAAAGGAAGATTAAGGAAGTTTGGTATGCTGTACTTACCTTCTTCAAAAAGATGTCCCTCTCAAAGACACATTGAGTTCATAACAGTTACTTAGATCTTAACCATCACCATCCTACAAGGACACAGGGACACACACACACACACACACACACACACACACACACACACACAGTGCTATACAGTGGCAGGCTGGTTCACTATTTTTTTCAATGAAAATGTGCGAATAATCTGCTAACCAAAGACTAATTAGGCTCCCAGATCCCTTGGCAAAGAGCATGTCAGAAAACTCAGCCCTCGGCTGACAGGCTTTTCCTGAACTAAGAGAGACTGTGATTTCTCTGGATGGCCTGTGTATCAGTGTTCAATGGCTCCAGACTCAGCTGTGGCCTAAATGTGAAGATAAGGGACCTCAGTTCAGACTTGTAGGGTCCAGATCCTACCACCCCTCCCTGATGAGGACAAGAATGTGGACCTGAACAAAATTCTGGAAGAGCGTCAGCAAGTCTCAGGATCTTAGGCAAACAAGACTGTCACAGTTGGTGAAAGAGCAGGGGCCAGGGAAAGATGCAGAGATTACATAAATATCACTATATACAGCAGACCATACAAATTAAAACCGGAAATCTGCTCCAGAAAATTCTATTTCAATTTGACAATGTTTTTAAATTATTCCATGGGCTAGGGAGAAGGCTTAGTCAAGAGTTTGCCCTCAAAGCATGAGGGCTTCATTCAGTCCCCAGAACCCATTTAAACAGCCTGTGTGCTTACATTCCCAATGCTGGGGAAATTGAGGCTGGTGGATTCCTGTCTCTGGCCAGCCAGTCTAGCCTGCTTGGTGAGCTCCAGGCCAAATGAGAGACTCTATCTCAAAAGAAAAATGGGTGGAGGTGGCTGACAAACAACACCTGAGGTTGTCTTCTTGCCTCCATGTGCATGTGCACATCTGCGGGTGTAAACATGCATGTACACATATGTGTACCCACACATATACATAAAATTATTCCTCAACATCATGTCCTATCCCTAAGCTGCTTGTCACTCTGAGCACAGGCTGGACTGACTACAGAGGTTTTGTGGTGGCCTCTCATTGAGGAAAGCATTTTCAAAGGAGCGATGGTGTCTGCAGGCATCCCGATTGGAGAGAAAGAGACAAGGATGGTGGAATTGGAAAGTGAGGAGGTGGAGTCCGTGCCTATAGATAATTCCTTCAGGTGTCTTGATGGAAAGAGGAAAGGCGGGAGATAAGCTATTGCTAGAAAAGAATGAAGGGTAGTGGGAGAGATGGCTTTTCCTCACTGAATCAAGAAATGTGAACATTACATAGAATAAGAAAAGACCAACAGGGGAGACTGGGTTGATACAGGAGATAGAGGGCATGCCTGCTGTGTGGCTCTACCTAGACACTGCCCATTTCTTCTTACAGTGTGTGCAGGATGCCCTGCCCCTCCCCTAACAGGCTCATCATGGTGTCACCTTGCCTCCATGGCATGTGGAAGTGTTATTCCATGAGCAGTGTTAGGAAGTACCCTGTGTGCTGCTTTCAGCCCAGGGGGAAACAACTCCGCATTATGCAGTACCCACTTAGGACTTCCCTGAGTACAGGAACTAGGCCACCACCTGCCTCCTGTCCCCCAGGGCTTCTTGGTTACCTGGGTTTTTTCTGTAGGATTGCTACATAGTCTAGTGTCCTGGAGGTAGCTCTGCCCTCTTCCATCTAGCCTTCAAAGGGCTGCTTTCCTTCCTTGGTCTTTCTAGGCCTTTTGCCAGTCTCTAGACCAGTGGTTCTCAACCTGTAGGTCACGACCCCTTTGGGGATCATTTAGCTGATATCCTGCATATTAGATATTTTCAATACAATTCATAACAGTAGCAAAGTTCCAGTTATGAGGTAATAACAAAAAAATAATTTTATGATGGGGGGTCACCACAACATAAAGAACTGTATTAAAGGGTCTCAGCATTAGAAAGGTTGAGAATCACTGCTCTAGACCCTACACTTATTTTCTCATCCAACTTCTTTATATTGTCTAAAATAACCCATCTTCCCCAAGCTCCGTTCTGCACTTAAAACTGTACTCCTCAGTCAGACCTCGTGTGCACTGTCATTCCGTGGACCTCCCACATCCGCCCCTAACTCTTGGATGTCACATTTCTGTTCAGACTTCATCTCTGATTTCAGCTTCAGCTCTTGACACAGAAACTGTTTCCTGCTAAGTCGTCTCCTCCCAGGTCTGCTTCACAGCCCACACTTAATTCATGCTCAGCAAGTCCAGTTGTGGGCAGGCTTTGAACATTTGTTCTAAAATTCTAAAAGTCCAGTGCTGATGCAACAGACGACCTGCATCAGTCAGAAAGCAGCCATTGTGCCTCTTGGTTTCAATCGGACAACCCCAAGACACTCAGAAGAGGAGTCAGTCTGAAAAAATGTTTATACAACCCCAGTTCAGTAGGGAGCACAAAATATCAGCAGAGAACGGAAGAAAGCATATATATTGGATTTATACTGACTAGTACGGACATGCAGGCATGTATATAATATAAAAGAAAAGGAAAAGTCACTCAATCCACGATTTCCTGATGGAGTTGGACCTTTCTTTATCTAGTTTAAAATGTGAATGTCAACATTCTGAGAAACCAGAAAAAAGAGGCTAAGGAGGATCCTCGTGGGAGTCCAGGGAGTCTGAAAGAAGAGAGCACCTTGTCTCATCTCAAGGTTCTTATACCACTCGGGAGGCAGCATCAGGAGCACTGCTCAGGAACACTGTGCCACACCAGCTGAGGCTGCTTGGGAAGAATTTCTAGGGTGTGGAGGTCACACTCCACCTCAGGAACTGCCATCAAGCAACATCAAGTCAAAAAACAGGCTTGACACTGGGAAGGGGAACTATGAGCTGAAGAATGGAGAAGATGAGCAGATGAAGGAGAGTTAGTACACGGGGAAGATGAGAGACAATTCCACGCTGGACCATGTTCACCACAATACCTGCTCAGGCTCACCTGTGCATGGCCAGACCTCATTCTCCCTGTTGAAGAGGCATCTCTAAACCTTTGTTTTATAAAGTATGTGTGCCTGGCCACAGATGAAGGGGGCACATGTTTCCAGCAGCCACTTTGTGAGCTTCTCTATGACTTATGATACAGTGTGATACCCTATGGTACATTGTGACAATTGTGTTTTATCAGCAAACTTTGGAAATGTCATGAACATGTCCAATGAGGCATCACCAAAACCAGAATTTGAAATAATCAGATTTTACAGAGAGAATCAAGAAGGCTTAATAGGCCATGATGAAAGATAAATTGTAAGCATCACAGAACTATAATGAAAAGAAATATATGAAAACTCATGGATGAGGAACCTAAGAGGTAAAAGGAGGACAGAGAAGCAATGAACTAAGAAGAGCTTAGACTTATTAATAGCAAAGGCTAGTTCAAAACACTAGAGGTTCTGATGCTAAGGTCCTAGAGATTATCTTGGATGGCAAAGGGAATTCCTGCAGCCATTCCCATCATGGCTCCTTCTGTGGAGCTTCTGTAAGAATCCACTGCTATTATTATTCATGAGAATTTAAATAGGTCTCAAGCAAGCCATCCAAATGTATATTAAACATTCATGAATGAACTTGTAGTCCTTGCAACCCAAGCACTCACCAGAACTAGTGTTGGTTTGGGCATGTCCAGAAGCCAAGGAGATACAAGTGTTTGCTCTAGACATTTGTTTATACATGGGATTCTGCAGTCTAGCTGTGCTGAAGATGAAACCTTAAGTGGTAGTGATCTCCTGAGTAGAAAAGAAACTAGAAAAAGCAAAATAACACAAGCAGAGATGAGATTCGTCCCAATGGACTAGACTGTCTGCTAGACTGTCTGCAAAAGCAGCAGATGAGAGATCTTCCACCACAGTGTGAATAAAGCTGCATAGAAACAAGCTAAAAAGATCTATACTAATCATGTTTTGTTGTGATGCATGAAGAAACTGTGGGGGCTGAGATGTATCTCAGTTGGTAGAGTGCTTGCCTTCTGCACAAAGCTCTGGGTTCCTCTCAGAATTGTATACAGAAGCAGGGTATGGTGGCAAATGCCTATAACCCCAGCACTCAGGAGGTAGAGGCAGAAGAATCAGGAGTTCCAGGATCCACCTGGGCTACAAAAAGAGAGGAAGTGAAGAAGAGAGGAAGGAGAGAAAAAGGGAGACAGAGAAGCAAACTAACTGTATGTACCCAAAAAGTCCCAAAGCAAGATGTCTTCCTGCCATTGAACAAGGTGTGGTGGAGTTTGTTAAAACTGGTCAAACTCACTGTCTGTCATGGGCACAGAAAAACCCACAGGGGTGAGCCTGGATGTGTCTTCAGAGGCAGGGTTGGGTTGGGTTTGGCTTGCTTAGTTTCAGTTGGGAAAATGATGAATTCACAATACAGTTGGAAAAATGATAAATTACAATTGCAGGTGGTATTTTCATTCTTTCCACATGTTGCCCTTTATAACACTGGAGTACTGAACAGTAATCAGAGATGGTGATTTGTGGCTGTTTGGGTTTCTTTTGAGAAATGTCTTTTTTCATTGGGCCACATGTTACTTGGAAGATGCTATTGATGTTTTGGTGCTGAATTTTTGCAGTTCTCTATAAATTTTGAGTATTAGCTCCCTGCCGAGGGTATAATTGGTAAAAAGTTTCTTCTATTCTGTGGGCTGTGTGCTCTGCTGATAGTTATTGTTCTGTGCATAAACTTTTTTAATTTCATGAATTCCCATCTACCAAGTCTTGGGATTACTTCCTGTGCTGTTAGAGTTCTGTACACAAAGCTTCCACTAGTATCTTGGCTTTCAGATAACAAAAGGAATCATTTCCTATCCAAGAACACAGATCACCTTACAACACTAAGAGACTCAAATAACCCATGATACCATTTGATATGAATGACATTAAGTTGGATATGGGGAAAAAAGAAACTTAAAACAAGAAGTGTCTAGTAAATCACTGGAGCTAAGATAGAAAGGTCATCTATTTGAAATGTGTATGAATGTATCCTTTAGAGAGAATAGGCAGAATGTCCCAGGGCAGTGTTTCAGCCTTGTAGACATCACTGGTATCCAAGCAGGCAGGTCAATAGACCACTTAGAAGCACACATATATGAATGGAAGTGCTTCCTGGAAAGATGTGCATCTGATGTTGAAAACTCCTTGAAAAGCTGAAGTGTGGAGCTGAGCAGAAATTATCCATAAGAGAATATCCAGTAAAGAGCTGAGACTCCAAAAGTAAGCCATCACCCTAGAGCAGAGAGCCCTCTAGTCATGAGGAAAAACAAAGTTCCTAGAAGTTTTCTTTGTTAAGGACATGGTATTTGACAAGTGATCAATTTGACTTTGTTATGAAATATACTCATTGAGTTACTTTTGATGTAAACAACAGAAATTCTACAACCAAATAGATTAAGCAAAGAAAAAATGTATTATCTGGTCAGAGGGTCTAGAAAGAGGATAAGAGCTGACAGACTGGCGATTCAGAAGCTAAGGATGATGCAAGATGGTGGACATCTTTCCTTTGTTTCATCTTCAGACAAGTGACATTAACTGTAGACATCAAGTCCAGAGGAAATGGTAAAAGTATACTTCTTGTAGCTCTCACTTAGGAACAAGGGAAAACTTCCTCAGGCTCCTGTCAGACTTTCCACTTATATTTCATGGCCATGAATTTTTGGTTATTGAAACAATGTGGACCAAATAGGCCCAATCATGAAGATGAATTGCTTTCTGGGACACCTAAATGCACCATCTCCTGCCTGGCAAGACCTGTCAAACCTTCCAGCTGACTCTCCCTTTTTACTCAAAGTTTACCCTCAACTTGAAACTCCATCATGGGATTCCAAGAGCTCAAGCCAGCATGGGAGCCACATAGTACAAGTCAAGAAAAGCTCCAAGCCCTTCTCATTCAGCAGGTCCTGTGGAATCTTTCTAGAAAAGAGATGGTCTGCTAGACCCCTGATGGCTGTTGCCCCACTGCCTGTCACATCTTTGTCAACACTCTTCACTCTGGTGAAAATGGACGACAAGGAGGTTTGTTTCTCTAATTCCCAACACTCTGCCTGTGAAAGAGAACCAAGCCTATGATGCTAACCTACCTCATGTGGAATCCTGGCTTTCACCTCTCTACATATCTCAATCCCGGCACTAGACACTGGCTTCTCCAGCTTTCAATCAACTGGTTTCACTCCTTTATAACGCTAAGATTCAGAGGATACATCTCAGCAATTTTCTCCAGTCCTATTACCCTCAATGTCCGCAAATAGTCAACGTGAGTTATGGGCCCCTTACATCAATGTCAAGCATCTATTTAACAAGGAGCACATAACTGGGAGGAAGAGGCAGAGGGTGGGGAGCTCCCTGCCGTCACTCTGCTACCCTTTGCTGCCCTCGCCTGGCCATTGATACCAGTGCAAGTACCATTCCACTGCCCAACATCATCACTTAAAAGAGAACACTTGAAATTGACCTCCCTTTCCCCTTTGAGGGTAGGGCTGGAAGTCTTTGGCCTTCCTTTAGTCCATGTTTATGGTCTTCATAGCCGCCTTCTTCCTCTAGAGCATTTTAAGACTCATTTTCTGAATAAAACAAATTTCTCTGAACAGGTGCCTGACACTCTGCCAGACTAAGGCACATGCTGATTTCATCCCTATAGCTAAGTAGACAGTTTGTTTAATAATAGTTATGATGTTACCTTGTGCTGTGTTCTGTCTGATTCATACCTAGCAAGAGTTCTATATGACGAAGGTAGAACTCGGGACCCATATTTTGGGGTATACTATGAATGAGTCACAGAGAAGCACAACCTGTGAGTATGGAAGGCACCCCAGGAGTGCTGAATGCTTGAGAGACTGTAGAGCTGACAGGGGCAAGTGTCTCTGGCCAGCTCAGCTATTAAGTTAGTGGCTCATGTACACTCTCTTCAACTGTAGCATGACTGCTTAACCCTGAACTATTCATCTCTACTTGAAGCTTCTAATGTTGCAGACTGGATTGTTGCTGAATTCAAGGTCAATTGCCAGATAACCTAAAAGCCATAGTCAAGTGTGGTTACAGGCACCATACCTGCTCTATAAATCATGGAATTACCTAGTCTTTCTATAGCACCTGGAACATTGTTTTATACATGAAAACAATTCTTAAAATGCTAAAGAGGAAGGTGATAGTTGTGATAAGCCTAAGCACTGACTAGAGGAAAGTCAAAGATGTCCAATTGTGCACTCAAAGTGAAAAGAGTAACAAATTTCAAGGGCTGGTTTCTTTAAGTGAAGATGTTAGGCATAAAATGCTGAGAATCTTTAAAATGATGAAGCAATATCAGCTTTCAGAGGCACACCAGAAGAATTCATTCATTTCTATTTATGTCCAGATTTCTGTGGTTGGTGCTGAATGAACACATAATGGTTTACATAACTATCTTAAACAATAACTAAGCCTTTGAAAAGAATTTTGGAGTGATTGAACTCACTGGATCTGTGGAGGCAGTCATTCTTGTCTGTTCTGACCAAGTATAGACAGAGAATCTAATTTGACCTATGGGTCATCAACAGGATACAGACTTGGAATTGTCGTGCTGCCACTGGTCTTCCTCAATGTAAGGGCTCCAGCACCACTGCTGAGTTGACATAAGAATGCCCCACTTTTTGAATCTACTGTCCAGCCTGTAGGGCACAGTGTCAGTAGTATCGACTAACTGATCTGAGAACTCGTCTGGCAAAAGAAAGAGCAAGAGGAAAGATGTTCTGTGGTAAGGAAGAGAGGACAGAGCAGTGCACAGTGACAGTGGTGGGCAGGGATTCAGGAAAACTATGAGAATATATCGCCTTTCCAAGGCTCCACTCCCTCTTTGACTGGCCCTACGGGGATGCCTGTACTGGTGGTGACCGACTTTTCCTTAAAGATCCTGCAGAGGCTGTAACATATTTTGCTTAAAACTACAGCTGGTTTGTAATTTTGGCCTCAGACAGTAATTACAGCTGCCAGGGCTCCTCGGAGAGATAATTACGGGAAGGATTCAGCACACTCATTTTATCTACACACTTAACCATCAATTAAATCATTACCATCTAATCCTGTCCCACAGTCTAGAAATGTTCTATGAATATATAATTTTGAAGACATCGAAGTTTGTTTTCAGATGATTTTAAGTGAAAAATTGCTCAATTTCCATAGCCCACACAGGCCTATGTGTTTGCTTTCCCTGTGAAGGCAGAGCCAGTGTTTCTTAGCTTGTGGTCACTGCCTCCCTGGAGGCCTGTACCACATAAATGGCTGAACTGGGATGGACTGGCAGGCAAGAGCCATGACTTTGCCTTTGATCTTTACTGGAGTTCATGTTCTCCAAAGCAGGGTTCTTATTGGTACTTAAGAGGTCAGTAGCTAAGGGGCAGGTGAGAAGTTGGTTCTGCAAAGAAATTTCCAGAAGGGCCTCCTCCTGCTTGGTTTCTGAAGGAGGCTTGGGTGACTCTCCACTGACTCACTCAGAAGTGGATCTTCTTAAGCAAGGGGGCTGATGATCTGGAAGGATGCAACTGCTTCCTGCCCTCCTTACCCCAGAGAGACAAGCTTTTAAATATATATTTTAATTGAAATGTAGTAATTGCATGTATTCATGAGTTATAATATATAACATTTTAATATATGTACTCAATGTGTAATGATCATATGAGGATAGTTGGCATATGTATCATTTCTTTGTGTTGAGACATATAAATTAACTATTGTTAGCTGTAGTTTTTAGCTGTGCTATAGAATGCAAGAAGTTATCCCAGGGATAGTTCTTCCAGTAAGCTGGATGCTTGCACAGAACTGGCCCCTCAAACTCACTGGGATCTCAGAGATGCTTTCTCACAGTGGGGCCGTAGAAGAGTTCTCTATTTGTCAATCAGCTCTTCAAGACTGCCACACCAATCCTCAGCTATTCTCAGTCCATCCTGCCCATAGTACATGGCTCCCTTGCTGAAGTCACTGAAAAGCCTAGCTTTTTTAAGTTTGGAACTCACCACAGGGCTGTTTTTGTTTTTGTTTTTTGGGGTTTGGGGGGGGTTGTTTTGTTTGTTTGTTTGTTTGTTTTTTACTAGAATGAGCAACAACTCTGTGGGAGTCCCAATGAGGGAACAAACTCCAGGCACAGCATGGATGCCAACTGGATACCAGGCTAGCCTGAAGATAAGACGCTGGACTTTACAGATGAGCTTAACTGAGCTGGGCACTGCAAAGAAAGTGAGAAGCCTCTAACCCCTGAAGTCATGATCCCAGGAATGTCCAGTGACCGTGCTCAGAAATAATCATGACTATCATTGGGAGGAATATAAAAAGTGTATTGGTTTTTAGCTGCCTTTAAGAATTATAAGAATTAAGTAAGTTAATATATGCAGAAGACTTTCAAGGGTACAGAGTATTTAGTGTATACTGTGTGTATAATAGTTACAGTTAGTGTAGGTATCATGATTAAAGGAGGCTGATGGAGTCCTGGTGAGAAACCCCGATTCTCTTCTATTAAGAGTTCCCAGGGGCCTCCCTTTTAGGCTAGCCTTCCTATATGGTAATTATCTACCCCAATAATATCATGACAACTTCCTGATCTCTTAGTGAAGCCCAGGGTAGTCCCTTAAGAATCAGATCCTGGCTCTTCCCAGAGCAATGAACAGCAAAGCCTTCCCTGACATCCCCATTGATTCATGGTGAGACCAGCTAGTACACTTGTACCTCAGCTTCTCCTCCCTCCCACCCTGGAAATGTGGGTAGGCAGTTCTTGCCTTCTCTTCTGTCAATGAGCTCACCTTGGCCCAGGTGAGCTCCCAAGAACATGGCTGCTGCTGGTTCCCTCTTGCCACAAGAGATGACAGGTCATGACTCACCCCAACACCTTACCCTAATTCTGTTGTTCTCTCTGCCTCTCCTCAGCTTTTTTTTTTAAGCTTTTAATCAAACTCCCAAGAATGTTTGGAATGAAATGGTGCCAGGCAGTAGATATTAAGGACTCTCAGTTCTTTAGAGAAGTACTGAAGAAAACATGAGGCACCCCACCACTGCCTAGCATTATCCACCCTGGGGCTCAGGAGAATCCATCTTGGTGCCCTCCTATGTTGATATGGAGTTTGGCAATACAGAAGCTTTCGGTTCTACAGAGAAAGTGTGGTCATGCATGTGGTGGAAGAGCCTCCGAGGTAGTCCAGTGCTCTGTGACAGTGTGGGTTCAGGTCTGACCGGTCTTGACCTTGATCTGAATCCCTCTCTGCAGCACATGGCTGCTGCTGGTTCCCTCTTGCCACAAGAGATGACAGGTCATGACTCACCCCAACACCTTACCCTAATTCTGTTGTTCTCTCTGCCTCTCCTCAGCTTTTTTTTTTTAAGCTTTTAATCAAAGTTCCTTAGAATGTACACAGAACTTTCCACAACCTGGTTAATTCCTGTCTGGAGTCCATATCACTACTTCTTGGCATAATACTTACATATGAGCTGCTTACTTTCAGGACCCTTGTGGTTCCTTTCCTTCCCAGTGATCTGTTGGCCACCAGGCCGTGAGGGGCAGAAGCAGCAAGAAGGGCTTTGTCTGGCCTGTGAGCATGACGGAAATAGCCTTCTGAGAGACTGCTTCAGTGTTACAGCTCAGCTTCATTCCAGAGTGAGAGAGATATGTTGGGCAGGGACATCACCTAATTATCATATGTGACAGCACAGTCCTATCACATGCTACTAGTACAATGTCTGATTACCATATGGGCAGCAGGGGGAAAGCTTTTACAGAAAACTGTGTCAAGGGCTACACTTGAGATAAGTCAGCCATCTGGGCCTAGAGACATTCTCCAGATAAGGTTAGGTAGAAAGCAGGAAGTCCTCACTGTGGGGAGCGAGTCCTCCATATTTGCACCAAGCTCTAAGAAAGCTGTCTGGACATGGTAGACTGCAACCTCTGGCCAACAGGACTTCCCCACAGACCCTGAAAATGTGGCCCTCTGTGGAGTCACTTTGTCCTTGCACATGTGCTTCCCTTTGTCTGGGCTACCTCCAGCTGCATCCTAAATTGACTTCTTATGATTCTACCTGGTATAGGTTGGACATGGTTTAAATGTATCTTTTAAAGGTCCTTGGGTCGTTGGGTCAGGAAGGGACTTTGGGATTGCCAACCTCTTTGGCTTCTCACATGGAGAGATGACCTTCCCTTGCAATTGAACCCTGTCCTCCAGGCATACAGATATGATCATAGCACTTCACATGAGCAGGCCAACTATCATTTCATCATGGAAATGGGTACATGAGGCTAATAAGACAAATGAGATCCCTACCCTCCCTACAGAATATATGTCTTTAACTATTACTGGGAGAAACAAGACTCTGCTGCAGTGATGTGGCTTGGCCAGCACTTGGTGTAAGTTGTCCACATTCCCACACATCACCATAATTAAACTCATTGATTTACCAAACTGTACTTGGTTGGAATCATTTCTTTGATTTCCCTCTCTACCTAGGGTGAATAAGCATTTGTTCATGTCCTCTGAGGAAAGTCACACAACATTCACACACAGGTCGTTGCCGGATGTGGTGCATCTAAGAAACCCTCACCAAAGCTGATTGATATCAACACCATGCTCTTGAGTCTCTAAATCTATGAACTAAATAAACCTCTTCATAAAAACCATCCTTCCCCGAGTATTTCATCATAAAAATGAGAACTGGGCTAATAAAACACCCAGCCACAAGTTCTCCTAAGAAGATACACCTTTGCAATAACTGCTGTAATGCTATCTTCTAATTCTGTTTTCCTTGAATAAGATGTGAGCTTTCTAGAAATAGGGATTACATCTCATCCATATATGAATGATGAAACCTTTGGACAGATCACAACACAAGGGCAGGTGGTCATTGTTGGCTAATTGAGAAAGAGGAAGAGCCTGGAGTCCCTTGGGCCTAACATGCCTTGTGCTTGGTATAAGGTGTACAGATCACATTTGTAACTCACAGATTTACCAAATCAGTGACAAATCCTGTAGAATTTTAGAAGATTGTATGTTTAAACTACATGCTGAAAAGATGGTGGGAAAAGCCCCTGCTGACAATATCCTACACTTTCTCTCATGGCCTGAGATCGCCCTCCACTCCCTTAGGAGGAGCTTTAAAAAAAAAAAGTCCTTTGAACCCACAAAGACAGAAACACTACTAGACTCTGGAGTCCAGCCAGGCTTCAGTATCCTATGTACCTTGACACTTTGAGAGTCTGTGGGTGTGAGCTGAGAAGGTGAGGGGTTCAGAGACAGCAGGGAGGAAGGCAAGGTGGGAGGTGGACAAAGCTTGACCTCTATAGCCATTCCTTCCAGTCTTGTCCCTATTCTGAGAGCAGCTTTTACACTGCAGGGGGGCCTTACTGACATGAGGGGCCAGACTTGAGGCTCCATTGCCTTTGATGGCCCTGCTAGATGTTGCAAGCAGATCTTGTCTCCTCAGTCAAGGATATTCATTCCTGCTGTGTCCTGCCACAGTGTGGAAGAACAGGGCAATAGCATAGCCTAGTTCAATGAAGAAGAAAGCATCCTCCGTGAGGGTGCCAACTTCAGTACCATACCATGCTTTACTTCCCGTCTCATGCTGTGATTATTCTGCTTCAACTCTCCTGAAAATGGCAGCCATACCCACTGTGTCTCTGACATTATGTCACACAGAGTTCTGTTTTCAGAATTACTGAAGTAGTTTGATAAACTAGCATAATCTGCTCTGTGGCAGAACACAGAGAATCTTTCAAACTAATTCACCTTTCATAAGCCCTCAGACAGAATTCTTCAGTAGGCACATGGAATGTGAGGCCACATCTCGATAGCTTCCTCAGCCTGCTGGCCAGGATGCTTAAGGATAAAATACCACCTAGACCCTGTTTATTGGAGTGGCACATAGGCAGGGCTTGGGCTGGAAAGGAAACCCCAGAGCAAGAGGGGCTGTGGTCCTCGAGGAATCATAACAGGGAGGAGAGGTAAAAGGTTAACTGGAGAGGGAGTGTTGTACATCAAGATGGAGCAGAAAGGCTGTGAGGAAGACACATAACCCCATCCAGAGATGGCAGGGGTGGTCAGATGTGATTAATGTTGAGTACCATAAGAAGACTGGAGATGGTGGGAAGGGGGTGCAGGTTCTGCAAAAGGGGCTGCAGAGCAGCAGGAAGGAGGCAGTAGCCAGAGGAGAATCGATGGGCAGAACTTGCAAGGAGTGAGGCTTGGCAGGTGTAATCTTCAGGGGTCTCCAGTCTCCCGGTTCTGCAGGAAGCTGGGTGACCAACTGAGTTTGTTGAAGCCTCAGCCTTCCTCAGACCATGGCAAGCCTGTTGGGGAAGGGCTTGAACTCATTGTTCATCAGACACTCCTTTGTTTCCCCACTGTACAGCATATATGAACGTTGGGTGTGATGTGCACTTATCTTCTCACCACCTTAAACTCTGTAACCTGACTGTTTTGACTGCCATCTTCTGTTCTGTGTCCACCAAACCTAAGCCTCCCTGTCCTGCCTTCTCACCAGCACTGGTCTTTGCCTTGCTCACAAGCCTTGTCTTTACAATACCTCAGATTAACAATAATACAATGGAAACTTTCTTTTGCCAAACACCTATTCTCTCAAAAGGCACTACCATGCTTTGTGTGTGCATCATCTGATTGAACCCTCACTCTATATGATTGTCAGTCTCCATGGTCACAGTGTCTAGAACTGGAATCACCTAGGAGACACACCTCTAGGTGTATCTTTAAAGAGGAATTTCCAGAAAGATTTAGCTGAGGAAAGTGGACACAAACTAACACCTCCCATGGACTGGGGATCTGGCCTAAATAAAAAGGGGGAAGAAAAAGAGAGCTGAGTACCAGTATTCATCTCTCTCTGTTTCCTGACTGTGGACACAAAGTGACCTGATACTTCATGTGCCTGCTACTGTCCCTCCCCCACCACAAAAACAGATTCCTCTCAAACTGAGAGCCAAAATAAGCTTGCCCTTCCCTAAGTTGCTTTTGATGAGTATTGTGTCACAATAACAAGGAAAGTGAGGAATACAATCTATAAACAGGCAAACAGTGTTGTCTCCCCATGAAACAAACTGAGTCTTAAATAATGTATTCACTGCCACCAGAAAGTGAGCAGCAGAGCAGTCAGACTGAGGTAAACTCTAGTATTCATTCTATATGATGAGACTCTCCACAGTCTTGTTAGGGTCTTACATCAGTAAGTTTGGACTCAGCCTTATTGTTTGCTGTGGTAGTTTGAATATAATTGGCCCCCATAAGCTCATGGGAAGTGGTACTATTAGAAGGTTTGGCTTTGTTGGAGTAGGTATGGCCTTGTTGGAGGAATTGTGTCACTGTGGGGTGGGCTTTGAGGTCACATATATGCTCAAGCCACACCCAGTGTCTCAGTCCACTTCCTGTTGCCTGTGGGTCAAGATGTAGGACTCTCAGTTCATTTCTCCAGCATCATGTCTGCCTGCATGCCACCATGTTACACCATGATGTTAATGGACTAAACCTCTGAAAATGTAAGCCACCCCAATTAAATGTTTTTCCTTTATAAGACATGCTGTGGTCATGGTATCTCTTCACAGCAATAGAAACCATATTAAGGCACTTGCCTTAGCTTATAGAATACAGACATGATACTAAGACAGTCCATGTGAGGACTTTGAGGTGCATCATGTGCTACCACTTGCTACCTTTAGCCTTGGGGCTCTGTCTTGGGCACAGCACACATGGAGCTCCTTCCACCTTGTCCTGGAGTGAGAAGACATAGCAGCAGCAACCTTGTCTGGCAGAGCAGCAGCCGACCCACAAACCATGAGCCATAAACTGGTGCTTATTGTGTAAGATTCAGGGGATGTTTCTTATCATCACAAAAGCTGACTAATACCAATTTTAGCAGGTCATTTGGTTCCAGACAATGCTTTTAGACACAGTATTCCTCCACACTACTGCTGCTGGAGTGTAGCCACTGTACCCATCCACAGTGGATCCAGCCATGGACTGTTAATCCCACCAGTCGAGAATAAGACCATTACCACAGTTTAAAGTCAAATTTGAAGCAAGCTCTAATTAAATACCTGCCAGGTTGATGGATTCTCTGGCCAGGTCCATCTCTGGTTTCCTAGAAAATGGCCCCCAGTCACAGTTTGCACTATTTCGTATCAGGTCCAATCAGGGGCAAGTCATGATGTATTTCCTGCCTTGAAATTCCTGGCCACATGTGATCAAGCACATCCTGTGTGGTTGGGTCAAACAAACTTGTTTAGGGGAGTGAAAACATGTGTCTTTTTATCTCCCATAAGCAATAGCTTCCACCATGTCAGGAACTATCTGTCCTTGGGAAAGGGGCTTACAGATCAGAGGCATTTTTGTTTCATGAATCTTTCAGGCTCAGTAACTAAGACTTAAAATGTAACTTGGGCTTCCCAGGACCCCTTAGGGGAAGGTTCTCTCTCTCACTTTATCACTGTATTAGATGTGTTTCTTGTTACTATGACAAAGCACCTGGCACAAACAAGGAGGGAAGGAAGGGGGTGGTGGTTTAAATGAAAATGCCCCCTTAGGCTCATAGGCAGGTACATTATTGGAAAGGCTTAGGGCATGTGCCCATGTTGGAGTGGGTGTGGCATTGTTGGAGGAAGTGGCAGGGGAGGGGCTTTGAAGTTTTGTTTTGTTTTGTTTTGTTGGTTTTTCGAGACAGGGTTTCTCTGTGTAGCTTTGCGCCTTTCCTGGAACTTGCTTTGTAGACCAGGCTGGCCTCAAACGCCTTTAATCCCAGCACTCAGGAGGCAGAGGCAGGCGGATCTCTGTGAGTTCGAAGTTTTTTTTTTTAATAACATTTTTCCATTTATTTTGCATACCAATTGCAGTTTTCCCTCCCTCCACTCCCCACTCCCAACCCTGCTTCCCATACCACTCAGGGGCAGGCCTCCCATGGGCTTGAACAAAGCATGGCATATCAGGTTGAGGTTGAGGCAGGACCAAGCTCCTCCCCTTGCCTCAAGGCTAGGACAGATAATCCAGCATGGGGAACAGGTTTCCAAAACTAGCTAAGTGCTACAGACAGATCCTGATCTCATTGCTAGGAGCTTTACAAACAGACCAAGCTACACAACTGTCACACCTGTCACACACATGCAGAGGGGCTAGGTCAGTCCCATGGAGACTCCCTAACTGTTGTTCCAGAGTCCATGAGTTTCCATGAGCTCAGGTAAACTGTCTCTGTGGATTCCCCCATCATGACCATCCTGATTCATATAATCCCTCCTCCCTTTCTTCACCAAGACTCCAGAGCTCAGCCCAGTGCTTGGCTGTGGATCTCTGCATCTGCTTCCATCAGTCACTAGATAGAGTATCTCTGATGACAATTAGGGTTGTCACCAATCTGATTACAGTAGATGGCCAGTTCAGGCACCCTCTCCACTATTGCTAGGAGTCTTAGCTGGGGTCATCCTTGTGGATTTCTGGGGGGTTCCCAGGTACCAGGGTTCTCCCTAACCCCAAATGCCCCCATCAAGATGTCTTTTTGTTACTCTCCCCCTCCGTCCCACACCCCCAACCCACCCCCCACACCCAGCCATCCCAAACAGCTCCCTCAAGTTCCCATCTTTCCATGCCCCCACCCCTGCCCCTATTTTCCCCAGGAAGTCTCTTGTATTTCACCTTCCCAGAAAAATCCATGCCTCCCTCTTTGGCCCTCCTTGTTGTCTAGCCTCTCTGGGGCTGTGGATTGTAGCCTGGTTATCTTTTACTTTATTCCTAATATCCACTCATGAGTGAGTACATACTTGTGTCATATTTGTGTCTTTCTGGGTCTGGGTTACCTCACTCAGAATGATACTTTCTAGTTTCATCCATTTGCCTGCAAACTTTCTAGTTTCATCCATTTGCCTGCAAATTTCATTAGGTCATTGTTTTTTTACAGCTGAATAACACTCCATTGTGTAAATGTACCATATTTTCCTTATCTCTTCTTCAGTTGAGGGACATCTAGGTTGTTTCCAGGTTCTAGGCTGTTATAAATAATGCTCCTATGAACATAGATGAGCAAGTGTCCTTGTGGTATTATTGTGCATTATTTGGGTATATACCCAAGATTGGTATAGCTGGGTCTTGAGGTAGATTGATTACAAATTTTCTGAGAAAATACCATATTGGTTTCCAAAGTGGCTGTATAAAGTTTGCACTCCCACCAGCAATGGAGGAGTGTTCCCCTTACTCCACATTCTCTCCAATATAAGCTGTCATCAGTGTTTTTGATCTTAGCTATTATGACAGGTTTAAGATGGTATCTCAGAGTCATTTTGATTTGCATTTCCATGACAACTAAGGATTCCTCTGTTGAGAATTCTTTATTTAGATCTGTACCCCATTTTTTAATTGGATTATTTGGTATTTTGATGTCTAGTATCTTGAGTTCCTTATATATTTTGGAGATCAGCCCTCTTTCAGATGTGGGGTTGGTGAAGATCTTTTCCCATTCTATAGGCTGCCATTTTGTCTTATTGACAGTGTTCTTTGCCTTAGTGAAGCTTTTCAGTTTCAGGAGGTCCCATTTATTAATTGTTGCTCTCAGTGTCTGTGCTACTGGTGTTATATTTAGGAAGTGGTCTCCTGTACCAATGCATTCAAGGACACTTTCCACTTTCTCTTCTATCAGGTTAAGTGTAACTGAATTTATGTTGAGGTCTTTGTTCTACTTAAACTTGAGTTTTGTGCAGGGTGATAGGTATGGATCTATTTGAATTCTTCTGAATGTCAACATCCAGTTATGCCAGCACCATTTGTTGGAGATGCTTTTCTTTTTTTAGCATTGTATAATTTTGGCTTCTTTGTCAAAAATCAGGTGTTGATAGTTGTGTGGATTAATGTCAGGGGTTTTTTATTCCATTCCATTGATCCAGTGTCTGTTTTTATGCCAATACCAAGCTGTTTTTATTACTGTAGCTCTATAGTAGAGTTTGAAGTCAGGGATGGTGATACCTCCAGAAGTTACTTTATTGTACAGGATTGTTTTAGCTATCCTGGGTTTTTTGTTTTTCCATATGAAGTTGAGTATTGTTCTTTCAAGGTCTGTGAACAGTTGTGTTTGGATTTTGATGGGAATTGCATTGAATTTGTAGATGGCTTTTGGTAAGATTGCCATTTTTACTATGTTAATCCTACCTATCCATGAGCATAGGAGGTCTTTCCATTTTCTTGTGTCTTCTTCAGTTTCTTTCTTTAAAGACTTAAAGTTATTGTCATACAGGTCTTTCACTTCTTTGGTTAGAGTTACCCCAAGATATTTTATATTATTTGTTGCTATTGTAAAGGGTGTTGTTTCTCTGATTTCTTTCTCAGCCTATTTATCATTTGTATGTAGGAAGGCTACTGATTTTTTTTTTTTAGTAATCTTGTATCCTGCCACATTACTGAAGGTGTTTGTCAGCTGTAAGAGTCCTCTGGTAAAAATTTTTGGGGTCACTTATATATACTATCATTTAATCTGAAAACAGTGAAAGTTTGACTTCTTCCTTTCCAATTTATATCTCTTTGATCTCCTTTTGTTGTCCTATTACTCTAGCTAGGACTTTGGGTACTGTATTGAATAGATATGGAGAGAGTGGACAGCCTTGTCTTGTTTCTGATTTTAGTGGAATGGCTTTGAGTTTCTCTCCGTTTAATTTGCTGTTGGCTGGTGGCTTGCTAATACTCCTTTTATTATGTTTAGGTATGTTTCTTATATCCCTAATGTCTTCAAGACCTGTATCATGAAGGGATGTTGGATTTTGTCAAAGGCTTTTTCAGCCTCTAGTGAACTAATCATGTGCGGTTTTTTTTCTTTCAACTTGATTATATGGTGGATTACATTGATAGATTCTCGTATGTTGAACCATCCCAGCATCTCTGGGATGAAGCCTACTTGGTCATGATAGATGATTTTTTAATGTGTTCTTGGATTCAGTTTGACAGTATTTTATTGAGTACTTTTGCATCAATGTTCATGAGGGAGATTGGTCTGTAATCTGCTTTCTTTGTTGTATCTTTGTGTGGTTTGGGTATGATGGTAACTGTAGCCTCATAAGAAGAATTTGGCATTGTTCCTTCTGTTTCTATTGTGTGGAACAATTTGAAGAGTATTGGTATTAGCTCTTATTTGAAATTCTGATAGAATTCTGTACTGAAACCATCTGACCCTGACCTTTTTTTGGTTGGGAGACTTTTAATGATGACTTTTATTTCCTTAGGGGTAATAGGTCTATTTAAATTCTTTATCTTGTCTTGATTTTATTTTGGTATGGGGTACCTCTCAAGAAAATTGCCCATTCCTTTCATATTTTCCAATTTTGTGGAGCACAAGTTTTTGAAGTATGACCTAATGATTCTCTGGATTTCTTTGTTGTCTATTGTTATATCCCCCTTTTCATTTCTGGTTTTATAAATTTGGATATTCTCTCTCTGTCTTTTGGTTAGTTTGGATAAGAGTTTGTCTATCTCTTTGAATTCCTCGAAGAACCAACTCTTTGTTTCATTGATTCTTTGTATTTTTCTCTTTGTTTCTATTTTGTTAATTTCAATCCTGAGTTTGATTATTTTGTGCCATCTACTCCTCCAGGGTGAGTTTGCTTCTTTTTGCTCTAGAGCTTTCAGGTGTGCTGTTAAGTTGCTAGTGTGAGATGTCTCCAAATTCTTTATGTAGGTACTTAATATTATGAACTTTCCTCTTAGCACTGCTTCTATAGTGTCCCATAAGTTTGGGTATGTTGTGCATTCATTTTCATGATCCAGGAAGTCTTTAACTACTTTCCTTATTTCTTCCTTGACCCAGTGGTAACTCAGTTGAGAGTTGTTCAGTTTCCATGAGTTTGTAGGCTTTCTGTAATTTGAGATTCTCTCCTTCATCTCTTGTATTCTGCTGGAGATGCTTGCATCTGTTGTTCCTTTTCACTTATCTAGATTTTCCATGTCCGGAATTCCCTCCGTTTTTGTCTTCTTTATTGCCTCTATTCCAGTGTTCAAGTCTTGAACTGTTTCCTTCACCTGTTTGATTGTTTTTTTCTTGGCTTTCTTTAAGGGATTTATTGATTTCTTCCAGTTTTTTGTTTGTGTTTTCCTCAATTTCTTTAAAGGGATTTTTTCATTTCCTCTTTATGAGCCTCTATCATCTTCATAAAGTTATTTTTAAGATTCTTTTTTTCTGCTTTATCTGTGTTAGGATGTTCGGGCCTTGCTGTTGTAGAACCATTAGATTCTGGTGGTGCCATATTGCTCTTTATGTTTTTGCATGTATTCTTACACTGCCATTTACCCATCTGGTTTGGGATAGTTATAGGTACAGGTGTTGATTCCTGTGATGTCTTTGTTGGATGGGTCTTTTGTTCCTTTATTGTCTGTTTCCTTTATTGGCTTTTGGCCTGAATGGCCAAGAGTTCTGGTGGTTGACTGGTCCTCAGGTCTAGATGGGTTGTCTCAGCTGAGGTTTGTTGGGGTTTGGGTGCCTAAATGCAGCATGTCCTCTTGTTCCTCTATCTTGTGTGGGCTTCACTTATGCCTATGGAGTCTTTTCTTCCTACTTTACTTATGCCTGTGCCAGTGGAGTCTTTTCTTCCAGCTGGTGTGGGTTATGCCTTTGCCTGTTCTTCCAGCTGGTGTTAGTGGTGCTTGTGCATATAGGGGCTGTTGTTCTTCCAGTTGGAGTAGGTGGTGCTTGTATGGGGGCTGTTGATGTTGTAGTGGTTGTTTGGCCAAGGGGAGGATGATGGGTTTGGTAGGTTTGGGCAGTGGAGTAGGTCGTAGTGATTATGGAGTCCAGTGGGTGTCTCGGGTGGTGATGCAGTCTGCCTGAGGGTCTCTCACCTGTTGGCTGGCTGCTGGGGTCTGCTCCAGAGCAGTGGAGTTCCACCAGCTTTGAGGTTTCTAATGCTCAAGCCAGGTCCAGTATCTCTTTCTTCCTGCTGCCTGATAATCCAGATGTAGAACTCTTTGCTCCTTCTACAGCACCATGTCTTCCTGCATGCCGCCATGCTTCTCACCTTGATAATGGACTAAACCTCAGAACCTGTAAGACAACCCCAATTAAATGTTTTACTTTATAAGAGTTGCTGTGGTCATGGTGTCTCTTCAGAGCAATAGAAATTCTAACTACGACAAAGAGTTTATTTGGCTCCCTAACCCTAACTCCTAACACAGCAGCTTGGGGAGGTGTAGCAGGGAGAATTTGCAGTGTCTTGTGTCCTTGCTTCCAGTCAGGAAGCAGAAAGATGAATGGTTTGGCCAGTCAATTTCACTCACTCTAGGATCCCAACCCAGGGAGTGGTGCTGCTCACAGTTAAGATGGCTCTTCCTGCCTCAATTAACCTAAACTAGAAAATCCTTTGGACATGCCTGGAGTCTTGTCTGCTAGGTAATTCTAGATCCTTCGAAACTGACACTCGTTATTAACCGTCATGATCATTGAGATGAATCTCACAACCTGTAGATTTACACTTGAACTTTGCCTTTTTCTTTGTTACCATGTTCCTCAAAAAAGTATGCAGATGCCTACACATCTCTTCACAACTTGCAGCCCCATAGCTCAGCTGTTCAGAAGATGTGGCTATACCACTCAGAGCCCAACCAGGGTTTTGCACAGTTTAGAGATCACAAAATTACACTAGCTCTAAAAATTGTTTTCCCCTTCTGTGTTATTATTATTTGGCTCACTTAACAATGTGAGAGGAAAACGAAGCCTAAGAATACTCAGGAAAATTCTTTTGTTTCTATCCTGCTGACAGGGATTCACAGCCCTTGATGACCTCACATTCCCAAATGGTTTGTGATGTAAGGATCTTTTGCTAATTTACTTTCAGTTGTTTTGATCCTGCTATTTCCTTTCCCACCTAATCATCTGCTTCAATATCATCATAATTTCCAAGCCCAGTAGGATACATTGTGAACAATAATGCAGTAAAACTGGAGAACCAAAAGCCCTTTGTTTTTAAAACCTTAAAAGCTAATGGATTTTTTTTAATTCAGTGCTATGTTGTGTTCTGTAGTCCCCCGCCCATCCACCCACTAGTGTCTTTTTAAATGTATTCTGATCAGTCCTGACTTTGTAGATGCGAAGGTTTGATTCTTCTAAAGCAGAACCTGATTTTCTCTAGTCATCTTAGCCTGCAACACCCTGAAGGGAAAAAGTTGGAATTTGCTAACACAGCACTCCTGTGCTGATAAAAGGATCTCCTTTTCCTTCTGGGCTCAGCCTCCCTTCCCTCTGTACAAGTAGTTTGGAAAAAGATAACCAAACCTATGTGTCTCTGTCCCCTTCCCTTAGCACATCCCAGGACTGCTTTAGGGTAAGGCCAGTAGGCCCAAGAGTTGTATTGAAACTGCCAAAGAAAAGAAAAAAGGAAAGGAAAGGAAAGGAAAGGAAGGAAGGAAGGAAGGAAGGAAGGAAGGAAGGAAGGGGAAGGGAAGGAAAGAAGAAAGAAAGTCAGACCACATTTCTCCACTGCAATTAGAGTTATGAGATACTAATGTAAAGTTTCTAGCAGATACCTTGACTACTAAACATTAGAACCTAATACCAGAAAGGAGCCAAACAAAAGAAAGGCCACTTGAGAGGTGGAAAAAGTGTTGAGGCCTGATGATGTTGTCTGAACCTCTGGATCCAGCTGCTCCTGATTATGTCCCTTACGTGTAAACATGGACATATGATGAACAGTAACAAGTCTTTGCATCTGACACAGCTCCTGGGCAAAATTCCCACTGTCCACAAAGACAGAAAACACACACACACACACACACACACACACACACACACACACACACACTCAGTTCTTCATTTTAAACTGTGAATGCACAGTAATGATCACTAAATAGAAAAGAGCTGACAGCAGAGCAGAATTAAAACATGCACACAACATAAACAACCTTTTAAGAGACATTACCACCAAATGAAGAACAAATCAAATGTGCAAGGATGTTAAGCATTGGCATCTAGGAAATCTGTCCCTTAATACTATTGTTTGGCACCACCTTGCCTTCGAGGTATCAGAAAAGATTGTCATAATAGGCCTCACAGGCAGAGGGATTGCCAGGAGTGCTGTGGACTGTCTGCCTCCAGGACTGAAGGCCTTTCACTCCAATTATGTGACCTATAATTCCACCCATATGAAGAGCTTCCCTCAGACTCTGCCCACAGGCCCTCTCCCACTGGGTTGTACATGCTCAGGTAGGTCCCATCTCAAAAGAACTGCATCTACAGAGGCCTGCTTGCTGGTTTGTGGAAACTTCATAACAGAGTCCTGAAACTATGCAGGACATCATATTAGCAAGACTGCAGGTGACCAAGAGAGAATTCATTCTTACAGTACAGCCTCCACAATAGCCCATTACTCTACTAACCTGTTAATCCATGATGGATAACTTCATTCATGAGACAAGAACCTGCAGGACCAATCATACCCCCAAAGAACTCACCTCTCATATGGCATTAACTATGACTTTTTAAGGCTAACATTCCCATGGGATTTGGAGAAGACATTCAAACCCTGATACCTGCCTTACACAGAATCCTTTCATACAGAGTTGGCCCATAGCATAGTGGGAATCCCACACAGTCTAGCCAGCGGACCCCACACTGAAGACCTTTGTCCTTAGATAGTCCAGGGGGCTTTGAATGGGACAGTTCTCCTACCTTGAGACAAGCAATACTTAGGGCTTTTGGGAACAGAAACCTCAGTTGAAACTGCTTTGAAGAGTGAAGATTCATTGCTTCATGCAAATTAAAGATAAGAAGGCTAATTTAGTCTAGAAGTTTACAGTGTCTAGGAGGGGCTCTTGTATTCCCTTGGATCTGTATACTTCTGTGTAGAAACCCTGCATCACCCAAGCAGCTATCGATCCCAGTCCCAGTTATGAAAATAGGGGAATGCTGAGATAAGAACTTGATATGATGAGGGGTAGGTTAGACTGGTACATCTGAACTCAGTGATCCATCTTGAAATGGCTAAAAATAGGACAACTGGACACAATGTACTTTTTCCTTTAGCACAGGACCAACTGCATTAGTCAGTATTCTCTAGAGGAACAGAACCAATGAATGAATATAGATTACAAAAAGGATTTATTACATTAGTTTACACAGCACAGGACACATAGTCCAGCAATGGCTGTCTACAGGCTAAAGAGGTTGAGAATGTGGTAGCTACTCTGTCCATGAGACTGGATACTTCAAAAGTCTCAATCTGGAACTGAAGAAGCCCTGGCGTCTGGAGGGCTGTTGGTCTTCAGTCCCTCTTGGAAGACCAAGGAAGCTAGATTCTCATGTTAGAGAAGGAGAGCAACAGCAGTTGAGTTCATGCACTCACCAGCAGGGAGTGAAGGTGAGCAGACAAAGCCAGCTCTGCAATCTCCTCAGACTTCCTTGTCACTGGGCAGCCAGCAAAAGGCACTGTCTGTGGTGGTATTGTGTTCCCCAAAATATTGTGTACCCTAATAAATTTATCTGGGGTCAGAGAACAAAAAAGACACTAGGTACTTAGGATAGGCAGTGGTAGCACACGCCTTTAATCCTAGCATTCCAGAGGCAGAAATCCATGTGTTCAAGGATACAGCCAAGCATGGTGACTCACGCCTTTAATCCCAGAAAGCAAGCCTTTAATACCAGGGAGTGGTGGTAGAAAGCAAAAAGGTATATAAGGCGTGAGGACTAGAAACTAGAAGCATTTGGCTGGTTAAGCATTTGGCTGGTTAAGCTTTCAGGCTTTCGAGCAGCACAGTTCAGGTGAGATCCATTTGGATGAGGACTCAGAAGCTTCCAGTCTGAGGAAACAGGATCAGCTGAGAAGTTGGCCAGATGAAGTTAGCTGTGGCTTGTTCTGTCTCTCTGATCTTCCAGTGTTCACCCCAATAACTGGCCTCAGGTTTGATTTTATTAATAAGAACTTTTAAGATTCATGCTACAACTGTCCACTCTGAGGAGTGGTCCTTCGGGAAACATCCCCACAGACGTACCCAAAACTCTTGGTTGATCCCAGATCCCTCCCCTGCCCACTGTTTAAAATCCTCTAGTAACTGTCCTCTGTCCTGAGCAAGCTGAAGGTCAGAGTTCTTTTCTGTTGAGCCCCTCTGTGACCCTTGTCTTTCTCTCCCTTACACTTTACACTGGGGCCATGCCTAATTGCTCTTGGTCCACTTACTACTTTTTATTTACCCCACATCCTCACTCCTGCTTTACTTTTCTGTTCTCTCTTTTCTGCCCTGTTTACTGGGTGGATCCAGATCATCGTTTTAGCATATGATTGGCTGCCATTCTCTGGAAATATCCGGAAGACCCTCTAGTCTGAGTAAATGGTCTCCATCTGTGCTTCTTTTCTTAGCTTGCTGTGTCTAACTCTGACATAGTATTTGGTGCCATTTGTGTCGTCTGTGTCTGTGTCATCCCCAGCACTTCCAGTTGCTGCTTGAGGCTGGAGCATGCTATTCGTCATTGTGTAATCTGTACCCAGTAAAATGCCTGCCTGAGCCAGCACTGAGTACATTCTTGTTGGGTGGAATACCAATCTCTCCCATCTTATGATATGTAAAATGATTGCTGAGTTCTTACAGACTTTGCATGCCAACTTTCAAATCTGCAAGTGTCGTGGTTCTCTTAATACATAAAAGTGAGTGAGCACTGCTGTACAAACTGACGTTCTCTTTTCTCTGGCACTCATTGAGCCCTGCTTTCTCTGTGACACTTACTTCTCCAAGCCTTGGACAACACATTAAAGACAAGAGCGGTCAAGGTCCCATTTGTCATCTCAGATGAGATTTTTACAGCCTCGAGCATAATGCCTCAAATGGTCCTCACCAGCTTATCATAGTTTAAAAGGCAGACTGGGGTGGGGCTAGGGTCAGACTAGGTACTTCCTCTAGAACACTCAGAAGTCCTGATGCTTGGGATCACAGCTGTCTACCTTGCTGTCAGCTTATCTTCCTGATCATTCAAGACTCCCGTTTGCACGGCATAGTTTGCTGTGTTGTGACATTCTGTTCAAGGAAGGATCAGCTAGACTTCTTTTGAAACAATCACTTTGAGGATAGAAATGCTGACTTCAAGTATTTGTTCATCAAATGTCAACCGAACACTTACAGTGGGTGCTGACGGCACATTTGAGGATGAGAGTAGACAGAAATCCTTACCCTAATGGAACTTATGTTCTTATGGGAGAAATAGAAAATAAACATTATCAAGGAACATATTGTGTGGTATTTCAGGTAGTTTTATAAAAATAAAATAACGATGATTACAGGTGTGGTGAGCTTGCTTATAAAATAGGGAAACTAGCAACACATACTTTTCCCTTCCAGTTCTGTGATTTGGATGGACGGTGTCATGTGCCCCACACACATGCGAAGCACACAGTCAGAGCTTTCTGCTGAGAGTTACTGTTATCCTTGCTATCTCATTGTTGCTTTGAGCTCTTTAAGAGGTGAATAGGCAGGGGTCATCTTTGTGTTCTGGTGCTCAGTAAATGTTGGTTGAATTTGTTGATGAGTAAATGTAAATGACACAAATTTGGAGCAACACACTCCGTGTATCTTCCACTTGGTCTTAATAAGTAGTCATTTTTGCCTTTTAGTAATTATCTACTATGCTGCCTCATTTGAAAAAATATATTTACCTTCTAAATGGCATTGTTCCTGGAGCCTTGCCTCTGTGTGTTCCTCTCTAGGAGTAACACACACACACACACACACACACACACACACACACACACACGTGCCACTTTTCACCTCACAGCCAACTTGACAATGGACTTGATTCACTTTCTTGTGACATCTGAACTATTCCAATTCTTTTCCAGAATGAGACTCCTTTAAAGATTTATTTATTTTTTATTGTGTGCATGTGAGAGAAGGTGCCCCTGGGAACCAGAAGAGGACATGGGATTCCCCTGTATTTACTATGAGCCACCTGACATGGATGCTGTGAACCAAACTGACCTTCTACGAGAGCTCTGCACACTCTTAACTGCTGAGCCATCCCTCCAGTCCCCCTAAGACCCTTTTTTAAAGAAAGGTTCTACAGTGGCATGCAAAGCCTAATGTGTTCCTCTAGAGCATGCTTTTAGGCCCATGAGGGCAGATCTGGCCCTGCTGCTTCCTACCTTTGTCAGATCCCTTAACCTCACCGGAGGAAAAATGCAATTGTCCATCTGACATAAAGGTTTGGAGAAAGGGTTAAATGAGATAGGGTATACAAAGTTGTTAAGACGGAGCCTGGGTACTTAACATCTTTACCCAAATGGACATTTCCATTTTCTAAGTTGTTGCTCTAAGCTCCTGATGGGAAATGCCATTCTATTTATACTAATTTATTTCTTTGATTTCTTTAGTTGTTCGTTTTAGTTTTTATTCCTTTATAGTTTCATTCGCTTATATAATGAATTATAGTCTTTTTTTTACCCCCCATTATCACATCCCGTCCCTTCTCCTCCTCTTAAAACTCTTCTTCCCAGCACACCCCCCTCCTAATTTCTTCAATGTTTGGTGTGTGCGATCCACTAAGTTTAATTAGGTTGCCTGGGCATGGACAGGAGGTTATTTACTTAATCAGGGGAGCTTATCACTTACCACTGAAGGAAGTGACTCTTCTTCTTTTGACCACCAATAACTCATTAGCCCCTCATGGAGGAGCGAGGCCTCATCAGCCCTCCCCCTTCCGTGATGAAGGGTTACCAGGTGTGCAGGTCTGATACAGGTAGTCCAGCTGCAGTGAGTTCACAAGCATCAGGCATGCCATGTCCAGGAGACACTGCTTCACAGCACTCCTCCCCAACCTCTGACGTGCACTCTTTCCAGCTCTCTCCCACCATGTTCCCTAGTGACGGGGGTGATGTAGAGATCACATTTAGAACTGAGCCCCAAGGTCACTCATTCTCTGCACTTTGACTCGTTGTAGCCTCTGTATAAACCAAAGTCAACTGCATAAAAGAAGCTCATCTAGCCGGGTGGTGGTGGCTCATACCTTTAATCCCAGCACTCGGGAGGCAGAGGCAGGCGGATCTCTGTGAGTTCAAGGCCAGCCTGGGCTACAGAGTGAGTTCCAGGAAAGGCACAAAGCTATACAGAGAAACCCTGTCTCAAAAAAACAAAAACAAAAACAAAAAAAAAAAAAGGAGGGCCGAGAGATACGCTAGGGTATCAAGAAAGTACTTAGAAGTCACATTGATACTGTGTCCACCTAGCTAGCACAATAACAGTAGGTCCTATTTTGGGGTTTGACCTCCCCACCCACAGGTTAACACACACTGTCTTATTTTTAACATGCTAGCTTTACAATGGAAAAACAAGAGTTAAAAAAAATAAGAAGAATGCAATATTTGAGGAAGGAGGTGCTCACCTGATTCTAGCTGAGAAGTGTACATAGTGATTTTTTATATAAATATTTGTAAAGCTGTATTAATCAGTAACCAACAAAATGCTGAGGATTGTGCACTTTTTAGATTAAAAATTTAAAATACAATATTAAATACATATAAAATCAGACAATAAGAATCATTTCCATTTTTGACAGACTTCTTAGTTCAAAACCCTTGGAAACTTCCTGTAATCAGAACCCATTTTCAAATTCACAGGAAGATATAGTCGAATACTCCACTCAATCTTTCTGTGTTCTTAATTTGGGGTCAGTTCCAATGCCCTGTCTCACATCAGCTGTCATTTTTGTGATTGAAGTGTCATTGCACATTACGATTTTCATTGAGACAGTTCTCATCTTTGATTTCAATTCAATTTAATTCCAATCAAGTCCTATGTCTCAGGACAATTGAATTCACTTAGAAACCTTTCTGTTCAGATTGGATTGTAACCACCACTTCCTGTCATACTGCTGAGTTTCCTGAAGCCTTCCAAACCCATGACACATCCTGGAAGGCCATTGGGTCTGATAACAAGGAGAGAGATGCTGTGCTCAGTGTGGTAGCCCTGGAACCAGTGAGTGCAAGATTGGACACACAGTGCTTAAACCACCATTTCTGTCTCCACTCTCTCATCCCTACCGCATCCCACTGGGTCAGTGCTATTCTGAGCTAGAAAAAACTCTCCCCTAAGATCTTTTTATAAAAAGATTGGGTGAGAAGCAACTCATTGGATGATGTAGGTCAGAAAGATGTTGTAATATGTTTACTTTGCGTTGTTTGATGGAACTGTATCAATCTTTTCTTTCTTTCTTAAAGTACTTTATTTCTTTATTTTTATTTTATGTGCTTTGGTGTTTTGCCTGCAAGTATGTCTATGTGAGAGTGTTGGGTACCCTGGAACTGGAGTTACAAACAGTTGTGAGTCGCCATGTGGGTGCTGGGAATTGAACCCAGGTCCTTTAGAAGAGCAGTCAGTGCTCTTACCCGCTGAGCCATCTCTCCACCCCGTCTTCCTCCCTTCCTCTCAAGGAGAGACAAAAATGGATTGGGTGGGAGCATAAGCCATCCATGTCAAACTCAGGATTCTCCTGAGATAACCAAACTACATTTTTTCAGACATAACCTGGACATCTGACTTTCCCTGGAATGGGTACGTTTCTAGAAGTTTTTTCTTGTAAGACTATTGATAAAGATGGCCAGCAATTCTTTCAGATATATCAAAACTCCTTTCTCCTGTCAGCCTGTGGGCTTGGTCCCTGGCCACAAGTGTTTTGGAACCTAGTGACAGTATCCAAGGGAAGAAAAACAAGGGACATTAGACCCTGACAGGGCTGGTCCCAGAAGACTCACTGAGCAGGACGGTTTCATCTGAAACAGAAGAGAAACTAGCTGACCACTCCATAGCATTCCCCAAGGCTATGCCAGAGACCAGTATTACACACACACACAAAGGCACCAGATGAGGACACTGCAGCGCCAGTGTCCAGTTGGAGCTATGCTATTACTTGGGTCATTGGCAGACTGGCCTCTGCCAGTTGATTCCCTGGATATGGGAAATCGTTTGAAAAGTCTAGGCCTCGTGGAATCTGTGAGAGTAACCCTAGAAAAGACTCCTAGCAATGGGGGATGCCAAGCCTGAACAGGCCATCTTCTGTAACCAGGCAAGGCCTCGAGTGGAGGGACTGGGACACCAACCCAGCCACAAAATCTTTGACCTATACTTTGTCCTGCCTGAAGAGTGTTCTGGGACAGAGCCTAGCAGAACTGTCATCAAAGAGACCAGAGAGACTTGATCCAGCAACTGATGGGAGCAGAAGCAGAGCCCTACAGCCAAATATCAGGCAGAGCTTGGGGAGTTCTGCAGAGGAGGGGCGGGGGAAGGATCGAAGGAACCAAAGGGGTTGGGGACACCACAAGAACATGACCCACAAAATCAATTAACCGAGACTCATGGGGGCTCGCAGAGATCAGGGAGCCTGTAGGGGTCTGACCTAGGTCCTCTGCATATATATTATGGCTGAGTGGCTTGGTGTTCTTGTGGGATTCCTGGCAGTGGGTATGGGGAGTCGCTGGCACTTTTGCCTGCTTGTGCCACTCTTTTCCTCCTACTGGGTTGCCTCATCCAGCCTTGATGTGATGGTATGTGCCTGGTCTTATTGTAGCATATTATACTGTATTTGTTTGATGTCCCTTGGAGGCCTGCTCTTTCTGAGGGGAGAAGAAGGAGTGTAGATTTGGGGGAGAGGGGAGGTGGGGGGAGGGCTGGGGAAAATAAGTCTAGCCTTCCGAACATACTCCAGACAGGGCATAACCAGACCAGTAGAGAGGTGACTCCTGGGTCTGAACACCTCTGTACTGGCTTGTTTATGCACACAAGGCAATCTGTTAAGATTTGTTCAAATGACAAATATCTATTTGCCCTTCCCTGCTACCTTCAGAAATGAATACAGCTTTCTTGAGGGATGTGTGTGTATACAAGCATGTACATACTTCAAAGCCAGATGTGGCTTTCTGTTTCCGACGTCTGGCTTTAATTACTTTACTTATGTTGTAGCTTTATTGCAGACCTTTGATTTCTGAAATGTAGTCCGTACATTCCAATTTGAGAACATTTGTTGTTCTCTCAGGCTGTGCATAAAGTTTTGTTACTATATCCTCAGAAGTCACTTTGGTTTCTCTCCTTCTCGCTGTGTGTCTGCTGTATTCATACCCTTGATCTGTATTAAATGGTGATACCATGAATTGAATTTCAGTAGAATACTGGGTTGAGTGAGCAACACAAGAGAACCTGCTTCTCTAAGTCTGAGGCTCTACTAAGGAAATTCACTGTTCAGGGCTGGGGATATATCTTAATGATAGAACACTTGTCCAACACAAGGACCTAGGCTGTATCCCCAGCAAAACACACACATACATGTACATATATCTGTGTACCTTGCACAGCTGGAAAACAAGGATTGAGTATTATGATATTTCATCACTCAAACCCCCTTTTTCCAGCCCAGTCATACATGCTACTCCTCTACTCCTCACAATGCATTCCCTTCACCTCAATTCTGATAACCCTTCCATAGCTCCAGGTCCTTTTCCTGCCCCTGCATGAGGCTCTCTCTTCTGGCCAAATGGTCCAAGTTCATCTTCAGTCTAGGTGATACCTATACTTCAGAATCCCCTTAGTCATCTCAAAGACTTCTTTAGATGTTTATGCATACCTCTATGGTTCTCTTATCCCTTTATGCATCCTTTGAGATCTGGATGAATACCTCACATACAGTCTTTGTGTTCCCAACATCTGTCACAGTGCCTGGTATTTGTCTGGTACACATTAGAGATGTACACCTGAAAATCAATCACTCTTTGCTTCTTCTTCCTACAGAAACGATGACTATGGATAAGAAGACTGCTTGTGCCAAGGATACAGTCGGACAACTATGTAACAAAGATCTTAAGTAACTTTCCCACCTAGCGACACCCAGATGACTCCAGTGATGTCATACTCAGCTGTAACCACAGCAATAACTGGCCCTCTTTCCAAATTGGATATGGTGAATTCTTCAGGTGGTCCAAGCTGATATGCTGTAGGGAAGCTCATGCCTCACTGTCGAAAACCAAATTGGACTCTGGAAGAAAGCAAGTGGCATAGTGAAAGTCCTGAGTGCCAAGACTCTTAGTGGCTAGTGGAAGGCCTTTGGTTGTATGGGCATGATACTGGTCCTGGTAGTGGTCAGTCTAACAGGAAGTTATTTGATTGAATGCCCTGGAAGGACAGAATATTTTTAAAAATATATCCAGGTGCTAAATAGGCAGCAGATTTCAATCTAAACTCTACTACTTGTGAGCTAATGACTGTCTTCAGAGAATAATTCTACCCCAAAAAAGTGCTCCAATTTTCCAAGGAATGGCCCAAGAGAAAATTAGGTTAGGCAAGCCTGGAGAAGTCTCATGCAAGGCAGGTTAGTTCATAGCAAACTCACTGTCCCCTCCCATGCACATGGCAGAGTCCCACTTAGCCATGGCTATTCTTCACTTCATTCACATTCATCACAGATTCTGGGATTCTAGAACATTATTTTCAGGTAGCCAGCAGCTACTTTGTTTCCGGCGGTGGTATTACTAGAATGAAATGTGTCCTCCTTATTAGAGAATCATTCCTCTCAATGGCATATGCATTCTGGAATATTGTTTCCTGGGCACAGGAGTGTGTGTTATGAGATAGATCACTGAGAAATGACACAGGATCCACTAAGAAAAGACATAGCTTTTGGTTTTTCTTGACATAACTGCCTTCTGGGTATTTCCATATGTAATAGCCCATAGTATAGACTTGGGCAGCCACAGACAGAGTCTCTTTCCCATTTCAGACACATATCACTTTTACAGCACTTGGGGAATGGAAATACCTACAAGAATGAAGGCCAAGGGCTCTCCCCAGGGTAGCTCATCCATTACCCAGCATCCTTCTCGACCAGTCTACTGCCAGTTCTGCACCTCATCCTCCTTGCTTTTCCCTCCACGAAATGAAACCAAAGGCCTCAGCGTACCCTGAATGAACCAGGAGCTGTTACCTGGAGGTCCTCTCTCATTATAGGTGCAAAGCACCTTTTCCACACACCTGTATCACTACTCCATGGTTGAATTTACCTTTCATACAGTCTCTGTAACAGAATCCAGAGTTGGGTTGCAGTTAACCATCCTAGAAAAAGCTTTCTCTTAATTTCCACTTACATTTCAACGTAGGTTGCACTGGATAGATGGAGCATCATGACATGTTGGAAAGTTCTGGTTGCCATACACACCTAGTACAATCCTAGTGCCAGTGTCAGATCTTGTCAGGTCTTGAAAGGGTAGAAGCCTTTGGTTGTGTAAGGCAATGTTAATTCACTCAAGCTTAGTGTATTCCCCAGCCTGCCTGATCAACTCCCATCTCTTTCCAACTTCCATTTGCAAGGGGTTCAAAGCGAACCCCAGTTCTGTCTATGTGTGATAAAATGAGAAAAACACACTTTTCTTTCCCCATGGGTTCTCTCTACCCAATCCCTTCCCATTCAGACATCCTCCACCATACCAGTGTTTAGAACCAAAGTATGAAGGGTGAGTGCCAACAGGATAGTGTACAGAAATATTGTCACTAGATCCAGGCAGATGTGCCTAGGAGAATGGTCCCAAAGAAACCAGAATGGCTCCGGCAAAAGATTATCAGGAAGCCATCTCATTAAGCTTCAACATGTCCTTGGCAATGGGAGCCCAAGTTGGAGATCCTGAGGTAACCTATTGTTCCCTGCTCAGGATCTCCTTGCCTTGAGCTCGCAGCCCTGGGATACAAGTGAATAAGCTACTGGCTCAAAGATAGCTTTGCAGGGGCATTCAGGCAAAGAAAACTGCCCACATGGTGAACAGATGGCTTTGTGTGTGGATAGCTTTACCTAGCCAGTACAGCTGTGGCCAGAAGCTGGCTATCAATTTGAATTCCCTCAGCTCATTTGCAACTCTGCCTCTGTTCTCTTGTGTTTTGTTTGGTTGCCCTTTAGTTTCCTAGTAAATATTCCTTTTGAAAAATATAATCGTTGTCTCATTGAATTGGGGGAGGGGCATTTTTTTTCCAGGATAGAAGGATACTACAATACCTTGGAAATCATGGTGGAAAGAGAAACACCTTGATCAGATCTTAGGAAAACCCTTTGGGGAAATCTGGTTCTGAGCGAGAGAAAGAGACCTGGTATCCTCCCAACAATTCCCAGCTCTTCTTCTTACTGCCCCAACTTCAGGGAAATCTGCCCTAGGTGTGTTGCCACTAAAATGTCTCTTGGACTAATGAACTATGAGCATTCAGCAAGGGTGTAATGTCCAGCACATGAACTAGCACTGACAAGATGGGTGTTTCTCTAATGTGCGTGTTTCTGAAACTCTCTAGGGATCTTAACTCTTCGTGGCCATTAGTAACCAATTTTTCATATGAAAAGAAGAAAAATCACTTACACTCAAAGAAAACTAACAGACAGATGTGGAGAATGGCTTCCTGCAATGATGGGTGTTCTAAATATCCATTACTGTATGAGAAAACATGATAAAAACAAGATATAGTGATGTTCTGGGGGGTGTGTGTGTGTGTGTGTGTGTGTGTGTGTGTGTGTGTGTGTGTGTATGTGTGTATTTTAGATAGTTTCTCTCTGTGGCTCAGGCTAGCATCAAACTTACAGGTCTCATGCCTCAGCTTCATGAGTGCTGGAAGTAGACACATCTGCTATCATAACAGACTATAGTAGCTTAAATGGTCATGTACTGACTCTTCTGATTCTGTAGGTTGCTTGGCCTTGGGTGACTGCTTCCCCCACACCTGTCAGATGGCAGCTGGGGCTGATGTCATCTGAAAGCTTGATTGGCTTGAAAGCCATGTCTGGCTCCTCAGCTGCAGTAACTAAGATAGCAGGAGAATGGGCCTTGCTTTCTACGTGTTAAGCTTGGGCTTCCTCACATCATGGAGCTCTCCCAATAGACTTCCCCCCCCCCCGGATCATTTGTCCTGTGATCTTATTCTTTTTAATTATTATTATTATTATTTTATTTTATTTTACAATATAATTTAATTCTACATAACCACAGATTCCCTTGTTCTCCCCCCTCCCGCCCCCCTCCCTTCTAAAGCAGCCAGAACTAACATTTTAGGAGGCCCTGGTTCTTCTCAATAACCTTTGAAGGACCAATCATTTCTGCAACATGCAGTGTGTCGGGAACAAGTAATAGGACCAGCCCAAATTCAAGGGGAAAGAGTTATACAGTAATGGAAAATGGTATGACCCAATGGTGTCATCTTGAAAGACAGGAGGGATAGGAGTGGGGATAGGGAAGTGACAGAGTCAAAGAACTCCCTAGGTAACTGACATTGGAGGTAAAACCATCGAGAGCCTTGACTATGGTAGTCTAGTGCTCAGCTGCCAGGCTACATCCCCAGCCTAGATGTCTGCCACTTTAAAAACACATACAATACTTAGCATGCATGGACAATGGCTGGGAAAGAAAGGGGAAAGGGCTATCCATAGCGAATTCAATGGCATAAGCTAAAAAAAGCAACTGGTTATGAGTGATAGAACATGACAGATGTGAGAAACATGGATGACAACTACGATTACTATCACTATTATAACATTAAAGAAATTAGAGTGGATACCCAAGTTTCCCTTCATCTCTGCACCAACCGAAGGTGCAAACAGGACCTCCCTATGCTTGGGATTGTCCCTAGAGAAAGAAGTGAAGATAGAAGTTGTCTTCCCTCTTTAGAAGACTCCACTGTAACACGAAATCTAATAGGTGTTTTAATAAAAAAAAATCCTGGTGCCAGATACTGGGGTAAATGCTGAAAGATCAGAGAGACAAAGGAACAAGCCACTGCCACATCTCACCTCGCCGACTCCACGAATCCTCTGACGGAAGGTTTCTGAGTCCTCAGCTGAAAGGGGTTCAGCAGAATAAGCCTCCAGCTGGAAAGCCTTTAGTTCCTGCAGCCTCACACCTTATATATAGACCTTTCTCCTCCCAGCCATATTAGTTCCTTCCTAGTGCTGGGATTAAAGGCATGTGATTCTCAAGTACTGTACTGGGATTAAAGGTGTGTGCCACCACTGCCTGACACTGAATCAATCTCATGTAGTCCAGGGTGGCTTTGAACTCACAGAGATCCAGATGTATCTCTGTCTCCCGACTGCTAGGATTAAAGCTGTGTGCCACCTCTGCTTGGCCTCTACATTTAATCTAGTGGCTTGTTCTGTTCTCTGATATTCAGGCAAATTTTATTAGGGTACATAATACATCGCCACACTCCACAAAGAATCAATGTGGCTAACTAAGAGAGGGATTTTACCAAATCTAGTTTGAACTTAAAAGTCTTTGTCAGCTGCCCCCCTGCAGGAGGCCCTCACATTGCTGGTGTTACCATGGTACCCTCTGCTGCATCTCTCCTGCAGTTGTCCTGTCCAATGGAATGATCTAGTTCACTGCTCACCTCTGTTCCTTGGCCTATCTTAATTCATCTCCCTTGCTAGAACTTTCACAAGAAACTTTCATGAAAGAAAATGAAACATGAGAAAAAAAAAGAAAAGAATCAAAAAAAAAAAAATTAACCCACCAGTAAGAAAGTTGCCCTACCAGGGAAAACCTGCAGCAGAAACCCAGGAAAAGCAGACAAAGGGATGGCAGCCTGGTACTCTGGGAGCTGCAGAAGGTGAACCTTGGTCCTCCTCTCAAAGTCAAGGACACATAAAAGGTGAACAGCAGCAAAGCAGCTCTGGGCAATACCATAGGCCAGCATGGGATTCCTTGATGACAGATGAAAAGCCCCTTCGTCTCCCACATGACTGCACAAGCCTTTCTTAGGATGGTGGCAGGCACTGCTTGCTTCTCCCACTAACAATAATAAAATAATTTTTAAGATGAAAAGTAACTGAGAAAGAAATCTGATTTCAATCTCTGGCCTCCATATGCATGTAACACTCATTTGTGCACACTCACATACATGCATGAGAACATATACATACATATACCACAGACAAAGAGAAAATGAAAGGAAAGTTGCAATATTCTATTTCCTAATTATAACTCCGGAGCTTAAAAATATTTCAAAGTAAATGCATAAAAGATGTATCAGTTTTACCATGCTCTCTGCAAAATTGAGTGTCATGTTATCTTAAATAACACTACTGATTTTGAAAGAATTGTATTTGCTGTCATGAAATTAACATGAAGATTTTAAAGTCTTCTGGCATTTTCTACACTGGAAATCCATGTTGAAGAGTCAGTGACATCCATGTCAGTGCAGCTGGTCATGGGGGACTAGCAAGAAGAGGCTACATGCCTGATCTGTTGTGATGGACTTCTGGGTCTTCACTGGTGCCTGCTGCCCTTGACTGTGACACCTGGATGGGTGAGACTGCCCTTGCTGTACCAGTCTACTGAGCAGCTTAGACAAACCTGCTGGGGTTCCTGCACTGAGGTAACACCACTTTGGCAGCAATGACAAGGGCTTTGTTGTTTCCTTAAACTACTAAAGGTTCTCACCTTACCTCCCCACCTTTTCACTAAACAAAATGAGAACAAGAACAACTCCTTTGTGGTCTGCGTGTGTGTGTGTGTGTGTGTGTGTGTGTGTGTGTGTGTGTGTATGTGTTGCTCACTCATACATGTACACATGCAGGATAGTTAGGAACATCACCTAAAACCCAAATGCAGTGTCCCTATTTTTTTTCTATGTTTAAAGTTTGCTATCCTGAAGAGTGTGTGCATATGTATTTGTGTGTGTGTGTGTGTGTGTCTGTGTGTCTGTGTTTTGCTGGGGATCAAACCCAGGGCATCAAGCCTACTAGACAAATACTCTACCACTGATGTCAATCCTTAGCCCTTAAAGTTTACTATCTCAAATTTTTAGGAAAAATAAAGGTATGATTTCAAAAGTATACAGTGAGGCCTTTAATCCCAACACTCAGGAGGCAGAGACAAGAGAATCTCTGTGAGTTCAAGGTCAGCCTGTTCAATATAGTGAGTTCCAGGACATCCAGGGCTATGTAGAGAGACCCTGTCTCAAAAATACACACACACACACACACACACACACACACACACACACACACACCTATAAACTAAAAAGAAATCGAAGAGACATGTCTGTGCCTTTAAAGAATCCTATAAAGCCAGTAAATTTAGTCATATAGCTGGTAAATCAAATATTGGCACTTCCTGGATTATCTGTTATGTCAGTCTTTCCAGCCCCTGTGAAGACAGCTGTCAGCTGTTGCCTTCATAAAGGACCATTCCTACATGTGAAGCTTCTGTATGACACTCAGGGATGCGGGGGCGCAGGGTGGGAGTGGGGGTGGGGCTCTTCTGGCTTAGCGGAGATGAGATGGGCAGTTCAGGACAACAGCATGGCCTTCAGGTTTTTTACTATTTTTGAGAGGACAGAAGGTCCTGGTGGAGGAAGGTGTTTATATAAATGAGAAAAGATTCTTTACAAGCCTTCATTTTATGACCTTTGTTGATTCCAGGGAACAAGATGAAATCACCAGTTTTGGAGACAGATTCCGGATTTGAAGATACAATTACCCAGGGGTCAAGGGGTAGGCAGGGAGATTAAACTACTTGAAACTATTCCAGTGTATAAACTTGGTGTTTGGGGTTCTAGCCATAAAACCCTTACTCAATTTCTGGTGGGTGGACACAGTGGTTGGCACTGACTAATTCCCAGAAAATGGAAAACAAAACAACAACAATACTTCGATCCAGTTATCTCCAAGCAGAATGTGAGCTGTAGACAACCCTGCTCTGGGGGGAGCTAGGAGCCAAGGACTACTCTGCCACTGGCCAACCCCAAAAGCTCCAGGCCTCACCTTCCTATATGTTCCTTATCATCAGGGGTCCCACTTAGACCCTTGTCAATCTCAGTGGGACCAGCTCACAGAGATCTGGGGGAAAACAAAAATCAAGCAAACAAACAAACAATAAAATAAAATAAACAAACAAAAAGCAAGCAAACAAACAAATAGTGCTTGGCTCCTGCTCTTCTAAGTTTAAAAAGCACTTCAGCTATCCCCAAAGGGCTGGACAACAGAAGTATGGCTCTGGGAACCCCTTATCTAGAACTTTCTTTCTTGACCCAGTTCTTCACCACTCTTTGCATCATGGTACTTAGCTTCTTAGTGTACATGCCGCTGTACACACACGCACATGCAAACATGGATGGAGTCCAGGGCTTCCTGTTCCTCTCAGAACAATGAAGGGGAACATAGAAATCATGGTCCTGTCAGCGCTAGGAGCTCTGGCTCCTTTGCAGGAAGGAGCTCTCTAGGTCTTAGAGAAATTGCTTCACGGAAATTGTATAAATAAGTTGAGGGCCTATGAATGTGCCTGACAATTTAGCATAGGTAGGCAGTCTTCTTAGGAAACTTTTATTCCCCTAAATACTTACCACCTGCAGCCACGACAACCTCCACTTCTCATTTTAGATGAGATTCTACATAATGCCTTCTTAATCTGGTTGCAGCTAGAATAGGTATCTCTTAGTTGATCTCACCTCTTCAAGGCCATGATATGTGATTTTTAAGGGATGTCAGAGACTCCAGCATCAATGTGTCTGTTTATAGAGCTGTCCTTTCATCTGAAAGGCTGCCATTCATGTGTAATGTTTGCAAGGAGCACAGAACAAGGACCAGGACACACCTTATGTGCTACGGATGGAAAACAGAGCTATGGGTAGAATCTGGGTCTAGAATTCTCTCTTGCCTCTGATTCCTAGGCCTTCTCTGGGAAAAATCTGTTTCTTCTCCCATGAGAAATGGTTAACACAGTGTTAACACACTTTAAAGTTTGTGTCTCTGCATCTGGGGGCTTCTTGTGCCCAACAATGGGAAAAGCATGGAGTTGGGGCAGAGCTGTGCAGCCTTAGACATATATGGTCCAGAACCCCCCCCCCATTCAATCTGTCTCTGCAAGGGGAGGGAGGGTTCAGATGGTCAAAGGATATCAACTGCCTCTCTACTGTATTCCTTCATTTTCTTTTTTCTTTTTTTTTCTGTCCCCTTTTCAATGGCTTTTCATTTTTAACAAGTAATCTGAAAGGAATTTGATTTTGAGTGTCCAAAAAGCCTCTAATAACCACTGAAGAGTACTGCAGACCATAAAACTAGGATTTATATACTCCATCTTGAATTAAATACCCAAACATGTGCTCCCTATAACCACCCTCCAGAGGGCTCGTCCTAGTCCAGCAAGTATGCCAAAAGGAAGGAAAGGGGAAGCTGAGCCACAAGGAGGGCTCTCAGGGAGGGGTGTCTCTAGACAGAGATGAAAGGGAGTGATTATGTCTCTGCGGATGGCATAGCTAAGGGTAAGGAGAAGGGAGGGCAGTGAGCATTCTTTCCTGGCCTACTTATTTAAGCACCAGCCTGTAATCCCTCGCCTAAGGCTCTGATAGAAATCTTCATTCCAGGAAGCTGTGATTTGTCCACAGCACACCATCTATGTTACTGATAGCATCAAGGCAAAGGTGCCTGGCAATGTCAAAACACAAACTTCCGCAAATCGCACAGCTCCCACAAGGCCGCAGTATCCATTTCTGTGTACATTGGATTGAGATGTACATGTCAGGGGCCTGATGTTCTGTCAACTGCAAGAACCATCCTCCTCCTACCTCAGCCAGTATTTTAAAAATGAAAACTCAAAGCTCGGTTCAGTCAAGATCAGTCAGACTGGAGGAGAAGAGAGGTTTGTGGAAGAGAGGGAAGACCGAGCCAAGGGATGTTTCCAAGAGAGTAGATTGAGCATCTACCTGCCTGGGTAGAGCCCACAGGTCTTCTTTGGGGCTCCCTCTGGAGGACACTGCCAAGGCTCACGAACACAGAGGACACAGGCAGGAGCCGTCATATTTTCTAGATAGAATGCCTTCTCATTCAGTCTAAAAAGGCAGATGACTACCTGAAAAGAGTCTGCTCTCCAGTGGTGGAAGGCTCCAAATAGTTCACACAAAATTTGACTCAGTCTTTAGGTAGGGAACACTAACACTCCCCAGAGAAGCACTCTGAGAGAACCAAGAAAGCCAACCTCAGCTTTAAGTCCCGGGGATCTGGTGTGCTAAAATTCATAGAACCCCAGAGACCTCAGTTGGGAACCTGCACAGCAGAGACCAAGGGTAAGTCCTACCTGGTAGACACAGGCTGTGTAAGAGCCATTTCCACCTTGAGCTTTACCTACAAAGAAGCCCCATTCAGGTAATCGTCAAGACACAAGACATCATGCTTTTGAAAGTTACTAATCCACATCCTACCCTGTCAGTGGTTCTCCTTGATCCGCCCCCTCCCCTGCAGTCTCCATCTGTTCTCAAGATACCCAAGCTCTATGCTAATCTGAAAGATTTCAGAAGCTCTTGGCAGAGTGGTGGTTACCGGATGCTAAAGAAACAGACTCAGTGTGGGCTCTGAAGCTCAGCCAGACACGCCTGGTGTGCCCAGCATCTGACTAATGCCAGGTAGGACAGGACTCAGCCTCCAGAGAGAACCAGCTAACAGGACACTAACTGCACAGGTAGTTTTCAAAAGCCAAAGCAGAAAGATCATGACGAGGTGTGAGAGTTCTAGGAACTCTGGTATACACGGTCTTAATTTCAAAGAACACAGGGAGGCTGTTCTACCACGTGAATGCTGGGTAAGCAGCTGCCTCATCCTGGGGACTGGGGTGAAGCAGGACCGGGCTCTTTGCTTGACAGAAAAGAAACAGCATCACTGCTGGGCATCAGAAAGTACTTGGCAGAAAGCATTTCCAGTAAAACATGAGTCAATGCTGGGGTTAAATATCCAGAATTGAGAGGCTGTTCTGAACAGACTCAGCCAGAGGAAAAGAATAGGGTTAAAAGAGGTAGCTGAAGGTCCAGTGAGATGGCTCAGCAGGTAAAGGTGTTTAACATGTAAGCCTGACAACCTGAATTTTACTATACAAGCCTGACAGCCTGAGTTTAATTCCTGAAACTCACATCCATATGAGCAGAAGAGAACTACACAAGCTGGCATAAAACTAACTCCACAGGACAATTGTCCTGTGATCTCCAGATGCACACCATGACACACACACACACACACACACACACGTGCGTGCAAGTGCATACACACATAATTTTTTTTAAATGTATGCCAAAACTGTCTTGGAGACTTTCCCTCATCTCTATTCACAATGTTGCTGATAAATGGAGGTTGATGCCATGAACTAAATGTTTATGTTCCATTGAATTCTTATGTTGTATCCTCAGCTCCCAATGTGATGGCACTTGGGCATTTTGAGGATTAATTAGGTAGGGCTACCATGAGTAGATTTCACATCTTTATAAAACAGGAAGAGAGCCTATTGTGGCGGCACATGCCTTTAAAGCTAGCCTTCAGGAGGCCGAGGCACTCTGATCTCTATGAGTTCAAAACCAGTCTGGTATACATAATAGACTTTGTCTATAAAAAATGTCCATAAAATAAGAATAGTAGACAAAGCATGCTGCCCACCACATGAGGGTGCACCAAGAGACAGCTGTCTGTGAACCATAACATGAGCTCTGATGAGTCACTGAATCCAGCAGCACCTTAATCTCGACCTCCCAGCTTCGAGAACCAAGAGAAATAAATGCTTATTGTTTAAGAGTCTACAGTATTTGTTGCAGCAAAGTGAAGACAATTGGTGACTCACAGCAAAAGGACTTTGCAGACAGAGCTGATAAAGGTGTACCTGGCAAAGATTTGAAAAGATGGGTGGAGCAGATGATGGATGCTGTTGTACTTAGGTTGGTGTGGTAGTGGAGATCGCCTACAATCTCAGCACTGGGGAAGGAGAAGCAGGGGGCTGAAGTTGTGGGGTCTAGGGATTGAGCTCAAGTCTTCATGTTTGCATGACAAACACTTCACTGACCAAGCCACCTTCCTAGCCTTGTGAAACTTTTTAAAGAATTAATTTAGTATCTAAGTCAACAATGCTTCCTATGATATCTGCCACACTGACCCAAAGAAGTCTAGATTGTGAACGTTGATTCTTCCTGAAAAGGACCTCTCTGCACAGCTATCACAAAAGCCATAAGCTCAAGTGGTCTTTTCCTGTCTCTCCAGGGTGGCAGAGAGGTGGCAGGGAGGATGTTTTCCCCTTGAAGTGTAACAGGACCTAAAATGTGCCCAATATTTGGGAAAGGAATTCTGTATATCTTCAGAGGCAACAAGGAAAACTTAAACCCTGCAAAGTCCTTCTCTGTCAAAATTTCATGCTTTCCTTGGGGGCAACTGTGTGCTGCAGCCTGGTAGAGCGTGAAGAAATGCTGGCACAGAATTCAAAACAGAGTGTGATTTCAGGAGAGAGCAGAGGTGAGCATCCACCCGTGTGAGTAGGTCCCATGGGTCTTTGGCATCCTTTCTGGGACGGCCCTCATGACAATCAGCCCAAATCCTACTGTAAATCCTGTTACAGGGACCAGTCACCAAATCAAGGTGTGGTCCAGGAAAAGGAAAGAATAGAGCAGTTGAGTAAGAAAAGGAGTACACAGACTCTAATAATTTCTGAAGCTATGTCTAAACCTATTCCCAAACAGGGCTATTTTACATGCTAGGAGGGAATGAGCCCAGCATTAGATCATTTCATTTAAAAGGATTGGATGGAGACAAGGTGGGCAGAATGTCAGAGAACATATGAAAGACAGATCCAGAAACTAAAATTCCCTGGCAGTCCTTGTCCAGTAAGCACCCTTGCAAATTGTTCTACATACCTTAGCCATTTCTGAAAGAGCCCTGTACAATAACAAATATTCAGAGATTTTATGTCATTAAGAAACAATGAATGGTAAGGCTGGAGATGTGGCTCAGCAGTTAAGAGCATGGTTTGCTCTTCCAGAGGACCCAGTTTCAAGTCTCAAAACCCACAAGGCAGCTCACAACCATCTGTAACTTCAATCCCAGGAGTCCAATGCCCTCTTCTGGCCTCTTTGGGCACTACACACATGTGGTCCACGGACCAACCAGCCATCAAAACACCAATATACATAAGACACAATAAAAAATAAAGAAAACAATAAAAGTGCCAATGAGAGAACTCATCAGGTAAAGCACTTGACAAGCAAGCCTGAGGACCTGAGTCAATCCCCAGATCCCATGTAAAGGAAGCAGGAAAGACTGACTGTACAAGCTGTCTTCTGACCTCCACAATGGACTATGGTGTGTGCTCCTCAATAGTAATAACACAATAACAATAATAATTTTTAAAATGAAATCAATAATGGCTTTTAAAAAGTAAATAAGTCAGAAATATGCTTAGGAGGAATTTTACTAAAATACAGAAGCTTAAAAATGTTTTGGTATTTTCCAGTGGGGGAAAAATGCCTCCAGTCTTCCGAAAATGTATTTATTTGTGGAGCCAATCTCATTCATTCCCCAGCAGCCGTAGACAGATGTGCAGGTAACCACAGCTACTGTGAGTTCATGAGTGCAATAATCATATTATGTCCAGGAGACTGCTGACAGAACCCCTCTGCATTCTCCAGCTCTCACATTCTTTCTGCCTCTTCTCCACAAAATTCCTTTTGAGGTTTCAAGAAGGTGATAGATACAGTTGTCTCATCCAGGGCAGAGCATTCAACAGTCACTTATTCTCACTTCTTTGACTAGTTATGAGGCTCTACATTACCCATCATCCACTACACAAACTTCCATGATAAAGACTGAGAACAGCACTAATCTTGGGTATAAACATAGATTGTTTAGAAGGCGGTTTGACCCTGTGTCTATTTAGCAAAACAATGCTAGTAGATTTTCCCCTCCCATTATCTTTTGAATGATGTCCTTTTGACCAGGTTTACAGTGCCAGGCATGAATCTCTTCCCATGGAGCAAGCCTCAAATAGAAATAAAAATAGTTAGTTACCCACAGTAACAGTCATGCCAGTATTGCTCCAGTGGGCACGTCTTGCCTCTCAGGTCAGTACTGTAGTCCACAGAGTTCACAGCTGGGTAAGGTGCTTGTTGATGTGTGCTCTTCCAGCAGCCTGCACAGCATCTTCCTATACTCTGAAATCTAGCCATCAGAAACGAGGCTTCCATCTCAGTTTCAATTTGATTCTCTATATTCTGCCACCAAAGTATATATTCTCTTTATCAACAGACTCTTACCATCTCCTTCTGGTGGGCAGCCAAGAACAATGGCAATATCATGTGTTATTTAGGGTCTTTGAGGCCTCCCTAAGCAACAACTCATAAGTAGGTATCTCACATCTAGCACTGGGATTTTCATTTAATAACCTGTGGCTTCTGGGAGCGGCATTTCCCACTTATAAAAGGTATCTTTATTCAAACTTCTTAATTATGTTTTTAACTACCTTACCAAAAATATTAGATTTCCACAGGCTTTTTCTTTTTCCTTTTTTTTTTTTTTTTTTTTTTTTGAGACAGGGTTTCTCTGTGTAGTTTTGGTGCCTGTCCGGGATCTCGCTCTATAGCCCAGGCTGGCCTCAAACTCACAGAAATCCGCCTGGCTCTGCCTTCTAAGTGCTGGGATTAAAAGCATGTGCCACCACCGCTCAGCAGGCTTTTTCACAGTCTTCGTTTTTATTAACCTTTCCCGTACCTGTTGTTTTCCTAGCCCCCACCTCCATTCCATATAAACATTTCCACTCTCAGTTAGTAGTCTTTTCTCTAATGGAACCATTATGTTTCATGAGAGCAGAAATCTTAACATATAGAGTAAAAGATGGAAGTGCTGGCACACAACAGTGTCAAGTCTGAGCAGAGATGTCTCAGGCAGCACTGGTGGACATGCACGGCAAGACAGCTCACATGAGTCTGAGTACTCCAAACTTTCTACCTCTGCCAAAGTTTTCACCACCCCCATATCTAGTAATGTGAGTCTTACTGGGTCGTACGGCCCAAAGTTTAAGAAATTGTGACTTACAAGAAGAGTCAGTTCCAGAAGCAAATCTGAGCCCAGACCATGAAGAAAGGGGTTAGTCCAGGCGAGGGTGTGGTGTTCAAACAAGGCTCCAAGACTGAGTGGGAGACATGTGATAAGGACAGGGCAGCGTTGCGGAGACTGGATCTGCAAAGAGTACCCAATTCTAAGAGGGAAGCTTGCTCACCAAAGCTGCATTAAGTGGAACCGCATATGTGGGTCCCCTTCCACTGGGATGTATATCTCATAAATATTCCCTCTCCCTTTTATGACCAGTTAGTTACTCCTGTAAATCTCAGCGAAGATACAGTTTACTTGCAAAGATTTTACTGAGTCTGAGGAATGTTGACTTTATTGGGAAAGAATTGGCAGACAATCGAGGCTCCTAAGCAGGAAAATTCGTAGTAAGTTGGCACATTAGCTCATCACCATGGCTACAGTGTAAACAATAGATAGAAGGGGTCAGAATGGAGGTTGACCATCAGCTAGACTCCTTCTTCACCGTGTCACTCATTCACTCAATCAGTAACTAAGTTCTGTCAGTTCTACATCCTATATATGAAAGACATCCATTTAGAAATTTTTGCACTGACACTATCCTAGCTCTCATATTCTCCCACAAATCTCTGTAACAATCTTATAATATATCTTGTGTCTTGAATTTAGTCTTGGACCTCTCCAATCTAACTATTGCCTGGCCTCCAAAGAGGGGGTCTCCTTAAAACACAGGTCTACTTAGGTTACTCACTTCAAATTCTGCTCTTATGATGACTCCTACAATGTCCATCCTGTCCTACACACTTGGCAATGTCTGGGTTCTCCTTATGATGCTGAAGGAGTAATCAATGCATTGCCTAAATTTACTATTGAAGACAAAGATGCTCATCTCTGCAGCTCTTCAAGTGTTAACCACTCCCAGCTCCCAGCTGAGACATTCTGTGGGAATTGTTCTGAAGCTAAGGAAGCTACCTCATCAAGGAATTGATTGATGTTGGAGTGTCAGGGCAGGGACCTCTTGCCTCAGTTTAGGGCATACCTAATGGGCTCTGTGATGGTTAATCTATACTGTCAACTTGGTTAGGTTCAGAATCACCATGGAGACACGCCTCTGGGTGTGTCTAGGAGAATGTTTTCAGAAAGGTTTAAGTGAAAGGAAAGAGTCACCCTGAACAGGATGGGTTTCTGAACTAAATAAAAAGGAGAAAGCAACTGAGCACCAGCATTCATCTCTTTGTCTCCTGACTGCTGATGCAACGTGACCAGCTGCGTCATGCTCCCACCATCCTCACTTCCCTGTAAGTCAAACTGAATCAAAATAAACCCTTCTTTCCTTAAGATGTTTTTGTAAGGCATTTTCCTCACAACAACGAGGCACATAACTAAAATAGCCCACCCAGACTCCAACCTCCTTGTGGACTCAGTTGAGATTTGTGTTACAATGGTATTGCGATTCAACTCCCCTCTCTGCCTGGTCTTCTTCCCTTCCTTCCTCGTAGGATTGTTCCAAAAAGCACACCCTCAGAGACATCTTGTGTGTAAATTGGCTTCAGAGTCTATTTCCTGGGAATTCTAAAGTATAGCATTCTCCTATCCCCATAGAAATGCCATCATATATCCTTTGCATTAATTCCCCAAGTCCTCTAAGCCCTCTCTAGGTCATTGTTCTTTGCATGAAATGCTGCTTCTACCTTAGGAACATTTTCTACTTCTCCTCCCCATTATCCACTTGGTAGAATTCATTTCTATGTATCCTTTGGGCCTTAATAAAGATTTTCTTCCTTTGAGAAGTCACCCCAGATTCACTGAGCCCTCCTTGGTGCTGTCGAAGAAATTAGTGTTGTCCTTATAACCATGTAATTATAACAATTATGGTACACTGTACTTATGAACCCATATGATTGACTCACCTATTAGGACAGGGAATTTGTCTACTGTGTCTGTCATTGTATTCGTATACTATTGTATAGTCGAATACCTGGAACACAAATAAGTAGGAAAAAACATTTGCTAAACAAATAAAATAGTAGGAAATGCCATTAAGTGAGGAATTAGCAGGATAAAAAAGAAAGGAATACATATATATGTGTATGTTTATATATATATATATATATATATATATATATACATATACATATACATGTGGCAAGTTTATTTTTTGGTGACTGACTAAATAGATATAATCCAGGATTATGCCTCCATTTCTGCATTTGCTGGAGATAAAATATGACACTGTTAGCTTAAAGAAATAGTTCCGAAGGAAGTTTGATGAAAAAGATAACTGAAATCAGGCCACATGTGTGGTATTTAGCCCATATCCAAGCACAAATGTCCAGTGGGAAGGCTGGAGTTGGTGCTTAACAGTATGTCACCCAGGAAGTCCTTTGTCAATTCACTTCTGACCAATAACACCTTGTACTCCATTATTAGACTCTCAACGTATTTTATAAATCAGTGCTTACTTTAATTGTTGTGGGTTTCTAGAACAAAATACCACAGACCAGGCAACTTAGATGAGATGTTTGGTTTCTCTCAGTTCCAGAGGCTGGAAGGTCAAGATCAAAGTGTCCATATCTTTGAGTCTCTCTCGGGCCACATTCCTCGGCTTACAGATGTTCTCACTGTTCCCACACACAGTCTTTTATCTGTATCTGTACCTATGTCTAAATTTGCTCTTTCTGTAGTGACATCAGTTAGACAGGACCTCAGGAACTGACTCTCATTTAATCACCTCTGTCTCCAAATATAACACCTCTGTCTCTAAATATAGTTATATTCTGAGATCACACAGACTAGGATGCAAACAGGAAGCTAGGGATACAGTTCAGCTCATAAAAATGGTACATCCTTTCCTCTTTCTGCACCCACTGCCCCAGAGGCTACCCACCCATGCCTCTCCACCAGAGCACCCATGTCCAGAAGAAACTTTCCCTCAAATTCCCAGAAGTCAGAATACTCAGTGTTCTAGAACAGATGAAGAGGGGGCTATCCTGCCTGGGTGGCAGTCAGGTGGTAGGAAGACCTGAAGAAAGATGAGCAAGAACTTGTAGTTACAACAGGAAAAAATATTCTAGGTTGTACCTCCACGCAACCCCCAATTCAAGCATAGAAACCACCACATCATCAAATGTTGTTGTGAAGTTTGGAGACAATTAGACGTGGCTCTTGTGGAGGATGAATGTGGGCAGTGGTAGAAGTTGAAGTAAGAAAGGTTGGCTAAGGTCGTGTTGTAAAGAGCTTCTTTCATTTTGCCATAAATCACTCAGTGCTTCATCTAGAGACGAACACAGGGAATTAAAGGCCACTGCAATCACTCATGCAGGAAACAAGGCAATTACTTGTAAGAGGTTGAAAGATTTGAGCAAGACATTAAGGCAATAGCTATTAGGTGGGGGAGGGTAGCTGGAGTGGGGAGTAGTGGATAAAGGGATAAGGCTGGGGAAAAGAGAAAGGTATCAAAAGGGAGAGAAGAGAAAGCAGAAAACTTCACCATTCACACCTAAATCAGGAATCTCTGTCTCCCTAGGAAGATCCTGTTGAGCTGGGTTCTGCCTCTTTGATAAGGTAGATTCTCCTCCTCACAGACTTTCTCAGAGTTGCCCAGCATCTCTCAGCACAGTGGAAGATTCTGGGAGCCAAGAAGGCTCTGGAAGTCAAGTGAGTGGTTAGTTACCATGAAGAAAATGTAACAAAAGGAGTCACCAACAACGAAGGTGGCTAACTGGTTAGTCTCTCAGGGAAGGCACTTAGATCAGAGCTGGGCTTTCAGATCTAGGACTACCCACACTGAGTAAACAGCAGTGAGTCTCTAAGAGCTGGGGTGTTTCCTACCAGGAAGCAGAAGAGCTTGATGCTTGTAGAGGAACAAGATGGGTCGCAATACTTGGTCACTATCCTCTTTCATAAACTTAGAGTCAAGGCCAGACATTAATTGTGAAGGAAACACTACACAGAGTAAGGTGAATGATTTTATGCCTGCTGTAGGCTAAGGTCCAGCAGGCTGTCTTTCCAGCCTCACGAACATAGCAGCCACTGAGTAGGATTGCTGTGAGCAAAAGTAGACATGGCAAGCCAATGGGCATCAGTCAAAGTGGGGATGGTCTTCAAGCTAAGCTTATCTTTTCTTTATGAACCCTCTAGTCACAAGAACATGAATCTGCCCCCCAGCTCATCCATTCTAATGTTTAAGATCTGTTGCCTCCATTTGGGATTTGAACAGCTATGGTCAGTCAGAAGTCAGACGTTTCCATGTGATGCTGATGACTTCGGAGAGAGCAGGGGCCTGAGTCACTTGCAGGCAGAAATGCGAATCCCTGCCAAGGCAGAGCCAGGCTCTTTGGAGTCCACTCCCAAAAAATCCGGGAGTAGCAGTAAGCAAGAGGCAGCCTGGGGACTTGGGAAATTCCTGAGATCTAAGCAAGGGGATACCTCTTCACTGATTGCCTGGAGGTTCTTTAGCCTTCACTGTATGTGTGTTTCTTTGTTTTAAAAAAATACATAATGTAAGCATGGTATAGGAAAACCAGGGGAAGGCTGTGCACAGTCACACCACCAGTGTTAATTGTGATACACTCAAGGTCTTCCTCACTGATCCTTTCGCATCCTTAGCTCACAATCCCAGGGGTACAGCTTGAGGCATTAGTGAAAGAAAATCAGCACAGTATGGGGCATTTTATTTAAAAATGCCTAGTACAAGGAGTTTTGGAGTTCGACAGTGGTGGTGCATGTCTTTAATCCCAGCACTCAGGAAGCAGAGGTAGGCGTTTATGAGTTTGAGGCCAGCCTGGTCTACAGAGCAAGTTCCAGGACAGCCAGGGCTACACAGAGAGAAACCCTGTCTCGAAAAACAAAACACAAAACAAACAAACAGAAGAAGAAGAAAAATGAAGAGGAAGAGGAGAGGAAGGAGGAGGAGGAGGAGGAGCAGAAGGAGCAGGAGGAGGAGGAGCAACAGCAGCAGCAGCTTTGGAGAGAGCATTCTTACTTTGGAAAGATTATGTCAGGCAGACTTTTTTTTTTTTTTTTTTTTTTTTTTTTTTTTTTTGATGCTGGAGATGGAACCCAGGGCTGTGAGCTTGCTAGGCAAACACTTACTGCTAAACTGTTTCCTCAGCCTTTCAGACCTTTTTTAAAATAACCCATCAACTTCAATATGTGCTGTCCGTATAGCTCTGGGTCTAGGGCTGTCCATTGGAACATGGTCAACTGACCAGGAGCCACACCCTTAAAGAAAACTGACTCTTCTTTGCCCAGAAGCCATCATCTGTCCTTAGCTCCTCAGGGGTGGGGGCTCATGAACCCCTCCCTACTCCATTTGGGGAGCATCTGGCTTGATTTTTGCAGGAAACCATACCTTCTGTGAGTTAATAGATGCAGAGGTCCTATCATGTCCAAAAGATACTCCAACCTCTGGCATTTACACTGCCTCTGTCCCCTCTTTCCTGATGGTACTGAGCCTTGGGGAAGGGCTATGATGTAGATGTCCTGTTTGTAACTGAGTATGACATAGTCCCTTATTTTCGGTAGTTTGATCTGTTGTCAGTTTCTGCGTCAACCACCATCCACTGAACAAAACAAAACAAAACAAATTCTCTGATGCTGTCTACAAGCTTCACTAATCTAAGAGTAGAAAGACACAGATTTAGAGGGTAGTTGTATTTGTGTTTTTGTTTTTAATAAGTATTTAAGAGAAGTCAGCTAAAGTTCAGCTAGTTTGGGGAGGAGTTCAAAGATGATTCTCAGAAACAGGAGCAATTATTCTTGAGAATAAGGAACTACTGCTTATGACTTTACCAAGGATGTAGGGGAGAACCAGTTAGGATAAAAATCATGTCAAAGAAGACTGGAGAGGAACATCAATTAGGAGCAAGGAGATTCAAGAGTTACCAACGGATAATTCTCAGATTTTCAATTTTAGCTTCTTGTGTATGGACGAAATGCAAAATCAGGTCATCTGACTCCTGGCCAGGGGCCTCTCCATACTTCATAGATGCTCCAACTTTCCATAGTTTTGAAAGAGATTCATAAAAAAAAAAAACATGGAGGTAGGGTCCTAGGTCTGCCTATGGAAAAAGAGGTCAAGATAAATAGACAGCAGCAGAACAGAAAAAATAAAATTGCAAGGTTTTATGTATTTGCTCTAGCAGTGTGATTTATCTTTAGCAGGACTTTTAGCCTGCTGCTAAAGGTAATTCTGAGGAAACTCTAGGACTTCCTCACAATGAATTTCACTTCCTGATGGCTCAATGCTGCAGGTACCACTGTGTCAATCATTCTCCTCCTATGAAATTTCTTCCAAGGCTGAGGAGATGGCTCAGCCATTAAGAGCACTTGCTGCTCTTGCAGAGTACTGGAGTTCAATTCCCAGCAGCCACATGGAGAGGTTGTAACTCCGGCTCCAGGGAATCTCTGATAGTACCTTCTGGTCATTGTGGGCCCCACACTCATATGTATACACATACACATAAATTTTTAATATACATCTAAAAATAAAAAGAAAGCCATTTCTTTTAAGCTAAATCCTGACAATTCTCAGCTGTCGGCCTGAGTAGCCAGGCCTGTAGCCCATTGTACCCCTCTGCTGCTTTTCTGGAATGGTATAGATTAGTGTTCACATTTCCTTGCTACGCCTTTAAGGGCTACAAGAATGCAAGGGAAGTCTAGAAAGAGAGGTGGGGTCTCCTAACAGAACTTCTTGGAAAAGGATCCTTGGAATTTCTGCCAGAAACTGAACTGAAATTCCAACACTGAGAACCAGGGGGTGGCCTGTGTTCAGCTAGGCCTGTGATTGGACTGCACAGTCCATTAAGGGAGGAGGAAAACAAAAGTAAAAAAGCTGGGGGAGGGGAAGGGCGGAAAGACCTCCCACCCCCACCCCAATTCATACACTCTAGATCTACAAGCAATATGCAGCCAGCCACTTGCCTGGAAAGGGTCTGTGCATGTCCAAGCTGAGGGCAGCAGATGCTGGACCCAGGGAGCTCTCTGCACCAAGTGAGCAAGCGAGGCCTCCAGGGACTGACTTGCCAACAGCTGGACTTGATCACCAGCTTGAAACTGAGATCATACACTGGGTAGAATAACAAGCGGACTTTGTTCTCTGGCTGTGCAAAGCGTTGTTTTCCAAGGAATTGCCACAGCGGCAGACAGAAAACCAGAGATCACACTACCTGGACCCTTAAGTCTCTTTAGAGAAACAAAGTGTAAGAAATTCTGCTGCTGGGGAGTGTACAGGATGATGATGACTCTTCGGAGAGCTTGTTCACTGGTTCTCTTCCTCACAGCATTTCTGCCCCCACCACAACATGCCCAGGACCCAGCTATGGTACATTACATCTACCAGCGCTTCCAAGTCTTGGAGGTAGGTGATGTGTGTTCCCCTCGCTGGGAGAATGTCTCTTGGAAGTCACTCTATTGTACCCGTACTTTCCTGTCAGCTAGGGTGCATGTCTTCCAGATACAGAGTGAATCATCGCTATAATTCCATTTACAGATGTTCGTAGCCTAGCAGTTCAGAATACCACTTCCAGTCCAGACCACTCTATCACTAGACTTTGAGCAAGGCTTCATTCTACACTTGGCCCTGGCAGTTTTTCTCACCTATAAAATGGACATAGAGATAGAACTTAACTTCAAATGATATTCTGAAAATTTAATGAAGAGATTTCAACTTTGAGAAATTGGGGGTGTTTTACTTTGGGTTATTAATCCGTACTCAGAGCATGACCTGGTCCACTGAGTAAATTTCCAGGTTGCTGAACATTTAAAACCCAACAGTTCAGTCTTCAAAGTATGAAATTACAGCTGTAGTCACATTTTCTTCATCTTTTATTGTATTAGGATGCTAACTGGTTCCAGCTTTTCTTTTTCCCTTTTTATGGTAAACTGTTGAGTGACTATAAAATTCGGTAGTATACACAGAAGCTCATCGTGAATTTTACTTTTTAATCTTAGCTGGATTTAGGCTTAGAAAGGAGATTTTTTCAGCAATGTTAAACAAAGGGGACACACTTGAGCTTCTACCTCATTAGAATAGGCAAAGACCTATGGTTGGGAATGTGGCTCAGTAGGTAGAGTGCTAGCCTAACACGAGTGCTGGCCCTGGGTTCAATGCCTGGCACGGAGTAAGCCAGGCGTTGGCATGTACCTGTAATCTCAGCATTCGGGAGGTGGAAGCAGAAGGATCCAGGAGTTCAGAGTCAGCTTTGGCTACATGGAAAGTTTGAGGCCAATTTAGACTATGTAAGACCCTATCTCAAAACAAAAACAAATGAACGAAATTCCATATTTTTATAGGCTAGTCACGTTCTTGGGAACAAATATAACCTTCCACTTTAAAATGCCTGGCTCTTGCACAAGTTAAATTGGCATGTTATACATGTTCTTTCAAGGACACTCTTATCTCAAACATTTATTTTCTATGTTTTCCTAAAAAAAATCTATAAATCCAAATGATGGTACCGCCTAGTTATAGTCTCAGTAAAGTAAATCCACAGAGCAATCTAAACACATTTCCTCACATTGTCCAGTGAGCAGGTAGGGGCCTGGAAGCTGTGGTGGAAGCATTCCCAGGCCCCAGGCCTCTGACTGCTCTCCTGCTCCCGTCATGGACACACTGCCAACCTCATCTGCTTAAAATGCCAAAAATTTGTTTAGGCTTCAGTAACAGTTAAACTCCTAGGTATGCATTGTCCTTTGGTACTGTGAGAGTTTGTCTACAGACAAGAGTAACGCACAAAGTAAGACATTCACAGCCCTGAATGTGGATTTGGAAAATCGGATATGCTCTGTAGATGCTTAGATACGTTCTGTGGAAGATAAAGATATGTCCTTTTCTGACCACTGGGTTCTAACCTGGAGGTGAAGCCAAGTCCCAGGTGGCAGGCACTGTCAAGGCAGAGGCTTGACAACTCAGGGATGCAGGGCCTGTCCTGAGAGGGGCATGTGGGAGAGTAGGAAAAGGGAAAAGAGATACTTGAGATACTTGAGAATTATTAATATTCATTGTCTCCCTGTTTCTATTTCAATCTCTGTCTCTCTCTTTCTCTGTCTCTGTCTCTCTCTATTTCTCAATGTCTGTCTTTCTGTCTCTGTATCTCTCTGTCTCTCTCTATTTCTCTCTATCCATCTCTGTCTCTGTCTCTCTCTGTCTGTCTGTCTGCTGCTGCTGCTGCTTTTCATGACTCTATCTCTTTCTCTTCCAAGTGACGGTGCCCTACACAATTATGTTTGGAGTAAAAAGTTTTACATTTGTGAAGAGGGTCTTAGTCAATGTCACCAAGTGAGCTTTAACTACCAACTCTGTGACCCAGCAACCCCATTTCCATTCATGTATTTTTCCATTCACCAAGTATTCATTGAGTATTACTATATCCTTAACTTGTGCCAGATGTAAGGGAATGGAACTTATTTCTGGGAATCTAGCCTAATAAAATAACTAAGGACATAAAAATGTAAATACATAGTTTTTTCCTTAACATTGAGTGGGAAAAAAATGAAAACTAAATGTTTCTTTAAAGGTGTTTAATAGAACAAACAATGGGATTTCAACTTAATAAAAAGCTTGCATATGTGTAAAGAAAATGCATATCTACACAATATAATGTTGTTCATCCTTTGAAATGAAGCTTATATATGACACTGTAGATGGACTTGCAAGATCTTCTACTGAGTGAAATAAGCTAGCCACTAGAAGATAAACACAAAATGAAAAATTTCACTGTACATTTAATCTGAAAAAGTTGAACTCATAAAAACAGAGAAGCATGAGGAGTAAGGAGATACTGATCGAAGAATATAAAGTTTCCATTAGAATAAGTTCTGGTGGTAGGGAGATGACTCAGTCAGTACAGTGTGCTGCCTAAGCATTAGGACCTGAGTTCAGATCCCCAGTTCCCACATGAAAAGTAAGGTGTGGTGATGTCCATCTGTAAGCCCAGTGCTGTGGAGGCAGAGGCAGGCAGTTCTCTGGGGCTTGCTGGCTAGGCAGGCTAGACAGTTAATGAGCTTCAGACTCAATGAGAGACACGACCTCAAAGCATAAGGGGTTCAAACGATTGTGAAAGGCAGCTAATGTTGCTCTGTGGCCTCCATGTGTACACCTGCATATGCACATAGACACACAGATGCGCACACACACACACACACACACACACACACACACACGAAAGAACATATCCAAGAGATCTATTGTACCTGTCATTACTATAGAAAATAGCAATACACTGCATACCTAGATATTGAGAGAATAGATTTTTACTACCTCAAAAGTAAATATGTGAAATAATACATGTCTTAACTTGCTTGATTTAATCATTCTACATCAAAATATCACATGTACAACAATTATATAGGAGTTTCATTTGTTAATTAGAAAAACATGATCAACATAAAAAAATTATGGTGTGTGCTATAATAATATGATAATATATAATAATATAACATAATCATAATAATGTAAGAACAATATTTAAATGTTAACAATATATCAGCAAGTTAAAATAAACAGATATTTAGTAAAATCATGTGCAAATATGTATTTATATGCATCATGAAATACATTTTAAATTGGAAAAATTAAAAACTAGTATACTAAATGTCAGTAGTACCTATGAATTTAGTATTATAGATTATTTGCTCCTTTTTATTATACTTTTCTAATAATCTTTTTCTATGAATGATAGCTATTTGCATTATGTAAATAATTGAAATAATTTGCAGTAATTTGGTAACTTGGTAATTTATCTCCTGTTTGAAGAAAGGACTGGAAAAATGTACCCAAACAACAAGGGCATACATTCAAGACTTCCAGGAATTCTCAAAAAACATCTCCATCATGCTAGGGAAGTGTCAGACCCACACAAGTGAATATAAGAGTGCAGTCGACAACCTGGCACTGAGAGTGGAGCGTGCCCAGCGGGAGATTGACTACCTGCAATACCTCCGGGAAGCTGACATATGCATCGAATCAGAGGAGAAAACACTGGCTGAAAAGGTACTTCAAGAAGCAGAAGAAGAAAAGAAGGTCCGAGCTCTGTTGAATGCAAGTAAGGGATTCTTCTATCACCCCTTCTAGGGCCTGACACACTTGGAGAGTTGAAGACTCTGTGCAGTTAGGAAGTGTGATCAGTGATGAGTGAGAACTGGGGGCATTCTTGTGTGTACAAGTGTGAGCAATTTGGCAGGGGTCTTACATCCCAATAGAATCCCACTGCAAGGAAATGGCTTTCTTTCCTCAGAGAGTTTCTAAAGACATCATGGAAGGCCAGGTCTACAGTCTGAGAGGTAGCTTGGGGGTCCCTTCCTGGTACATATTGGTTTAATGGAGACATGTGGTTCCAGATCCTTCTAGGGAGAGTAGCAGGCTGGTGTGGGCTACATCAAGGGCCCTGGGAACAGAGAACTGCTGCCAGTGTGTAACCAGCAACAGTTTGGAACTAGAAACTATGACAACCAAACCTCGGAACTGAGTACTACATTACATTGCTATTGTGTGCTATTTGGGATGGCGGCTTTCAGAAATTTGTCCCAGTCTTGTGACCTATCAGTATCAGTTCTAGGCTGTCAATAATAGTATCTAGTAGCTCATAAAATGATAAACATCACAGCTGAGAAGATTTTTCTGTGCATGTGTCCATTTTGTTAAACAGTAAGAAAAACAAGGCCCCCACCTGTATTTTGTACTCTGGAAAGACTTCACTGCAAATAGGGGGAATATTCCAAATTTGGGGAACTTCAGCAAGTTTATATAAGACATAATCAGCGTCATCTTTCTTTTTAGGGCTTCACATACCTTCTCAATGTAATCGTTTTAAGAAATTATGGGTCATAAGAAGGGTCTTGGGCCTGAGGATGTAGCTCAGTTTGGTAAAGTACCTGCCTAGGATGCATGAAACCCTGGGTTGCATCTCCAGCATGAGGTGGAAACCCGAGGATCAGCAGTTTAAGGATAGCCTCAGTTACATAGTAAGTTTAAGGCCAGCCGAACCTACATGAGACCTTGTCTCAATAAAAAATAAATGGAGAAGGTCTCTCTAAGTGAAGTGAACATTAAGGACACTTCAAGGGATAGCACAAGCTATAAAGACATGTCTATCTGCAAATCTGGCTGAGAGAAAACTATGTAGGGCAGGAGACTATAGAGAAATGAAGCTGAAGAGTTCTAAGCAAGCCCTGTGCTGGTGCCGATAATTACCCATCCATTCATTTGTTCACTTATTTACTGACAATTATTGAGTGTAACAGATATACTATTCCAGGTACTGGATGCAGATGATGAAATACCATGTGGTCTGTGCTAAGCAGACTGAGTGTGACTAGAGAAACTGCTCTAGTTTATTATAAATCTAGTTTATCATTATTCTAAACAAGAAAATGATATAAAGGAAGAGACTATGACCAGAGAGGGGACACTTGTCAGGAATACTGAAGTAATTTAAACAAATAATGACTTGGCATGAAGTATTATGGGATAGAAACGAGCTGGTAGATTTGAAAGCTATTCAGAGTTGAAATCCACATGGTTTGGTAACTGATAGTTGAAAGTATAGGATAAATGAGAGACATGAATCCAGGATACTTCCAAGGTTTGGGACTTAGGTCATTAACTGATTGGTATGAAATCTGTTAAGATAGAAAACCCAAGAGTAGTTTGGAAGCATGTGTGACTTGACAAATTTTTTCCAAGCACTGACATCTTCATTTGTTTACTGTTGCTATAACTGAATCGTACAAGGTAATTTATAAAGAATAGAAATTTACTTAGTTTATTGGAAGTTTTCTAGAGGCTGGGAAGTCTAAGAACACAATGTAGGTATCTACTTGGCATCAGGGGAGAGCCATTTGCTGCATTATGACATGGCAAAAGGCATTGCAAACTAGCTCAGAAGCCCCTTTTATTTATTTATTTATTTATTTATTTATTTATTTATTTATTTATTACTTATTTATTTATTTATTTGTGTGTGTGTGCATGTGAGTGCATAAGAGAGGGAGGGTTGTGTGTGTGCACATATGGAACCTAGAGGTCAACTTAGGGTGTTCTTCATATGTCATTCATCTTGGGTTTGTTTGTTTGTTAGATGAGGTCTCTCATTGAGACCTGGGGTTTACTTATTAGGCTAGACTGGTTGACTATTGAGTTCCAAGCGTCCTCTTGCCTCTACCTCCACAGCACTGGGAATGCATGCATGTACCCTAACACTGGGGTGTTTGTTTATTTTTCGTGTAGATTCTAGGAATGAAATTCAGGTCTTCGTGCTTGCAAGACATGAAGACACTTCTACTGAACTATCTCCCCAATGCTGTTTTGTTTTGTGTTATTTTTAAAGATCTACTAATACAATCATAAAAGATGCTACCCTCGATTTTTATGACATCATCTAATCCTAATTACCTCCCAAAGGCTCTACCTCCAAGTAATATGAACATATGACTTTAAAGACTAAGCCTCCAATATATGCCCTTTGAGGAAGGCACATTCAAACCATAACAACTTAAAACTTCAAAGTTTTCTCATTCATTTATTGGCTCACTGCTCATATTCTCCTCCATCTGTGCCAGCTCCATGAGAGCTTAAACACTCCACTGCAGGGCCTAAAATAGGATCTTTGTTCAAACAAATAATTGTCAGTAAAGAAGTAAGTAAACAAATAAATGAATGGATGGAGTGAATGCCAGTACAGCTTATTTAGAGTTTGATAGGAAAAAGAACATCTTAGTCCTGAGTCTGAAGAAAGAGCAGGGTGCCTTTCCTATCATATGAATCAGTTGATCTAGTTGGTCAAGTGAGAGATCCTTTCAGCCTTGTCCTTGTGCTACAATGAACTTTCCCCTCTGAGAGAGCACATCTTGGGGTGACAATGGGCATGAGAATACAAAGGGGAAATGAGCTAGAATCATCCTTGCAGGATGAATACAGGGACTTTTTATACATGGTAGAGGGACAGGAATGTAGCTCAGTGGTAGGGTGATTGCCCAGCATGTACAGAACTTGAGTCTGATCCATATCTCCAGTAAGGAAGTGATGAGGTGAATGAAGTGCTAAAATTGTCTGAGCTAGAATGTGCCTGAACTTTCCCAGAGGGCTGCAGGCAGGCCACCAAGCCCAAATGGTAGAGCTGTGTTCCTGATCTTTTCCTTCCCAGTGTACTCCCAGACCTGCAGACCTTGAGGTGAACCCTTCCCTGTTCTAGCTAGAGTGCAGCAGATTTCCGGACACTGGAGTTCATGCTTTCTCAACTCCATCCTCTGTCCCACTCTGCAGACACTGGAGATTGCCACTCACATGTCACCTCTGGAGCACAGATTCAATGATAGCTATTTAAAATTGAGCCAACCCTCATTGCCTTTCACTGTTAGATGGACATGTCTGCACCCTGTGCTAGTTTCTTTACTGCTTCTCTTGCTTCCTAGCTCCCCACTACTGTCACACACACACCTTCGCACAACTCAGCATAGATTACATTACTTCACTGTATAGTATTTTTCATTATTCGTCACCATTTGTTAGCAACAGCAAAAATGTCCACTCTACTCTTCAATCCTTTTATATAGAAAAAGCCTTTTTGCAAAGTGACTTGAGCCAATCTCAACTGCTGTTCCTCCCAAAGTATACATGTATAGTTATAACTTAAAGAAATATATAATGTCATGTGCATACAGGCACTCAACCACACATATTTTATTTATGTACATCTTATTCTTCTAACAGACCATGAATAAAGATCCTGACATCATCTTCTCTGTGTTCATGGGGTGTAGAACAGGAACCTAGCATAGAGGAAGAAGGCCAGAGAAATTATTCCTAGAAGAGAAATGGGTGGTAGAGACCCTGAAGAACAGAAAAAGGACACGTGACTCTAAATACAGTCACAGCCGTGTGATTAGTGGTCTCCTGACCTGGCCTGTTCTGGCCTGCTATTCTATTGCTGTGATAAAAACACTAACCAAAAGCAAGTTGGGGAGGAAAGAGTTTATTTGGCTTACACATCCCGATCGCAGTCAACTACTAAGATAAGTCAGGGCAGGAACTCAAGTAGGAGCAGAGGCAGGAATCATGCAGGAACACTGCTTACTGTCTTTTTCCTCATGGCTTAATTAGTCTGCTTTCTTATACAGCCCAAGACCACCTGGCCAGGGGTGGTACCACCCACAGTGGGCTGGGCCCTCCCACATCAACCATCAATCAAAAAAAAATGCCCCCATTGACTGACCCACAGGCCAATCAAAAGGAGGTGATCACTCAATAGAGGGTCCCTCTTCCCTGGTAACTCTAATTTGTGTCAAGTTGACAGAAACTAACCAGCATATGATATATTATTTTCAGACAAAGCTAGACTTAGAATGCTAGCTTAGTCCCCTGTCCTGTACATATTTTATAATGTGCCTGACCTTATTTGATTGTGTTGGTGGTGATGGTGGTAGTAGTGGTTTTTGCTTGACTGTTCTGGTAGATACTGTGCCAGATCAGTTTTCTAACTCTGTAGAACAGATCATCATAAATTCAGCGGCTTAAAACAATATGAGTTCATTATTACAGAGTTCATACATGGCTTCTTCAAACTGTATGACCAAAGCCATGGGCTTCCTGAGGCTCGGGTTCTGTAGGCAGCTCACAGTATGGCACTGAAAAGACAATTTTTTTCTTCAAGAGGTGCTCCACACCTCTTTTAAGAAGTTCTTTATCTGATCACATCAAGCCTGTCTATCATAATCATCCTTTTGATTAATCAGAGTCAACTTATTAATGACAGCCTCCCTGAACATTTGTCTTAAAGTGCCATGTGATCACAGTGTACACCCTCTCATATGCCCAGGCCCTGTCCATGCTCCAGGGAGAGAGTTAGTTATGTGGAGTCTGTACAGGACAGGGATCTTGGGAGCTGCATTAGTTATCTGACTCACAGCTACAACAAAATACCTGACAAAAGCCACTTTGGGAAGAAAGGGTTTATTTTATAGTTCCGGGGATACCGTCCATCATGGCAAAGACTGAAGCAGCAGGTAGCTGGTTATATTATGTCATCAGTCAGAAAGTAGAAAGCAGCGAATCAATCATCAATCAATCTCTCTCTCTCTACCACTGCCTTTCCTCTTTCTCTCTCTTCCCATCTCTTGGAGTGCTAGATTGAACCTAGGATCTCATCACTCTACCCCTGAACCATATCACCTGGTGGTTGATTTCTCCTTTTAATACAGTCCAGGACCCCAGCCCATGGAATGGTACTGCCCTCTTAAGGGAGAGTCTTCCCATTTCAGTGATCTCAATCTAGAAATGTTCTCACAGACATACCTAGAAATTTGTCTCCATTTCAATTCTATTTATTTTATTTTACTGTTTATTTATTTTAAGTATACGAGCACTTCCCTTGCATGTATGAATGTGTACCACCTGATGCTGAGGAAGTCAAAAGGCAGCCAGATCCCCCAGAACTGGAGTTTCCAGATGACTGTGAGCTTCCATGTGTATGTACATATAGGTCCTGTGTTGCTGGCCTTGAGAATGCAGCAACACTGGGTTGGTTGGGAATAGAACTTGAATCCTCTGCTAGAGCAGCCAGTGCTCTTAACTTCTGAGCCATCTCTCTAGCCTTCCATTTTGATTCTAAATCCCATAAAGTTGACTGTCACAATTAACCATCACAGGGACCATTTTGGAATTCCACCTACCACCATGCCTTAGTTTGCTACTAATTATCTAAACTTGTCTTTCTAGAAGATCCCACTATTCCCATCTTCTTGGGCTACAAGGACTATGCCAGTGGAACAGCTTTCACAAAAATCCTAAACTCTGAAGTCAGCACCTTGTGCAAGCAAACACCTTGGGATCATGGGTCAGAGAGGGCTCAGGCTACAGGGTTTCCTTCAGACTTTCTGTCTCAGAACATTTCTCTGGGAAACCTTTAGAGAACGGACAGTACAGCTACCTTATAAAATTCCATTTTGTACCTCAAGATACAAGTAAATTCTAATGCATGTTAGAATGATCATCTTCTTTCAGATATTTCTCAGGCAACTACTAAGAGGCATGTCCTGAAGAACAGCCAAGATGACTGTTTGCTAAACCATTCTCCATCGAGCTGTTCTAAAGCCTTCAACCTTTGTTTTGAGGTGTTTTCACAGATGAGGTCAATATGGGTCCCCAGTCTGAGGAATGTTGAGATTAAGTGAAATTCTTAGACTCTTAACTCCCCCACCTTGTATCCCCACCCCTTTCCCACACAAACATGATTTAGAGTAGAAGTGAGTGACAGATTTTAAAGTCATTCCCAATGTTTGGTGCTAAGACCATTGTTAAAATGAAACTTTGTCCGTTGTAATTGCCAGTTTATCACATAGCACCACTGGCACGTAGATTGAGAATTTATCCAGCTGAAGCCTTTGAGAGGCCACAGGCTGCATTCTTGAGTGGATAAAAGTATTGACCTCCTTTTAACTTCTAAGTAACTTTTGAAGAAGAATTCTCAGGGCAGTCAAAACAAGCCATTATGACAGATTTTATTTTCTTTCTCGAGTCCAGCTCCTTTTATTGCAAGGAAGCATGGGAGTAACCTCATGTAACCTTCACCCTGCTGCTGTTAGATAACTCATATCTTTTGTTAGATCATGTTTCCAAGAAGTCTGCTGAATATCTGAATGCCTCTGGAATACATTCAAGTCGACAGCTGCATGCCTATATTCAAACCCACTACAAACAAAACAAATAACTAAACAAACACCTCACTCACTGAAAACTAAAGAAAGCATGTCTGTGAGGCAACTCTCAAGGTCCATTGGTTCTTGATGAGTAGAGCAAAACATTAAGAGAACAATAACTAATTTGTAACAGATGTATTAACTACATAGGGGGAGACTCAAGGCCTGTCTGCTGGCAGAAATGTAGGAGATAGTAAGGGTGCTTGTGTGTGCGTGTGTGCACAAACCCAGTTTTGCTGTATTCTCAAGGCCAGCAACACAGTTTATCTGCTCCTGTATATTCCCTAGAGAGTGCATGCCCACAATTTCAGAAAGGTCTATGTACATAGAATTTCTTTTGTTCATTCATCTAAAAATCCTGTTTTGTGTGAGGCTATTTCTAGGTACTGAGGATATGACCAAAAGTTCCTAAAACATGTCATCTGGTAGCTTTTGGTTCCAATTGGTATGAACATTCATTCATTCTCTCTCACTCACTTGTTCATAGGTTCAGCAAATGTCTGATTAAATTCCAGATACATTTTAGACTTGTACTAGCATTAAAGACGGAACACTGGTTGTGATTTTTGTTCTCAAAACCACTTATAGTAAAGTAAAGAAGCAATCTAGACACAGAGGAAACAGTCCAGAGTGAGGACTGCTTTGATGGAACCATGTATAAGGTGTCACAGAAACATATTAGGTCATAGGGTCAAGGTTGCCTTGATGCTAGGAGTGATGGGACTATAACACTAGACAGTAACCTCAGGCTCAGTTTTAATCATAGAAAGGAGCTCATTAGCTGGAGACTGGAGTTAAGAGCATCCTAAGCAAATGAAGCCACATGCAGCAGCACAGTGTTAGAAAGCTTGGTGTGTTATGTGGAACAAATTATTTTCTAGAACTCAGGCAGAGCAGGATGTTGTGAAAAGTGGCGGGGGGTGGGGGGATCCAAAGGAGCGCTGAGCTCCCCGTGCTAAACAATCTTCCATTTGCCAGCTGGGCAAATGGGAGTAATGAGAATGGTAGCTAATATTTATTGATAATACATTTTAGGTTGTCTCCAAGTGGTGTGTGTATCTTAATGACAATTGTCATGTCATTGACAACAACCCCACCAGTTAGGTACAACCGCATTTTATATATCGGGAGAACAAGACTGTGGGAGAATAATTTGCCCAAGCTCACACAACTAAAGAAATGTCCAGGATGACATTCAAACCAACCCTGGCTTGCACACATGCCAGCCCCTCCCATCATCCCACTGCTGGGCTGAGCTATGATCAGTATGGGAGTGCCACAGCTCAGACAAAGGATTGAGAAAGGTCACTCTGGACACAGGGTACAGAACAGCCTAGCAACAGGAGAAGTTGAGAGCATATAGAAGGTAAAGACTAGAGCCAGCAAAGCAATGTCAAGGGTGATCACAGAGAGATATGAGTTGAGAGCATTCTGCCCTAAGAGTAGATGTTCATGCTAGAAGTTTCTGATCTCAATATGGGTCACAGTATGAAGACTATGATTCCATCTCACAAAAGATTGATTTACTTACATTCTGGTTAAGAAAAATCAGTTTCTTTCCCTGTTTTTTTCTTAATTTACTATTTTATTTTTTGAGACAGGGTCTTATTTATGTAGCCTAAGATGGTCTTGAGCTCGCTGCATGTCTGAGGATGACCTTGAATGTCTAATCCTCCTACCTCTGTCTATCTCTGGATTGCTGGGATGACAGGCATGCATCGCCATGTCTGGTTTTATGCAGTGCTTGAGTTAGTGCATGCTACTTAGTACTCTACCAACTCAGCTACTACTCCAGGTCCTCTTCACTGACTTTTAAGCAGGAAAACATCCTTGCTTTGTCCCCTACTTACTTCTGTGGCCCTCGATTGACCTCTCATCATTTCAGTAGAGTGCTTTCTTCCTATTATTTCTCAAATGCCTTCATTCTACCTGTACTGCTCTGTCTTCCTCTCCCCACGATTACAAGCATCTCCCATCCCTAACACTCACCTCACTGCCCCCATCTACTCCTGCCCCAGTACTCTGACTTGTACAGCCACGATGATCATCTTACTAGAATTTCAATAACATCATTTTCCCCCTAATGGCAACTGCAAACCCCAGGACAAACAAAAATGTTCTTTATAGCTCTATCTTACCATAGCTTTATTTAAATATTTTATTTTTCTCTACAAGGAATACCTGATGATGAAATAAAAACTACAAACACTGTTGAAACTATATGTATTTTGTTTTCCTTAATTGTAAAGGTAGATGAGAAGCCAGCAATCAAACACAGCAATTTTTAGTATTTCTCAGCTTTGTTTCCACCCATCCCTGATGTTCTATGCTATTTATTTTACCTGCTATTTTAAAAACATAATGCATACATCCATGCATGCCCACATTTCAAATGCTGTTTTTCCAAAATCTATCACAGTGCCTAGGATGAATGTGAGATCAGTATGCTCAGACCTGAAGTACTTTATTAGAAACTGGAGGCAACTGTTTGCTTGGGATTACACTAAGCCATTTTTTTTTCTGTTGTCCAGTGCTCATTCTATAGTTACTATTATTCTATAGATACTATCACAACTTTTTTATTTTTTCAGATAAAAACACTGTGGCTTAGAGAATCTTCCCCCACATTCCTGCTTTACCCAGGGGTCCATACCACCCCAGACATGAAGGTTCCTTCCTGAACACCTTCATTCCATATCAGCTATCTGTTGCCACATTAACATAACTCCAAACCACTCCAAAATTTGGGTTAAAGCAACACCCAATTCCTATTTCTCAGTAGTTTGCAGGGTGGGAGTACATTCTATTGATCTGGACCAGGACTGACTTGCCTGCACATCCCCATTCTTGCTTGACATGTTGATGAGGAATGACATGTTGATGAGGAATGACTTATTGAGGAGGACCTCTTTTGAGATGACTTGGTTGTCCTCCACATACCATCTGGCTCTCCTGGAGGCTCATTCTTATCATGAATGAAGATGTCTCAGAGAGAAGACAGAAGGGCACTTAGCTTTGTCATTTTTACCACATTCTTGGTGGTGGTGGTGGTTTTTTGTTTTTGTTTTTTTGGGTTTTTTTTTTTGAGGCAGAGTTTCTCTGTGTATCCCTGGCTTTCCTGGAACTTGCTATATGGACCAGGCTGGCCTCAAACTCAGAGATCTGCCTGCTTCTGCCTCCTGAATGTGCTGGGATTAAAGGTGTGTGCCACCACTGTCCCGCCATTTTCACCACATTCTTTTGGCCAAAGCAAATTTCAATTCTGGCTCCAGGGTCCATACTTCCTCTAGAAACTCTAGTTGCATCCCATATTGGGTTTTGGTTTTGATGCTCATGGAAGCAGGGAGCAATCAAGATCAGTTTTTAGTTATGCAAACGTATATGTGAGAACAGAGAATCTGTTGGTTGACGGGTTTGAGGAAATGAAACAGAATCAGTGAGAATGCTAGAGTTCAGATTCAGATGAGTATGTCTTAGATGATCACACATTGAGACAAGATGGAGAGGAGAGAAGAAAGTGACATTTCTTTTATAGGAGTGCAGATGACTTTGTTTTCTATCCAAAAATGTAAGAGAATGGCAGTGTCACAGCTAGAAATGGAGTACATGTCTATCCTTTTTTAGTTTACCAAGAAACTTATTTAAAAATTAACAGACGTGGCCTGGAGAGATGGCTCAGCAGTTAAGAGCACTTGTTTCTCATGGAGAGAACCCAAACTTAGTTTCCAGCACCCACAGGATGGCTCACGTTCATCTGTAACCTCCAGTTCCAGGGGATCCCATGTCTTCTTCTGACCTCCAAAGACATACATGTGGTGTATATACACACTTACAGGCAAAACACCCATATCCATAGAGTAAATATATCCTAAAAAGATTTTAAATCAAAACATTGAAAACAGGGCTTACAAATGAGAAACAGATCGAATCAAGGAGTTTACCATTATAACCTTGGAATGCTTGAGATGTTGCAATAGGCAGGTACCTGATGTAAAGTGGCAGTTGTTTGAGATCAGAAATCCCCCAGATGATGGGCCAGTTCCCTGCTTTGCCTCACATGAATATTTTCTAGCCGCAATGCTCTTGAGCAGTCACAGAATGTTTGCCATCTTAAAACTTATTCAGGGCTCCAAAGAGGGCATGCTGAATTTGGTTACAGATACTGACTTTGCCACATTCATAATTAAGCTAGTGAGGCTGTAGTATGTACCAGATGTTCTTCCAGGGAGAACACAAAGTAATGAATGAAACAGATATGACAAGGTCTTGAATCTCACCACATTTCCTTTTTACTGAAGGGACTATGACAACAAATAAGTCTGCAGATGAGTATGTAATGTATCATAAAAACATAACAGACACTCAAGGGAAGAAAATCTATTATGACAAGGAGGTTATGGAGAGCTGGCTTCTTCTAGAATACTGTGTCAGAAGGAAGTTTGCCCATGTTGGGGTACAGCTATAGGAACCCCAAGGTGGAAGCTGGCTGGACTCTCACTCAGAGCTTAGACATCATCCTGGCGTTCAGGAATTCTCCTGGTGTTCTCTGCTTGTTGCTGGTGAATGACGTACACCTAAATAAAATCTGTTTCCTTCCTCATACGCTATTGCTAATCACCAATACAGCTGACTAGGCTTGGTTCTAGGTACCTTAGAATATTCTAAATTTAGCAACTGAAAATGTAGGAACCTAGAAATGCCTGCAGTAAGTGTTTAATGGGAGGCTCTGTGTGGTCATCAAGATCAACATGTACAATGTTATTGTATGCTAGGCCCTGATTAAGCCCTAATATAAGATACATAGCTCTCTAGCAACACCACATCAGTGTGGATCACTAAGGAACATCCCCTACAAGGCAGCGCTCCTGTTTTCCTGCCATCCATCCACTGAAGCACTCAGACAGTGAGATGGCCCTTGCTAATCTATTTGCTTTCTAAATTAGCAGAGTAGAAATTGAGATCACAAGTTTGGGCAGTGACAAACAACTGCACTGTCTGAAACTAACTGGTCCCTGAGTGTGGAGCATAAGCAAAAAGAGTCTGGATAGTGAGACGGGTACATATTGTGTCCTAGGCACTTGGGGAGGTAAGAAGGAAGAAGAAGGTGAGAAACAGAAAGAGGAAGAAGAAAAGGTGGACAAGGAAGAAGAGGAGGTGTTGGAGGAGGAGGAGGAGACTCCTTGCAAGGAACTATCTAGTCCAGTGTAATGCCTGTCTTAGCACTTTTCTATTGCTGCCAACAGACACTATGGCCACAGCAAACTATAGAATAGTGGTTCTCAGCCCTTGGGGGATTGAATGATGCTTTCACAGGGGTCACAGGTCAGATATCCTGCATATCAGATATTTACATTACCATTCATAACAGTAGCAAAATTACAATTATGAAATAGCAATGAAATAAGTTTGTGGTTGGGGTCTGTACAACATGAGGAACTGTATTAAAGGGTGGCAGCAGTAGGAAGGTTGAGAACCACTGCTTTAGAAGAAAAAGTTTATTGGCATTTACAGTTTTAGAAGGTGAGTCAATTACCATTATGGTGGGTAGCGTGGCAGCAGGCAGGCAGGAATGGCACTATAGCAGCAGCTGAAAGATCACATCTGATCCACAAACAGGAGACAGAGAGAGAGAGAGAGCTAACTGGGAATGGCATGGGCTCTTGAAACCTCAAAGCCTAGTGACACAGCTCCTCCAACAAGAGCACATCTCCTAATTCTTCCCAAACAGTTCCACCAACTGGGGACCAAATACTCAAACATGTGAGCCTGATGGGGCCATTCTCAATCAAACTACCATATTACCCATCCTGAAAGAGGGCTACACAGATGGAACCATTCATTAACTGGGGCAAGAGTAAGGCATTAAAAAGTGAAGATTTATAACAAAATTTCATAATGTGGTGAAAAATGCTCATGGCTTTAGAAAAATTTTCTTTTTAATGGGCTCTTACTAAGCAAACTTACTAGTCTTTTTGTGCCAGTGTCTCATGTATCTGTCTTCCTTCTTGAGTCCTGGTTTATCATCATCACCTGGCTACCCCAATCCAACGAATCAACTCCTCCCTTTCTAACTGTCCCTCGAATCCCTGCCTGCCACTCTTTGGCACCTTGAATCTGTACTACACTTATAAACTCAGTGCCTAACTTCCCTGTGTCCATCACCCCACCTCCAAGTCCTCACCCCCAGCCACTTTTCTACCAGAGATGAACCAAAGTCTCTAATAATCAGATTGAGTCACACTGGAGGAACACGTCTTACAGGTCCAGCAAGTGTTATTCATAAGAAGGAAAGTATTTTAAAAGTTTCAAATAAGTGATATTTGTGTATGAATTCCTTGAGAGGCCTTGGGCTAAATTCTACACTAATAGCTTGTCTGAAATTTTGCCTGTGGGGGAACCACACATTTCAATGTCTTGGTTTGTGCATGGAAACTTTACATAACATTTTCTCTGTTGAATAATTTGCATCTTAGTTGGACTCAAGTTTTTTTTTTTTAAATTTATTATTTCCAATCCTTCCTTAACTCTTTCCTCCTGTTAAGTATCTTTCCCCAAGAGAAACACAGCAGGAAATTTTAATTTATCCTTTTACTGAGACACTGGAAATGTATGCTCACTAATTTCTAGAGAAACTTAGACAATTTTAGAAGATTATCCCTGATAAAAAGATAGAGCACACCTATCCTAAACTCATAGCTTTAGGGCCGGCACAACAAAGGCTGGATTGACAAAAGGAAGTTCAAAGACTGGATTCCAGAGCCCCCAGGTCTCCAATACCCAGTCCCAAGCTCCATCATATATATGTTCATTATATAACACAGGCTATTCTGGGACTCATAATGTAGCACAGATGGGCCTCTAATTTACTATGTAGGCCAAGCTGGCTTCAAACTTGTAATCTTCCTGGGTCTGCCTCCCAAGTGCTGGGATTATAACCTGCCCCTCCATAACACCCTCTCTTCTGTTTTTTATTTTATTTGCATTTTTGGAGCTAGGGTCTCATGTAGCCCAGACTGGCATCCAAATTGCTGTGTAGCTCAAGATGATCTTGAACTAATTTTCCTGATTCTACCTCTAGTATTACAGGCCTATACTACTATGCCAAGTTTTGTGCAGTATTGGGGATCCAACCTAGGGCTTCATGCATACTAGGCAGGTACCCTACCTACGCATCCATATCCCTAATCCCTACTCTTCTGTATTATAAAAGGATGTTTTCTTTTTTCTTTTCTTTGAATGTAAATTTTTATTGATTCTTTGGGAATTTTACATCATGCACCCCAATCCCACTCACCTCCCAGTCCCTCCGTATCTGCCCTTCACCTTTGTAGCATCTCTTCAAAGGAAAATTTTAAAAAATAATAAAATAAAATAAAAAATAAAAATATTAATTAAAACAAAAACAATAATAAAAGCAAAACAAAAACAATAATAAAAGCAAAACAAAAACAATCAAACCACCACAACAAAAAAACCACCTCTGCTCCTCTGTCTCTCTTGTCTCTCCATTACCTCTTCATTCATCTTAGTGGCACTAAGAGCTGTGATGTGTTGTACAGTAAACCCTTTTACACAAACAGCTTTACTTGCAAATATTCATTGTGTAATGAATCATTGGTCTAATTCAAGGCCTCTGGCTTCTGATACACCATCACTACTGGACCCTCATCAAAACTCCTCTCAGATAATCTGCTGTTGCCTCTAGTCATGGAGGTCCCGTGGCTGTGGTTCCACAGAACCAGTCCTTTTATGCACTTCAGCAGGTCATAGATGGGGTAGATGTTGGAGTGGACCAACTCAAAGCCCTGGATGTGTGCCTGGGTGGTAGCTGAGTTGGTCAGTCAGGCCTCTGAGACCATCCCCCTCAGGCAAGGAGCAGAGCCTTCTCTCCTAAAACTGTGCTTAGGGGTGGACCCAGCTCTCCTGAGTTGTGGGGACAGCTCTCCTATGAGGGGCAGGAACAGCCCAGCATGGCCTTTGGATTTCAACCCCTGTGGTAACACGGGCAACAGACATCAACACAGACCCTCGCTGCAGCAGGATCAGGGACCCAGACATGGCCTTCGGCAGTAGCTTGGGCCCATTTGTCACCATGGCCCTAGTGGTAGCACAGGCCACCCAGATCAGCAAGGCCCTGGGAGCAGCATGGACCTTGAACAACAACACGAACTCAAGTGGCACCCAGCCCCCAGGCATCCACATGATCTTCAATGGTAACAGTAGCCACGGACATCAACACGGACCCCAGCTGTGGTATGGCCACAGACCCAGACATGGCCCTTGGTAGCAGCCCAGGCCTGGATGTCATGAAGCAGGCAACCCACAAGAATGTTTTCTTATAGACAAGAAACACATATTCCTCATTCTAAGACACAGTCCTTACATAGCTTAGCTTTAAGTCTGTTCTTTCCTGGCAGGAAGGACAGGCACTATGGGGACCACCTGCTGGAAGTAGATGTCCTGACACTTCACTGGTCTTTCTCTAGGCACACCAGTACACATGGCTCCCAACCCTTCCTACCTACCACACACACTACCCTGCATCTGAGGCTGCCTGGGAATGTCCTGGCTCCCACTTCTGACTTTAGAAGACCCCTTCACCTTTGACTAGCTGTGTGACCTTCCCAAGAAACTAATGCATGCCTTAACTTTCTTCACTTGTTAACTAGTGATTAAAATATATGTCATGGCTACTTATTATGAGAATCACATAAATTATTATGAAGTTATGCAGTACAATACCAAATGGATTCTATGTATTTGTAAGATATTTAATAACCTACTCAACCCTTGGACTTGTTCTTTAACATGGAATATCATATGGTTATCTTTAGGAACCCATGGACCTTCTTACCCATCCCCTGTATAATCAATCATTCTCACCCACTTCTCACCCACTTCTCCTCGGTGATCATCATAGGATCAAGGAAGAGTGAGCAGTGGCTTCAGCTAAGCCAGGTTCAGTTGTGTTAGAGATGGCACCCTGGGAATCAGGGTGGCTGTTCCACTTCTTCCACACATTCCCTCATCCTACAATAGCTCACTCAGTACAGCAGGATGTACATGTGCTCCTGAGATGTTTAAAGTCCCTGGATGCCTTTTCTAGTGTCTAGCTTCTTATTGTCAGGTCACCCACGACAATGTTGACACATGAAAGCAAACCATCATGCTGTTGGAGCATGTTAGGAGGACATGGCAGCACCTGGTAGCTGAGAGACTTTGGCAGCTCTTCTCCAAATATGGCCTCTGGCACAGTATGAGCCAGGTGAGGCCACTGTCTCTCTACCTAAAGAACTGACTTCCTGGGACTTGGCTCTGTCCAGCTAAGCCTATTCTCCATTCCATGTGTTTTCTTCAGAAAATGTGGGGTCCATTTTTTAATGAAATAATGGATTTTAAAGTATCTTAAAAGCTTTGAAGTGCTTTATGAATGATTATTTACTTAAGATGGGTTTGCAGTCAGAACCTAGAAGATGCTAGTCTGTTTAGATCCTAGCAAAACATCTGAGATTTTTAATTTCTTCACACAACTGCCATTTACTGAATCCTCAAAGTATTGAATTAAGTATTTGGGTACAATATTAAACATGAAGATGAAGCCTTGTTTTTGGAGAGTCTTGTGAGGGAGGTGGATAATAAGCTAGTAAAGAAACAGATAAAACAGTTAACAGTGTACTGAATGATCTCAAGGAAAGAAGCCCATTAACGAGATGATATTGGAAGTAAGACTTGGCCAGGTATGGTAGTGCAGGCATACAATCCACTTGTGAGTTTGAGGCCATTCTGTGCTACATAGTGAGTTGGGGGTATGCAGTGGGGTAGGTTACTTGAAGAACGAATGGGATCCAATCCATTGTGCAAAGTTCAAGGGAAAGAGTGTTCCAGGTAGAAGGATTCTAAGTTCAAGATTCCTGAGGCAAAAAAGAAATTTGGCATGCTCACAGAACATAAAGAAACTATGTAATTAGAACACAGTGATACACAGAGGATGGCTCACTAATGATAAACAAGGGCCACATTGCACAGTCTTATAGGCCATGGCAAGGAATTAGGATGTTATCTTGTGTGTGATGGAGAGGGAGAAAATGTTTAACATGTCTGATCCCTCTTACTCCGTGGAAAGTATACTTGACATATAGATGAACAAGCAAGAGTAAAATCAGGGAGACAAATCAGATAACATTTGTAGTGATCTAGGCAAGAAATTATGACTCATGGTTTTCAGGGGAAGAGTAGGTGGTAAGATATATAGTTGACTATTTTTATTGAATTTTGCAAAAAAAAAACATTTAAATATAATATATTAATTATTTGATAATTTCATATATGCATGCATGCAATGTATTTTTATTATTTTCACTCCTACTCCTCCAAACTCCTCAGCCCAATCCAAGACCCACTCCCTACCTACCTCCTCATGTCCTTTAAAAAATTATTATAACCCACCAAGTCCATTTTGTACTGCCCATGTGCTCGTGGATATGGGGCCATCACTGGAGCATGAATGACCTACTAGGAACTACACCCATAAAGAAAACTGGCATTCTCTCCCCTAGATACCATCAACTATCAATAGCTCTCTAACTAGGGATGTTGCTCATGACCCTAAGCACTAGCCCCCTGCCACACACACTACAGCTGGAATATTGATTGGATTGATCTTATGCAGATAGAGTGAGTGCAGTAGTCTTGTCTAGTCCTGATGATAAGGTTTCCTTCCAGTATTCCCTGAGCCCTGGCTCTTATAACCTTTCTGGACCATCTTCTGTGTGGTCCCTGAGCCTTGAGGGGAGGGAGTATAATATAGATGTATCATTTGTGGCTGAGCACTCTCCAGACACTTGCGTTCTGCACACTGACAAGTTGTAAATTCACTGTCTTCTACTGCACTAAGAAACTACTCTGGTGATGTCTGAGAGATGCACTAATGGTTGGGTATAGAGATATCAGTTTGGAGAGAAGTTTGAATCTATATCCATTTAGCAAAATAATCATTGATTTACCCCTGTGGCCTGTGAGCTCCCTAACAATGGGTTCTTGGCCAGATTTATAGAGATCTACCAAAATGTCCCAAATTAGAACTGATGACCCACTTTTCCTGAAATGACCAGTAGTGCCAACCTCTTGAACGTGGTCACAATGATGATTCCAAGGGGCTAAGGTCATCTGGAAGATGACACACTTAAAGGCCAGGTGGAAGAAGCTTATACCACTCCTGTCTATATCCCACCAGGCAAAAACAAGTCAGTGCATGCAGCTTAACCACAAAGGAGACTATGAAGTGTAGTTTCATGTGCAATGAGAGTGACCTGCAATAGAATTGGAGGAGCACAGATCCTGATCTCTGTCACACTGTCAGAGAAGAAACTGGAAAACCACACAGAAACAGAGATGGGGGAGAAGGCATCTTCAAGGAGGAGGAACTGATCAATGCTGTCATACTACAGAAGATGAAGTAACACACCCACATAAAAGAGTGCAGGAATTTTCATTTAGGAGCTCCCTGGTAGCATTATCAAGAACAGATTATGTTGTACAGTGAGAGTGGGAGTGAGAAAGTAAATAGAAAAAATACAGACTGTTCTGTAGGAGAAGCTGAGGATGAGATGGTGGGAAAGATAACAAAGTATCCAGAGATTAACTAGTTGGAGATATTTGTTTATTATTAAGACAGGATCTTATTATGTAGCCCTGGCTGGCCTGGAACTGCTATATAGACTAAGCTGGTCTCAGAGACACAGAGAGCTGCCTGCCTCTGCCTCCAGAGTGCTGAGCATACACACCATGCCTGATCATGAGATTTAAAAATAGTAATAAGCAAGATAAATATAAGTTAAGACTAAGGGGCTAGTCATGAAGAAAAAATTAAAGATTATGAGATGATTGAGGCATCTAGAAGCTAGGATAGAATGTGATCAAAATACAGTGATTATATTACTCATGGAAAAGAGAAAGAACACAGCTTCTTCTAAGAAAATTCTACAATTAAGGGACAGGTAATGGATAAAGTTCATGTCTAACTGTGTTTATTTCTTCGAAAGAGTTCAGGCCTGTGTTCCATTTTTGCTCTAGGATTTTCTGAGTGAAACTCTTCTGTCTTAGACCACGGTATCATAGCAGAGATGGGAGGATATTCTCTACTGGTATTAGATCTGAAGGGAAGCAGTGTTCGTTAGGTGTGGTAAGTCTTCTAGAAAGAAGACAGCTCATGTTCATGAATAATCTGTTCTTTTTCTCCTGTCTGGCTAGGCTGTGACAACATGCTGATGAGTATAAAGTCTCTGAAAATAGTGAAGAAGACCATGGACCCAGATGGCTCTTGGATGAAAGATGCTGGTGGTAACTCTGCAAAAGTGTATTTATTAATTGGATCTAGACACAACACAGTTTGGGAATTTGCAAACTTGAGGGCATTCATGGAAGATAGCAGCAAGCCTGGCCCCCGGAAGCTAGTCTTACCACTTTCCTGGCAGGGATCAGGGCAAGTGATCTACAGAAGCTTTCTATTTTTTCACAATCAAGGAACTTCTAATGAGATAATTAAATACAATCTGCAGAAGAAGACTGTGGAGGATCGAATGCTTCTCCCAGGAGGGGCAGGCCGAGCACCCATCTATCAACACTCCCTATCCACTTACATTGACCTTGCTGTGGATGAACATGGGCTCTGGGCCATCCACTCAGGACCGGGTATCCAAGGCCATTTGGTTCTCACGAAAATTGAGCCAGACACTTTGGGGGTAGAGCATTCATGGGACACACCATGTAGAAGCCAGGATGCTGAAGCTTCATTCCTCCTGTGTGGGGTCCTCTATGTGGTCTACAGTTCCGGAGGCCAGGGCCCTCATCGTATCACCTGTGTCTATGATCCACTGGGCACTGTTAGGGAAGAGCATCTGCCCAATTTGTTCTTCCCCAGGAGGCCTAGAAGTCACTCCATGATCCATTACAACCCTAGAGATAAGCAGCTGTATGCCTGGAACGATGGCAATCAGATCATTTACAAACTCCAGACAAAGAAAAGGCTGCCTCTGGAGTAATGGACAGCAGCTTGGAGGGGGAGTTGTGTGGCTTGGGCAATGGTTTTCCAGAACACTGAGGTCACAGCCCCTTTACAGTGTAGTACCCCTCTAGATGCACACAAAAATAGAATGTAAAAGTTTAATTACATATTATTCCTTTCCCAAATGTCATTGCCTTAGGTATCATTTGAGAGCATAGATGAGGCCATCGTTCCAAAGTTTTGACCAATACCCCATCTTCATCCAAGTCTGATGGGGCTTAAGACCTCCTCCATCTAATCTTAGTCCAAATCTTTCCTTATTCCAGCATTTTCTCTGACTCTATTCCTCTTCCAGCAATTAGGATATTGCCACCCCTGATACTCACTGATTTCTTCTTTGGCTTTCACTCAGGCTCTGTCCTCTTTTTCAAATGCTTATAAATAATTTTTCATTGACCGTTACTTCTCTTGTTGCTATGACCAAATACCTAGCAAGAGACAACTTAAGAGAGAAAAGGTTTGTGCTGGCATATAGTTTTAAAGGGGAGCCAGGCACAGTGGTGCATGCTTTTAGTCCCAGTGCTCAGGAAGCAGAGGCAGGTGGATCTCTGTGAGTTAAAGATTAACCTGATCTACATTGTAAGTTCCAAGCCAACCAAGGCTACAGAGGGAAACCTTATCTTAAAAAAAATGGATATAGTCCATCACGGTAGTAGTGAAAGGGTGGTAGCAGTGGCATGAGACAGCTGTTCATATTACATCTGCAATCCAGAAGCAAGGAGCAGACCAGAAATGAGGCTGCACTAAGAAACCTCAAGGCTTACCCTCATAGTAACTCACCTCCTCAAGTTAGGTCTCACTTCAAGGCCTGCACGCAGCTGGGAACCAAATGTTCAAGCACACGAGCCTATTCGGCACATTTCACATTGAGACCATAACACTCAGGAAGCACTATTTCTTGTTGATGTTTAATTTTTATTTCCTCTAGCCTTGCCCTTTGCTAAGCCAAGTGGATACAGTAACAAAATAAAAGCATGAATAGTTGGATGTTACTTCCTAGTTACAAGGCCTTTTAATATTGTTTAATTCTCTTTTTACCTTTGTAGGTACATACAAATCTTTATAGTCGCTAAGCCAGAGAAACTACAAAATGAAAGAGCTAGAAAAGATCACAAATATCATAGTCATTCCATCATCCAAGGAAGGAAGTATCAATTATATACTTTTGTTCACCTATCCTTAATCATTATGTCCACCAGTTCAGCCTAAAAATAATAGTTTGCCCCTTAGGCAGTTCTCATGTCTGCACAAGGTCTTTTTGTAGGTCTTTCAAAGTCAGCTTTCTCCAGAAAACCAGCCCAAGGGTAAGGACAAAACTCTAGCCTCATCTTGTCTTTCTGTTGCCTGCTTCTTTCTTCTTGCTTTAAATATAATAAAAGTGATATTAAGCAAATAACCTCATCAGGTTATATTTGTCTATATCCCCCCAGCACGAAAGCTTTCCAATATTATCTGTGTTGGGCTTACTGTAAACGTTCCCTAACACACGAAGGCCCTTGGTAAATACACTAGTCTGGATGGAAGCCAGGTAGCAGACAAGCAGCTTTGCCACAGCAGGCTTGCGGGGCATTACAGAGGGTAGTTGAGAGGGACATCTGCAAAGTGTTTCTCACATGTGTGTCCCATTTGGCTGAGTCCAGGTCACAAGTGAGACTGCAGTGCCAGCCTCAGCCATGTGCTGAGGTCTCTGCCTTTCCAGGTTGGTCACATGAGAAGGCTTGCTTTGTATACTTGCAGCTGTTTATCTGTCTTTGCCAAGTCCAGGCTGGGACCACAGGCAGTGAAGAGAAATCACCACCACCACCATATATCATCTGAGTAAATCTTTGGCAGAAAGGAATGACCCACAGTTCTGATGAAATGGCCCCAAAAGCCCAAACCTTTTGCAGAATAATGAATGAATAAACATGATGTAACTGCTCCATGAATCCAGGAATCAGTACCTGCTCTATGGGTAAAGTACATTACCTACCTTTCTGACAAAGAAAGTGACCTACTCACATTGAAGGGTGCAGGAGCATTATCAAAGGAGTGAGTCCTGTATACATGGCTCCTTTGAAGTCAAGAGAATAGTTTGCTTGTAGTGAGCTGTCTGGCTTCTATCTGGGAAGTGCTTGGAATGGACAACTCTGCAGGATACACCTATCCCAAACTGCTCACCCTGGTACACAGAACCCCCACAGGTAGAATATCTCTTTTAGGTGAAGAAATGTTCTTCAGGAAGAACCTGTTCATTGCTACGTTTCCTAACAGCATGCAGGCCATGGGACATCTGCTTCGGTATCTTTCACATGTCTGCTTTTCAGCTCTAGTCTGGCTGGATTTTAAATGAGGATTGATGATGTCTCCATGACCCACATCAATGGTTATTATATTGTAGTACATAAGAATCACCTGAGGAGCTTTAAGAATTCCAATATTCAGGCTATACTCTCTAATGCCGTTAAATCAGACCCTCTGGAGTGGGAGGAAAGCATCTGTATTTTTAAGGCTCCTTCCCAAACTGCACATAAGCTTGAGAAAGCCAATTTCATACAACATTTTGCAAAATAATTGTATACTTCTGAGAAAATACTAGCGGTTTCTGGGGGCCCGGGCAAGAAACTGAGCATCCCTAGGTCCAGTGGGATTTGGAACTGCCCACTAACGCACAGGAACTCACGTGAACTGCACAGGCTCTGTCTCCAAAGGCCTCTCCGCTATTTTAAGGAAGTGAAAGAACCAAAGGGTGTCCTGCTGTGACACAAGTCTCATGGGCCTCAGCTTTTCAATGCTGGCTTTGCCTTTGCTCTGCTGCTGGCTAGGTCCCAGCAGTGTTCACACACCTGTTTGCCAGAGTGCTTATGTTCTGTTCACACGTGCAATCCTCTGGCCACCCCAGTAATTTTAGACTACCAGGATTTGAAAAAAAAAAAAAAAAAAAAAGTCGTGTCCTGTAGTATCTGTCAACACTCGAGTGTAAGTAACCGAAGTCCAGTTTAGTAGTAACTCCTGCCAGAGTCCCTGGTGTCGCTGTCATCTGAGGTCCTGGGGATTTTAAGCAGCTAAACTGAGCAGCCGGTCCTTGGAGGTCCCAGTTAGGGCAAGCACCTATGATGCAGACCTGCACACTGGAAGTAGGTGCTGGGACTCGGTCTCCAGGGCACAGTCCTTTGGGATTTGAAAATCCAGCCCCTATGGGCAGACACCGCCACAGTTTTCTTTGGCTTACTTGTACCTGACCTCTCTGGACACAGGAAGTGATATTCACAAGGCAGGGCACAGAGCTTTTCGTAGTTTGTCAGCTACTAGAGGTCATGAGAGGTCGCGGGGGTTGGAGCGCAGTCAGACCTTAGGGTGAAGCGGAGCCCGCCAAAATGAGGGTGGTCTAGTCTGAAACAAGGAATGATGCAGCCCTTAAGCCACCCTCAATCTCAATGGGATCACACACGGCTCGGGGTGTGTGTGGGTGTATGTGTGCGGTTTTCGGTGCTCCTCTCTGCAATTCTCCGCACAAGTATCCTGCTTCCACGCTGTCATTTTCCACGTCCCGGTAGCAATAGTGACAGACTGCAGAAGTTCAGGAGACCTGAGTACCGTGGGACACAAGAGAAATGCCTAGGGGCCGCCCTGCGCCGGAAGAGTGCGAGAGTCCGAGGTGCAAACAGTGTGTAGGACGCAGGGAGGGGCGTGGTCTCATGGGAGGGGTGGAGCTTGAGACCCGCACGCGGAGCGCTGCCTGGGGGCGGGGCTGACCGGGCAAGTGGAACTGGAACTGTGGCTCTTGGGTCCCAGCGGGCCACAGCGGGAGAGGGAGGAGGGGTGACAGAGGGGCGGTCCTAGGGGAAGGCCCCAGCAGCCAAAGAGCCACACTCCGGGACGAGCCTCTCCGGGGCCCCGCCTCCGTCACGTGTGCGCCGTACCGGGTCGGTGCTGGCGGGTCGGCTGGTTGGTTGGCAGTTGGTCCCAAGGCTAGTGGCCTGTCGCTGAGTTCTCGGCTCTTATGTTGGAAGGTGAGGGGGACACGGGAGCGACCCGCACACCTGAGCCTCCCGGAGAGAAGCTGCGCTCAGGCATCCAGGTCAGTGGGCTCTTCTGGCCCCGGATCACCGCTATCCCGGGAACTGAGCGCCCCCAGATATAGGAAACACATGAGTAGTTTTGGGGTTCGTGGGCCTTTAGATCTCCGAACGTTTTCAAGACTTGGGGGATCCGCTTATTTGGCTGGGAGACTGGGAGAAGGGTATAACTCCTGTGGATTTGCATGAGTTTCCCACCGCACTCTGCTCCCAATGTGCCACCAGCCTCGCGCTTCTACAGGTGCTAGGGTGGTCCCGGGATAATGGGGTGCTCCGATATCCCAGAGTTCCATAATGGGGTGCTCCGATATCTCAGAGTTCCGGACGATTATGTACCAGCTTGGTGCCCTACGAGAGCAGCAGTGGCGTCAGATGGAAAGCCCAAGGTGGTGAGGAAGTTGAGGACGGTTCACCCAGGTTAATCTCTCTGTTCTATAGAGCCTTGGTCCTCAGCGCCTTGACCAGGAGCAGTTGTGTACACTAATTGCTAAATTCAACATGCTTCCCAAAGGCTCAAGGCAGGGAATCGTTGTAGAACGGGATTGGGATGTCAAGATACTTACATTTTAAAAAGTGGGTCCTCCTCCCTCCCTCCATCTCGACTCCAGACCTGTAGTTTTCCTTCGATGAAAATAAGTTTATATGTTTAAAGACAAGCACTTTCAAGGTTCAAGTAAGATTCAAATAGGTATTCAACTCTTTCTTTCAGAGCATTGAGATATTTGATATGGATCAGTCTTCCTCTTCCATATTTTGGGCTAATTATCTGTCTTTATCTCTCTTGGTCCTGAATTGATTATACTACATATTGAAGTGTTTATAAGATTACCATGTATTTTGTGAAGTTAAATGCGCAACTACAGGAAGGAAGTCAACCACAGACCTAATTAACCTATAGTCCTGGATTACTATTGGTATATCAAAAATGTTATCTGATTAGAAATTATTTCTTTCTTCACTTTGGGAGAACCAGCCCATTCATATTCTATTTACAATCATATTTAAATGACTTTAAGGTGGAATATTGTTAAGTCTTTTGCTGTTATTTTTATTTGGGATTTTATTTAATGTTAGTGGTGATGGGGACTGGTAAACTAATTTAGGACCTTGTGAATGCCAGTAAAGCAATGCTCTACCACTGAGCAACACCTCCCAGCCCTCACATAATATATTAGTGGTATTACTTTGATATTTGATGATGTGCCAATTTTAGTTTATTGCTTCTGGTTGAGACAGGCTCAATGCTACCGTGTATGTTGTGGTAACTAAGGCAGATGTGCTATGATTTTAAGAGTTAGTGGATAATGTAAGCAATACATATAAGAGTGGCAGGAGAAGGCGGGAACAAACTTGTAGAAATCCTAGTTTTTTTCATCAGAAATAGGAAAATCTAGGATAGTTTTAAGAAGGATCAATCTATGTGAGGTGCCTCGCAGGAAAGTTTCGGGTGGCCTGGGCCACGGAAAGGCTTATAAGGCAAACTCAGTCTGGCTCCAAGAAGTAGCTACTGGTCATTCTTGGTTCCTGGCCTGAGTGGTAGACAAAGCAACAACAAACAAACAAAATAACAAACAAAACTGATATCCCAGCTGGCGCCTGAGGCAGGTGGGAGGCCATGGGCATCAACGAATGGGATGTTAAGGAAAGAATGACTTGTGGTCAGCTGAGCTTATCAAAGTTAGAGGCCTTGACCCTTGACCTTCCCAACTCCCAGACTAACAGAGAAATCCAGTAAACATTTGTGGAGTGAGTGGTCAGGTGACACTGTAGAGCATCACTCTTCAAACACAAGCCTGAGAATCACCCAATGCTCTTCAAATGTGGGTCAGGGATAGAGCCTGACTTCCTGCATGTCTAACCTATCTCTCTCCTGTCTGTATCAAGAATTCAAAGTAGTGATCTACAAACCCGTGCCTGGGGGAGTTTTTCGAATTATTCTGGTTAAGTAGGCCCAAGGCTTTTTTACCGACTTCCCTAGTAACAGGCAGGTGGGATAAGCCTCGGGACTTGGCAGTGCTTGGAGGAGGACCACAGCTGGGAGACCAGTTAGGAGACTAGCAGGCCAACTCAGGTCAATGTGATGAGAGTGAAGTGTGAGCAGACCGAAGAGACCCTAGAAGTACTGAGTCTTTAGGACCAGGGCCAAAGAATGGGAGGTATCAGCCCAGTATGCCCCAATCATTTTGATTCAGCAGAATTAGACACTAGGAAAAGGAGCAATTCTTGGAGAATTCTACTTCAATTTTGGATGCAAGGATTGGTGTGTCACTCAGACGATAATGGTCAGCAGCTCATTTGTACTTGTCCATAAGGTCTTTTTTTTTTCTCCCGAATTACAAATGTGTTCATGATTTGTTCCTGTTTCAAATCCCCTTGTTGAGCTCTTAGGAAAGCATATGAGGGGAAGAATGAATGCAAGCACAACAGGTGATGCTTTTAAGCATTTATTAAGCCCCACAGATTGTCCGCCGCCTTGTAAGACATGACAGTCATCCCTCAATGTGCACAACTGCACCCAAACTACAACTAAAGCTCTGGGCTTGGCTTCTCCTCAGTCACTATTTTCCTTGCTTCTTGCTTCCTCCTTCCTCGGAGAAGTTCCACTTCCTTTGCCCTTTGCTATCCCAGTATCTTGTTTTGTTTGTCCTTGAAGGCACCTGTGTGTGTTTATTTTTGGAGTCTAGGGGAGGTGAGCTCTGTTTCTTTATAAAATCTTAAAGGGCAGTCTGTTAGTGGCTCTCCCCCAGGGGCTGTTATTATCTCTGATACTTGTGATAAAAAGCCTTACAGGAGGAGATGCCTCCCCTAAAGCAACCAGGTGAGCTTCCTGCTGAGATCTCCAGAAGGCCTCAGACTTCCTGAGGCATTGGGACTCTGAGCTTTGTCTGCAGCAAACTGAAAATGTCTCTGGGCTTTAACATCATTGGTCTGGTGCTCCTTGGTAATTCTTGCTTTCATTTCCTCCCTGTGTCCCTGTGCATATGTATGCACATGAGAGCTAAGCACTCATTGCGTTTGATGCCTTTTCTTAACTCCCATGTTATATAGTAATCTTGTACTCATCTGCACATGTCTGTAACACACCTGTCAACACAGGTAGGATAAGACTGCCTTTCTGATAAGATAAACTATAATATCCTTGTGAACTTTTAGGCTAATTTGTTTTCTAACTCCATCTCCACTGTTTCCCCAAACTGAGGAGCTAGACCGTCCCCATCCTTTTGTGCTTCTCTGTCTGAGGAATGGCCATGAGTCTGAAGTACAAATCTGTTTATGATCCTTCTCTGCTTAAAATCTCCTGGTGGATCCCTTAATGCAAAATATGAGGAGAGCGAATACAAACAGAAGAGATGCAGTGTTCAAACATTGACTAAACCCTTATGCAAGATGTGACAGTTTCCTCTTTCTGGAGGTACCTGTTGTCTGTGCTCTGTAACATGTGTGAGAACCCTAGAAACCCCCTCACTCTCAAGTCCTTTCACTCTTTCCACTAGTATCATATATGAATGACAGTAGAAACTGCTCTCTGCTGTGTTCCCTCCACCTCTCTGTCCATACTCTGAGCTGCTCTCGCCATACCAGCTTTTGTGTGAGGCTCAGTACTTAACAGTTATCAGCAAGAGTTTCCCATGTGCGTGGGCCCTGTGTTGCCTGGCGGGTTTTGCTTCTGTAAAGAGGGAAAGGAACAGGTTGTTTTGTGAGCGAGAAGGGAAGGAAAGGGAGCAAAAGTTAAAAGACAGGAAGGGCAGGCTCAAGGGAGAGTGGCTCAATGGCTAGAATATGGGGTGTGGTGGGGTGTTGTATGACTTTCCTGGGGAGACATGAACAGATGTCTATTCAACCCAGATAAGATGCTGATGACACACTAATGAAATGATTCCACCCAAGCCTAGCCTGGTGAACCAATGGATTTTATGAGGAGCTATTGACAGGAGTGTGGGTGACTTTAGGGCAGCTTCATCCCTTAGTGTGGGTGAGAACACAGAAAGGCTGCACCCCTGGAGCTCCTTGCTCGACTTGCAGGCAGCACAACTAGATAGTCTCGTCTCCAACAATTATTTACTGATTTTATAACTGGGGGTGGGGGGGGTGGGGGGATCTTATTTCCAACTGAGACTCCCAGGTCCCCCCTAGGTAAGTTTCACTAGCTTCCTGATTTGTATGAGTCTCCCTGCATTCTCCAGGAGGAAATGTTTCAATTCTGTGGAAATGGCTCTACATCAATGGAGACATTTGGAGAGGAAAGGCTGGAGTTTGGAAAGGGAGAAGATGGTGGAAGGCCCTGAAGGTTGGAGTTAAAGAATTCAAAGTTTGACCTGTGTGATAATATACACACACACACTTAGAATCTCAGGTACTTAGCAGCGTGATAAAAGTCATCTAAAATTTGTTTTCTTTGAACTGATGACCTTGAAAGCTATGAGTAATATGGAAAAGGCTCTGTGCAAGTTCGTCTTTAGGAGGATTCTGGGCTGTGAAGAGTAGACTTGTGGGACTACTTACAAGTTTTAAAACCATAGAAGAATCTTGGGTCCTGAATCAAGGCAGTGACAATAGCAGTGGAGAAGTGAGCTTGCCAAGAAATGACTGATTCGATTTTAGGGAGAGAAAAGAGTCCTACTGGACACTGACTGGCAGAGAATGAGGTGATTGTGAATAGATGTGGGACCATGGAGGACCTTCTAACTTAGAAGAGAGAAAGGAAAGAGGTTGGTGACACATTTTCAAACCAGAAGAGGATGGCAAAGCCCAAAGCAGTGTACCCAAAGTCACCCCGTTCTTAGTTGCAGATCCAGGCTCCCTAGCTTCCTGGCTTCTAGCATATTGAGTAGAGAAGTGCTTTTTTTTTTTTTTTTTTTTTTTGGTTTTTCGAGACAGGGTTTCTCTGTGTAGCTTTGCGCCTTTTCCTGGAACTCACTTGGTAGCCCAGCCTGGCCTCGAACTCACAGAGATCCGCCTGGCTCTGCCTCCCGAGTGCTGGGATTAAAGGCGTGCACCACCACCGCCCGGCGAGAAGTGCTTTTTATGGTATCAGAAGAACTCTATTCTGTATATGCTGCTGCTATGTGCATATTCAGGTTTTTCTGGGAGTGTAACCATTAATCAATTTACCAATTCACTGGAAATGTGTATTCTAAGGACATAACACTCTCTTCTCTCCCAGACAAACTTTGGGGACACATTGAACATTCCATAAGATGTTGCTACTGTTGTAGTGATGCATAGATGAGAGAAAGGAGAGGAAGGTGCTGGGAATGAGAGCTAGCTGGGGACAGCAAACCAGTCCTAAGGACTTCCTGCCCTCAGAAGGGCAGGGATTTCTGATGATTGAGTGATGGATGGGAGGAGGTATCTGGGAGAGACTCAGTGGCTCTGGGGCCAGAATTCCCTCCTCCTCACCCATCCCTTCTACACTTCTCTAATGAGCCAGGCTTCCCAGCTGCTGGCTTCCCAGGACAATCTTGCCTTTGTCATGGACCTCAAGGCAGAGGTCACTTCCATTTGCTAGGGCAGAGGTAGGTAGGCTAATGGTATGGGACACAATCGGAATGTGGTAGCTGGCAAACCCAAACAGTAATTCAGCTGTGCTGGGAGTTTACTTTGAAGGTGAACTTGTCTAGCCTTCCTGGCTTTTTCTTGCTTGTTTCTACCTCCTCTTGTTCTGAGGTTAAGTTAGTCTCCTTGTCCTGTCATCTAATGAGACTTAAATATGTGCTTGAGCCTGCTCACCCATGGTAATGTAACAGGGATAGTCACAGACAGCAGACTTGGGTTGCCCAAGGCTTAGGAATGACTTATGCAGATGTAAGGTGGGAGGAGAAGCCATTAACAAAGATTAGTTAGTCCTGGTGACTTTGGAATGCTTGGCCTCTCCCCTGTTGTGGAAGTCCCAAGGGGTTCCTCTTTTTATATCTATCTATCTATATCTATCTATCTATCTATCTATCTATCTATCTATCTATCTATCTATCTATCGTGGCTGGATCTTGGTATGTATGGACCTACCAATCCACCTGCCTCAGTGTGTGTGTGTGTGTGTGTGTGTGTGTGTGTGTGTCTCTCTCTTTTAATTAATTATGTATACAGTGTTCTGTCTGCATGCCAGAAGAGGACACCAGACCTCATTATAGATGGTTGTGAGCCACCATGTGATTGCTGGGAATTGAACTCAGGACCTTTGGAATACCAGCCAGTGCTCTTAATCTCTGAGTCATCTCTCCAGTCCCCTGGGCTCCTCTTTGAGTGTAACTGTCTCCTCCCAGAGATAAAGACTCTAAAGGAAGGGCAGTTATCTAAATCCTGGGATTTCTTTGCCCTCATGGGGATGCTCACAGCCCTGTTGACTGCCTGAGGGTGTTTAGCAAGAATGGTCAAAAAGCCTCTCTCACTCTCCAGGATGAAGATGTAATTTCACAGTGTGCTATGGACTGTGCCAATCAGATGCAGCTGGGCATCTCAGACTGGGCAAGGACCTCTGAGCAGAAGGGCTGCTCCTGTGACTGCATCAGGTGTCCCAAGAAATCATCGTCGTCTCCTTCCTCTTCAGTATTTTATTTTTGTTTTTTTTAATTATGTTTGTTCATGTAGGTATGTGCACATGAGTGTAAGTACCCTTAGAGGTCATAGACGTCAGGTTCCCCTGGAGCTAGAGTGAGTGACGGTGTGAGTGCACTGGCATGGGTCCTGGGAATCCAACTTAGGTCTTCTGCAAGAGCAGTGTTTGCTCTTGACTGCCGAGTCATCTCTTCTCCTCCAAAAGTCCTTTTTTTAAATCATGATTTTGACATTAATTAATTAAATAATTTTACATCCCAGTTTCCCTCCCTCCTCTCCTTCCAATCCTTCCCTCTGCCCCCAGTCTGCCCCACCCCTCTCTGCCCCTTCCCCCATCTGTTCTTCCTCCATTTCTGTTCAGGAAAGGGCAGGCCTCCTATGGATATCAATAAAACATGGCATATCACGTTGCATTAAGAGTAAGCATAAGCTCCTTCCCTTGTATTAAGGCTGGGCAAGGTGGCCCAGTATGAGGAATAGGGTCCAACAAGCCAGCAAAAGAGTCAGAGACAGCCCCTGCTCCCACTGTTAGGCATCCCACCAGTTAAGCAAGCTCATAACTGTCCTATATATGAAGAGGGCTTACATCAGTCCATGCAGGCACCCTGGTTGAAGATTCAGACTCTATGAGCTCCTTTGAGCCCAGGTTAGTTGATTCTGTGGGTTTTCTTGTGATGTCTTTGACCCCTCTGGTTCCTACAATCCTTCCTCCCTCTCTTCAGCAGGATTCCCCCATCTCAGCGTAATGTCTGGCTGAGGGTCTCTGTTTCTGTTTCCATCAGTTGCTGCATGAAGCCTCTCTGATGACATTTGGGCAAGGCACCAATCTAAGAGTATAGCAGAATATCGTTAGGCATCATTACATTGACATTTTTTTCTCCAGTTGTGTTTGGTTCTATCCTAGGTCTCTGGGTCATCCAGCCTGTAGGTCCTGGCTCTCCAGGGAGTGTCGAGGGTGGGCTTACTCTTGTGGTATGGGTCTTAGGCTAGACCAGTCATTGGTTGGCCACACCCTCAATGGCTAAGCCACCCTTACCCCAGCATGTCCCATAGGCAGGACAGACTGTAGGTTGAAGGTTATGTGGCTGGGTTGGTGTCCTAGTCCCTCCACTGGAAGTCTTGCCTGGTCACAGGTGATGACCAGTTCAGGCTATGGATTCACTATTGCTAGGACTCTTAGCTAGAGTGTGCCAGGTTTCTACCCGACTGCGAAATGCTCACCCTTTCCAGTCTCTTTTAGTACTTCCTCTCTCAAACTGATTGTTCATGTTCCCATCCCTACTTGCCCTTAGTCCACTTCATAAAATCTCTTCTATTTGCCTTTCCCAGGGAGATCTGGGCATCCCCCCTTGAATCTCCTTCGTTACCTAGTCTCAAGAGGCCTTCTTAACAAATGTCTCCAGCCTGCTTTTGGTAGAAAGACATGGGGTTGCCTGATAAAAGCAACTCCTTAGTTGATTGTGTGTGTGTGTGTGTGTGTGTGTGTGTGTGTGTGTGTGTGTGTGTTGTGGAGGAGAGTAGTATAGGACCCTAGAAGGAAAGAAAGGACAGGAAACAGGAAAGAACCACAACTCAAACCAAGAAGACTTCTGTTTCTTGTCTGTGTATAGGACAACTCCTCCCAGCAGCTCTATCCTCTAACAGAAGACTGAATTTCCCTTAAACCAAAGAGGCTTTTTCATGAGTATCTCTCAGAACTGGACTGCTTCCTGGAGGCAACTGAGGTACAGCCATGCATAACAAAAAGACTCCTCCAGAGGAGCTAGAATGGAATTACCCATTTGATATGTTTGACAGAGGGCTTATCTCATGAAGCAGAGGTAGTGTTATTTAGTTTTGTGGGAAACACCCCCATGCTGAGATTCCAACTCAGAATTTTGCGATCTAGTGCTCCCGTCTCTGGGAAACAGATTTTTTTAAGGTTCTTGAGTACTAGATTTAATTTTATATATTGCAACATGAATAATTTGTCTCTCTGTATGTTCATGTGGGGCCATGTATGTGCAGGTGGATGTAGGGGCCAGAGGTCAGCCTTGAGTTTCTTTCCTTAGGAGCTATCTATCCACTTTGTTTTTCTTGTCAGGCAAGAAAAATACTAGCACTTTGTCTCTCCCTGGGTCTCTTGCACTGCTTAGGCCTGGCTAGCTGGCTAGCAAGCCCCAGAAATCCTTTTGTGTCTGCTTCCTAGCTTTGGGATTACAAGTGCACCACCATGCCTAGCATGGTGGGACTGCCTCAGACCTGCTGGGGTGTGTGGCATCAAACTTATCCTATACCCTGAATTCTGTGAGTGATAGGCGCAGCAAGGGGGAAGGGAGAAAGGGGAGAGTGGATTGGCATGCTTAGAGGAGAGAAGTTAAATTGTGATTTTGGGAGGAAATGGCAAGTTCTGCTCATTCAGCATTTTACCAGAGCAAAGGAATGGTTCTTGGCTCTGACACCTGATCTTGACTGGATGTCATGAAAAGGTTTTATTACATAAGCTCTTCCTGCACCCCGCCAAGACATCTGGTTCTTCAATGCAGCATTGCTTACCTGGTAACAGCAACAACATCCCTGTGTGTCTGTCTAGGTTTTCATTGTGCCAGCTCACTGGTGCAGACAGTGCCTGGGGCGCAGATTATTGTCCTGCTTCTGCAAAGGAGGAAACCGACTCCTCCTGCTCTCCCCACCCCCTCAGTCCATTATAGCAGGCAGCTGGTTTTCTCCATCATGAAGGCTTGGTCTCCCTCGGTCTTAAGGACCTTGGCAGTTCTAGGATGTGACTTTGAATCAAACCGTCCTCCATTCAAGTGCCTGTGCTACATAGGTTCAAGGCTGCCACTTTGAGCAAGTCTGCTTACTTTTCTGAGTTTTTAAGTTTCTCATTTGGCTTAACAGTAATAGAGGGCCACTTTATTTGATTGTTGTGAAGATTAAATGAGATGGTGCAGTCATTGCTGGCTAGAGTGCTTGGCACGGTATAGGCAGTCAGGAAATGGTATTGTCATTATTTCTCCTTTCTCAAGAAGCCTGAGAAAAGCATTTTGTGAGAAGGAGCGGTGCACATGAAGTAACGTTGCAGTCTCCCTCCTTGTCCTGAACTTTGAAGAGGAAAGTAGCAGATGTGACATAGAAAGGACAGCCGTGGTGCAGGGGACAAGTGCACAGTGGGGACTGTCACAGGTCCGTCTCAGGTGGCTTGTCATCAGCAAACCAGACGAGGGAAGCACGAGGAGCCCAGCTCAGTAAGGTGCGGCTGGGCTGGGCAGAGTCCTGTCCTAAGGCTCCCAGAATCGATGTGATGTGTTTCTTCACTGTCCAGGTGGGAAAGCCCATGTAAATTTGCTTAGCTTGGCTTCATTAATAGAAATAGAAGGAGCTGGGTGGCAGTGGTGCAAGCCTTTAATCCCAGCACTCGGAAGGCAGAGCCAGGCAGATCTCTGAGAGTTTGAGGCCATCCTGGTCTGCAGAGTGAGTTCCAGGACAGGCAGCAAAACTACATGGAGAAACCCTGTCTCGAAAAACAGAACAAAACAAAACAAAGAAATAGAAATAGAGGGGACCTTTCCTTGAATTTACCTAGACTTTTCACATTGAGACAAGTCAGGGGAGGGACCCGAAATGATGTAAAATTAGTGCTCTTGTTATGCAAGACTTGAGAAGAGACAGGAAAGCATAGGAATGAGACACACGTGAATGAGGCAGTTACTGTATTCTGTGCTTCTGTTAGGGTAGATTTAGGGGCTCTGGGTAGTGAGGGTAAAGGAAACTAATCAGGAGGCAGGTATAGTTCGAAATGACGTAAGAAATTCCAGGTAAGTGCTGGTGATACAATTTAGTGGGTAGAGGGTTTGTGGGTAGAGGGTTGGCATGGCATACCAGAATTCCTGGGTTCAGTCTTCAACCTTACCTAAGATGGGGTGGTTGAGGTTCACAAGTTTGTAATCCTAACCACTCCAGAGGTGGAGGCAGGAGGATAAGAACTTCATACTTATCCTCACCGTAACTTGCTCCAGGCCAACCAGGGTTACATTAGACAGAATTACAAATAACAAAATTCCGGGTAAGTCAAGCTTATCTCTAGACCCAGAAGCTATCTTAGAGCATGTGTAAGAATCTCTCTGCAAGGACATTGTCTGATGAGTATCCATTAGGAAGCAGTAGATGAAGTAAGAGGAGAGGCAGAGTCTGCTAAAGGCATTGTGGGATTAACCGAAGTGGTCTTGGGATTTTGAAGAGTAGGAACGATGGATTGATCTGCTGGGTTGTCAGTAAAATAAGACTTGTATCTACTGGGCAGCTAGAGGGTTCAGTGTGAGGGAAGAGAGAATACAGGGGTTCTTGGTCAATCAGATTCCCTGAGATAAGAGAACAGCAGGCATAATTGAGAAAACTGGGTTCAAGAAATAAGGAGGAAACCAACCTTCCATTGCTAAAAGTGGAACAAAGAAGCTGGGCATGGTGGTTTGTGCCTGTAATCCCAGCACTCAGGAAGCTGAGGCAGGAGGATCACCATGAGTGGCCTCCTGCCTCACCAGCTTGGCCTCCGGAGTGAGTTCTAGGCCAGCCTGGGCTACAGAGGGAGACTCTGTCCCATAAAACAAGAATCTGGGACTGTGCAATGGGATGGGAGGTGGGGGGTGGATTTCAATTCTAAACCAAGATAAGCTGGGCTTATCTCTTCTAGGGATGGGAATGTCTGGTGGCTTCTGAGCAAAGACAACTAGCAAGGAATGTAGGGTCTACCAAGGGCAAGAGGCTAGAGAAGGGCAGTCATCAAGATTCTCTCTGTCAAGTCACAGGCTAATGGATCAGGAGAGGGGAAATCCTCTGAGGAAATGCCTTGTAGGCTGACTCTCTGCAGCCAGGATCCCCAAGACCTAAGTACCATGTATATTCTCTGCTTATATCACCCTTGGCCTTACCACAACTAGGTTTTGAATGCTTCTTCATACATGGAGGTCCTATGTGAAGATTGTAAAAACATGACATTCTAGGACATGGAGAGCCATGGCATGTGGTCTGAGGCATTAGCCTCCCAGCATCCAAGAGAGTATAACAGGTGTAGAAGGGAAAAGGGACAATGTGACCTGAGGTCCTGGACTCCTAGGTAATGGTTGGTGTAGAGGGCCTTAGTAACAGCACTGAGAAATGTGACTTAATGCAGCCTGGGCCACAGTGAGGTTCCAGCCCCAAGAGCAGGCAGGGAAGGGCTGTGGGCCTTATACAAGTAGGCTGAGGTTTTGGGTGGGGTGTGGTGGATGGCAAGATGAAGGGTGCTGTGGTTAAGCAATGTGGATGCCCGAGGGCCATGGTAGCCTGGACTAGAAGGCAGGGAGGGAGCTTGGCTCAGAGTAGGAGCTTATTTACCGGGTCTGGGGAAACTCCTACCTTTTAAGGAACAGAGATAGAGTATAATTCCTAAGCTCTCTTGACACATTATTTCAGTCACTAGATAATTTTCAGACCATTCTCTTCAGGCATAGTGGGGGCTCCAGCTGAGGAGGTCACTTCCCCTGCCTGAGTGTAATTTAGAAAACAGCCAGTGGTTAGGTTGACCAAAGAGACAACATGGTTAACTAGAGCACCAAAGATGGACCATTATTATTTAGTAAGCACCCACCATGCCTGAGGCATTGAATGGAGATTATGTACTTACTTAAACTTCATTGGCTGCCTCTCAAACTTGAATTCTGCAGGAAATTGACTCTGACAGGACATGTGACTTTCCCAAGGTTTTCTAACTGATGACTAGCATCACATTTATACTCAGTCATCCTGATCTTCTAAATTCATGTTGTTTCTACCCTTGGCACCACATTTAGAGTCCAGATTAAACAACTGATTATACTGAAGACTTTTCCCTTAATGATGACAAGTCAGGAAGATGGTCAAATCAGCATGTGCCTGGCCATGTTAATCTTCGGAGGAACTTGGTAGATGTGGCTAGATTGTCATGAAGCATATTCTAATCCTAGTTAGGAGAGCTGAAAACCATTAACACATTGACGATCTTTTCTTTTTAAGAATTATTCTTCTTTTTCTTTGTGTGTGTGTGTGTGTGTGTGTGTGTGTGTGTGTGTATGTATGTATGTATGTGTGTGTGTAAGTGCCTGCATGTGTGTAATGTATACCACATGTGTGCCTGGTGCCTACCAAACCCAGAAGAGGGCTTCAGATCTCCTGGGACTGGAGTTATAGGGGACATGTGTAGGTGCTAGGAGCCAAACATAGGCCCTATGCCAGAACAAGTGTTCTTAACTGTGGAGCCCTCTCTCTAGCCCCTACATTGCTGTTAGGTATAAAGAAACGATTAGTCCCTCACTACTATAGGTAATTTCTGAATTCTTGACCTAAATTCCTCTATTTTTCTCCCACTCGAGAAAATATGTTAAAATAGGGCATGATGATCCTGATCATCTCAGTGTATTCAAAAAGCATCTTAGCTTTAGCTACTTCATCGTTAGTCACATCGCTTGCAACAACTCCATCATTTTAGGACCCTGGGATGTTTAGCAAGAATGGCTCTCTGGAGTGGGCTGGAAGGCCATAGTGAGTGATGAGACTCAGGATAACCTGGGCAGTAACCCAGGTGAAGCTGTGGGGGTGGAGAAGACTGGCTTATACAATGTGGTAAGTATTTGTCCAGAACTTGCCCAAGCAGAGGTTTGGAGTGGGTGCTAGGATCCCTGCATGAAAAGACAACATTGTTCCCATGCATGGCATGTTCAGGCTCTGAACAGGTGAGCTGATGGGAGCTGTCCATTCAAGTCAGGGATCTTTCTGAGTCTGTTTTTGGAGAGCCAGCTGGTCCTTATCACTGAGTGGATGGGCCCTGGTTCTCATCCTCTATCCAGCTGCCTCCTGCAGCTTTGGACTCAGCTCTAGTCCTAGAGGCTATTCTTTGCTCTGTCTTCTGTGTGAGCCTGTGATAGCTGCCCATCAGCCCTGAAAGTCTGAGAAGATTAGCTTAGGAGGCTGTAAATACAGGGGCTATTCAGATCAAGAAGGCTTGGGAATATTTAGGCTACAATGTCTCGAGATCTCATGTTATCAGGCTACTTCTTGGGGAGGGAGAATCTCTACCTTCATATCCTACCTACCAAATTGGAGCACTCTAAAAATGTTGAGGGATGCCCTGCTGTCACAGTCCAGCACTCAAGTGTCAGGGCTACTTACATTTAAAAGACAGTTTTAGATAAAATGATAACTGAATGAGGATTGGTGCTGATGAAAAGAGCCATAAGAAAGGTATGTGAGAAAGGTATGCCATTACATCACTGTTATGTACCATGTCTTCCTAAGTCTTCCTAACTCCTGGACTGATTCCTTCTTTGGTACTGATGTGTCTCCTTCAGAGTGTGGCATCCACTGAGAGCATTTATGGGTTTTCTCTAGGATGCTGGTTCCACTTGGCTGTCTTCCCTCAAAGTCATCACTGGACTTGGTATGGGCACTCTTGATACCAGTGCACAGTACAGAGGTCCTGCTGTTTCAAGACTAAATTAGCTGTGAATGAGATCAGAACATGGCCCTTTCCCCACCAAAATCTACAAAGCCCAGCTTCAGCTTTAGCTTCCATGTTGGGTACCTCTCAGATCTTTTTTCCTGGTTGTGACTTCTCTCTCAAGTCAGTCCCCAAGTGGCCCCCGAGCATCATAAACTTGGCCTGATTACTTTCCCGCAGCAGGGTTAACTGCTAAGTCTCTGGTGAATGGCTGAGCAAAAAGCACCGGACTGTGTAAGAGTGGACATATAATCTCTAAGAGTAGACATGTGATCTGTAAGAGACTTTTAGCCCAGGAAGGCATGGTCTTGCTGTTTTTGCAGTACTGCTAGAGAGAACCATAATGTTCAGAACACATATACTGTGTTTGAGCTCTGTACTCTCAGTGTCCACTTAATGTTGGGGCTGGCCTGGAGGTATTTGGCTACTTCTCAAACAGACCACAGAGAGTCTTGGCCAAATCCATCTTCTGGAATAGTGCATGCAGTAAGGATGTATTCCTTGAGTCAGGTGAGGCAGGGTGTTGTGGATCTTATTGGGCCAGGTACTGAGTGTGAGTGGCTTATTCTGTCCTCTTTCTTATCACACTGTCCAGCCTTGTGTGAATTGGGTATAATAATATCCCCAGTATGCAATAACTTGAGATGTTGATGCATATTACCTAAAATTGAGCAGAGCTAGCATTTAATTACTTGTCCATCCAAGTTCACTATGACCTGAACATTTATGTTCTCCTCATCCATATTAATTTCTTCAAATCCAAACTCACGAGCTAATGGTATGAAGCAAGGCTCTGAGAGGTGGTTAGATGTGGGAGCTGAGCCCTCATGAATGGGATTAAGTCCATTATAAAAGAGACCTGGGAAAGGAAGCTAGTCCCTCACACTGTGTGCTTGCACAGCTAGAACCAGGAAGTGGATCTTCACCAGACACCGAATCTCCCTTGTCTTGGACTCCCCATCTTCAGACTATTAGCGATAAATCTGTGTTGTTTATAAGCTGCCTGTCCAGTTTATGGTGACATCGTTATAGCAACTCGAACAAAGACAGAGTTGGAGTCCCTCCACTGCACCTTGTTCCTCTTCTTCTGGAGGAGGGAAAGCCCATCTTTACTTGGTAATAAAGGAACTTCCAAAGGCTCTGGGTAGGGCGGAGTGGTATATGGGAACCTAGAATTTGTATGCCTGTCCTTGCTGTGGCCCTTTTGAATTGAGTCACAGGGGTCTCAGTACCTTTCACTTCTTCCTTTGACTTTGAGGAACTGTTGGCATATCTTCTTTGGGGACTAAAGGCTGTTTTATATGAGAGAAGAGCTAAGGAGAACAGGTCTCAAAACATTTTCACTTCCCTATGAAGAATGAGACTGTGTGGGCCCACAAGAGAGGGGATATCCTATGCAGGGTCCTGCTCCAGCTGGCTTGTGCTGATTAGTTTGTCAACTGTACACCAGCTAGAGTCACCTGGGAAGAGGGAACCTTGGCTGAGGAATTGCCTCTATCAGATTGGCCTGTGGGCATATCTGTTGGCCATTTTCTTAATTGTTAATTAATGTAGGAGGACCTGGCCCACTCACTATTGGTGGTGCCATTCCCAGGCAGGTGGGCCTGGGGTGTATAAGAAAGGTAGCTGAGCAAGCAAGCCATGGGAAACAAGCCAGTGAGTAGCATTCCTCCATGGTCTCTGCTTGCCTATTACTGCCTCTAGGTTCCTGCCTTGCTTTCTCTCAGTGATGGAGTCAAGCCTTTTCTCTCCAAGTTGCTTTTGGTTAGGGTGTTTATCACAGCAATAGAAACCTAACTAGCACAGCCCTTTTTTTAGTGTGCAGTAGCACATGAACAAGTAGGGGATTCCTGGCTCCCTATTCTTGGGAAAGTCCCTAAATTACTGTCTTGCCCAAGAACTCAAGGCAGAGAAGTGATCTAAGTGACAAGTATCTTGTGATACCTAAGGTTAGGGAACAGGCGCTGCTCCAACCCTTCCTGCCGAAATGATATGCAGGAACTTTTGCATTGGGTTGAAGAGAAGAGGGCTGGGCCTAGGGCTCTTGGTTCCTTGAATGCTGCTTGATAACTGCTATTTCTGCAGGGCTAATAGTTTCCTCCTTGTTGTAACCTGAAGTCTGTCCTGATCACATGGTCAGTCTTAGTCCCTAAGTGCAATTCACCCAAGAGCTGACTTACAAAGAATATGGATAAATGTTAAGAAATAGCCTGCACTTTGATATTTAATGTGTGAGTGTGAAGCAGAACTCCCCCTTAGACTAAGAGAGGAAAACACCATTGGATCAGGATGATAAAATCACTGGCTCCAGGGAGGCTATAGCCTTCTTCACATGAGCTTCCCTGACTATGTATCCAAGGTCAAAGGAGAGTGTTCCTGAGTTTTCCCAGGCTGCCATAACTAAGTATCAGAAATCAGGGGCTTTAAGTGATAAGCTTATTTTTTTATTATGGATGTTAAAAGTTGGAAATCACGTTGTTTTCTGGGTTGGTTCTTGTCGGTCCTCCCTTCTTGGTTTATAGGTAGCTGTCTTCTAGCTGTGCCTTTGCATGGTCTTTCTTTTATGCCTAGTGGTTAGCCTCTTCTGAGAACACCCGTTGTATCTGATTGGGTCTCACTGTAATGTAATTATCTCTTTAGTAGTCTTATTTCCAAAAGTAGTCATATTACAAAGACAATAACATGGGGGTCAGGACTTCAACATACAAATTTTGGAGATCCAGTTAAGCTCATAATAGAGTGTTTTCAGAATCCTCAGCAAACAAGCATCAGTGTCAAGGCAAAGGACACAGAGGCACTCACTGCTGATCCTGACAAAGAAGGTCGACCTAGCCTAGCCAATGGCAGAAGCTTGACTGACTTTGTCCAAAGACTCATGTGGGAATGCTCAGGGCCTAGGCTTTCTTTCACTTGCCATTGGGGCTGTATGGCAGTAGTGAGTTTTGCAGTGACTTCATGGCTCCCAGGAAGTCCAGGCCAGTGGTGGGGAAGCCCCCTTTTCCTCTAACAGAAGCAAGAGCCTGAGCAGTATTGCAGGCTGAATCTGGAAAGATTTGGTCTTTGATTTTCTTCTGATGTTTGTTTATTTTTTTATTAGCATCTATTGGTTATACATAATGGATTTCATTATGACATTTTCATATATGTATATAATGTACTTTGATTGTATTCATCCCCTATTGCCCTGTATTGTCCCTCTTCTATTCCCACTGATACCCTCTCCTCATCTAGTGCACCTCTCAGGCAGAGCTGCTTGAAAGACAAGGAACTAACCTTGGTGTCTTTTACCCAAGATTGAGCTGAGCCTAGTTTGTTCTGTAGAGTTCTGATCCCCTGAACAAAGACTGTCCCCCATCCCCTGAACAAAGACTGTCTTCCGTATTGAACTGCACAGTAACTGGTCTCTAGAAGGAATGATGAACTTTTGTTTTAATCAGTATTTACAGGATTCTTTTAAGGGAAGAAATTGTTTTTCTGATTCTTTTGACTCATAAAGGTACACAGTCACAATCAGATGTCATCAGTCTATGCTCCCGTGTTGGGGAGGGGCACACATATTGTTTTCAATGCCTCACTGCTTCTAGTTCTTAAGGCCTAGTTACCACACATATACTGTTCTGAGTCATGGGCATGAATGGGTCATGAAGGAGAAATGGGAAGCTATGCATTTAGCTTAGCTTATAGGAGTTGATTACATCAGGAGTCTAAAACCTAGTTTTTCTTAAAAGGTTAATTCTGGACAAGCTGAGTCCCCAGTATGTTAGCAAAATAATAACATAGTTATAAATTATCTGAAAGCACATTATTAACTTGGTTACAGGTTGGGAGAAAGTTTGATTTGTAAAGGTGTGTTTCAAAGAGCATTTCCAGAAAAAGCATTTCTGTACTCATCTGTGATATCTTTTTCCTCTTTGGTGACCTCATGAATTTCATTGAGGTTGCTTACAGGAGCATGTTAATTACAGGAACTGAATACCTTACTGTTGGCTACATCACTGAAGAAAATGTCTTTTCCTTCTCCCAGCAACCATTAGTTGCCTACAGATCCTTAGAGAGGGGTGAGGCCTTGTGGGCCCCTCTACCCTAGTAACTATTAACTGCTGGCATATCTTCATGGAGAGAGTGTGTGTGTTGGGGAAGGGTATTATGAATCTTTCTTCCCCCTTTTATGATAGGATCTTGCTAGAGTCAAGCTTGTGCAGGTGGCCACAGCTGCTATGAGTCCAAGAGTTTGAAGGCCATCCAATTCCTGGAAGACATCATTTCAGATACCCCATTCCATCCTCTGCTCTTATATTCTTTCCTTTTTCTTTTTTTCCCAGTTTTTCAGGACAGGGTTTCTCTGTGTAGCTCTGACTGTCCTGGAACTCACTGTATATACCAGGCTGGCCTCCCCAGTGTTGAGATTAAAGGCATGGGCCACCACCACCTGGCTTTTTATGTTCTTTCTAACCCCACTTCTACATTGTACCCTGAGCCTTGGACAGGGTGATAGAGAGGTACCAAGAACATTCAGAAATCATATTCTCATCATTTTGACCAGATACAAGTTTGCAGTTCACCCTACCCACTGCAAAAAGAAGCTTTTTCTGACCAAAGCTGACGGCAACAGTAATATGTATATCTTTTTTAAAATAGAGTCTTGTTATGTGTCCAGTCTGGTCACAGACTCTTGGGCTCAGGTGATCTTTCTGTCTTGGTCTTCCTAGTCTCTAGAGCTGTAAGCCCACACCATAAAGCACCCACCATACGGCGCCAACCATGCAGCACCCACCACATAGCACCAACCATGCAGCATCTACCACATAGCACCAACCATGCAGCATCTACCACATAGCACCAACCATGCAGCATCTACCACACAGCAACAGCCATGTAGCACCAACCATGCAGCACCCACCACATAGCACCAACCATGCAGCATCTACCACATAGCACCAACCATGCAGCATCTACCACATAGCACCAACCATGCAGCATCTACCACACAGCAACAGCCATGTAGCACCCACCACACAGCACCCACCACACAACACCCACCATACAGCACTCCTGTTCTTTTTTGAATGCAAAAGGAAAGCCATTGAATCAGAATCAAGTTTTTCAACAAATGTTAAGATGAAGTTTCAAATAAAAAACAATTTTTGAGTGACAGAATTAATATGTCTTTTGTGCATGCCAAATTCTGGGGCTTCAACCCCCTATGGGCAGCTAAGAGGCTTGTAGGAGGTAGCTGCTGTAGCTTCTAGTTATACATGAGGCCCTAAATACCCTAGATAATAAAGAGAGCATGCCAATTTTTTCAGACTTGCTTCTTTTTTTTTTTTTCTTGCTGCTTAGCATTCTAAGCTAATGGAATGAGGAGAAATGCCTGGCTTTATTATCTGCAGCGTAAGCCATATCCTCTGCTCTTATCGGTCCTTTGGGAATACAGCTGCATCTATCATTTGCCAGTCATTCATTCATGCCAGACCCAAGCACAGCCAGGTTCCCCTAATGGTAGTGTAGCCATCACCTCTCAAAGTCAGGCAGAAGAGAAAAAGCTAGAGGTCAGAGAGGCCATCACGGTCAGCCCCCAACCCTTATTTCAGAATGCTGACAAAATACTGCTTTCCATCTCCAAGATACACAGACGTTTACTAAGTGTCCACCTGTGTCATGCTTCCTGGGAGAGAAAGATGAATAGACTATAATCCTTGCTCTTAAATCACTCCATTCAGAAATGGGGACAAATACATCAAAACATAAATGACTGTCATTCTTAAAAGCAGTGTACACAGCTCTAATGATTAATGTGGGTTCCGTGTGGGGCAGGGGCAAAGACCCGAGGCATCCAGCATCCCTAGGGACTGGGACCAGGTGTAAGTGATAGGAAGGCCCCCTGGTGCATTTGCATAAGGCCGTAGGTGAGATTTTGAAATACAGGTGGAAAACGCATTTAAAGTAAATACAGAGATAGGAAAGGCTTTTGGTGTAGGATTTTTTTGTGTGTGTGTTGGGGGGACAGGGTCTCATGTATCCCATACTAGGCTTAAACTCACTGCATTGCAGTGGGTGATATAGTATTTTTGATCCTCCTGCCTCCACTCCTGAATGCTGGGATTACAGTCCTATACCACCATGCCTTGTGCTGGAGATTGAACCTCAAGGTTGAGTACATGCTAGGCAAGAGCTGCATGCCCACTGGCAAGAAAACCTTTATGTCTTTCAGGGGTAGGAAGTATTCTGGTGTGTTTGGGCTCACAGCTTGGTGATAGTGCACCTGGGAGGTGCAGGACTTTCGTTATGCTAAAAAATGAGGCTTTTTTCTTCTCTTTTTCTTTTTTTGGTTTTTCGAGACAGGGTTTCTCTGTAGCTCTGAGCCTTTCCTGGAACTCACTTGGTAGTCCAGGCTGGCCTCGAACTTACAGAGATCCGCCTGGCTCTGCCTCCTGAGTGCTGGGATTAAAGGCATGCGCCACCACCGCCTGGCTGAGGGTTTTTTTTTTTTTATGGCAAGTAGTCAGGGGCCAGCTGTGGAAGGTTGGGGAGCAGTTCCTCCTACTCTCCTGGAAAGGATGTATTGAAGGGAAGTTGGTGGCTAGAGGTCAGAAGCCCAGAAGAGGCAACTTTGACAGTCTGTCTGAGAGATGATGAGGGGAGGGAGAGTCGGGTTGGATGCTAGAACTTATTCAGGGCAGAGCCCATATGAGTCACTAGGAGTTTAGGCACAGATCTTTTTCTGGAAGAGAATGTAGAATTCAGCATACTAACCCTGCACCCCCACCTGCCACAAAAACCCAGAGCCTTACACAATGGATTTTTCTTTTACTGTTTATTATTTAAAAAAAACAAACAAACAAACAAAAAAAAAAAACCTCTTAACAGCCACAGACTTGAAGGAATGGCCTACCAAATCTGTCACCCATCACCTGGCTTCAGCAATCACCCCTTGCTGGTGTATTCTTCAGGGATGGATTTTGAGATGGACCTTTGGGAAAGTGTTCAACTGAAGTTGTATTTGAAGCTTTCCTCTGAATCTGCCCTTTGGTCAATATAATGATGTCATATCCATGTATTCATCCCTGAAGGTGACTTGAGTGTGTAAGCATGTACTTGTGCAAATGTGTGTTTGCCTTGTCAAGAAGAAAAGCGAGCATGCTTTTTTTGAAGGGTGGGTTCAAGGCCTGAGGAGTTGCATAACCCACAGAAACCTATCAGTGGAGTAAGGGTTTGTCTAACATGGCGGTAGGTGTGTGGAGTGGAGGACAGAATGGAGATAAGTACTTTGGGGAGGGCAGGATGTCGGGTAAGACACCGCCCGTGTCCGCTGGAATGTTCACGTTGTTGAGGACCTGATTCACACTGACAGACCTGACAAGGCTTATCCAAACTCCAGACACTGAGGGATAATCCACTTTGGCAGGCATTGTCCAGCGGCCACAACCCAGATGACCTTCCTCCCAGACCACCTTTTCTGCACTGTCCTGTGTGGGAAAGTGAATCACAGCACCAACATCAGGTTTCTGAGGAGCTGAGCTCCTCCTAGTTGGAGCACATGGGGAAAGTAGGTACATCATCGTAGGCTATAACCCACCTGGTAGCTACCTAGGGTGTTTCTTTCTACCCTTGGAGATGGTGTATTGGTCACCAATTGCATGGGAACCAATAGTTCTATGGACACTGTTGTTTTGTCCTTCACTGAGTGGCCTGCCTTCATTTGAAATATGCTAATTGTTCATACTACTTAAATTGGCAACAGCTGAAAAACAGGACCAGAAGTTGGAGGGAGACTAAGCTATCAGCTTTATAGCTGATGGAGTTATTTATAGAGAATGTGGCCCATAGGGTCCTTATGCATCCCCCTGCAGAGTTAACATGTCCACCTCTAGTGTGGGCATATGTAATTGTAGTCTCCTCTAGAGACGGGCCACCTCCCTCATTAAGATATCTCTAGGGAGAGAGGAAGGACAGGGCTGAGCTGTACATGCTCTGTTCTTTCTCTCATGCTTACCAGCCAGATTCTTAGCCATGCAAGAGAAGATGCCCATCTTCCATTGGATATCTCCACAGCAACATGAAACATTAAATGAAGGTGTGAGTGCCTGTTGTGGGTCTCAGCAGAGATTATTTGGATACCGTCATGGAGAGTATAGAATGGTTTAAACATTGAAAAATAATTTTTAATGTCTTTTAGAGACTGGAGAAAGGGGTCTTTAGGTTGAGGAGACAGCATGCAAAAGACACAGGGGTATAGAGATGCTCTCCTGCAGCTTGAGTGTCAGGGATTCCAACGGACAGAGTGTCTAAGTTGGGATTTTCACCCAGGCAGTCTAATTCCAGCTAAGACTTAAAACCACCATAGACTGCTCCCTGGTACTGGTGCTTTTTTTTTTTTTCACTCTTTGCATCCTCCCACACTATTACTGGGAAGAGTAGGTGGCTTCCAAGGGCTCCTTTCACAGATGCCTTTGCCTGGAGGACAAGTTCAGGGGGTGAGTGGAGGTGAGACTGTTCTCAAGCTGGCCTCAGCTTCACCTGCTGTCACTCTTTCTCTGGTCTCTAGTCACAGACTTTGCAAAACAGAGCTGATAATTGTAATGTATCCCTCACTAATGAGATAATGCAGACAAAGTCTATTCACTCCTGGGAGGCAGGAAACCTCCTGTGAACTCCCAGAAGGCCATGTTTACAGGCAGGTGGAAATTGCCCAGGCAGGAAGTCATTTGCCATCATTGTGACGCATTGTGTACAGCCATGGGGATGGGGACCAGCCTGGAGGAGGGCAACAGTTTTGAGTTGTTCTGGTCCTTTTCATTTCAGCCATCACATTTACATTTACTTCTCAGACTAGCATTTTCTGAAGCTCTCAGAAGGAAGCATGGAGATCTCCATCCAAAGTTCTCTACATGGCTACAGTGGCTCTTCCCTCCACTTGGAGCGAGATCAGTTCGTCCTATGGTGTGACGAAGGGGCAGATTAATGGAAGGCTGTGGGGCTCTGCAGCCTGCGTGCTGCTTGGCTCCCGTCTTACTTCTTCCCGAGGCCCGCATTCCAGCCTCACTTCTCACTCCCCCCTGAGTCCTTCCCTTGGTGCAGTGCCTGTGTAGTCTGCTCTTAGATCTGCCCTAACAGCCCAGAGTGGGCACAAAGGTAAGGACCATGACCTCAGTTGCCAGTGTCACTGGAATCTCTTTACTACACTTTAAATTAGAGATGACCAGCTTGGGTGCTGAGCAGAGTGCCATGAGCAGACTTGGAGTTGTGAATGGTCAGAGGAAGGTGACGATGCCATTTGAAGATATTAAGTCACCAAATGAAGGGAAATGTCACTCCCTTTTGGGTGGTCTTCCATCTAGGCTCAGATATGCTGTCTAGATATAAGCCACCCCAGTCATTGGTTTCCTGACCAGACTGGACTTCTCCTTGTGGGCTGGGCTCAGCTCCACAGGGTGGCATCTCCTGCTCTCTTGGGTGGTGTCTCTCCTAAGTGGCTTGCATTTTAATAGAGAGGGAGATATCTGTCCTGTTTCCAATACTGAGGGGACAGCAAGGCCAAAAGTATGGCTTTATGGCACTTGGAGGTGCCCTGGGATGCCCTTTGTGCCCTATAGAGGAGGGTGTTGAGCTGTGTGACTGTCCTGTTGTTATTACATGGTGTTGGATTATGGTCTTGTTTTAAAGGGCTGTGGTTTGGTGAGAAGGACCTGAGTATTTGGGTAAGTGCTTAAGTGGAAGCATCTGGGTTGGGCTATGCCAAAAAAGGCTGGTGGTGGGGCGGCAAGGACATGTGATGGGAGCTGGGCTAGGTTTTAAATGGAACTTCCAGAAAGCCAAAGGAATCCTTCCAATATGCTTCATAGAGCTGGCTTGCATGCAGCACAAATGTTCATAGCAGTCTCTTAGAACTCACCCATTAAAGAGCGGCTGGGAATGCCCAGTGTACATCGCCCGCTAACCTGGCACAACAGGAAAAGACGTTAAGGGAGTAGTGCTGCATCAGAACTCCCAGCCATGCATGAGAAACCAGTGTTTTTGATGTTGTAAGGCCCTAGTGTTTGTTGTTAGGGTTACTGATGGTGTGATTAGGTGGGGCCAAGTAAAGCAAGCTTCTTTATTTTGAGTGACATTCTTTCATTTTCTCCTGCTCAGATTTTCTTAGACCATGTAAAGTGTTGCTGTCACTGATGAAAGAAGCCCCCTCTTACTAGACCCAGATATAATCCACCAAAGGCCTTCGGCATCTCTGGCAACAACATTCTGGACTTCATGCCTCTGGAATGCCTTGACTCCTGTCCTGTCACAAGAGAATGTTTTGCTGTTTTCTCTTCAGGGAACTCAATGCCTGTGGCCTTGTCCTTGGTTTATGACACAGACTTTGTCTGTAGCTCTAGGTAGACTATGCTTCTATTCACAGTCAGGCTTTTACCCTATGGAACATGTGACCTCAGGGCTTTTCAGGGCCCCAGACTTAGGAGAAGGCAGGAGTGATGTGGCCTGCCACCATCCGGAGCCTCTCCATGGCAGTTCTGTGACCCTCTTCTTCCTTCAATTTCTCCCTTTAGGAATGGGAATATGTGTCCTCTGCCTGTCCCACCATCATGGTATGGAAGCAGATAACTCGTTTCACAAGGTCATAAATGGAAGGAATTTTTTTTTCCTATCTCCTGCAGTTGTCTGTTTGGTCTGTACATTCCCTCAACCATGTGAGCTGAGATCCAAGGTCAGAAACATGGCCTTGCCCTTGAGGGGCTTATTACTGAGACCCAAAGAAGTCTACATAAATTTTAGCCAGTACCCTGGAGAAGTCTGTGGTGGGATGGAGTAGGTGCTAAGAGAGGGGCCCTGGAGAAGATGTTAGAATTGAATGTTGAAAAAGGAGAGGTTGAACAGACGGAACAAGGATCTTAACTAAACATCCTATACTGAGAGAGTCACCTCTGAGAGCAGGAACAGGCTGGTGACAGTGGCCTCACTGTTGCTCAGGGCAGGAGCCAGATGTGGATGGGAGAATAACTACTGTGACGGTGAACTTCTAAGCATAGGTTTGAATTCCTATGGCCCCACAATGACTCCTACATCTTCTAAATAGCAAAGACGAGGCTTAGTGATGTTAAAGAATTATTTTCAAGGACACAGCTGTTAAAGGAAGAACTGGGGTACAAATGTGGCCCGACCAATACATACTCCATGGGTACTTGCCTTCCTTTGTAGGTTTCCAGGCCTCCATTCATACCCTGTGTGATAGGAAGCTGTGAAGCATTATAAAAATTCTAGGGACACATCCTCCTGGCCGCTTTGGGGAAGGTTGGGGTGGTGGCAGTGACAGATGAGGCTGGAGACTTGAAAGAACAGTTAGAAGACAGGGGAGTCATTTTGAAGGCAGTACTTTGACCAGGGGACACAGCTCAGGAAGTTTGAGGGATGGAAGAAGGAAGGAAATGTGACCAGACCTGATGATCTACCAGCTGAGGATGAAAGAAGGGAAGACCCTGGGACAATCACTGTCAGTGGGGAGACACAGCCCAGCACTGAAGCCAGGGGCCCAAGGAGAGTTCCTCTGCCCCTAAGGGTCTTCTAGGCACAGAAAAGCAGACCCTTGACTAGGCCACAGGATAAGCCAGAGTGAAGCAGAGGTCCTGATTTTTTTATGTAGATTTAAGAGATAGCACATGCTTTTGACTTACGCATAAGGATTAGAGACCAAGAGAAATGTGTAAGAACCCACACAAGTGTTTTTAAACTGGTATTATGCATGAATCTCTGGCTTTCTGAGTTATTTTGTATAAGGGATGTGCTACTAAACAACAAGGCTTATAGAATGATAATCAAAGTTTAAAAATTAAGTAAAAAAATCATAGAAACTGATTTACTTATTTTTCTTAAAGATTTTTCTTTGGTAAATGGAAATTTTAGGTGGTTTCTACTAGGTACATTTGTTTAGGTTCAGGGAAGAGAGAGGAAGGCTAACACAGTTAATCACAAGGCCCTGTGTAAGCATAGTTTGCTGCTTTTAATGTCTTTGTTTGAGATGTCTTTAGGAAGACATGCACTGTCTCTGTAGACGATTTTGGCTTGTTGAACTCTCTGACTAAACAGATTCCAGTGTGAGGGACTTCTTAACCCTTTCCATGTCTCATTAAGTTCTCCTGTCTTTCTGTCTTGTTTCAATCTCCCTAAGACTATGTTCCTTTAATCTGAAGGTGTCATCGTGATTGAAGACTTATTTTCTGAAGCTATCTCTGATTGAGACAGGGATGTAAAGAGCGTCGGAGCTTGTGGATCTAAGGAGCATTATTTGTTGGAAATTTAGAAGAAAAGATGCTTTAACTGAAGCATCAAACTGACTAAACAATAAAGCATTCAGCAGATTGTTATTCCTAATTTTAGTATTGTCACTAAAAATAGAATAACATTTTTTAAGGTGTCTGAGAGCCATGAAGGAAAAGGAAAAAAAAAAAAAAAGAGCACATATTGGTGATTGTGTTCTTACACTGTGTCAAAACATACAAGAACAATTTACAGAAGGAATATGGAGGCTGGGGAGAGGCTTCCTGGGTCAGAATGCTCTCTGTGAAAGCAAGAAGAACCTGAGCTCAGGTCTGCAGCACCCATGTTGAGGCTAGGCATGGGCTTGCAAGCCTTAACCCCAGAGCACTGGCCAGCACTGGGGCCCTAGGAGCTCAGTGGCCAGCTGGATTAGCCACCATAATGACAGATTTCAGGTTCAGGGAGAGATCGTGTCTCCAAAAATAAAGTGAGAGGGAAAGGAAGGCATCTGACATCCTCAGGTCTTTGGATGCATGTGTGTAGATGGCCCTACGTGCATGTGCGTACATTAAGCATACACACCCAAACATGCTCCCCCCATTCATACAAACACACACATACACACACCCAAACATGCCCCCACACTCATACATGCACACACATACATACCCAAACCTGCCCCCACTCATACACACACACACACACACACACACACACAAAATGTGCCACCACACTCATACATACACACCCAAATGTGCCCCCTACCACCCAAATGTGCGCCCCATACCCAAATGTGCCTTCTCCCCCACATACACGCCCAAACATGCCCACCCACTCATACACATACATACCCAAATGTGCCCCGCCCACATATCCAAAGGTATCCTCCTCCTACACACACATACACACCCAAACATGCCCCCCCCACACTTACACATACACCCACCCACCCAAATGTGCCCCTCCCCACATACCCAACCATGCCCTGCACACACACACACACACACACACACACACACACACACACACACACACACAAACAGCCGGGGGGCGGGGGGGCGGGGCTAGGGATTTAGTTGTGGCATAGAGTGGAAGGAAAATACTATAAAGTTGTAATCATTATGATTGAGAATATGTGACTACATTTATGGTGTCTAAAGGAAATGTAAGAGAGAAGCAAATTAAAACACAAAACTAGAATTATGTACAGATTTTTAAATGGAACTTATCTTTGCTTAGAACTTGTAAGTCCAGTTTACAGGTATGAGAGACCTTGTCTTCAGGATGCTCTTGAGTCTGTGAGACTCAGAAGGGACAGGTTTTATTTTAGAGAATAATTTCTTGAGTTTTTTTTTTCTTTGTTATTTTGACCCTGGAGGGGGTCACCCTCTATCTGTGAAGGTGTCAGCACACATCACAAGAGCTGAGTAAAATCCAGTTGCCAGTCTTCTTTGGAAAATGTCCCTCTCCTTTGGACTGGGCTAAGAAGACAGTGGGTTCTTACAGAGCTGGAGCAGAGAGGCACTCATGACTTCCTGGACTGTGGACTTTATGTCCATTTCTGAAAGGCATAAGTGAGTAGAACAGTTAATGTTTCTCTTTCCAGGTGACATGAGTCATTGGGTTCTTTAATCATTTTTCACTCATTGTGTGGAGCAACAGGACCTTTTATTCACCTTGAATACACAGGCCATTTTGTAGCCTCCTCATCTGCTATCATTGCTGTAGCTGCTATAACTTTTATAATGTTGTCTGCCCACTTTCTCTGGAGTATGTACAGCTGGAGATGTGATAAGCTATGGGTGTGAGAATAACCCTTACTTTTGGATGATGACTTACGATGTCATGCCTTGTCTTTCTGTTTTTTTTTTGTTGTTTTTTTGGGTTTTTTTTTGGTTTTTCGAGACAGAGTTTCTCTGTGTAGCTTTGCGCCTTTTCCTGGAACTTACTTGGTAGCCCAGGCTGGCCTCGAACTCAACAGAGATCCACCTGGCTCTGCCTCCCGAGTGCTGGGATTAAAGGCGTGTGCCACCAACGCCCGGCGTCTTTCTGTTTTATGTAGAGCAAAAAGTATTTTATATAGAACAAAAATAGGCTCGAGACTGAATGGCTAATTAGGAGGCAGTGCCATTTCTGGAGGTACTGACATGACGATGAGGAGACAGCTTGGGGATGGGCAAGGGAGGAGACTTTGCCAGGCCTGGTGATCCGCCGGATGTAGGAAGAAGGGAAAACTCAGGGAAGACTCCAGGTTTCTGACTTGGTAACAGTGCGGGCATCTCTGAGATGGGATGAGGAGCACTGAGGCTGTGATCTGTTGGGGCTACCCAGTGTGAAGATACAGGGAGGGAGGTGGATGTTAGGCATGGGCTGGTGGGGCACCGGCTCCTACTATCTGTCACACTGATAATAAGTTGGTTTATTTTAAGCAGTAAATCTCTAGCCACTTCTCCATGGAGTATAGAGTTGACACTTTAAGAGTCCAGACACATGATAGGGTTGGAGGGAAAGAGGCTGGGCATACAGCCTCTATCATTCCTTTTCTGCAGGATGAAAGAGATTAGGTGAAATCACATTTAGGTGGGCAGGATAGAGCTCGGTTTCCTGGAACTACGGGCTTGAGAGAAACATTGGAGCTTAACTGGGAAAGCTGTTGTCATGGGCATAAAAGCAGGAAAGAGAGATCGGGCAGTCAGATGGCAGATATTCAGGGCCACGCCACTAGAAACAAGGCATTTGGTTAGGAAGGGGCAGAAGGCTGCCAAGGGTTATGATGGAAGTTAAAGTTTCAACCTAGTAGGTTGAATCCATATGTTAAATAGCTACAGATTTACCCTGTGTCTGCTGGTGAGCTGCTGAGAAGTGCCCAGCAGATTCTAGGTCCTCCTCTGTGCCAGGGAAGCTGGCACTCAACTCAAAGAGCTGTCCAAGTCATCCTGATAAACATCAAAGTCTGAGGATTGCTGAGATGGGTGAGTCTTCAGTGTAGGATGAGTAGTAAGGGATGCTGGGAGGGAGGCCACCCGTTGGGCAGCTTTTGTAATCCTCTGGGTGAGGTAATGGAGGGCCAGCTGAGGCTGTGGAAGCCGATGAGCTCACCACTGGCCGGAGTCTGGAGAGAAAATGCTGCTGGCTTTACACAGTAGTGTAGGCACACCTGGTTGTTCTGTTCTGTCTCTTCACATGCCTCTGGTGACACTCTCTCTTCTCACCTGCAATCTCCCTGGCTGCTGCTTCTCTCTGTGCTGGAATGTTCTGGAGCATCCCAGGCACTCCTCTCTTTGCCTCTGTGCCCATTCAGAAGCCTCTCTGTGTGATTGCTTTAAATACTGTCTTTCTGTAAACCACTTTTAAAGTGCAGTCAAGACTTCTCTGTGAACACAGACTCAGAGTTCCAGGTGGCCTCCTAGCACACTTTCCTAGAAGTTCAGGTATCCTGATGGATGCCGCTTTGCAGTTCCTGTTCCCCTGCGGACTTGGGGTTGGAACCTCATAGTCAAACTCAGCTTTTCTCTCGGGCCTGAGTGCAGTCTGTCAGTATTTTCACTGGCTTTGCCCTGTCTTTGGTCAGGACTTAAGGCATCTCCTACAACCGTCCCTACCCACACTACCTTCTCTTCTAGTTTGGCTTTCCTGTGTTCACAGTTGTTTGTTTCTCTGCTGTGAATTTTCTGAGCAGCAGCCCCAGTAAATCCTTTAAATCTGTCACCGTGTGCTCCAAACCCCTCTGTGGGTTCCTGTCTCAGGAATGGGGAGGAAGAGTGTTCATTCTTAGCTGGGTTACCTTGTTTTTCCATCTAATAGAGGGAGAATCATTCCGAACTGGTGTGTGAGGATTAAATGAGATAAAGTTGGATAAATCCTGATCCATGTAGCTAATAAATTCCTGCCCAACAAAGGAAGAGAGTATAAAGAAGAATTGGGGTTCATATCAATTAAATTTTGGTTTTATGCCAGCCATACCACACATCTTCTCAGTCTTTTTTACTTCTTAAACAGATCTGACTCTGTAGCTTTGGTTGTCCTGGAACTCTGTGTAGACCAGGCTGGTCTCAAACTCAGAGATCCACCTGCCTCTGCTTCCCAAGTGCTAAGATTAAAGGCGTTCACTGCTACAACCTGCCAAACAAATTTTTATTTTCAGTTCTGAAGCTCAAATCCAGGGCCATAGCATGCTAGGCAAGGGTTCTGCCATTAGGCAACACCCCAGCCCTGATTGTTTTAAATTTGTGTGTATGTGTGTGTGTGTGTGTGTGTGTGTGTGTGTGTGTGTGTAGTACTGTTCTCTAGAGTCACAGAATTTATAGAAGGAATCTATCTATCTATCTATCTATCTATCTATCTATCTACCTACCTACCTACCTACCTACCAGAATTTATTGGAATGAATTACAGACTGAGTCAGTCTAACAATGGCTAGCATGAATGTAAAGTCCAAGAATCCAGTAGTTGCTCAGTCATGAGGCTGGATGTCCTGGAGAAATAGGCTCCTATGCCAGTGAAGGAATGAATGTTCTGCAAGGGGAGGGCAAGCAGGCAAAGAAGGAACACACCCCCTTCCTTCTTCCATTGTCCTTCCTTCTTCCATTGTCCTTCCAGCAGAAGGTATGGCTCAAATTAAAGGTGTACCTACTAGCCTCAAGATCGGGATCAAAGGCTTGATGTCTTCTTGCCTCAAGGTCCAGATCACAAGTGTGCCCTCCATTTCTGGATTATAGTTCATTCTAGATATAGTCAAGTTGACAACCAAAAAGAGCCATCACAACATGCATGTATATTTTGAGGCCAGGGGAGAGTTTTGGATCTTGTCCCCTCAGGTTCCATCCATCTGAATTTGAGGCAGGATCTTGAATTGGTCTGGAGCTCATTCATTAGGCTAAGTTGGCTAGATGGAGAGTCCCAGGGATCTCCCTGTCTATATTATCTCAGTGCTGGGGTGCTTCCAGCTCTACCCTGTAACCCAGCAGCACTTTTCCATCTACCCATGTCACCAGTGCAGTTTCAGTGGGATCAGTGTGTGGGGCTTCACTGTAAGGACTGTGATCTCTCTGACGTTTTTTGTTTCTGTAGCATTTCTCTATTATTTGCTTGTTTTTGTATTTTTCTTATCATTGAATTAAGCAAAATTTTCACTAATTATATAAACCTCCTACAGTGTTCAGATGCCTCTGGTGTTTTCAGCTTCATGTTACTGCAGAAATCTCCCCAGAGCTCAGGGCTGACATCTTTCCATGCTTGGTACATATCTGGAACTCTGGCGTCGCCTCTGTGACTCCTGTCACATTCTCTGTGTCCCTGGGCTTCTGTTTTCCAGAGTAAATTCTTGTGTTGTTGTTTTAGTGGGCAGCTAAATTAGATGTTTGGGTTCAGTTGCCTGTATTTACTTGAGGTCTGCCTTGTTTACTCTGCCCCTAACAGTAAGATTCATTTTATATGGAGTTGAAGATGACACTGTGGAGCCTTGGAAAAGTTAAATAAGTTGTATAAAAAGACTCACAACCACAATTCGGAAGAGCCCAGGTCTCTCTATTTTTCTGTCTTGTGCGTGTGTGTGTGTGTGTGTGTGTGTGTGTGTGTGTGCACGCGTGCGCGCACGTATGCAGGTTCACACACGAGTGAATGCCCATCTGGAGACCAGAGGTAGATGTAAGGTATCTTCCCCAGTCACTTTCCACTTTAATTATTCTTTTTTTTTTTTTTATTGTAAGTAGAGTCACTCACTATGTACCTCTGGCTGAACTAGAACTCACTATGTAGACCATACAGGCCTTGAACTCACAGAGATCCACCTGCCTTTACCTCTTGAATGCTGAGATTAAAAGTATGTACCACTACACCCTGCCTTCCACTATTTTTTGAAAGAAAGTCTCTTCCTGAATGTGGAGTTCACTGACAGCTGGACTGGCTGGCCAGTGAGTCCCTGGGTCCTCTTGTCTCCCCTTTTCCATCTCTGGGATTATAAGCCTGCACCATTTGTGGTGGACACTGGGCATCAGAACTCAAGTCCTCATCCTTGTGCAGCAAGCGCTTTACCCACTGAGTCATGTCGCCTGCCCAGAGCTTAGGTGTTAACTGAAGTTTGTCTGGCTGCACATCCTGTTTGAGGGTCTTCACAGATGTGTTTGAGGATTTAGGCACCGCCAGTACCTCCCGATCTCTTCTTTCCTCCTTCACGCTTGAATCGTTCCTTGCTCTTCCTTTCCCAAAGAGATGCCTCTTTTAGCCTTTATAGAGGTTGTCTCCCAAGCTTAGAGAGAACAGAATGCATTTTTAAAAATAACTATTTACAAGCAGTTGTGGTTTATGGGAGGCGTGTGTATTACAGGAAGAAGATTTCCATTTCTTGTGATGTGGTAGAACTCCTTGATCATTTCTTGGCTATCTGGGGAGAGACTGGGTATGAGATAAGCCCATACATCATGGGAGTTGTATGGCCCTTGGGTAAGGGATTATGTAGGTTGTACCTACCTTGTGTGGTTGCTGAGTTCAGCTGTTTCCCAGGCTGGAGGAACAGGGGTTCCAGGGAACTCCAGCCCTGTTCCCAATTTTAGCTTCAAGGTATCCAATTGGCTCATGTTATGCAGCTCATGAGATTATGGTGTCATCATCGCAGGTTCCTTTTCTAGACATAACTGTTCTTTCCTCATTGGCTGCTTTTATAGGTACAAGGGTCAGTTCCTTCTTTTCTGGTAGCAAAGAGGAAAGTAAGGTTTTGCCTTAGCAGGAGCTGCAGGCTTAGCCATCCTCACAGAGAAGAAAAAGATGTCATCCATAGAGGCCTATGAGCACCGGGCAAGGCAAATGATACATGGACTGAATCTTTTCTTGAACAGAACACCCTGCCTTATCTTTGATCAAAGAAGAACCTATTTCTTGGTGTCAGAAGCATGGCTGCTCATCTGGGCCAAGTGCATGGCCGTGTTCAGTGTGATTTAACTGTGTCCATTCTAAGTATGGTCACTGTGTTGGGCATGTTACGAGCAGTGTCCTTCTCTGTACAGTCTCTCCTTCCTGAGTTAGAGTCCCCATACCACATTTTTGATCCCAGTTGCTGTTATAGAATGGTTAAGTTAATCTACCAAATGATAAAAACAAGCAAACATGTCTTTGCCCACTGGTAGGGAAGATAACTTGTTCTACTTCTTGTTGTCTGCTTACAGGCCACCCAACTTCCTCTTTGGATTTACATTCTGGCTGTCTGTTTTCCTGGCCTCCGTCAGTTGGTGTCTCATTCTGATGCACGGTTTACTTTCTTTACCTTCATTCTCTCTGAAATACCCCTCAGCACATTGCTTGTGGAACTTTCTACATTAGTCACACCTGAACAGTGAACCCCCCTGCTGAGGGAAATGTTACCTCCTGTTGTCTAACGGTTTTCTACTAGATGAAAACATCTCATCCTGCAGGATGCTCCTTAAGCAGGAAGGTAAATAAGTCAAAATATCTTCAGGAAGTCCCTGAAACTGACCAGATTCACCAGGACCCTCCCTGCCAGGGTAAGCAGAGCCAAGGTGCAAAAAAGACCCCCAGGGGAGGCTAGCTGCCAGGAAGGCTCTGAGACAAATGGAGCTGCTAAGAAGACTCTGAGAGGAAAAAAGCTGCTCTGAGATCAGACCAACTGCATGGCAGAAGCGGAAACTAGCAAAGCTGCATTGAAGAAGTTTATGCCAGGGTCGCTTGGAAAGGACACTCTCCAACCTGTTGATCAGTCTGTAGGCTGTGCAGTGTGCTTCAGGTTCCCAGCTTTTGTGAACTGTCACCCGTGCTGGGATGGGCCTTGGTGATATAGTTATCTTTGAGTCATTTCTGCTGCTGAAGTAACCCCTCACCCATATTCCTGTAAGCAACCCTAATAAAACTCATTAGTCCACCAAGTTGGACTTTGGTGTAACTGTACTTTGGTTTGGTTTTAGTTCCCAATTTGGCATGAGTAGACGTGTGTGTTGCTTCTCCCCAGGAAAAGTTTTGTCGTACAACATAATTGGTGCCCAAACAGGGACCCAGCAGAACCAAAGATGATTTGAGGAGGAGTGAGTTCATAGTCCTGGCTGTGGGTAGCAAGGCATGCAGCAGAGGCTGAGAAACCTGAGTGAGGAGCATCTGTGGAGGAAATTCCAATAGCATTGTCTTTTCCTGTATGGTGTGTGTTAGTGTGCCTTTATTTTATGACAGCAGTTGCACGGTTCTTGCTATGGTTGTGAGACATGCAGCTAAGGCTGAGCCATTAAGATTAGGAGTGTCTGTGGAAGGAATCCCAGGTGCCAGCCTTCATCTATGTAGTATGAGGTAGCATGCCTACTTGATGAGTAGGGTCTTCCACATGAATATGGAGGTACCCTGAAAACAGCTAAAGGTTAGAGGAAATCTTTCAGTCTTGGCACAGGGGTCAAGAGTGTCTTCAAGCAGAGGCAGAGGTTGCCTGGCCTCTGTTGTGTGTTTGTTTGTGTAAAGGAGCAATTACAACAAGCAAAGGAGATGGGGCTAGCTACTGTTGTGAATCGTAATGTAAATATCTGATATACAGGGTATCTAATATGCAATCCATTTGAAAAGGTCATTTGACCCAAAAGAGAGCAAGACCCATAGGTTGAGAACCACTGCTTTAAAGTCTGAGGAGCAGTCAACCAGAAGACAAGCATGATAGAACAATACAGATGAAGCTGATCAACCTGCCCCAGGGTAGGTAATTGTACTCCCAGACTTAGGACTGTACATTTCCATCCAGGAAGCGTTATGCTAGGTGAAAGGAAAAGTGTCGGCTCAGGACCCCCAAGGCCAAGTTCTCAGCACAAAGATTTATTTGCCTCAGAGGGACAGAGGGCAGGGAATAAGAGACAAAGACAGGAGGTAGAGGATGAGGGAGAAGGAGAAGGGACCAAGGGAAAGGGGTCAGGGGTATTTGTCCCAGGGGATGAAGGACTGCCTCTGGATAGAAAGGAGACAGACGTAGTACAGAGGAAAACAGTTTATAAAGGTAAAATGAAACACCTCATGTTAGGATGAGGTGTTTAATTTTAATTTGACATGTTAATTAGGTGAGCCAAAGGGGGTTTTTGATTGCTGGATTTCAGTACTTTGTTTGCAGGACCTTGGTGGTCAGCCCCAGGAGGAAGTGACCAAATAAGGAAATAGACCTTGGGGGCTAGCTTTAGCAGTGTAATCTAATGGTTTTTAGCAAGACAGAGGGAATCAGGGGAAAGAAGGGCAAGGCCTGCCAGAGCCATGCTCACAGTGCTTGAGCTGGCTAGAGCCCCTTCACTAGGGGTAGATGCTGTGGGATGTTCTATGTGGCAAATGTGTTGCTAATTAGTCAATAAATAAAACACTGATTGGCCATTGGCTAGGCAGAAAGTGTAGGCGGGACAAGGAGGAGAATAAAGCTGGGAAGTGGAAGGCTGAGTCAGAGAGACACTGCCAGCCGCCACAATGACAAACAGCATGTGAAGATGCCGGTAAGCCACGAGCCATGTGACAAGGCATAGATTAATGGAAATGGATTAATTTAAGCTGTAAGAACAGTTAGCAAGAAGCCTGCCACGGCCATACAGTTTGTAAGCAATATAAGTCTCTGTGTTTACTTGGTCGGGTCTGAGTGGCTGGGGGACTGGCAGGAAAACTCTAGCAACAGGTAGAGATGGTTTGTTTAGTTGGGAACTCCCCAACAGCTAGGTATGGTGAATGGGGAGGCAACAGTTAGAGTGCCAACCCAAGGCCTGTCTGACCCAGGGAGCCAGTAGGTGTGGCAGGGAGAACAGGATCATGGTTCCTTTTGGCCCTGGGTGGTATATCTGAGCAAATTGAGTCAGGCCCATTGAGTTTATCAGGTATGGAAAAACGTAGGGAGGCTCCATGGAAGAGCTCCAGGATATGGGCTCAGAGGGAATGGCTGGGGGTTACAGAGAGCTAGTTAATTTAGCACCTCCTATTCATGCTTTGTACCCAACTTCGATCTGTGGAGGAAGCCATTGATACTAACAGATGTAACGTTGTCCATGCTGTATTATTAGACCTTGCTTATGTTTGACTTTAGTATCTTCTTTGTTTGGTTTTTCGAGACAGGGTTTCTCTGTGTAGCTTTGCGCCTTTCCTGGAACTCACTTTGGAGACCACGCTGGCCTCGAACTCACAGAGATCCGCCTGCCTCTGCCTCCCGAGTGCTGGGATTAAAGGCGTGCGCCACCACTGCCCGGCTTTAGTATCTTCTTAATTGTGAACCTCTTGGATCAGCTGATACTTGCTCAGAACAGATGACCACAGATTTTCAGAGAGCTTCACTAGTGTTATCTTTGTTATGTAGTGGTTGGGATGTTGCCTTATCCTGCCTATCCTCTGGAAAACGTTTGGTTATATAGACACAGTGTTTTGCACATTTGGAAAGCCATTGAAGAGAAAGCTGTAATAAAAACGGTGGAAAGTCAGCCTTGGCGGGTTGGAGCCAAGGTGCCCTAGAAAGCCACGCCACACCTCAGAACTCACGTGGAGAATTTACTGGGGGTAAGGGTGGGAGGAATGAAGAGTGCACCTCTGGATATAGGGGCTGAGGAGAGGAGGAAGAAGAGAAGAAGAGAAGACAGGAAAGGGAGAAGAGAGGAGGCGCAGATGAGGCCTCGTGGGGAGAGAGGGAGAGGAAGAGAGAGAGAAAGGTGGGCAGAGCCCACCTCTTCAAGGGGGCCTGACACATGCCCAAAAGGGCTACATAAATGAGGCTACATAGGATGACACTGTCAGGACCCTGAGTGGGCCTGCCTGCTTACTGACAAGGTTCCCAAGAGGCCAACCAGGTAATTCTAAATGCTAACAACAGCCAGGTACAATGGTACTTCTGTCTACCTTACAGTCCTACCGGGCCTGGGTTAATTAAAAGGAAAAATGGGTTGTTAAAACAACAGCTAAAGAGTTAAAATCCAAAAGGTGCTCTACGTGGATGAAAAAGGACACTCCTAGAGGCCATAAGGTTATTGAATGAAAAATCCAGTGCCAGAAGTAGGCTGCTTTCCTGTGAGTTGTTAGGGAAGCCCCTGAGGCCCCACAAATCATAAAAGCTATTACTACTGCTGCTGGTTGTATGCTAGAACTGGAAGGTAAGACCTATTGCTGAAGACACATGTGCAGGTTTTGACTATAGAATGTGGAGAAATTAAGCTAAGTTTGAACTGGAAACTCAGACCCTTCTGGCTGGCTTTGCATTATTAAAGGGGACATGCAGGCTGCTGGTGGACCAACATTCCTGCTTGCCTATGGACCCTGGTTGCTACAACACCAGCAAGCCAGGCAGGATGGGCCTCTGTGCAATAGTGGCTTAGCTATTCTGGTTAAGACCAACAGCCTTCCAGTTTGATTTAAGACCCACTCCACAAGAGGAAGTTGAAGCCTGGTACTGTAAACTAGAACAAAACCTGTGGCTGTGGAGGTCATAGGATGGGATAGGAAAGTAATTTCTTTGGTTTTCTAGATGGATGTGATGTGCTTATCACTGTTATCAACCGCAACTCATAAACCACCTTTAAAGTTACTGAGAACAAGTGACTGTTACTGTTACATGGTGGCCTGTTTCTGAGCTATAGGTGGACATCTGTAGTCACCCCCTCTAATGCTCAGGGGTTATTGTGAAAGAGCGGGCCAAAAGAATAGAAGATCTAGAGGAAGGGGTGGAGTGTCATGCAACGGTTTCCTCCGAGATTAAAAACAACCCATCCTGCAGGAAGCTCCTTATACAGGAAGGTAAACAACTTAAAATAGCTTCAGGAAGTCCCTGAAACTGACCAGATTCACTGGGACCCTCCCTGCCAGAGTAAGCAGAACCACGCTGCCAAAAAAAAAAAAAAAAAAAAAAACCCAAGGGAGGCTAACTGCCAAGACAGACAAGCTAAGCTGCCAAGAAGACTCTGAGAGGAAAAAAAAGCTCTTCTGAGATCAGACCAACTTGCTTGGAAGAAGCAGAAACCAGCCAAGCTGCATGGAAAAGTTGCATATCAGAGTCACTTGGAAAGGACTCTCTTCAACCTGTTGGGCTGCCTGCAGGTTGTGTAGTGTGTTCCAGGTTCCTAGCTTTTGTGAATTGTCACCCATCCTGGGATGGGCCTTGGTGATGCAGCTGTCTTTGAGTCATTTCTGCTCTTGAAGTAACCCCTCACCTATATTCCTGTAAGTAACCCCAATTAAACTCATTGGTTCAACAAGTTGGACTTCGGTGGTACCTGCACTTTGGTCTGTTGTAGGTTCCCAATCTGGGGTGAGCAGATGTTACATTCATCTCTCCAGGAAAAATTTTGTCACACAACACTTCCCTACGGGGAGAAACAGAGAAGGCAAGGAAGACACAGAGCATATCATTGTCTGTTGTCAGATAACACAAATGATGTATATGATTGTTTTCCCTGATTCTTAGCACAAGGTTCCTAAAACTTGAGGTATAGAGTAACTTTTAAGATGTATAGCTAAGACTAGAGGTGTATATAGAATAACTTGTTATTTATAATAGACCCCTTTGTTGTATTTAAAAACAGCGGGTGGCAGCCATGGTGGGTGGAAGCCAAGGGACACGGGGAAAAGTCACCCACACCATGCAGACAGTGCTCATATAGAGGATTTTTTTAAGGGAAGGGAAGAAGGGAAGCAGAGTGCATTGTTGCACAAATCCTAAAGGGTCTTATGATAAAAACCCAGAGCCAGTTATTGGGGTAAATGCTGAAAAGTCAGAGGAAACAAGCCCCAGCCACTTCTTACCTCACCAACTCCTCAGCTGAAAAAAAGAAAATCCTGTCTCCACGGATCCTCAGTCTGAATGCCTCTGAATCCTCAGCTGAAAGGGCCTAATTCCTGTCTCCTCCAGCCTTATATTCCTTTCTCTGTCCAGCCATACCACTTTCTGTCTGAGCCTTTCTAGTGCTGGGATTAAAGACTTGTGACTCCCAAGTACTGTGATTAAAGGTGTGTGATCCCAAGTGCTAGAATTAAAGGTTTGTGCCATCACTGCCTGACCTCCGTGGCTAACTCTGGCTAGGTCTGTCCTCTGATATTCAGGCAAGTTTTATTAGAGTACAACAAAATATCACCATGTTTCTTCTTTTGTGTCTAAAATAATAAAAGAAGGTTATAACTAATATAAGGAAAACTATATACAATAAGCAAAATAACTATATATAATATATGCAGTCAAGAATTATTTAATAATGTCTAGTCCATCAACATTTGAGAAATTCAGAGAAAATAATCCATTATTTATCCTACTTTGATGAGTCCAAAGTGTTGTACCTAATTCACTTTCTATCCTAACCAAAAACTATCTTTTGATGTCTTTCAAACTTACTCACTTTATACCTTTTTAGTGAGTTTCTTTTCTGAATTTAACAAGGAAAACTAGAACTATAATTGTCTAGTCTTTAATTCTATCAGAGACCCAAGAAGGAAATAATATTAACTGAGTAAGCAGGAAGTCCAAACAAGTGACTTCCAAAAAAGTGAGAAATGACAGAAACAGCTGGTTGCCTAGACAGTCATCCAAGGTTCCTCTGTACCATTGGAGCATCCATCTTCAGCCTACAGGCTTAGTTTATCTAACAGACTTTTCTGTGACGCAGGGTTTTCTAAAGAGCTGTCCTACCTTGTCTTGGCAAAGTGTGGCAGTCCTTTATTTTGTGTCCTGCTTGTCCATTTCGGATAGCATACTGTCAGCAGTCGAAGTAAGGGCATTTTCTTGCTCAGTGGCTAATTTTTGCCACAAAGAAAGTAAACTCCATGTGGAGTTTCTTTGATGTCCATCATCTTCTCTGAAGTAGATGGTGCTGCCAGGACCAGACATGTCTCATTGTCATAAAGTTGAATTCTTCAGGATAGAACAGCTATTGACTAGGACAATCTCTGTATCATGCCATTTACCTATGTTCTGGACATTTCTGGATTTTAGTATGTGTCTCTTGTTTGATATTGTTCTTGCTGATTATATTACTATTTTTGTTTATGTTATTACCTTTCCCTTCTCCTGGACAATACTTGATAATTGTCTCTATTATATATAGTTTTGTATTAGGTTAGAACTTCCTTATTTAGACAAAAGGGGGAGATGTAGTGGATAGCTGTTCTGTCTATGACCTTGAAACACTACCCCTAGAGATGTAGCAGGTAACTGTCCCACCTACCTATGACACTGAAGTACCTGCCCCTGGGGCATGGCTCGGGGCTACCCTTAAGACCTGAGAGGCACATAGGCTTCTCTCTTTGCTACATCATGGGACTTGGATGCGGCTGGGACAGCGTGAGATCATGCCTCACCTTTCCAGGACCCTGTGACAATTCCTTTGTTCTGTCTTGTGAGTTTTCCTTTATTAATCCCTTTGCCCTTTAAGCAGACTCTGTGGATTTCTTGCTTTAGTGTGTCTCTGGAGATAAAGGTTGAGGAGAGAGGAGGAATGAGAGAGAAAAAGGAGTGATGGAAAGGGGGAAGAAAGGAGGTACAGATGCAGCCTAGTGGGAAGAGAGAGAGGGAGAAAGGTGGTCAGAGCCCACCTCTTACAGGGGGCTTGGCACATGCGCAATGGGGCTATGTAGGATGGTGTACTGCCTACTTACTGGCTAGGTCCCCAAGGGGCTGGCCAGGTAAATGCTAACACCTTTTCAGTCATATGTAAGTTTATGCAGATGATAAACAACGCCTAGAGAATGAAGGCTGGTGACCAAGGGCGAGTTAGAACTAACTTCGTGTGTGTGTGTGTGTGTGTGTGTGTGTGTGTGTGTGTGTGTGTGTATGTGTATGTGTATGTGTAGTATGAATATGTGTGTTTACCTGGGTGTATATGTGTGTACCATGTGTGTGCAGGAGCCTGCCAAGGTCAGAAGAGGCATTGGGTCTCCTGGAATTGGATTTACAGATGGTTGTGAGATGCTGCATAGGTGCTTGAAACTGAACCCAGGTTGTCTGCAAGAGCAGTAAGCATTCTTACCTGCTGAGCCATCTCTCAAGCCCCATGGGTTAGAACTCTTAACTCCTTATTTAACCCCTTGCAAAATATGAATCTTAACTTTTGTGAGCCAGTCTAGCAGATTATCATATCTGAGGAAAGGTTTGTGGACTCCTTGTTTTTTAGTCAGTTGGCCCTGAACTTTTCACTGACATCTGGCGTGTGTGTGTGTGTGTGGGGGGGGGGGGGGGTGGGGGTGGGGTAAGCCTGTGGGACTGAGCCCTCAACTTGTGGGATCTGAGACCATATCCTGGTGTGTAATGTTAAAATTGAATTGAATTACATAGAATACTTCATGTCATTCACAGAGAATTAAAGAAAAGTTTAGTGTAGGAAGACCATATACATTTAATGTTACAAGTGTGAAAAGAGAAGTGAAGTTTTTTTTAAACCCAAGATTCTAGAGGCAAAGGTTGCCCCATTGTGTGTTCTTTGCTAACACAAAGTCTATCCTAGACAGTTAGGAAGGTGGAGAATGGCTGTTAGCAGTCAGAAGGGGAATGGCTAGAGACTTCCTGGCTTCCCTGAATTAGTGAGATTGCCCAGCAAGATTGCCCATGTTCACACAGTTGGGGGAGGTACCTGTGGCATATTGTCCCCTGTACACCTGACACCATAATGCCTCACAGTGGCCCTGTGACAGAGCTGACAGGAACCTATCATTACTCACGTGTCCTGCTGTTGCTTCAGATCCAGCAGGTCTAGAAGTGAGCTCATCAGTTTTGCCTGGAGCAGCTTCCCCAGTCCCACTGCCACGGCTACTGGGCTGTGGCAAGGATACACCTTTGACTCATGCTCCGCTTTCTGTGGGCTCCCAGGGTGCACCCAGGGTCCACCCGCTTGCTGTTTGCCAAGTACAAACTCATCACTGGGCAGACATTCTAGGTGGTTCTTTTAAGGCCTCTCTGTTGCAGGGGAACGTAGGACCCCTTGGGGGTTGTCCCTCACCAAGCTGACCCCATCAGTTTTCATCCTGGTCCCAACCTGGGACTTATCCTGGTCCCTCCCATGACTCATCAGTAGAGCCTACCTGCCTGCTGAAATATGAGATCTTTCCTGAAAAATCTTCACTCTGTTTCTAGCTGAGACCATTTAACATATTATATGCTGGTATTCAGAGCCGGGAGGTAGTGATTCCCGGGATCCTCTTATTAAATTGTCCAGATCCTGCTAATGGGAGTCTGTGGAAAGCTTTGACTCACTGAGAGTTAGCTAGTTGCTTCTGCATAATTCATCAACCATTTTGACCTTAACTATGTCCTGCCCTTACATGCCTCCCTGCCTCATGCACCACCCTCTCTGTCTGAAAGAACATTCTCCTCCTTACCTTCTGAGAAAGCTCCTACTCATCTGTCAAGACTCAGTGATACTGCCTATCCGCCTCTATCAGTACATCTCACAGTGTGCCATAATTATTTGTTCATATTTCTGTCTTTTCCAGTAGACTATGTGGCCCATGGGAGCAGTTATCAATACCTCCCCAGTGCCAAGCCTGGCAGAGTTTAGGGGATGATGGCTGCCTGGATTCATCATTTTCTCACAAGTAATTACTTACAAACTGCTTGTGCCAAGGTACCCTGCAAGGCACTGAGACAACAGGGGTAATAAGGGTTGACAGAGTCCCTTGTTCCATTAGGAAGGAGGTAAGATGGGAAGTGAACACACAGATGGATAAGATACTTAGGAATTGTGTACTTTAGAGGAGGGATGTCTAGGGAAGGCCTCTTCCAGAAGGTACTTGCAAGCTGAGACCTAAGGATGAGAGTGAACCAGCCTTGGAGAAAGCTGGGGAGTGAACTCAAGAGCAGAGAAGATGGCAGATGGTAACTCACAGAGGAGGATGTGGTCTTAGAGTGTTTGGGGAGCAAGTGGAAGGCCAGAGCTACAGGGAGAACAGTGCCAAGCTGGCCTGCCAACGCCCTTGTCATAGGTCATGGGAAGGATTGTGGTCATTTTCCCTTCTAGGAGCAGTGAGATGGTTTTTGGAGGGAACTATTTCAAACTTCATGTCCCTATGGCTGAACAAGCCCTGCTTCTGCTACCTCCCCTTTCCCCGCTGCCTTGTCTGTCTGGACCCAAGCTTTCTTCCCTTTCAGACTTCAGTAATGCCACCCTTTGGAGTCTGCCTAGACCACTTTCCTGCTTCATGGGAGCTCTGGCCCATGAGTGTGTGGCCGCTGTACTAGGACCTTGAAGTCAGGTCCCCTGTTCTCCTCTTTGAGTGAATATTCTTGCTCCCTTAAGCTAGCCGTACAGTAGTTCTTGACTCCAGACAGATTCCCTCCTCCCTCCCACTCTTCCATCCCACCCCTACCCCAGCCACGTGCCCTTGTTTCTGAACTCTCCATGGACCTTGGCCCTGTGGAATGCTGCTTTTTCCTCCCTGTGCAGAACGGCCTTCTTCCCTTGTCATGACCTCCTGCAGGCGAACCAGCCTCTGAGTGTGGCTGGATTCTTCCTCCCTGGCCCACTGCATTGTAGCTTCAAATCTTGTCTTGTGAACTGGTCTGACAAAGGTATGTCCAGAGTTATGTCCTCAATTTAAAAGCAAAACAGCAAAATCAGACCTTTACTGTATGCAAGGAGTGCTCAATATGACTTTACCGACTCTCTGGTCCCAACACCAGTCTTGTGTGTTAGATGCTGTTGTCCTCATTTTGCAGATGAGGAAACCAAGACTCAGTGATCACACTAAATGGTAGATCTGGGCCTGGACTCAGACCAGTTCTTTGTGGTCTTAAATTCCTTAACTATTTCATCTCCCAAGCCACTCCTGTGTGGGGCCTAATTTCCTCCAGAGGTCCATGTCACAAGAGAAGTGATTAGAGCCCTTCAGAACCATCTGTTTCATGCTTTGGCGTGGGAACTGTGCCTGGGTCATTCAAAGTGTGATGCACATTAGGCACATGCGTAGGTTTTGCTGAATGAGCAAACAAACAATGACTCTTGTTCCCGGTTTACAGACATGAGCTCAGTATCTTCTTATGATGACAAATTCTGTTGTAAGACCTCTCCTGTCGTCCAGGGAGGTGAGAAGCAGGAAACAATAGAGGAGGCAGCAAGAAGGCAGTGTAGCTTCAGTGTCTTTCTAAGAGGCAGACTTCTTCAGACACGGAAATAGTAGCCTGGGTGGGCAGGAATGGGAGTGAAGGGAGGAAGTCCGTCATCTCTAGTGATGGGTCCTGAGAAAAGGGAGTGAGCATTAGGAAATGGCTGGGCTGTGTATCCTAGGAGGTGGTCTTTAGCCTGGAGAGGCTGGAATTTATCCTAGAATAATGCTGGGTAAATAGCTGAGATAGTCAGAGGCAGTGCTCTTGGGACGGCATTCTCTCCATATCTTTGTACTTGTGACCCTTCTAGAGGGGGCACGCTGGTCATTTGGAAAAAGGAAAATGACAGTTGGAGCATTTCAGCCAGGATCACACACATCCAGGGAAGAAGGACTGTGGTGGGGGTTACACGTGGCTCTAAGATAGTAGTAGGGCCTTCCCCAGTGTTTGGTAGAGCTTCTAGGGCCTTGACTGTCAGCATGGAGACGTGTAGCAACTGTATTTTGCTGTTGCAGGTGACTCTGGGTAGGCTGTTAACTCTTCTTTACAAAAACGTGAATGCTCAAGATTCATGTTGAAAGAGTATTCTTCCCAGGAGGGAGAATGCATGGAGATGTTGGAAACCAAATACCCACTGCTAGGGTCCCCGCCCCCCCACAAGTCATTATCATGTTCACCATTATAATTATTCTTATTTTGTGTGCAACAGCACGTGTGTGTAGATCAGAAGACAATTTTTAGAATTTGTACTCTCCTTTCGCTTCTTAATGGATTCTGGGGATGGAACTAAGGTTGTTAGAATTATACAACAAGTGCTTTCCATGTTAAGCTATCTTGTTGGTCCTGGCCTGGATTTAAAAAAAAAAGATTTTATTTCTGTTTTATATGTGTGAGTATTTTGCCTGCATGTATGCAGAGGTCAGGAGAAGGCATTAGGTCCTCTGGAACTGACGTTACCATTACAGATAGTTGTGAGCTGCTATGTGGGTGCTGGGAACTAAACCAGGTCCTGTGGAAGATCTGCTGCCAGACACCTGCTTCAGCTCAGCAGGGGGGTCACATCCCAAAGAAAATGTGTGGAGTTGGTGGCAGCATGGGGCAGGGTTGGGGGAAAGAGAAGACAGACACAATCTGAGGGTGAATCAGGTTGACTGTCAGCAGTCTTTAATTGAGAAAAGATGACACCTTTTATACTGTATAGTTGCACATAGGATTAAATGAGAGACAAAGGGCATGTGAGCTGGGGTGTGGCTTGAGATCATGAGTAGAAGAATTTAGCATTGACCTTGACAATAGGCACCAGTCATAATGTGGATGGAAGAAGGGCCACAAGTTCCTCTTGCTAGAGATAAGAATGACTGCTTTATCAAGCAGGAACTTTCCTTAAGCTCCCAAGGGAATGAGAAAAGGACTTCTGGGGAGCAGACACTGTATTACAGTTTCTTAATCTTACTATATGGGCCTGTTCCCCTCATAACACTCGTAAAAGGGAAGGTCCTGATGTCTTACTCTTTTCCCATTATACTGTACCATTCTGATTTCTTTACATTTATTAACTGAATTCCTGCCCTTACTGGCCTCAGGTTCTGGATCTGAATTGTAGGTATTTTATCCTTGGGATCAGGTGTGTCTAGTAAATCTCTAACATTCCTGTTCTTGGTGTAATTAGGAGAGTACAATGGAATTCCTGATTCCATGGTGGTGGGGATTTTTTTCCAGAGAATTATTTTGTTTACAGAGGCTATCATTGTACACATTTTTATCTTTTACCAAAGCCCACACAAAATTTCCCAAAGGGAAAGGCATTAATATTGAGAATCATTAAAAATGAAAGTAAAAAGGTGCTGAAGAAGTGTGGTCTGTATGTTGAAATGCTGGAACTTTGTCAAGCAGCAATGGTCGCCATGTGGTCCACGCCAATCTGCCACTACTGTTGAGGTACCTTGCTGGCCCCTTATGGATTCTTAATGAAGGTGTGTTGTATGTGCAATGAACACAGTATTCTACACTTAAGTATTTATGGAAAAAGTAACTTTCTCACCCATGATAACTGCACTTAGCACCAAAACAAATAAATACAACTTTTAAAGTTGCTGGTTATGTTTATTACCATTATTTTGGTCATGGTGTCATGAGGTTTTGTATATGCCCAGACAGAACACATTAAATATATGGAGTTCTTTGTTTATCAATGATACCTCAGTAAAGCTGCTGTTTTAAACATTTAGAAATATATGATGATGCATCTAAAGCTCTTTCATGGTCTTGCACATATAATGTGTAACTTCTATAATTTTTCCTTTGTTCTGTATTTGAATTTTCAGTAGCAGCAGGAGGAGACTAAGTGGACAAAAGAAGCCATGGCTTCTGATGCTAGTCATGCGCTGGAAGCTGCCCTAGAGCAGATGGATGGGATCATTGCAGGTAAGCTCAGGGGTCCCTAGGACTGATATATCATCCCCTACATCTCAGATCCTAGTTCCTTTTGTTGGCATAGAGAGAGGCCCTTAGTTAGACTAATGTTTAAGTAGTTTACATTTAAGTAGTTTAATGTACATGTCCCCCTCTCTTATGGAACTCTCTTCTACTGGTATGATAGTTTAGGAGTCTCTATTGGCCTAGGTGGGTGTACCAGTGGCTGTGTAGAGCTCTATTAGAGTTTGAATCCTGACTGTGAGGCAGTTTGGGTGTAATGAGATTGATTGTGTTGTAAAATTTTCAGAGTGCATCGTGGCTTACTGTGGAACTGAAGCTTGAAATTGAGCTGACTTTGTTCCCTAATCAGTGTCTGCTCATTTCCCTAGCTGTCAGTGTGTTGAGGAGATGGCAGGCAGTTTTGATTCACACCATGATTACGTCATTATCTCTCCTATCATTTTTTAAATATACCGTAAGTGTTTGGTTTTAATATTTGCATTAGTCAGTAGGGGCTTTCTTTAAAAAGGCTGCAGTATAATTGTGAGTATTTGGGGAAGTCTACCAGTAGGCTGTTCTGGCTGATAGATACCTTGACAGGAGTAATCAGGAAGCTTGGCTCGTGTAACAAGGTTGTTATTGCAAACTTTACCAGAAGGTCCCAGGTTTTCTTTCTGTCCTTACTGGACACACTTCAGTGGCCCTATTTGCAGAGTATGCCACTTCATGCTTCAGGCCTTTGCTCCCCACTGTGTGAACTGTATGGCTGGAGGAGATGGAGAAAGGAGGTACATGGCTGAGTGGGGCTTGACTGCAGGAAGTGCTCAGGACATCTGATACTGCCCCTTTCCTGTTGTTTGCTTCTCCCCATTGCAGAAATACATCTGAGTCACGGAGGTTTCTGGGAGTTGGAGCCGGGGTGAGGGAGGCTGTCTGTATCCTACAGCCTCCTCATGTTACAGGCTCCACTGTAACTCAACCGAGTTGTCATCTGGCAGGCTCTCAATTTCTTTGTGAACAGAGGTGTCCTTGAGAGGCTATGACCAATGTCCTGCTTTTCCAAGTCTCCCTAGTTGGGGATGTCTTGTTCTAAGTTAGGGTCTGTGGTAACTTACTGAGAAGATACCATTAAGAGGTGGGTTGTCTAGCAATGCACTTAAAAAGTCTCATCTAGAAGCTCTTGCATATACTGAGATAAAAGCCACAGGGCTGTCTGTGGTTGACAGGAAGTACATTTGAGCCCTGGCCTGAGGATTGATTCCCCTGGCAGAATCATGAATGGTTGTGAGGGATGAATGAGATAATAACTATTTCTTTATTGTACTGCTTTTGTTTCTTGGCCAAAGATTTTTGACTGCAATTCCATAGGTGTATTTTTGAGGCTTCTGTATGGTTCTTTACCAGTGTCACAGTGTGTTAATTGCTGTAGCTCTACTATAAGCCTTAAAGTTAGATCTTGTTGTGTTAGTATTGCAACTTTGTTTTTGGCCAGCCTAAGTCTTGAGCCAGTGGTCCTTCCCTTACCCCGTCTCTCTCTCCTTCAGAATCAGTTTGTCCAAATGCAGAAGAGAACTTGTTGGGATTATGGTTGGAATTGTGTTGATCTTCACATTGCATTGGACCGAGAGATGAAGCTGAATAACAGAGCACTTACCTGGCATGTACGAAGCCCTGGATTCAATCCCCACCTCTGCTCAAAAGAGCAAGCAAGAACTGATGTCTTGATAGTATTGACTCTTTGAGGGATGAATAAGCTGCTTCCTAAAGAGGGTAGTCTTGTGTGGGGTAAACATGAGGACCAAAATTCAATCCCCAGAACCATATAAAATAGCCAGACGTGGTGGTTCTGACTTACTAATTCCAGCATTGGGGAAGCAGAGATAGATAGGAGGGCCTCTGGTACTCACTAGCCAGTCATTCTAGCCTAATCAGCGAGTTCTAGGCCAAGTAGAGATCCTGTCTCAAAACATCAGATAGACAGCATCAGAGGGCACATGAACACACAAAAAATAAATATAAACAGGTCACAAAGGGAATCCTGTGTTAGATAAAGCCAGGTGAGGCCTTTGATCTGGTGACGTTTTATTAGAAATCTAAGGGGATCTGGAGAACAGCTTTCCAGGAGAGGAGACAGAAAGTGTCATGGCCTGGGGAGAGTCAGTGTATATGCTAAAAGTTGATATGCCAGGGAAGGAAAAGGAACACAGCCTCAGATGCAGAAGAGACAATCATATTATGGCATGGCTGGTATGGGAAGAACTTCAGACAGACATTATCATGAAGGTGTGGGAGAGAATTAGAGATTTATGGGAAGAGTGACTTCAGCTACATTTTCAGGCTTACTTGGATGCTCTGTGGGTGAGACAGTCTGTAAGGGGGCAATAAGAAAAGCAGAGACCAATCAGGGCAATATGTTAATCTTATAGACCCTGGGAAAGTCCATGGATGAATGTGCATACTGTATACAACAGAAACCATAAAACCTGGATGGGTGAAACAGAGCTTCTGTAGTGAGAAGCAGACTTGACCTTTGAGGAACAGATTCAACATGGCAAAGATGTTCTGTCCCTCTTTTAATTTATCAGGAGCTTACATTTTAGCCAGATATGATGCCTTACACCTGTAATCCCAGCATTTGAGGCAGGAGGATCACTGCAAATTTCAGGCCAGCCTGGGCTACATAGTAAGCCCCTGTCTCGACAAATAGCTTGTTTTATAGTACTTACTATGTGCCAAGAACTAATGTAAGTGCTTTATGTGGGTAACACAGCCCCCTCCTCAGGTGGGAGCTGTTCTTAGCCGCACCTAAATATGAGGAAACAGATGCTTATATCATGAAGACAATTTGTAGAGCTAGGATTAAAATCAAACATTCTGCATATAGTTATTCCCCCTTACCCACCTGCCCAGAAAAATCTTAGGTTTTTCTTCCTATAAAACTCTCATAACTGTTCCAGACGGAAACCCAGAAAGTCTGTCCAGACACACCCTTCCAGGATGGAGGGCTATGGATAGGATAAAAAAGAGGGCTCTTTGTCCTGGAAAGTAAAGAAACGCGTTTCCTATGTTCCATTCAGGCTATACTAAGCCACATCCCCCCCCCCCCAAACCTGTCCCAGATTCTTACCTGAAGATCCTGAGCCAAGGGAAACCTTGAGGATCCAGTTATATAATGTGTCAGTGACAGAGAGGACTGTTTCAGATCGCTGTGTGGGAAGTCAGGAGGCAGGAGGAAGCAAGCATACTGTGTATGGACTGAGCCATTTCTCCTGCTGTATTTATGTTCCTCTGTAGCACATGTATAATCTCCTGTTACATTCATATTGCTGTGCTTTTGTTTTTGTTTTTGTTTGTTTTTTTCAAGACAGGGTTTCTCTGTAGCTTAGGAGCTTGTCCTAGAACTCGCTCTGTAGACCAGGCTGGCCTCGAACTCACTGCCTGCCTCTGCCTCCAAAATGGTGAGATTAAAAGCATACGCCACCACAACCCAGGTATATCGCTCTTCTTATTGCACCAGAATGTCAGTTTCAAGAGGACAGAGCCTGTCCCATGGCATCTCTCCATTAGTCTGTAACACATAATAGCTGTTTAGTAAACATCTGTCATGTTCATATTTTATTTGCTGTTGTGACGAAATTATCCTTTCATTGGTTAGGAGGCATATACTAGTTTCTGTATATGTTTTCTCTCTGGCATCATACTGAATTTCATTTTTATTTTCTTGACTTGGACCTTTGGATGAGTTTATTTTTTAAGACTATCACTCACTATTTTTGAAGACTCAATAGTTGCTAAATCCTGTGAATAGTTTCTTAGTTGTACTTAGTCGATACCAGCATATGACGCAGTTCAGCTTTGAATTTTTTACTGTCTGGAGGACATGCACCTCTGTGATATTCTTAGTGAAGAGAATGATAATTACTGAAAAGTGTCCGCAAGATTTCTAATACCATCCACATTTTCAAGAAGGTTGGGTGGGACTTCTTGGGGCAAAGAGCTTAGAACTTGTATAATTATCAGTATGGTCTACAGAGCGAAGCTTTTGGGTTTGAATTCCACTTCAGTCAGTTACTTCCTCTGTGGTGTCTTTGACAGTTGCTTAACCCTTTTGCAGCTCAGTTTCTATGTAAATGAAACAGTGGTATCAATGCTCTCTATCTTTTATTATTGTGAGGGTTAAATTAATAGTGACCAGGACTTAGTGCCTGGTACTTGGTAAGTACTTGGCTGTTCTACAATATCTCTGTTTCATTGATATTAGTATTGATGTTACTTTCACCATCAAAAGGTCCATTGCTGTTCAGTTAATAGAGATAATACTGAGAATTGCCATTGTTACACATGATGAGGACAGTAGGACTGCCCTACTGGACAATTCTGTCCTGACAGCAAGTATGCTCCCCACCCCCTGCAGAGCCTCAAGGTGATGATGTTCATCTCTAGGTGATCAGTGGCAGTGGTGAGAGTGGGGGGTTTGCAAGACAAAAGCTGGTTTTTGCAAATGCAAAAAGAAATGCCCATAAGCAAAAAGCAGGACTGTTAATCATATAAACTTGAGTTCTTAAAGTCTGAATGGGTATACCATAGATATGAAGATATTTGATGGAAATCCCAGATGTTTGTGAGAGGAAGTAGAGAGGAGGTGACTGTTAAAGACCCTTGGACCAGTGTCATTAATGATTCGTTTCTAATACAAAGACCATTGTTGCAGCTTGCAGTTGGGTGTTAACTTTCCATCCAATATTCCTTCTCATTAGGCCCCATGACTGCATCTGCAGATAATACCGTAATTGAATTGTGTTGTTGGCACTGGAAATCAAGCCATGTGTTGCCTAATTACATCCCTGTGGATGGCACAAAGCAGCCGACATGGATGCTAAGTTTACATAGGGCTTTACTGTGTAGACACACAGGGTCAGTGGCTGTTCTGTCAGGCCCCTTTGGGCATAGGACCAGTATCCCGTGGTCAGGACACAGAGGGCCACTTATTCCTCTTTGCTTTGGCAGAAGGACACTCATGTAGTTCTCTCTAAGCTGTACTTATTGATAAGGGATAAAGACTGTTTTAAGACAGCTAAGAAAGAGGTTACCCATCTTCTGGGCCTTCTGCCAGCGCTTATTAGTGTCTGGCTTTGGATGAAGGAATAAAACAAAGATTTCATGGGGGTGGAAAAGTTCTGGTCATGACAGATAGTTCCTTTGGCCCTTGAGTATCAGCTGTGGGGGTTGTGGCTGAGGATGTGGCTGTCGTCCCAGTACTTATGAGCTGGTCTTGTCTGCTCTTCTGAGGTACATCAGCATAGCTAGTCATCAGTAACAGCACACCACGTCTACTGCCTGTTTCCCATTCAGGATTTATGTTGAGAGCCCTGTAACAGCTTTGTTCAGAAGAAATTTGCAAGCTGGGTATATGGTAGCACATGTCTAGTATGTAGGAGGCTGAGGCAGAAGGATTGTGAGTTTGAGGCCAGATACAGGGAGATACTGTCTCTAAGTAAAATAAATATATACATACATGCATACAAAGTTTTAAAAATCATTTTTTTTTGTGTGTGTTTGTATGTGCATGTACATGTGTGCACATGGCATGCATACATGTGGAGATGAGAGGACAACTGTGGAAGTTGGTTCTCTCCTTCCACAGTATGGGTTCTGAGTATCAAACTCCACTCTTTAGTTTTGGTGGCAAGCACCTTTACCTGCTGAGCCATCTTGCTACCCTATCCCACCTTCTTTTACAGGGAGAGGTGGAGTACAGTTAGAGGTTTCTGGGGACTGACATGTCAGTGGTTGCCTTCAGTGTGAAGGTGTCAGAATGCTCCATTGTGGCATCTGTTGTTTGGCAGCCAACAGTGTATGTTTTCCCAGCTGGCAGAGTCCACCTTACCCTATAGTGTGGTCTCATTTTCTGTTGCTGAGAGAGTTTGGATAAGTCAGGGATTGCTCCTTAAACATTGCTGTGGTTAGAGGTATAGGATAGACCTGCCTGGAACGTCAGGCCTGTGGTTTCCTGTTGGAAGGGTGGTTGTAGTTGTAGTTGTTGTTATTGTTATGGTTATGGATATTCAGGTTTTTAGTTTATTAACTTTTGACAACTTACAGTTTTCTAGGAATATGTTCATTTTACTGAAGTCTTAAATTTTGCTAGCAAATAGATGGTTATTATATTTTGTCCATCGCATTTGTTTTTATTTGTGTGTGTGTGCATATGCACATGTGTATGCACACATGCAGGTACAAGTGCATACACATGTACAAGTGTATGCACACATGTGTCTGTGTAAGCGTAGGTCAGAGGTTAATCTTGGGTCTTTTTCAGCACATGTGTATATTTGTGTGTGCTATATGTGTGTATGCATATGTATGTAGGTTCACATTTGTATAGAGAACAGCGTATGACATCAGTGTCTTCTGTTGCTTGCAAACTTAATTTTTGAGGCACTAAGCCTGAAGCTCCAGTTGATTGGACTAGCAGGGTAGCAAGCTTATAGGTTCATTTTGTCTCCTCCAAGTGCTGGGATTGTAGGCGTGACTGCCACATCTGGTTTTCTATGTGTGTACTGAGGATCCAAACTCAGGTTCTCATTCTTGCGTGGCTGACATTTTACCAATTGAGCAACATCCTCAGCCCCCACCTTGCTTTTTGAGATGAGGTCCTTCACTGAGGCCTTGGGCTTGCTGTTGGGCAAAGCTGCTTGGCCCCAAGCCCCAGGGATCCTCTTGCCTCTGACTCCCCGGCGCTGTAAACACAGGTGCGTGATACCACACATGGCTTTTATGTGTGTGCTGAGGTTTGAATTCAGGTCCTCATGCTTGTGCAGTAAGTGCTTTACTGACTGAGTCTCTCCGGGCTCTGTTTTTATTCTTAATACTGTCTATGCCTTCTTTATATTCGGATCAGTCTTGCCAGAGATCATCTTTCTGTTACTACTCTGAACTAGCTACTTTTGGTTTTATTAATCAGTTGCCATGTATTGTGTGTGCTTGGTTGTGTATGTTATTCTGTGAATTGTTACATATGTACATAGTGATAGCTCTGTACTACATACTATATTTTTCTGTCTCTATTTAATTTCTTTGATAACTTCATTTTCTTACTTTCTTAGATGTATCTTCTGTTTCACAATCTCACTTTCAAACAGAAACAATCATATATATTTTAAATTGATTTCTATCTTGCATTTGGTTGTAGTGACCTGTACCACTTACTTGGTGAAGTTTACTGATGCTTGCATGACGGATAGCCTATACCACTGCTACTGGTCACTAACGTTCCATGTGCACTTATGGGCACTGTAGTTGGAAGTTTCCTCTGGTCTTGCCCACCTCTGTGGTCAGGACGAATCTCTCCCACCCACATCCTGCAGCCCACAGCTGCTTATAAATAACCGCTCAGAGGCTTAATATTAATTACCAGTTGCATGGCCTATGGCAGGCTTTTTGCTAGCTAGTTCTTATATCTTAAATTAACCCATTGCTATTAATCTATGTTTTGCCACATGTTCTGTGGCTTACCGGTCTGCCGGCATGTTGTTCTTTCAGTGGTGATTGGCGTCTCTCTGCCTCTCCTTTCTCTTCCTCTTATCTCTCGGATTTTCCTGTCTGGCTCCATCCTGCCCTGCCATAGGCCAATGCAGCTTTACTTCTCAACCAATCAGAGTAACACATATTACATTAACTTGTGAGTGTGTATTTTCCCTCTTGTTGGTGATTATTTTTGTCCTCTAGATCTCACAGTCCTTGAAATCCTAGAAGATGGTGGACTTTTTATTCATCTATTTTTTTGTGGTGCTAGAGTGCATGCTGGGCAAGCACTCTAAACTGAAAATTGCCTCAGCCCTTAGATGAGGGGCTTTAGCCCCTCAAATTATGAATATTTTGCATGAATACTGAATCATTGTGTTCTTACTGGTTCCAAACCTGAGTTTTAAGACTGATTTTAAAATTGATTTGCTGAGGTTGTTTTCTACTGGCTTTATACAGCGGTCTTCCACTCATTCTCACCCTTGCTCAGGCCTAAAGACGGGTCCTCTTCTCTCAAGTGGGCCAGTGAGGCTAAGACCTTAGGAGCCTGAAGTGATGGCTCAGCAGTTGAGAGTATGCACTGCTCTTGCAGTGGACTTGACTTCAGTTCCTGGCACCCAAGGCACACTAAACAGCTACCTAGAGATTTACTGCCCTCTTCTGACCTCTGAAGGTACTGCACTCACATGCGCAAAGCCTCACATAGATGTACCTACATACATATAATTAAAATTACAAATAAAAATCATAAAACTATAGCCCACAGAGAATTTGGCAGTGACTTACAGGCCAAACACTTACCACTTGCTTGTACCACAAAGGTTCTGAGCTCCAAAGGCTCCCTTCAGTTCCACTACTTTGAGAAGGGTGTGTATATGTATGTGTGTGCTTTTGTATCTATGGGTGTCTTAGGAGTTTTTTTTTTGTTTTTTGTTTGTTTGTTTGTTTTGTATAGCTTGCTTTGTATGCCTGCCCAATGTTCTGTCAGAGTTCTGTGGCATTCCCAAGCTCATGGCCCCTCTCTCTTTCTTTAGACCAACAAATGGCTAATTACAACTCTCTAAGCATCTCCTGGTTTACTTCAGTTGCACCTGTAAAGTCCTTGATCCATGTGTGAAGTGACACATTGACAGGATCCAGGAACTGGGGTGTAGACAGAGGGTTGGGTGGGGTGAATAGTTCATACCGATGGAGATGAAAACATTAACTTTATGGTATACTGACTTGAGAAGATGGCTTGATCTGAAGCTATGTTAGGGTTATAAACATTGTCCGTCACACACACTACCCCAAACACAACAGCAAATTGAACTTAGTATCTGACTGCAGATGTCATTCTGCAGAGGTAGACTGTTCTCAGAAAGATTTCCCCAAGGAGTGAGCCACCGTTCAGAAGACGGGCAATGGTGGAGAGAAACAGTGAATTCCTTCAACTCTTTAGTCAGAGAACTATTCTTCTTTTTTTTGGGGGAAATCAACCGAAGGAGGGAAGCATAGAGAACATAAATGCACTAGGGAAATCTGTCTTATTTTCCTGTGAAAGTATGGAAACAAGGATGTTTTAGTCAATTTTGTGCTACTGTAACAGAGCATTTGAGACTGGGTGATTCATAAAGTAAAGAAATTTCTCACCATTTTAAACACAATCAGAAAATTCCAGTATCAAGGATGTAACATCCTATAAGGGCCGTCTTCTGTTTCATCCCATGGTAGAAGGCAGAAGGCAAGGGAACTGCCTGAGAGAGAAAAGGAATGAGGGCTGAGCTCATGCTTTTATTAGAAACCCACCCCCGACATAACTGACCCATTTCCATGAAAGTCATTGATCTGTTCATGAAGGCAGAACCCTCACACATTTCATTACCCCTTCTCTGCTTCTCCCTTCCCTTTTCCCCTTTATCATTTAATTTTCTCTTTCCTTTGCTTTTCTTCCTTTTTGTAGCTGGAGAGTTTCTCTTCAGCTCCCGCCAAGCCCTGGCTGTCCTGCAGCCCACTTTTAAAATAAACACAGACTCTTATAATATTTAAACTATTTGGCCTAATGGCTCAGGCTTTTAGCTATCTAGTTCTTACATCTTAAATTAACCCATTTCTATAAATCTATACCTTGCCACATGGCTCGTGGCTTACCAGGATCTTACATGTTGGTACTCATGGCAGCGGCTGGCAGTGGCTCCTGACTCAGCCTTCCTGTTCCCAGAATTCTCTTCTCTGCTTGTCCCACCTATACTTCCTGTCTGGCTACTCACCAATCAGCATTTTATTTATACAGAGCGATATCCACAGCACCTTTTCTTTTCTCTCCCCCTCCTTTCTTCCTTAAGGTTCTCTTCCTCTCTGTGTTACTCCCCTCCCCCTTTCCTCTTTTTTCTTTCTCTTTTACCTTTTGTTGGAGACAAGGTCTCACTTTCTCAGGCTCACCTCCAGTTTATATTTCTCTTTCCACAGCCTACTAAGTGTTGGATCCCAGCATGTGACACCACATCTGGCTCCTAATTATCACTTCAGGATCCCACATTTCAACATTATTATGTTAGGATTAGTTTTTATGTTTGTTTATTTTGTAGATAGTAACCCATGTAGCCTAGGTTGGCCTTGAACTCTCAGTGTAGCTGAGGATCCTCCTGCCTCCACTTCTGGAGTGCTGGGATTACAGACATGCACTATCAGAATTAATGCTGGGGATCAAACCTAGGGCTTGGTAGCACTTTACCAACTGAGCTACATCCCATCCTAGGATGAACTTTGGGGAAACCTTCAAACCATATGAACTCCCTCTGAGTTCTTGGTTTTCTGTTGGGACCTCCCTATGGCTTAGTATATGGTTACTTTGGGGAAAGCATTCTGTATGTGTGTAATTTAATGAAACATTCTGTAGTGAGGGGGAAACTTTGGTTTCTACATACTTTATCAAACTCTGATCTGTCATTACTCTGTCTGGTTGTGTCTGCTTGGTCTATTATTTCCCAACAGAGATGAGCTTGATTCTTGTTTTTATATATTGTGTGATTTGTTTTTCAGAATTATTTGCATAGGATTTATATATAGGAGCTCACAGAGTGAGATAGGCTGTAATTTTCCTTGGTAGTAATCAAGATGACTGAGGTATACAGTTCTGGGGTGGGTAAGGAGTCACAATTCACCATTTTCTCTAAAACTTGTCTGGGTACTCTGCCCTTATAAAGTAAGTTTCCTCTTTTCTAGGCTAAACTGAATAGTCTGTTAGATTAGCTAACTATTAGCTAACTGTTCTGAAATGTTTGATAGAATTAACTTGTAAAAGCATTTGGCTTACTCTTTCTCTGTCAAAAAGATTAGAGCAGCAAGACAGTTTCTTTATAGGATTATTGATGATTCTTGGTTTGTTATAGGATTATTGATACTTTTTATTTCTTTCTTGTGGCTGTTTTTAGAAGTTGGATCAAAGTACCTATTCTGATGTATGGTACACACAATTACACCCTTACACTCAAATATGCATGTGTTTACATATAACATCCATTACGGTATGCAGGTAATATACACTAATAAAAATTGTGTCATTAAACACTATTAACAAAATTCTATACTTCTGTTTTGTCTTGTCCTCAACAAGTATTTGAACATTAAGTTAAATAAATAAAATTAATTTATCTATATTAAGTTTGGATTTTACTTCTTAAAATTCTTGGCCTCTGTAGTCATCAGAAACCAACATTGGTTATTAGCTAAAGCAATAAGACTACTAAAGGAGATCAAGGAGGGCATACAAATTGGAAAGGAAGAAGTCAAAGTATTGCTATTTGTAGATGATATGATAGTATACATAAACAACCTCCAAAATTCTACCAAGGAGCTCCTACAGCTGATAAATACCTTTAGTGAAGTAGCTGGATACCAAGAAACCTAAAAAAAAAAAAAAAAAAAAAAAAAAAATAGTAGCCCTCCAATATACAAACGACAAATGGGTTGAAAAAGAAATTAGGAAAACAGCACCCTTCACCATAACAACAAATAATATAAAATATAAAATATCTTGGTGTAACTCTAACCAAGCAAGTTAAAGACCTGTATGGCAAGAACTTCAAGTCTTTGATGAAAGAAATTGAAGAAGATATCAGAAGATGGAAAGATCTCCCATGCTCGTGGATTAGTAGGATTAACATAGTAATAATGGCTATCTTACCAATAGCAATCTACATATTCAATGCAAGTCCCATCAAAATTCCAACACAGTTCTTTACAAACCTTGAAAGGATAATACTGAACTTCATATGGAAAAACAAACAAAAAAACCCAAGATAGCTAAAACAATCCTGTACTGTAGCTGAATTTTTCTGTGTCTCACCTGGTCCACAGTCAAGACAAATCTCTCTCATCTGCCAGTCCTGCAGCCGCTCAGACCCAAATAAACATACACAGGCTTACATTGTTTTTAAACTATGGACATGGCAGGTTTCTTGCTAGCTAGTTCTTATATCTTAAATTAACCCATTTCTATAAATCTATACTTTGCCATGTGGCTTGTGGCTCACCAGTATCTTTACATCTTGCTTCTCCTGGCAGCTTAGCAGTGTTTCCTCTCTCCATTTTTCCTTCCTCTGTCTCTAGTTAGAATGTCCCGTCTAACCTTATTCTGCCTCACCATTGGCCAAACAGCTTTATTTATCAACCAATCAGAGCAATGTATATTCGCAGCATACAGAATGACATCATCTATCATCTCCCCTTTTCTTTCTATTCAAAACAGACTATATCTAGTCTGTTTGTATTTGGCAAAATTAAAGAAGATATCCTATCCTACATTTGTGCATCTAAGGTTTCATATCTACCTTATCTCTTATCATAACCAAGGAAAACCATAATTATAATATCCTATCCTACATTTGTGAGTCTAAGGTTTCATATCTACCTTATCTCTTGTCATAACCAAGGAAAACCATAATTATAACTATCTAGTCTTCAACTACATCAAAGACCCCAGAATGATATAATCCCCCATCACTGTACAATAAAAGAACTTCTGGAGGTATCACCATCCCTGATTTCAAACTGTACTACAGAGCAGTAGTAATAAAAACCACATAGTATTGGCATAAAAATAGACAGACTGATCAATAGAACTGAATCAAGAACCCAGATATAAATCCACATACCTATGAACACCTGATTTTTGATAAAGAAGCCATAAATATACAATGGAAAAAAGAAAGCATCTTCAACAAATGGTGCTGGTCTAACTGGATGTCACCATGTTAAAGAATGCAAGTAGATACCTGATAGAAGAAGAAGTGGGAAGTACCATTGAAAGCACTGGCACAGGAAACAACTTCTGAACAGGACACCAGTAGCATAGATGCGAAGATCAACAATTAATAAAAGGGATCTCATGAAACTGAAAAACTTCTGTAAGACAAAGGACACAATAAAAAGTACAAAATGGCAGTCTACAGAATGGGTAAAGATCTTCACCAGCCTCACATCTGACAGAGAGCTGATTTCCAAAATATATAAAGAACTCAAGAAACTAGATATCAACAAACCCAAATAACCCAATTAAAAAATTGGGTACATATCAAAACAGAATTCTCAACAGAAGAATCTTTAATGCCCGAGAGACATTTAAGGAATTGTTCAACATCCTTAGCCATCAGGGAAATGCAAATCAAAATGACTCTGAGATTCCATCTTACACCTATCAGAATGGCCAAGATCAAAAGCACAAGGGACAGCTCATGCTTGTAAGGATATGTAGCAAGAGGAACACTTTTCCACTGTTGATGGGAGCGCAAACTTGTATAGCCACTTAGGAAATCAATATGGCAGTTTCTCAGAAAGTTGAGAATTGACCTACCTCAAGACCCAGCTATCCCACTCCTGAGCACATACCCAAAGGATGCTCTACCATACCACAAGGACACTTGCTCAACTATGTTCTTATCAGCTTTATTCATACTAACCAGAAACTGGAAACAACCTATATGTCTGTCAACCAAAGATGGATGAAGAAAATGTAGTACATTTATACAATGGAGTATTACTCAGCTGTTAAAAACAGTGACATCATAAAATTTGCAGGCAAATGGATAGAACTAGAAAAGATCATCCTGAATGAGGTAACCCAGACCCAGAAAGATAAACATGGTATGTACTCACTTATAGGTGAATATTAGCCATAAAGGATAACCACGCTACAGTCCACAGACTAAAGAAACTAAGTAAGAAGGAAGGCTCAAAGGGGGACACATGAATCTTACTATGAAGGGGAAATAGAATGACATTACAGGTGGATGGAAGGGAGGGGTCTGCTTGGGGGATAGACATGGAAACAGGAGGGATCAGGTGTGGGGAGGATGGGAATGTGTACTAGGAAAGGCAGCTGGAGTCAGGGGCATCTCTGCGATGAGCTAGAAACCTAGTGCAATGGAAATTCCTAGGAATCTATGAGGGTGAACCTAGCTAAGACTCCTAGCAGTGAGGGATATAGAGCCTGAATCAGCCATCCTCTGTAACCAGGCAAGACTTCAGTGGAGGGGTTGGGACTCCAACCCAGCCCCCAAACCTCTACCCTACAATTTGTCTACAAGGTACGCTGGTGTAAAGAAGCCACAGAGATTATAGGAGTTGCCAATTAGTGACTGATAGAGCTTGAGAACCACATCATGAGAGGGAGCCTACCCATGACACTGCCTGGAGGACCAGGATCCAGAGGTGGACAGCCCAGAGACCCAGGATTGTGCCAAACATGATTGGCAAAAAAAAAAAAAGTCAATGCTGCTATACTCATAGGTGGTTGTCTAGCCCATTGTCAACAGAGAGGCTTCACCCAGCAACTGTTGGAAACAGGTTCAGAGACCCACAGCCAAACATTAGTTGGACTTGGGGAATCCTGCAGAAGAGGGGGAGGAAGGATTGTAGGAGCCAGAGGGGTCAAGGACACCACAAGAAAACCCATAGAATCAACTAACCTGGGCTTCTAGGGGCTCACAGAGATTGAACCACCAACCAGAGAGCCTGCATGGGACTGACTTAAGCCCTCTGCACGTATGCTACAGTTGTGTAGCTTAGTCTACTTGTGGGACTTGTAACAATTGGAGCTGGGGCTGTCTCTGACTCTGTTACTTGCTTTTGGGACCTTTTCTTCCTACTGGGTTGCCTTGTCCAGCCTCAGTAGGACAGGAGGTGCCTAGCCTTATTGCAACTTGATATGCCATATCTGGCTGATATACATGGGAGGCCTGTTCTTTTCTGAAGATAATGGAGGAGGAGTGGATGGGTGCAGGGAAGGGAGGTTGCAGGGAGGGGAAACTGTGATCGGGCTGGAAAAAAAAAACAATTAATAAAAAAATAGAATGCTTAACAATATTTTTATGTGATTAAAAATTCTATACTTCTGTTTTGTCTTATCCTCAACAATTATTTGAACATTAAATTAAAATTACTATATATTAGATTTGGGTTTTGCTTCTTAAAATAAGAATTCTCAGCTAGCCTCTGTAGTCATCAGAAACTAGCATTGGTTGAGTGTAGCAGGAATCTTAGAAGGTCTTATTAATAAAAAAACAAACCTGGAGCAAGGTATTGGGGTGAATGCTGGAAGATCAGAGAAGCAGAACAAGCCACAGCTACCTCACCTCGCCAGTTCCTCAGCTGATCCTGTTTCCTCAGAGTGGAAGCCTCTGAGTCCTTATCCAATTGGGTCTCAGCTGAACTGCTTCTCAAAAGCCCGAAGTTTAACCAGCTAAAAGCTTCTAGATTCTGGTCTTCATGCCTTATACACCTTTCTGCTTTCTGCCATAACTCCCTGGGATTAAAGGCTCACTTTCTTGGATTAAAGGCGTGAGTCACCATGCTTGGCTGTATCCTTCAGAACACAGAGATCCAGGTAGATCTCTGCCTCTGGAATGCTAGGATTAAAGGCGTGAATGCCACCATTTTCTAGCCTCTGTGTCTAGTGGCTGTTCTGTTCTCTGACCCCAGATTAGTTTATTAGGGTGCACAATATTTTGGGCAACAAAAAAACCACCACAGTTGAGTGACCTTTCTAATGCAATAGTCTCCACTTTGGCTTCATTTTAGAATGCTGAGAACCTTTTCCTTACTCTAGATCATGTCTGAGACCAATGAAATTCAGCTCTCTGAAGTGTATCTGGAGTTGGCAAAACTCCCCTATGAATTCTGTAAGCATCCAAAGTTACAACCTTTGTGCTGATTTATATTCCCTATATAGGACTTCGTTATTCAAGATAATGTAATACTGTGTTCCCAGAGAGAGACACTTGGTTTTAGCACTTGAATATAAGTTGAATCACCTTTTTCTGAGAAATAATTCAAGAGGGAATCCTTTGCCATATACACAGGCATATCCAGGATTAAGGCACACATTCTCTTATTTGCTGTATGTGTTTTTTTATTTTGACATGTGGCTGTAATTTTGTTTAGGGAATATGCAGGGAATATGTGTGTCATGGGGCGTTGAGCCCTCTGGGAGATTGTGGCTTTGGCAGTGTTTAGCACACACTCTGGACCATTGTGTGTGTTGTGTACTGATTCTTTTTGGGGATTTTTAGGAAAGAATGCATGGTAGGCATTTGGCCTGCACTTGTGGTATGCAGAGACCTGTAGTTTGCGTTTCTCACAGTGTGTGGGTATGCAGGGCTTTACAGACGTGCCTGGGGCTCTGCACGTTTCTCTGCCATGGGTGAATTTTTTAGAGCCCCTCAATGAAACAGGTAATATTTATGGCTACTGTCTTTACGGACTTCACTCAGCTTACTGCTCTCACCCATTACAGAAGCCCCAGCTCTCATCCTGGGCCCTTCCTCTGTCTGTTCTTTTTTCTGAGATGTCCTAGAGTCAGTTTGAACTTATTTCACCATTCAGGTTTTTTTTTTCCCCCAGCCCCCAAGGTTTTAATTTTCTTTCGAGTACAGCTGTGAATTGGGAGGCTGTTTCAGCTTTTCTGCTTGTTCATTGTGAGTGAAGGGGACTCCTGGTAGTTTGGTCTGTCCACTTGCCAGGATATCCCCTCAGACTTTGCATGCTTTCCAACAGATCATGTGACCCAGCCACAGATCTCTGAGATTGTTTGAAAATATATCAGTTCTTCACTTGTACAATTACTGAGTGAAATAAAGGTCATCAGGGCACAAGGAGAGAATGTGTCCGTATTCACTCACTCCGAAAATGTTTAAAGAAGGGCTGGAGGGCTGAGGTGATGACTCAGCGAGTAAGTGTATGATGGGTAAGCATAAAGATTTGAGGTCGGATCTCCAGCACCCATGTAAAAGCCAGGCATAGTGCATGCACCTATAATTGCCGTCCTGGGTAGGGGTGGGGAGGTAGAGGGGCAGGTGGATGCTAGAGCTCACTGGCTGACCAGTCAAGTTGAAGTGGGAGCTCAAAAAAAGCAATAGAGGAACATATCCAGTGTTGATTTCTGGCTCACATATGAGCACACTTGATACATATATACATATATACATACACACATGTACCGCCCCTCCCCACACACAATTGAAATCTCTTGTGCTGGCACTGTGTAATATCCAGTATGGATTTAGAAAACATGTTTAAACCTGGAGTACCTATGCACAAGCTAAATGCCAAGTTGCAATCTCTCACTTATGAAAGTCATTGCCAACATTTAAAAAATTATTCTTTCTATCTATGTATATCTGTTTAAATATATATACATAGTAATTATATTTTCTTAAAATTTTTTTTGTTTGTTTGTTTTTGTTTTTTGTTTTTCAAATGTACTTTTATTTATTTACTTTCATTAGTTTAAATCCGGGAAGGGTACAGCATCACACGGATTCTGTGTCCGATGGCCTTTGTAGGAAGGTTGCTTTGGAATTTGGCACGAACCATGCCACTGTTTCCATGGGCCCGGGTTACTTTTCCCCAGATCACTCTGGTTTTGTTTGGTTTGCCTCCAGGTGTCACTGTGTTGTTTTTTGCTTTATACACATAAGCACATCTCTTGCCCAAGTAGAATTCAGTTTCATCTCGAGCATAAACACCTTCAATTTTAAGAAGAGCTGTATGCTCTCTCTGGTTCCGGAGACCTCGCTTATAGCCAGCAAAAATGGCCTTGCACCAAAGCCTTCCAGACATATTTGCCTTTTAGAAGTCCTGTTCCCAGCAGGCCTTCACCGGCGCCAAGATGGCGGAAAGAGCTAAAATTTTTTTTTAAATTATCTTTTGTGTATGGGTGTTTTGCCTACAGGTACATCTGTGTACCACATGCATGCTGTGCCCATGGAAGCCAGAAGAGGGCATCAGATCCCCTGGGACTGGAGTGTGATGGTTGTGAGGGGTCATATGAGTGTTGGGGATTGAACCAGGTCCACTGGGAGAGCAGCCAGTGCTTTTAACTACTGAGCCATCTCTTTACCCATTTAATGATATATTTTACAAATGAGTATAAGGCTTCATGTTTCTGGTTCTTTGGACAGTCATTTCTTTTATATATATATATATATACCTATATGAATTACACTTTTGAATGTTTTGGAATTAATGTAAATACTCACCTAGTTGGTGATATTTACCCCCATTTTTCCAGAATTAGCACACTATTGAGATCATTATTGTGTGTTTATCTTTGATGAACATCTGGTTGAATTTCCTTAGTTAGATTTGTAAAATTGGAATTGCTAGTTAAAAAGTATGAATATTTTTACAGTATCTGCCAAACTGCATATTACAAAGAATTGGGCCAGTTTTTATGTCTCTTAGCAGGCTCTGAGTATTCTGTGTGTGCTTGTCAACACTGATCATTGCATTTTCAACTTCAATTATTTTATTAGTGAAAAACTGAACTCCCATTTTTAAATGTTCCATGAACTATCCAGAAAACACTTTATTTCTATATTTTAATTTCTATTTGTGTTTTTGTAGGTGTCTCAGAGTTAGCTGTATAAAGCCCTATGCCTGTTTTGTGTGTAAGAAGTGAATTGGGACCTTTTTTTTCATCTGATTTATACCATGTCTCTTATATGAAGGATCTATTAATGTTTTATTATAATTGTTACAAGTAGTGTTTTCAGACTTGTTTTATGTAGCAGAAATTAATTTTACATAATAGGCATGCAGTGTTTTGTTATATTTTGCTCAGTTTTTCTTGTGTCTATCAAATCTTAATCTAACCCAATTTTCAGCTACTTTATACTCTTATACTTTAATATTTATATATAATACTCATCTCTCTAAATTTTATTTTTGTATGTGCTATGAAATACCCAACGGTCACATCATCACGTAAAATTAGTAAAAACCTCTGTATTTTCAGTCTCTTTCAGCCCAACTCAACATATACTTCACCTGTATGAAACTCTGCAGTTAGACTGTGTGGCGTGCAGGATGGCTCAGTGGGTAAAGCACCTGCTGTGCAAGCCCAAGGCCCTGAGCTCAGTCCCTGACCCACAGTGGAAGGAGAAAACCAGCACCCCAAAATTATCCTGACTGTTGCCCTAAATGCCACCTCCCTCTCCCTCTCCCTCTCCCTCTCCCTCTCCCTCTCCCTCTCCCTCTCCCTCTCCCTCTCCCTCTCCCTCTCCCTCTCCCTCTCCCTCTCCCTCTCCCTCTCCCTCTCCCTCTCCTCTCTCTCTCTCTCTCTCTCTCTCTCTCTCTCTCTCTCACACACACACACACACACACACACACACAATTTAATTTAAAAACAGAAAAAGAGTATGCATTCAGAACACAGAGGAATCATTACTGAGCAATTGTGTGGAGATTGGAGGGCTTGCTGAGTTTCTAACCGTTTTCTTCCCTGAGGTTTGGCTTGTGCAATTCCCAATCAGCTCTAAATTGGGTATGCAGGAGCCAGAAAGTGCTGAGCATACACCAGAGCATGGATACTCGTGCTGTCCCCTAGCTCTCCAGAGCCTGACTTGTTTGTGGATTGTGACCTATGATTCCTTCTGTCATGTATTTTCAAAAGGCAAACTGGCAATCAAATGCTTTGGTAATTGTTTCCTTCTGTGTGGATTTTTCCTTCCCAAACTGCTTGGCAAGGACTATGGTGGCTTCTCAAAATGTAAAGGGACCAGGAATTAGATGCCAGACCCATAGTGGCCCGTCAGCTCCCATTTTCCAGGATAATCCTAACTTTAGGTAGCTTACCCTATTGGCCTTAACAATCCAAATGCCCTAAAAAAAAAATCATCCTTTAACCTACGTTTTACAAAGTATTTCTTACAGCTGAAAGCACAGAATTCCTTTGTCAGACTCCGTGAGGTCAGTTTGGGCTTTTCTGTAGTTGAATGACAGGGTGTAGAAAGACACAAACAGTCCTATTTTAGACATACTAAATTAAAAGGAACTGACCCCACATCGCAGATCTCTGAGGAAATCCAGGCACTCATTTCTTTCTCTTTATCTATCCACTTGAGTATATGTGCAGTCATTTGCATGAATTGCATTTCAGTGTCTAGTGGGTGCTGGCAACTCAGCTATGCCTGGCACAGACTCTGTTCTCAGAGTCCATGCAGTCTGTCATGGGGAGATGGGCTGTGGCTGTGCATAGGAACTAATACAGTTTTAATACAGCAATCTCCCAATTACGGCACCCAGAAAGATTCTACTTCTCTGTAATCCATCACCAGAATGACTATAGTGATCCTTGTCCATAACTGTGGTCAGCTAACCCAACTCAGATCAGCTCTACCATTTGTTTCTTCATAATTCCATAATTGTGTGATACTGTTCCATAGGGATGGCTTGTCTGGATTTGGAGGACCCAGGATGTTTTCATTCACAAGTCTGTTACCACAGTGAGGTGACTGGTGACAGTTGGGGCTGTCTTTTCTACAGCATAGGTGGCCTTTGTTACAAGGTGATTGGCATTGGAGAGGAAGAGCAGGAGCTGTCAGTCCTCTTAAACCCCAGACCCAGCATTAGCCATGGTGTTCTAGTAATAGAAGTGACCAGGCCAGCCCAGGGAGAGGAATGCCCTTAAGTGAATGGGACGAGTTTGGAGTGGTCATCTGTGCAGTCTAACACTGACTTAAAAGAAAACAAATATATTTGTAAAAGCTAAAGAATTGGGTCATATTGATTTGGGTCACTGGTGAGGGCTGGCTGTATTTTATCAGTTGTCTTCATGTGCAAGCTTTGTATGTCAGGCTCAGTAGGCTGGATTCCCCTCTGATGGGCTTCTCTTCCTACCATTCCAGTTGAGAGTAAAGATGCTGCTGCCGTGTTTCCATGGTGAGGCAGGAATGATCCTCCAGCTCTTCTCCTCCACTTCTCACTGTCTTTGCTCTTAATAAAGTCACTGACTGTGTCATCCACTTTTCTTAACAAGATCTTCTCCTCCTTTTTGTTCCAGGCACTAAAACAGTTGCAGATATTAGTGATGGTACTTGTGAGCCTGGGTTGTCTTCTCCATCCTCCTGCATGAACTCTATACCAGTGCTCCATCTCATTGAGGACCTGAGACTGGCCCTGGAGATGTTGGCCCTTCCTCAGGAGAGAGAAGCCCTCTTGAGCCAAATCCCTGGCCCAACGGCTGCTTACATAAAGGAGTGGTTTGAGGACAGCTTGGTGAGTGTGGGTCCATAGCCTGATAAGGGAATTATGGGACACATAATTATGTAGCAATGGAATGTTTCCAACTGCTTTCCCAAAGAGATGGGCAGGTCAATGTGTGGGGAATTCATATTACCTGGGAATGGGTAAGATAAGGAGCTAGCTCATTGAGGTCAACTGGGATGTAGCCATTGGAGGGTAGAGGAAGGATGCTGGGAAGCCAGAGAAGGAATGATAGGGAATGAAGGAGGGTGCACTATTTCAGCCACCTAAGCTCAATTTGAGGAAAAAGGCTGGGGCACAGTCTTTAAATGCTAGACTCCTGCAGACCTGTTCAGAATTAGAAAATGTGCAGAGGTAGGAGGTAGGAACACAACATCAAATTGGGAGGGAAAGGTTGATCTTAGAAGTTGAGACATCCTTATCCATAAATCATGTCATTTATGACTAAACAGCCTCCATTCCAGATGTCCTAACCTCCTTTCTGTTCTAGAAGGATCTGTCAGTGCATCTCATGCCTTCGTCAACACTGAATAGTTAGTTCCTCATTATCTCCATTACATGTGTTATTCAGTATTTTCATTATATAAGCTGTCTACCTGTATCATGTACCTGTACCAAGGTCGTAGGCAGTATAATGGTTTCCCAAAGATGCCTTTGTAACAATGGCCAGGATCTGTGAATATGTCTGTGATCTTAAACATGAAGGGGAAGTAGGAACAGTTTCAAATAAACTAACCTGAAAAATAGAGAGCACAGCTTCGGCTGTTCAGGTAGGCCCAGTGTAATTACAAGAGTCCTTATAAACACATCCTGTTCTGTCCTCTAAGTTCTTTTATGAGTCTCCAGGGCCTTATTTTTGCTGGCTCCCTTTCAGCTTCGTCTAGAAGTTTACCATCACAGAGCCGGGAGATTAATTGTCAGTTCTTTCTGAATACAAGTCCTGTCTGTCCATACTTCAGCAGTTTCTTGTCTTTCTTCTTCACTGTACAGTTTACAACGAACATAAGTGTCCCTTGATCATCTTAAATGGCTGTACTGTCACTTACGTTACAGTCTTTCTGATACTGTCACTTAGATTATTTTAAGTCTTTCACCATATGTGACTATCGATTTCTGATGTAGAATTTTCCAGCAGTATAATTGCAGAGATCAACTAGGGTCATCATTTAAAATATAAAATGTCCAATTAAATTTGATTTTAGGTAAACAGTGAATAACAATAATCAAGTATGCCCCAAGCAGTTGGCTAAACCTGGCAGTCATAATCCAAGAATGTTAATATCTTTAAGCCTTTGATATATTTTTCCAAATCTCTTTTCAGAAGAATTTCATTGTCTTTATTTTCTTTTTTTTGTTGTTGTCTTTTTGTTTTTTCAAGACAGGGTTTCTCTGTGTAGCTTTGCGCCTTTCCTGGAACTTGCTATGGAGACCAGGCTGGCCTCGAACTCACAGAGATCCACCTGCCTCTGCCTCCTGGGTGCTGGGATTAAAGGCGTGTGCCACCACCGCCTGGGCCATTGTCTTTATTTTCATTGGCCAAGTTAGAAGCAAGTCTATTCCATGTTATCCTGACATCAGAAATAAACACCAAGATTAAAAAATGGCTTTAGCAGTTTCATAAGGGAAATTATTTTACTGCTGTTTTTGTACATTTCTTTCTTTAGTGAGAAGGCTCAACTTTTTATTAGCTTATTAGTATTCTCTATAGTTTCTAAATTTTTAATCTCATGCCCGCATGAAAAAAATCCATATATATACATGATCACATATGAATTTTTTTTGTTAATGTAGTTAAATTATCAAAGTGAGGTGTTCAAATGGAGGAATTGAAAGGATAAGTCCAAAAACAGTTCTAAATTTTCTTCCCACACAACTTTGCTATCGCCTTAACCTCTTGGACAGGGCTATTCTACTCTCTGTTCACCTCCTTGTACTCATTGTTCTATAGGTGTTTTGGTGTTACCATATTGAAATGACCTATTTTATTTAGACAGATTTTTTTTAAGTGCTGTGCTTTTCAAACCATAGGGTTTTAGAAGGTTTTAGTTATTAACTTCATCACTCATAACTGTTGGGGTCCCTTCTCTTCCTCATAGCCCTACAGAGGCCTGACTTAACCTCACTTCAGATAACTGTTAGACACCTGTTCCTCCCTCCAGTAGGTTCATGGTTTGACTTCCATGTGACTGTTCACTTAAATTCATCAGTATTTTTAATGAGTGGCATAAAAAAAGTTGATGTAACTTTTAAAATATTTTGGGGGAATACATTAAAAATAATTTGTTCTAAATGCAGTCGATGTGTTGCTTGGGGAAGGAAGCATCTTGTGTTCTCAGATTTGCACAGTTTTTAGGGGCTGATTATTTACAATGATTGTAGAATCTGCTCTTTAAGACAGATTTCCCTAAAAGCTATTTATTGCATTCATAAATCTTTTAGAGTAATTATGCCCATCAGCCACATATGAATGGTGTACTTTTCAGGGGTCAGAAGTTCATATAAACATTCCAAGAAACCAGAGCTGCATGTTAATGGTTTGATTCTGAGCAGAAATGACCTGTCTGCATTTCAGGTCTGGCTGACCTAAAGACAGTTTACACTCTGGCTTTACACACATTCCACACTAGGTCTTCCCTGTACAGCCACAAAATTCAGAGCAGTGAACAATTCCGTGAGTGCTTTAGATTGGTTCTTTCAGAGAAAAACTTGCCACACAACTTTTGGTCTATTTTTCACAAGCAGCTTGTGAAAAAATGTAGACTTTAGATCAGGCACTAAACTACCTTAAAGTGATTCACTAAAGTTTAAAAAGCTTTGCTTTAATCACTGAGACTCCACTTGATTTTATTTTAAGATTTCTTTTTGTATAGTTAGGGTCTATGTAATCCTTGCTGGTCTGGAACTTGTGATGTAGACCAGGATGGCCTTGAATTCATAGAAATATGCCTGCTCTGCCTCCTGAAAGCTGGGACTAAAGGTGTGTGCCATCACACCCAGGTTTTGTTGTTGTTGTTGTTTTGTGTGTGTGTGTGTGTGTGTGTGTGTGTGTATGCTCTTAGGTGGATTAGGATTGGAGTTGGAATGAGAGAGGTAATTTGAGGGACAAGGTAAGACTGATACATGCCTCCTGCTCAACTCAGGCTGTGCATCATGTGTGTGTTTGTACCATTCTCTCCTGCAGACAGACTGACTCTGTCACACGCCTCAGAGTTCCTATTTTGTTGGAACAATTAGCCTGACATGGTCCATCTCTGTCTGATAACATCACCATCTTTTTTACTTTCTTCAACAAAGCAGTGCCAATAGTAGGGTTTGGACTAGAAAAGTGGAGAGAGGCTGGGCATGCCCTTCTAAAGTCACCGGCTCTAGATGACTTCAAAAGCCCTGACTCCTCCCATCTTCCTGTCCCACCATGTCTCAGGGCTGGATTTTCCTTAGTTGTATCCTCCATCCATGGCTGATGGAGCTCAAGGACCTTGTCTTCACATAGACACAACTATATAGCTCTGTTCAGAGTTGATCAGTTTCTTCTTATTCTTCTGAAGAGTATGTCCATTTTTATTTATTTTTGATTAAGGGTGGAGATGTTTTTCTGAATCCCTCCAGCAGACTTCCCATTAGTACAGTGGCCAGGATGCTGCTGAAGCATCAGAAGAAGCTGAGAAAGAAAAATAGGGCATTAGACCAAGAACAAATTGGGTAACCCTCATCAAGAAATCCAAAAGTTTCAGTTATGGAGCATTTTGGATTTCAGGTGTTTTGAAATCTTATTTCACTTTTCTTGATTAGGGATGCTTGACCAGTAAATTCTGTGTAAATAATAAAAAGAAATCCTTTTTTTAAAAAAGCAAAATCTAAAACAACTAAAATACTGCCAGTCCTAAGCATTTCAGACAAGAGCAATTAATTTACCCTCCATTGTCTTCAGTTAGTCATAAGTAGTCCAAGGTGAGCTGAGGCCTGACTTGGAGGGATGGCTGCTGTCAGAAAGGAAAAGAGTAGAGGGAAAGAATGGCCTCTAGGCAGACATCCCCAAATGTCTATGACAAATACGCATGCATGCATGCACGCACGCACACACATGTTTATTCTTTTAGTTAACCAACAAGTCATTTCTGTCTTTCCTTTTTATATTTTATTTTTGATACAAGTTTTTATGATAAGTATGTACCACCACATCTAGTTTTAGGTGATGTTGGTTATTAGACCCAGAACCTGGTTCATACTAGCAAGTTATTTGCCAACTGAGCTGTATCCCCAGTACCCTCCTCCATTAAAACAATCAAACAAAACCTCAAATCCCAAAGAATCTCATTGGCTTGCTAAATAACTTTGGAGCTATATCCTCCAGGCACATAAAAATACTAGGAGCCAATGAAATAGAAATGTAGAACTTGAAACAATTATATTTATTTGTGAGTGCCTGTGTGCTTGTTTATGTGTAAGAGTGCGCATGTGCCATAGCATGCATGTGGAGGTCAGGGAACAACCTTGGGCAGTGATTTTCACCTTTTGTCTTGTTTCTAAGACAGGATCTTTCTTGCTTGTCACCGGCTGAATACCCCAGGCTTTCTGACCTATAAGCTAAAAAGGGATTCTCTTTTCTCTTCTGCCTCCCCATCTCACCAGAGATGTGCTCTGATTACAGATGCATACCAGATCCGGCCGTTACATAGGTTCTGGGACTCTGAACTCAGGTCATCAGGCTTGCACAGAAAGTATTTTTACTCCCCTGATCCATGTCCCTGATCCAAATGTAAAACTTCAACAGAGCTGTAGATTAGCTCCTGTTTTGTCAAATGACACTTGCTAAGAATCAATGAACTCTGGCCAGAGAGGAAGGGTTGTGTCATGGGACGTGTAGTCTCCTGCCGCTGTCCTTCAGGGATACTAGCTCTCCAGACACCATAGGGTCCCTAAGATAAAGGGGCTTGCTAGCATGTAGCGTTGTGTGTGGGGGAGTGACTGCTAGTTAGAATAGGACCAATTCACTGGAGCTGGGCCTGCCTTTCCTTTATGGCTTAGATGGAGAGGGCGTTCCTGGTCCTGCTGCATCAGAGTGGACAACTGGGTATGTTTGAATGTAGGGCTTGTTCTCTTCCTGTTGGGTCTCACCAAGGCTGAAACACAGCTGTAGCAACATGGCCAGCAGGAGCCTTGTTGGCCAGACTGCCAGGGTTACCTCCAAGAGTAACATAACAGACCTGCTCAAGATTAATGAATACTGAGCTGTAAGTTTCTAGAGCTCTCTGGCCTAGACTCTTGGCAAGAAGTGGGTTGGGAAGTGGGCTCCAGGTCTGGAAGGGCATGTGTAGAACTCTCTGACCGGGATTTGTCTCTGGGGGTCTCAGTGAAACAAGGAGCAAGAGGTTTGGATTTCCTTGGAGTCCATGTCTGAATTCTGGACCTACTTGTGGAAAGCTGATTGACAAGGCTTTTGTACAAGGAATTTCTTGGAGTCTGAGGCATGTTGAAGCTGTCTGCAGAGAGCTTTAAGTGAGATGCTCCCAGCTATCCTCTAGACAACAGAAATGTTACCTTCAAGAGATAGGATTGTAGTCCTTTATGTTTGGTGGACAGTGTGAAGCTGGGCTCAGTGCTCACAGAAGATGCAGCCAGGACCTGCAGCTGTAATTTGAACAATTTGTCTTATGATGGAAATTGAGCTGATTTTCAGATAGGGCACCTTCCTTTTCTCTATGCTGTGGTGAGGTACAAGTTGATGCCCCTCAGGAAGATGGGGCTATAAGAGCTCCTAAGCCTCACCAGACGGTCCTGAAGCCAAGAAAGAAGATGTTCCTTGGAGACTTGAGGTACTACCACAGGCAGGAAAGGCTTGGTATCACTCGGGCTGCTCCTGGGACTCTTGGCTGTGCCTCAAGAGAGCTTTCTTGTGGTCTGCAAGGGGCTTGTCTACTTCATACCTGTTTGGTTGGCTGGGTAAAGTTTTGTTGATGTGGTCAGCTTGGCTATATGTGGAGCCTTCTAAAGAGCTTAGCTATCGATAGTCAAGCATTCAGCTAGGGGAACAGACCCATTTGCTAATGTAGAGCTGGTGTGAGCTGACGTGAGCCCCAGAGCCAGCGGTCTCCAGATGGAGCAGCAATGGGTGTTTCTCTAACATTTTGGTACACAAACACCCCTCATCTGCCAGCAGCTGGCATATCCTGCTGTTGGATATTGTGGATATGGGCCAAGGAGATCCTTGGTGAATGTTCAAGATGAAGTCAGAGAGGGGTCAGGGAAGCCTGGCAACAGCAAAGCAAAGTGAGGACAAGTCGAGGCAGCCCCACCAAGTTGCAGGATGTGGGCCAGTGGTTGGCAGAGACTCCAAGCAACTGCTGTTCTCTTTGGAACTGGAACACATGCACACCCCCAAACTCCACCCCAGAAGCTTTCCTTTGTAATATAGCAGGTGTTCAGGTAAGTGAGCCTCGGCACGTGAGAGCAAGCTGAACCAAGGCAAGGTGGATATAGGAGGTAGGAAGTTTAAAAGGTCAGTGCTCTGTCTTCTGAGACTCAGTTTCCCTACTAGAAATAGCAACCTAGTTTCAGTATTTGTAAGATCTGGCCAAGCTAGCTAGCTTTCTTCCTGCCTGTCTGCATTTATGCAGAAGGGTTTCATGTAGCCCATGCTAGGCCTTAAACTCGCTGCATGGCTGAGAATTAGCTTAACATTTTGATCTTCATGTTTCTACCTCTCAAATGCTAGGGTTATAGGCCTGTGTCACCATTCCAGGTTTATTTGGTGGTGGGAATGCCAGGGTTTTATGTATGCCAGGCAAACATTCTACCAGCTGAGCTGTTTCCCCAGTCCCTGTGGATAAGCATTTTATGCAGTGTTTTATTCTGGGGGCTGGATCAACAGGCCTCCTTTGAAACACCAGCCTTGGTCTTAGTCCAGATCTCTTCGTTTCCAAAGTGGAGACAGTTTAGGGAGCCTTAGCTGAGGCCTGTATCTCAAGAACAGTGCAGAGACCTGTCTTGTGTGGGTAGCCTCTGCTTGCGTGGGCAGCCTCTGCCGAGAACGCTGGCAGGCCCCATGTAGGGTATGTGTGCACCTCTGAAATCTTAACTAGTTAGTGCAGGCCCCCTCACATAGCTTTTGAATTAGTCTCTCAACAAAGAAAGAGATCAGGCTTTGGAAGAGGCCTGGCCTCCTCCCTCATCAGCCCCCAGCCACCTTGTTACAGATGTGGCTTCTTCAGTTCCAGCTCCTCACACAGAGCCTTGAGCTTCCTCCCTGCCACATTCAGTTTGCAATCCTTCACTCGGCCAAAGAAGCAAAGTCTGTTTTCCACATTGGAAATCTAGAGGCGATTCAGGAAAGGTAGGCAAGAAAGCTGCTTCACGGGTTATAAAACGTGAGCCTGGGTTTCTCTTGCCACGTGATTCATTTCTCTGCCACCATTCTCCAGCAGGACCAAAATACAGGTCTAGATATGCTTATATTGAACATTCTAATTGTACAAAGCTACAGGCAGGGGATTTATAGGGAAACCTTTTCTCCTAGGTTTTAAAAAGAGAATACGGGGATGTCATTCAGTGACTTATAGCTTGATAGTAGAGTACATGCTTAGAATGTAGGAGACCTTGGGCTTGATTCTCAGTGTGATTGGTATACACACACACACACACACACACACACACACACACACACACACTTTGGGGAGTACTTAGTTTTGTAGAACAAAAAAGGTGAAGCATATGTGAGCTAATTTCCAAGGTGTGTTTCATACCTTTCCTATGGCAAGATACAGTGTGCAGTTGAGTGAACTCTCAGAAATAGGTAGTGATCAGTCTCCTCCCCACCCCCAATCCCTGGGCAGGCCAGCCCCTGGTGGACAGAGGGCCATGGTGGTGCTTTATCCATGTGCAGTACTTCAGGAAACCAGTAGGTGGGAGTCAGGGACAAAAGCTAGACTGTCTAAAGGCTGAGGACTAGGGATCAGATCATGGGTTTTATAAGAGAAAATAATCTGGATTTTTGTTTTTCCTTCTTCCAGTGAGGCTGCTGAGCAGTGGATCTGGATCAGCCGAAAGCAAGACTCTTTTCTCATTTTCCTTAGAAACCAGTGGACAAACAGCTGGCAGGGAAGGCTCCATTGTGGGGCTGGGGAAGGAGAGACAGGCTGCCTAGGCCTGGGCCTGGGAGCATAGATTTGACCTTTCCCTTGTTAGTAGCAAGAAAGCCTCTCCAGGCTCCTTGACCCTTGTTCCTTTCACCAGGGCACAGGAGGATGGCTCTCCACATTCCAGGGGCATTTCCAGGGCCACGTGGTATCTGTCAGCCCTGCCCTAGAAACACTCGTTTTGCCTTGGGGGATTATGAACACAATTTTCCTGGCGGGATAACCAACATTGGAGGGACTCTCAGTTATTGCAGATTTAACAGTTGTACTTTTTTTCTCCCTGGGTTTTTATTGCTGCCCCCTCCTCCCTAAGCAAGTAAATTCTAGCAATCTGGATCCTTTCAGGACCTGACCAAAAGAGACCGTTTCAGCCCCCAGGAACCAGTGTTTATAAATGGCCAAGAATGTACAAACACTGATGAAATGGCAAATAAATCTTGCCCTCTGAGTTTCCTGCCTCAGGCCCAGGGGACGTGGTAGAGGATGTTGCCAGGTTAGCATGACTTGAGGTCTAAGCATGTAGACATCCACTTACCCTCAGCCCGCAAAGAAGGCCTGTCAGATACACTGCTCAGAGCCTTCTGCCCCCTCAGCACTGCTGTGGCTGACAGGCCAGCCGCAGGAATTCCTTCTCCCAGTCCTAAGTTCTTTGAGGAACTTCTGGAATTGGTTTTCTTATTTTATACTACTCCAGGTGTGGTCCTGGGACCAGCCATGTGAATATCTCCCTGGAAGCTTGTTAGCAATTAAATGGAAGCTCCATTCCTGCTGTGCTGGTCAGAGTTGGCATTTTCAGTACAAGTCCCTTCAACCAAGATGGGGCAGCTTAGTCCTAACCCAGAGGTTTGCGAACTCTGGCCTATATTTGGCCTATTGTGTGTTTATTATGCCTTTGGATCAGCTAAGAATGATTTTCACATTTTAATAACTGAAGAAAAATTCACAAGAATACCTTATGATGTGTAAATGATAAAAAAAATCATATTTCTGCATCTAAAAATAAAGTTTTACCAAAACTTATCCACACTAGGCTGTGACCACCTTCATGGTAAAAATAGCAGTCAAAAATGGTGAGGACTGCTTAGCTCACTGGGCTACAAATATTTAGCATTTGTCTCTTGTCCTGACTTATTGTGGAGGTGGGTTCTCCAAGCTTGTGTATTATGGGGACATTGGTGGGTGATAGTGGTGACCAGGATGCAAACTTATAGTCAGGACTTTCTCCCCTGAGGTCATCCCTCCCTGTACCCTCTTGTCACAGCATGGGGTCCCTGTTTGCTTGGGCACAGCCTGTGTCTGACTGATGGTAGCTTTGGGGGTATCCTTATAACTGTCACCATGGCCCAAATGTCCTAACAGCTGTCACCATGGCCCAGAGCTGAGCCCTGTCCAGGATGCAGATGGTGGGTTGGTGGATAGTTCTGCCCTATAACATGCTACTGGCTCTTGGTAGTTGGTATGAGTCAGTACTGTTTGTCAGAATGTATTTATGGACTTATCTGATTCATTGAAGTCTGTGAAACGCCCCCCGCCCCCCGAAGGCATCCTTGATCAGGATGGCCTTTAGGGTGGGTGTGGTGCAGCTGGGGTTCGCCTGCAGTACTGTGAGGGAGCTCTGGCTGAGCTCCTGGAGGTTCCTGAAGTTGTAGATGCATAAGTTGCTGTGTTGACGCATCTCACTCATCCCCACCCCGTCCTTCTTGCCGGCCACATGTACATGCTCTGCTCCAGATCCTTTGGAGTGCTATTTTTTGGATTTGCGGTTGAAGTGCAGTAAGTGCCGTGAAGTAGAACATGCTTTGGTGTTTTTAACAAAACAGGTAAAGACTCAGGCAAGAACCGCTGCTTGGGGACATATGTAAGTGGCAAGAATTTAGCTCAGCTCCTCTGCTTTTCTCCCTCTCCTTCCCTCTCTACCCCTGCCCCTAGTCATCACTCGTGAGCTGAGTTAATATTGGCTCTGGTTTTGCCTCTTTTCTGCAAACAGGGCATCAAACCCTTATTTTCTCTTAAATAGAATATTAGTCTTTGCTTGTCTCAGTATTTGAGCCTCGTTCTTTCATTCTGAGAATGCTTAAATCTCTTCTGTGTAGCAAGAATTGTACTGGGCGTGAAAGTGAAAAGAAGTGAGTCAGAAATACGATGCACTTCCTACAGTCCGGCGCAGTAGAGCCTTGTCCACCATCAGCTATAGATGCCATGGGCTGGAAATCTCAGGTCTGGGGAGGAGAGTTCTAACCAGCATTGGAGGACTTAGGATGTACCAGGAAGGTGCTGAGGAGGAGTTGTCAGGGGAGCTTTCTGCCCTGATGCATCTGAGCCACCTCTCCTAGGGGTGGGGGTTAGGTCAGTCGGTCGATGAGAAGTAGCTTCGTACCATTTCATTTCTGACTCATCTCCTAGCAGAAGTAAAGGCAGGCACTGAGCTCCTCAGTGGAAAGTACGAGTTTCCCTTATTCTCGGGGAGTGGGACTCTGCCTCCAAATCAGCTCCCCAGTCTCTGCACACCTTTATTACATACTGGAAAAGAATTCTTTTATCTACTCAGGGCAGGAAGTACATTTCATTTGTCTTGGTGCAGAGAAAGTGTTTGCTTACCTAATGAGTTTCTTCGTTTGACTTTCTCAGGTTCCTAGAAAATAATTTTTTTTTTTTTTTTTTGAAAAAGTCCTCTCTACCCCTGCGTGCTTCTCACACTGTATTGAGGTCTGGGCAGGGAAAACAGGATTGGTTAGGGGTGGAGGGTCCTGGACCACAGTGGCACTAGGCTAGAGTGAAGGGAGGGATCCAGAGCTCATAGCAGGGCAGTGAGCGTGCTTTTTCCTTCTGGCCTCTGATCTGGGTGTGTCTGCAGCAGGAATTTACTCCTCCCTTCATGCCAGCTGCCTGCTAGAGCCCTCCTCCCCTGGCCTCTGATCTGTGACTACGCTGCTAGCCTTATTTGTGTCCTGTTTTTCTGGCTTTGCTTGTGGACTGTGGTGAACATTGATGCCATCTATGTTGAGGGGGCTGTTGACACCCACTGGAGTCTTTTCTTCATGCTGGGATTTCCAGGAAAGACACAGGAAGGCCTAGCAGTCACATGATGTGTGTCTGCAAGTCATTCACAACAGACAGCTGAGTGCAGAGCCTTTGTATGTAACCACCATTCCCACTGCACCCACATCAAAGATCACTTTCATAATCAGTCATAGCCAAAGGCCACACATTAAGGGTTGGGCAAGGGAGAAAAGCTGTTTTCGGGGGGAGCTCTCAAAGGAGATGTCAAAGTATGAGGAGAGGAGGGGTATTGGCATCTGGGGAGTACTAGAGGGGACCCTGGAAAGCCAGCATATGTGACCCACCAATGGGAAAACACACAGTTCTCCCTGTCCTCCAAGCTTTCTAGACTCCTCCTTACCTGGAGCTACACCCCAAGTCTCATGAAAGCTCACCCTTTCTATCTCCCTGCTTTGTAAGGTGCCCTCCAGAGGTGAGGATAGCCAGGAAGCAGTCCTGAGACTTCACAGAAGCAGTAACCCCTGGTGTGATATGTGACCTCCAGGGAACCCAATGGTGGTGGCTCACAGCCCAGAGCAGCACTCCCTGAGGGAGCCAGTAGTAAAGGTCTCAAGGTTGTAACAGTTGATCTCTGGTGGATAGTGCCAGCAGTGCCAAGGACAGCAGACAGCCTACCTAAGCCTGGCACACCTCGGAGCCCAGAACTGGATCTGGAGCTGGTTCTAAATCTGTCCTTTTCGGAAATCCAGGCTTTCCTTGGGGCACAGCCCATGGCCCATCTGTGAGAGGGGTAGGTGTGGACTTCAGGGAGGGTGTGTATGTGTGTGCGTGTCTGTGTCTGTGTGTGTGTCTGTGTGTGGGAACCAGCAAGCTCCTCTGGGAGTAGTGCTTATTTTTAGTTGTCTCCCTAGTCCCAAATAAACTGAGAGCAGCTGGGAGCCTGTGGGTAAATGCAGAATGAAGCAGAGACAGGAAATCGGGGGCTCTTGGTAATGAGTTCCAGCCACGCCAGAAAGGAGAAGCCAGACAAGGCATTTTCTTCCGGACTGTTTCCCTCTGGCAGGCTCTGGTATTATCACTGAGAAGGTTCCCATTGCCCATGTGTGAGTGAGTGTATGCGTTCAAGTGTGTTTACAACTCCTGCCTCCCCTTTTGATGAGGTTTGATTGCTCTGAAGAACTCTGAAGTCAGTCTTGGTCTGTGTGTGTGTGTGTGTGTCCGTGTGTCTGTGTGCCTGCCTGCCTGCCTCCTGTGGGGGCGGTGGGGGAGGACCATGGAGCAGCACCGTCAAGTCTGAGTCTTGTGTATCTGAGCCTGTTTAGGGAAAGAAAGGCTATAGGACACAGGCCAGGGAAGTAGTAGGGAAACTGGAACACAGCTTGCTGTTCTTGCGGGGGAGGGGGCAGAGGCAGGGAGGAGGAGAGGGCTTGAGCTCTAGCCAGAATAAAGGGCTTTTTCTCAACCAAGGACTCTAACTGCTGACATGGGTACCCAGCATGGATGGGGACATTGATGTTTACAAGCATTTCTCGTGGCTGAAGAGGGTAAGTGACTGGCTGCTTTGTCTGGGTCTCTCTGGAAATGAGTAAGGAGAGAGACACTTTGGGGTGTTTTGGCCGTGTGTGTGTGTGTGTGTGTGTGTGTGTGTGTGTGTGTGTGTGTGATGGGGGAGGCATTTGTCCAGTGAACCCTGTTGTGGCCAAGTTCTTCATGAGAATCTAATTATAGACACCAAGGGAGAAAACAGGCAGCTGCCTTTGTTTCTGCCCTGACAGCCTAGTGAATGAGCCTCTGTACTGAAAGGCAAGAATAGAGTGAGGAGAGTTAAGTTATTTTAACTTGGGCTCTTAAGCATTCAGGATCTCCATACACCGTGGTCTGAAAATTCTGTCCACTGTTTGGATTCCAGGACACAGAGAGGAAGCTGCTACTGTCTTAAATGCCTCAATTCGGAAGTTGTTTAACTCAGTCTCAGGACTGATGTTATCCGGAGCAGAGGGTATATTTGTTGCCAGCCCAGTGAGCTTCTGTGTTTCCGGAGGAAGGCTCCAGGGTAGTTCTCTTTGCAGTGTTCTGAAGCCCAGGATTTCATTTGCACGTTGTTCATGCAATTTCTTAGGGCATGGACATTTGTGTAGAGTGTGAGTGAGGAATGAATGAACCAAGGGGGCCAGACGGGCTTTGTACTCAGAACTTTAGTGTTCTTCTCATGTAAGATGGCCTCACATTCATTTCGTATTGAGAAATTCTAGGCTGAATGTGTTTGAGAGGGAGGAAGGGCAGGAGCACCTGACAGATAAGAGGTTTGACATTGTAACTGCAGAAGGACAGGAAGTGTCCTGCTTGGAAGGGACACATAGAACTTGACTGTCAGCTTCCAGGCACTGGGCTGGCTGGCTTTTTGTGTGTATCCTCTGTAGCTGCAGTGCTTCCTTAGCAAATATTGAGCTCTTGGTACTGTGTGTACCGCAGTGAGCAAAGCTGAGCCAACCTGAGAGGGAACAGGAGGCCTCACAGTCCTAGGAAACCAATGTCAAACTATAAGCATGCAGTAAGGAAGGCTCAGGAGGGATGTTGATGATTGAAGAAGAGGGTCAGGAGCCCTATTTGAGGAAATAGTACTTCATGGAAACCTGAAAGAATAATAGGACTGAGTCAGGTGGAATATGGGATGAGAAGCATTCCAGGCCAAAGCCAGGGTGGGTGGTGCGTGTGCAAAGGTCCTAAGGCAGGAGAGTCGGGAGGGTTTCAAGACAGAGAGAGCCATTGTTGCTGGACTCAGTCATGGTGGGTAGAGGCAGACAGATGCCAGATCACATAGAACAGTGAAGGCCACGTAGGGGCAGTAGGTGACAGTGGTTTGTAACGACTAGGTTTGTAGTGAGGAAGCAACATGGGATCTATTGTGGGGTCTAATTTATATTTTAAGAAAATCCCTGTAACTGTGATGTGGTGTGTAGTAAGCTGTGTTGGGAAACTGAGGCATCTGAGACATGATTAGAGAGTTGGATGGCCTATAGGAGTCAGCTAGTACCAGACTTCATTTAGTAAAACCCAAGACAGGCCAAGGACATTGTGAGTGCTGGTTAGTTAGTGGTCAGGCAGCCTGGTCTTGAGCCATTTTCTCTGTCTCTTGGTCCTGCTCCTTCCTCAGTTTTGGCAAATACGCAGAAAATGATTGGTTCAGAATGCAATAGAAATCCTGACTGTACTCAGCCTTTGCTTTGCAGCAAGTAGGGCGTCTCAGCTACCAGAGAGCATGCTGAGACACCTGGACCTTCTGGTAAAGGTCAGCACCATCCTAAGCTTTTAAAAAGCTGTGCTAGGGAGATCCTGGAGGGAACTAGGAAAAAGCGTACTTCTCAACACTTAGTCTTTGTGTCCTCGTTTCCAAAAGGAAGCTTTTAACTAAGAGGGTCTACAAGTCACCATATGCCTGGTATAGGAACTGTAATCATAGCCTTGCACAGATGCTGTGGCGGGTCCTTGGACAGAGGTTCTGTCTGTAGGTACCAATTCTGCCCACAAGGCAACGTGAGAAGGTTCTGTCTCTTCCAAGATCCAGGATGTGAGCTCTGATAGACTCTCCGAGCCAGACAACAACTTTAGAACCCCACAGAACCCATAGCAAATATATTTTCTCTGCTTTTAGGATTTTAAGAGTTATTAACAACAGTAAATCAAACATCAAATATTGGATGTGTCATAGGTAAAATATATTTTGTAGTGGTGGGTTCCCTTCTTTACCCCAAATCCTTGGGCCAGGTTTTTTAATCTCCCCAAACCAGAAGATGCTGCTTCTGTCTGTAGCTGTGAGCCTCTGGGACTCATCTTCAGTCTGGAAGAGGAAATGCAGCCTCCTCAGCTTCTTCTGCCTTTGGTTCCAATCTATACCTTTTTCATTTAATTCTTTAGTAACCTTCAAGTATATATTTCCTGGTTTTTTAAAATATTTTTTAATTTTTATTTTTTAAGCTTTATCTCGGCTGTCCTTTTCTCTAATTCCCACCTTCTCTGCCTGATTCCATTAGGCCCCTTGTTTGCAGCCATCCCTTTACTGATCTAGTCCTTCTAGGGGCCCTCCAGACCATGTGTTCACCACTCCCCACCTACCTTCTCATGTGCTTATGCAGAAAACAGCTTTCTCTGAGCTTACGATTTTGAAGGTAGAAACACTGTCTGTCTCTTTCATTCTTTCTATGCATAAGAGGTAGGTTCTAGAACAAGAGGTTCCTGTATAAATGGTGAGCTAGTGCACATAGTGGGAGCCTTGCTCTTTGACTTAAGACAAGAGGGTAATGTCTTACAGGTGTCAGCTAGTACTAATCCCTCATTTACCAAGCCCAAGAGAAGTCAGAACAAAGAGGGGCTCTGTGATGAGGGGGGAGCAAGCTGGAAGAAAGTATTTACGTGGAAAATAAACATCACTTTGGGGCCTTTGAGCGATGACAGAGTGGTGTGTACTGTTGTAGTTACAGGCATAGAGTTGGAGTGAGGTCTGGATTTGAATCTTGGCTTTGCCACATTTACCAGGTATGTGATCTTAGGTTGTTATACTCAAAAGCCTGAACCTGTTTTTAATCTATAAAATAAGGAGGCTTATACTAGTGTTTTCTACACAGGTCTTTTTAAGGACCAAGTAAAGTTAATGCTTATAAAATGGTTAGCATAGTGCCAATTGTGTATAGGAAGCATTCAGCAGCATGCTTATGGTTAACTGCTCAAGTTATTAGTAGGAAAGAGAAGCTGAAAAAGGAGCAGGTGAGAATGGACTGCTTCTTCTTAGAAGTGCATGCTAGGCCATTGACTCCTCAAGCTCTAGACTTCTTCTCATGTTCCAGATCAAGGTTTCAAACCAAGCAAACTGAAGACTTAGAAGAGGTGGCTGCAACCTGTCCCAGCATATCCATCCAGAGGCCCATTGACTGCTGGCTGCTCAGCTGATCTCTGGTTGCCAAGTAGAAACTGCTGGGGGCTCACCCTCTAGTTCATTCTTTGAGCAGATAAAACCTAAGCACTAGGTAACTCCTGCTACAAGTACCCAGAGGCCCTCATCTTTTCCTGCTGTCTAGTTCCTGACTCACCAACATTTTCTCCATGTCATGCACTGAGATCAGTAGATCCAACCCACATAACCATGAAGCAGTCTCTGAAGAAGGCTCCTAGCAGTATCTGTAATAGCAGCCCTCTGCTCCCTGAGCAGGAGTTAATTTTCCCGGGAAGAGAACTAAACAGTGGTGTTTTTGAAAAGGTATCCAAACAGCAGTGTCTTCACATTGCCACCTGGCTTCAGCACTTAGAGTCTGCAAGAAAATTTCCACCCTACAATCATTCACAAAACAGAGCCACCTGAGTTTACCATGCAGTTTTCCTTAGTTCTGTAGTAAAATGTGAATATATTTAAGCTGCAAACATAAAATCTTATTCTATGCCATTGGAAACTCAAATGGTTGATCTAGTAGCCTGGCCACTTGGGTCAGAAGAGCTTCAAAGACAGACAGACACTGTATCTGACTCCTTTTCATTCATTTAATCTATAATGGTCATTAGAGAAGTAACCAGCAGCTCCTGTGATAGACCACTTCTACTGGTTAACAGCACAGACCCTGGGTCCAGGCTCCTTGCATTCATATCTTACCTTTTGGGCACATTGGACAATGTGTATAACTTCCCTGGAACTCCACTTCCCTGACTGTAAAATAGAAACAATAATTCTTAGAATACACATCGTAAATATTTGTTGTGGGATGATCAACATCATTTGACAACCTCTGGTTACTTCAGAGCCACATGCCTAATCCTTGACTCTGAGTAGGTTTCCCAAACCTGTGCAGTGGGCAGTAATGTGCAGTTTCTCAAAGACTCCTGCTCAGTTTCCTACAGGTACCACCAGTTTGTAGCCAACACACCCAATATGTCTGCCTACTGAGCTACCTGGTATAGTTTAGGAGGTAGAATTTGACCATCTCTGACCCTTTGTACCCATGACTTCTGTCTCCATGATGAGAGACAACTGTCCCCTTTACTCCATGGAATCTTGTGACGTGGCATCTTGCCAGGGTCTTTGGTTGAGTAGCTTGTGGGGCCCTCAAAGCAGCATAGGCATTGGTAGTTTTGATGACTGGCAGCAGCCCTTAGGCATCCCGTGACTCAACTCTGCACTCCTGGCCCATCTACTGTGGCAATGTGTTTTCCCTTTGACTCTGACTTTGCACTCTATTCTCAACTGATGTCATTACTGACTTCATGGGGACAGGGTGAGGGGCAAATTTAGATGAATTTTTCATCTTCCTTCACAAAGTATAACCATGTTCACAGCTGTTACTTCTGAACTTCCTTCTCTTTCATGGGGCTGGGGTCTTCTCTCTTAGCCAGGGCTGTTCCAGTGTCTAGTCAGTCTTTTTTACCCCATCCTGTTTCAACTCTTCCTAGTCTTCTATCATTGGCTCCCTGTCTATTCCATTGTTCTTGGAGGAAAAAAAGTTTCTTTTTAGTTCTCATGGAAAAAACAAAACTATCTTTGTCTCTGTACTTGCACCTTCTAATTCACCTTCCTCTTATCAGGGTTCTTGGAGGAGTTAAAAACTTACTGTCTATCCTCCTCCTTCCCTGCCCTTCCTGAGCACACTTTCTTTGTCCCTGCAGTCACCTTTAAAATTCTCCTCTGCAATGTCCTTGCTATGTGTACTTCGTAAGCAACCTTTCTTATCTATTTCCTCCTGAATTTGTTGCCACTTTTTGAAGTCTCATGTAGCCCAAGCTGGTCCTTAACTAAATACTGAGGATGACTTTGAACTTCTGATCATCCTGCTACTACTTCCTGAGTGCTGAGATTATAGGTGTGGACCACCATACCCTGTTTATGCAGTGCTGAGGATTGAGCCTAGAGCTGTGTGCATGCTAGGTGAGCATCTACCAACTGACCTACAGTTCAGCCCCCCTCCTTCACCCACTTGAGGATCTTGTAGGGTCACTGGCCTTTCTATAAAACACTAGCTGTATAAGAGGTACCAGTCAATTAGCTCTAGTGCCTCCACATAGCTAAATCACAGCATTCATTCCACCTCCAACTCCCAAAACTTAGTGATGCTGCCCTGTGTCTGATGGCGTTTTCAGTAATCAGTCACTGTGTCTATTAGAACTGGTAAGATGAGGAAATTCTTCAGAGAGTCTCATCTTCTTCCCTTCCTCCTGGTTGTAGCATCACTCTTTCTTGGCTGTTGGCACAAATGTACAAATACCACTGCTACAGTTCAGTGCTTTAAGCTCCTTATGTATCCAGCCACCTATAATAGATGTTTAGCAGTAGCTAGAGCTGAGCCATTTTCATAATTTGGGGAAGAGATATGCATGTTGCCAGGAGGATGATCTCGGAGCCTCACTCCACCCGTTGCTTGGAAAGCTTATGGAATTCAGAATGTCTGAAGGATAGTAATTAATCATGGTCTCAAAGATAGCCTCTCTGTCTTGGGAAGGCTATTTGCAAGGGTGATGTTGTTCCATAAGAAGTCTTTTATAGCTTTCAGACTTAATCCTGGAAATGGGGCCTCCTCTATAAAGTCTCTTCTGCCTTTTAAAGGTAAAAGTCTATTCATCTCCTCACTATGTCCTTGCTATTGATGTACACACATTACTTTCTCTGATAGTATTTATTATACCTGCTAAGAAGTTCAGTAATATCTTAGTCATTGAATAAATGAATGAGTGAAGTATGATGACACAAATGTTGGTTAACCAAGAAGCTATTTAATTCATTATTTGTGGACTCTGTTTGGTTTCCTAAAGGTGGGTATTTAGATCACTGGATGATGAGAAACTGACCAGCAACACTCACCCTTCCAGTGTATGTAATTGAAACCTAGTGGAGGAGGGTAGAGGGTTCTCCTCCTCTTAGCAGCCATTAATTGCCACCCATGGTTTAAGGGTGGGGTCTTGTGGGATTTCCCCTGCTCACATTGAGATGTCAACTGGTGGTGTTACTGGTTAGGTCTTGTTTGGCAGCTATATTGTTAAGATTTCATGGTGCAACCCCATGCCATATGTATCAGAGTCTGTCTCTTAGCAGACGTCCTGGTCCCCTTTGTCTTGCGATCTTTCCACTCCTTCTTCTATGTACCCTGAGTCTTAGATGTAGAGGTCGTGTTGTAGATATATCAGTTGGGGATGGGCACCACACAGTCAGTTGTTCTTGCTGTTTGAACAGTTGTGAATTTCTCTGGTTGCTGTACAAAGAAGTTTCTTTGATAAAGGAAGAGAGCTACTCTTACCTATCGGTATAAAGGTAGATTTTTAGGATATAGTTGGGAATTATATTGGCTTAGAAAATTGACAGTAGTAGGTTTTTCTCTTGGTTCTATGGCCTCAGCAGCTGGCCAGGTTTCAGTACCAGGCAGGCATTCCCTAAGGTCTATATTTTCTATTTTTAAAGGCTTGCATGGAGTGATTGTATTTGGTACCTTTCTTTATTTTTTTCTCTGACAAAATACCTGTTACAAGCCATTGGAGGATGGAAGAACTTGTCTTGGCTCACAGTTTGAGGGTGTCATCCATCATGGCAGTAGGAGAATGACATAGCTGGAAACACTGCATCTACAGTCAGGAAGCAAAGAGAGATGAGTGTTGTCTATAATGATTACAGTTAGAATGTCAGTAGCTGCCAATAACTAGTCACAAATGCCTGAATTGGGGGGCCCGGGGAGATGGCTCAGTGGCTAATCAGGCTGTCAATGAAAGCTTGAGGACTTGAGATCAAGTTCCAAGAACTCACATAAAAAGCCCCTTTCTACTTTTTAGTCTGTCTGGGACCCCCAGCCCATGGGATGGTGCTGCCCACAGTTAGGGTGGGTCTTTCTTCCTCAGTTAACCCATTCTGGGAACTCCATCACAGACATGCCAGAGATGTGTCTCCAGAGTGATTCTATTCCCTGTGGAACTGATGGCATTAATCATTCCAGTGGTGCTTTTGAGCTTCAGCTGTAGTTTTAGTGGCTTTGACATTTCTCCTGAAGCCCTATGCCTAGCACTTGTGCCTCACTGACACTTGGTCTTTGGAATTTGACATGCCCTCATGTCTAGGCAGCCTGGAAGTAATAACTTTTTTTTTTTTTTTTAACTTTCACATTCATCTAAAAGCATAAGTTATCTAAGTGGCTAATGAAGAAAGAATCAAGCATAGTAGTACATGCTTGTAATTCCAGCATTCAGGAAGATGAGGCAGGAGGATCAGAAGTTCAAGGCCAGCCTAGGACTATACAGCAAGACTTTATCTCAGTAAAGGGAAAAAAAAAAAAAAAGAATTTCAAGAAAGTGCCCAGTGTGATATACTCAAAACCCCAGCGTATTTACAAAGTGCATTGATATAAATAAAAATAGTCTGACCAGTAGGAACAGTGTGTGCTCTATAACAAAAATCTTGGAACTAGACTCCAGGGCTTATAAGAAGTTCTGAAGGAAATGGACCCTATCTTGCTAAGCCTAAAGACCTTGATACTTCATATCAAAAAAAGAGGACAGATGTACTCTAACAACCTTAAAGCAGTAGCTTTGAAAAGCAGCTTTTGGCTCTGAAAGTGACATGATGGCCAGAGCTATTGTTAGGGGTCTATCTTAGGGTTTCCCCAAACTCTTTAGTGTTTTCCTGCATACCAGTGATACTTCATTATGGCATGTTTCTTGCTGGATTTGATCTGGAACCTACTCTGTCACCAAGTTCAGTCAAGTTCAGCACTGACAGTAGTCTCCTGGATGTGTCAATCAAGGAATGATGAAGAACTGCTCTCACCCAGCATCCCAGAGAATGTACCAGAGTATGTATCTACTGAAGGCTGTCCTCTCCCGGTAAATACTGGACTGGTTATAGCAGCCATGTTCTTGGGATTCTGTTTTGCCCCAGCCATGTCATCAAGCACTCAAATGCTGCCCAGAACTCCATAAAGAGCTGTGCATAACTAGCTATCCCTTCCTTGGTCAGGATTCAGTAGAGGTGGCAGGCTAGGAACAAGCAAACATGGAATCTGATGAGCCACTATGGTTAGTGATGGCTTTTAAGAGGCTTCTGGGGATGGATTTAGCTAGCCTAATGTCTAAATTGGAACAGAGTGAAATGTGGGGCGTTTACCCACCACCCCCACAGTTCCCCAGAGTTTTCTTGAGTGCGAGCAACAGGAAATATTAGATAGAAGGATTTATTGCGGAGAATCTTGCGGAGATAAACAGATAGAAAATAAAGGATAGCCTCGAGAGGGCCTGGAACCTATTCCAATGGGGCCGACTGTCTCTGCCCCAGGGTTTTTATAGAGACGCCAAGGGGTGGAGCAAAAGACCTCCTCCCCCAGCACAGCCAAGTGCAGACCATCCCAGACACCTGCACTCAGGCCCGTGGTCCAATCATCCTCTATGCGGACCTGCTGGGTAAAGCCACGAGGAACCCAAGAACGGGCTCCCACAGTGAAACTCAGATTTTTTTTTTTTTTTGAAGTGTGCTAGAGGCTAGAAGATGATGTTGTTAGATGTCTTGCTCTCTGTTTGATTCATCCACCTTGTTCCCTTGAGGTGGCATCCTCACTGAACATGGAGCTCATAGGCTTTATCTAGGCTGGTAGCCAGCAAGCTCCAACAATTTTCCTGTCTCCATTCCACTTTTGCCTCTGAGAGCTAGGGTTGTAGGTATGTGCTCAGTCTTTCCTCGCTTTTTATATGAGTTCTGGGGATTTGAACTCAGGCCCTCATGTTTTCATGGAAAACTGGATTTCCACGAACCATTCCCTAGCCCCTCAAATTTAGGCTTTTATGATTATTGAAATTCTTTCTGTATTCATTATACACATGTATGTAGCACAGAGTACTTAGAGTGCACAGCAAAATAATTGTAAAAAGGAAAAACTTGTGGCTATGAAGATCTGACTCAAACCACAGGCACCTTTTTGGGGCAGTGGAAAAGTGAACATGCCTTCAGCTGTGTGTGCCAAAGGTGTGACTCCAGTCCTGTTGGCCAACAGTGCATTTTGTGTGGTCAGTCAGGCTCTTCTTATTTTTCCAGCCTGAAAACATTTTGGTTATTGTTCTGTGTGTTGTTTGCACAGATCTATATAGATACTTCTTAGATATACTGATCAGAAATACTGCCTCTTGTTCTCTTGAACAAAATGGGGGAGTTAATTAAAACTCTCAGGAGTTGGCCGGGCGGTGGTGGCGCACGCCTTTAATCCCAGCACTCGGGAGGCAGAGACAGGCGGATCTCTGTGAGTTCGAGGCCAGCCTGGGCTACCAAGTGAGTTCCAGGAAAGGCGCAAAGCTACACAGAGAAACCCTGTCTCGAAAAACCAAAAAAAAAAAAACAAAAAAACAAAAAAAACAAAAAACAAACAAACAAAAAAAACAAAAAAACTCTCAGGAGTGGGAATTAACTGCTTCTAACTGAACCTTGGTCTCTGGGCTTAGACAAAGCCATGTAAATTACTTCCATATCCTTTTGGGCATTCAAAGGCTGTTTGTAACACTAGGAATTACGAAAGCATCCTGCTTTGAAAAGCATTGTGTACTTCTAGTCTCACAAATTTTTATGTATGTAGACCTAGCTAGTCCTCACTGCTGCTCTGTGGGCAATCGTGTGTAGATGTAGTTTTCCTGCCTGGCCCACAGTCAGGGCAAATCTCTCTCACCTGCCAGTCCCACAGCCACTCAGACCTGACCAAGTAAACACAGAGACTTATATTGCTTACAAACTATATGGCCGTGGCAGGCTTCTTGCTAACTGTTCTTATATCTTAAATTAATTCATTTCCATAAATCTATACCTTGCCACATGGGTTGTGGCTTACCAGGATCTTCAATCGTGTTTTTAACGGAATGAACTGGATGCCTGAGATGAGGTGACCTGCCTGAGGTGGCAACCTGGCTCTTCAAACTTTTGGTTTGTCCTCTGGCAGCTCAGGGGGATGCTGTAGAAACTCTGTAAATGAATGTTGAAGCCCCCAGCAACATATTAGGGTTCCTCTGCCTTGAAGTCCAGTTGGATAATGAATGGGGCCCAGAGAACCTGCAGCTTTGAGTCTCCCAGCTCCCAGACCTGTGAACAGCTGTGTGGGACCTATACATTCTTTCAACATAGCCTCTTAAATAGGTAGGCTTACATTCTTATTTACCTATCACTGCACACATCCCATTTCTTCTTTACCTTTTGGACTTCAGTTTCTGTTTATTTCATGTTTTCTTTTATATTCTTTTTCCTTATCCCACCCCACCCTAGTACATGCCCCTGGGTCAGTTTATTCTTGTATTCATCTCTTGTCTTCACCTTCCTGGAGGCAGACAGGTGGTGGATAGAAAGCCACACACAAAGGAGACTCACTGCCCTTTTAATCACAGCACATCCCACACAGACACACCCTGAGCCACACATTAGCCCTTGATATCATAATCCTAGTATCATAGTTTTAACTATAGTCAGTTTAGAACTGACTGCCTGGTTTTAAAAATTGCCAGTCTAAGCAAATCAAGCAAGGGAAGGCAGAATACCTTTGTAATTCAGTACTATATGCAAATTGCAGGAATTCTTTCCTGTAATCTGTTTCTAGAGGAATAAACTTCAGTGATCATGCTGAGACAAGGCTTTTTGGTCACAAATAACAGAAACTCAGTTTGATCTAGTTCAAGCCCAGATAGGACTAACAGGAAGGCTCAGTATGTATCTCTGCTTTAAGACAGCATAGACCAGGGAAGATGCTATCCTGGTTTGGGGATGATTCTCATTCATATTCTCTCTCTCTCTCTCTCTCTCTCTCTCTCTCTCTCTCTCTCTCTCTCTTCTCACCCCTCCCTTTGTCCCTTCTTCTCCTCTGTCATTATTGTGTCCTCTCTTTCTCCCCTTTGCTTTCTTCCCCCCTTCCTTTTCTTTTGTGCATGTTCGTTGTATCACTCATGACTCTTGGCTACAATATAAGTGATGATCTTGGCCCACTCTGGACAAGTGATAATTCCATTAAGGCAGGGTTGAGAAGGATCCTCTGCCAAGAGTAATTAATTCAGCTTTCTTCATTTCTTTCCTTAGCAAAACAACAAGGAGGAAGTTGAGTAGTCTGGGGTTCTCACATGTGTAAGGTTTCTTTTTGGAGACCTAAGTATCTCCTGATAGGCTCATCACTAACTAAAAATGTGTCCTACAAGATGTAGGAAGGTGTTTTATTTCTTGAACCTGCCTTTAATTTTTCAGGGTTTCTGTGCAGGAGGAACTTATCCAGAGTAAACACGTGGGAGCTGGAGAGTTGGCTCAGTGGTTTCTTAACATGTGCTTTTGCAGATGACCTCGGTTTGATTCTCAGCACCTGCATGGCAGCTCATGACTATCTGTAACTCCAGTTCCAGGGCACCTTGACTCCTTCTTCTGATCTCTGTGGGCACCAGGCATGCACATGGTGCATAGACATCCATACAGGCATAACACTCATACACATAAAAAGTCAGTAAATTAAACAAATAATTCTTTTTAAAAAAGGATAAACATCTCAAAGCCCTAGGGAGAGATGTGAGGGATTTAATAATAGCATGTTAGGTCAGTGTTCTTGTATAGACCCAAACTTCACTTTATGCAGATACTATTCCTGCTGGATCTTGATAGCCAGTTACATCTCTTTTAAACACACATGTTTGTCTGTGTACCACATGAGTGAAGGGGCCTGTGGAGGCCAGAAAGGGTTGGCAGATCTCCTAGACCTGCAGTTATAAGAGGTAGTGAACCTCTTGATGTTGGTGCAGGGAATTGAACCTGGGTCCTCTACAAGAGCAGCAAGTGCTGTTAACCACTGAGCCATCTCTCTAGCCCCTGGGATTTGAATTTTAAAGGATGGAGTCCAGCCTTTATCCTGTCTTTGGAGAGTCATGCTTTGAAAGGAACAAATGTGGTTGTTTCGTCTTTAACTGTGATAGTGAAACTTTACAAGTTCTTGATGACCAACGTATAAGACATCTTTAGAGAATCTTGACTCCTTGTTCCAGTTCAGTTCTGTGATAAGAGGGAGATAGTGTGTTTCACTGTGGCATTCCTTAGTTAAAATCCAAGGGATGTAGGAATGTTCTTCCACAGGCCAAGCTTCATACAGATCACATGCTCTCCCTCCTCCCAATAATTTTAGATAGCTACCTCGACTTAGAGTATTAAAACAGTTTTAACCATTGACATTTATTTATTTATTTAGTGTGCACACACCACGGTGCACATAGAGCAAAGAACAACTTTCAAGAGTCAGGGTTCCTGCCTTTTACCATGTGGGTCCACAGGGGCTTGGCAGCAGGAACTTGTGCCGCTTGAGCCACCTTGTCAGTCCAAGAAAAAGGATTTTTAAGAAACTCAACTATTATGGCTGAAGTCCCGTTGGCCTCTTATCTCATCCCTGCACTTCTCCCAGAAGAAAATACTGCGAAAAGGCTGTGAGGTAACCTTCTGGAAGCTTCTCTGTTTCCCCACACATATGTAAGTAGCTGTGGAATTGTGTTGCATTTCATCATCATGTCATGGCCACTTTGGTATCTTGCTTTGTTCAAGACCCATCTAGTATTTCTATGCTAGGCATAAATATGAGCCTCATGTTGTGGATGCTGCAAGTAACTGGTCCATATTATGGACAAGCTATCTTTTGTTTAACTACTCCCCTAGAGACACTTTCCAACTGTGAGAATAGTCACACAGTCAATAAAACAATACAAAAACCAAATTTTATAGTTGAGCTGTCCCTGAATTAATCCCCAGAAACAGAAAGCATACTTATTTACTACATAGTAACTTGAGCATATGATCTACTTGCTCTATAGTTCTTCATATGTAAAATGAGAATAAAAGTAACATTCATTTCACAAGTTCCTAGGAAGAAATAGATGAATGACTGTGTGTAAAGTGCTCTGAGCAGTGCCTGACTTCTGTCGAATGCTGTGTAAATAAATGCTTGCTGTGTGCTGAGGGTGCTGTGCTTGGACAATACTGTGTTGATCTCACAGAACTGCTATGACCTTTGCTGTGTGTGTTATCCTTCTGTCTATTTTGTAAGCATCTCAGGAAAGCAATGAGTTTTACTGAGCTCTGTTTACAGTATCATCATAGATGTGGTTTATCCCATTACATAAAGTCTCTCAGTGAAAGCAAGAGCAATTCCTTTCTTGCCCAGGAATAGGTAGACCTCTCCTAAGTAGTCAGTTTGATTTTCTAGAACTGACCTATCTGTCAGGATCTCACTATGTAGCCCAGGCTACCCTCATGTGATCCTGCTTACTTAGCCTCCTAGCCTCCTGTGTGTTCATCTTTTAACACATTAAACTCCTTCTTCTTCTACTGGCTGCTAGAATGGAGCCTGCACCATCAGCATTTCCTACTGTGTGCTATGAACTCTGTGGCAGGCATTGTTCTGAACTTAGGACTCTAACTTATCTTCTTACCATAACTTTGGGTCAGTTAGTACAAATGGCTGCTGCAGTGGGTGACTATATAGGCAGACCTTGTATTATACTGTGGGACTGGTTTGAATGAGCTTTGTTATCAGCTCAGCTGGTAGCTACCGTTCCCAGAAACCACCAAAAGTCTAGATGGAAGAGTAGCTGTGGAAGAACCACCTGTATGAGAACCACCTGCATAGGTTTCCTAGGTCTCTCACTGTCAGGGGTTAGAGTTCAGGCATGGCATCAGTGGTGCAAACATAGTGGGGAGAGTAAGAGCTTCTGTTTATGGATGGGGGTATGTGGCACACCTCAGGGAATCACAAGAAGATGCAGGAGCAAAGGCAGAGAGAATGAGGCAGGATCTGCCATCATGCAGATTGGTTTCCCATAAGAAGCCTTAATTGGTGGATTTAAAGAGAGCAGATGTTAGATCCAACCAAAGAGATAGCAGCCACCTTAAGTTTGGTTGGCAAGTGTCTAGTGCCTCTGCAGGCAGGAAGTGGTGGGAAACAAAGAGGCTTCTGAGTTATCACTGCTCTCCCAGTTGGAGCTATCCTGGTTTTGTAGAACACTATCAACTCTCAGTGGTGACTGAACCTCACCTTTTCTCAGTGGGAAAGTTAGACTATATTTAAAAATAGGTGTTACATCTGCACATGGTGGTACATGCCTGTGATTCCAGTACTTGGGAGGCCAAGGAAGGATTGCTATGAGTTCAAGGCCAGCTTGGGCTACATGGTGAGGTAAAGGCCAGACTGAAATACATGGTGAAACCCTGTCTCTCACAAAACAAAAATGATGTTGCAAAGGGAACGTAAAATTGTAGCAGTTACTGCAGGGGCAGACTATAAATAACTGAATACAGCACAGTGGCCATGGGGACTTGCTGGAGTCTTATGGTCAAATCTGCCCTTGGCCTTCTCTTATCCAACTCCCTTTAGGACAAGTTGTGATTCTATGGCTGGACCGTGTCATTTATAAATAATGGTGGTTTTGACCTTGAAATCCAACATGCATTGTCATTTGGGAGACTAGCTGCTTTCCTCTCTGTCTTCTGAAAATTCCCATTCATTTTGAGCCCTTCTGAGAGAGAATGTGTCCTGCTCCTAAGAGTTGTCTCTTACCAGTTCAGAAAAAATAAATGCTGGTTATGACCCACCTCTGGATGCTGGAGGAGAGTCTGCCATGGCAGTACCTGGATATTAACTACTCTAGCAGCAGTAAACTGCCATTGACAAAGAAGCCATTGGTGATTGTGAAGGCCCTTTGTCTATGGCATGAAAGAGATTCTGTCACAGAGGATGAGATGGTGCAGGCTTGAGCTGGACTGGAAGGAAAGGCAGTGGTGTCACCAGGTGCCATCTCAACTGTGCCTGGCACAGCTGTCTGGGAAGTGCCCCAGACTCAGCCCACTACTGTCCCTTCCACAGAAACCCAGTGCTCTCTCTAGTGAGGCTCCATTTTACAAAATGCTTATTCCTCATGCTGTTCTCGGATGGGAATGGCTCTGTCACTTGCCCATCACCTGGAATGAAGGGCAGAGGAGGTGCTTTTCCTCACACACAGAGGTTGGACAGCTTATTCTGGTAGCTGAAATGTGGGAGATAAGCTTCATGATAAGATGGGCCAACCCTGGGCCTCTCTGACCTGCCCATTTGCACAATTGTGCTTTTCTCTGGTGATTAAACACCTCCCTCAGGAATTGATCATTGACCAGCCCAGATTATCAGGATAACAACTTTCCCACTAAGCAGTGAGATCTAGTCTTTCAGACCAGCAACCCTCTGCATGGCTGCTTGTGGACCCCTGGTTTCAGCCTCTTATTTGGCATGGAGGAAGTGAGCACTGGTGGGCTGGGAGCCAGTTTTGTGCCATTCGGAGCTCCTACCTCACTCCCTCTCAAATCAGGTTAGGCAAACCTAGAAAGTGACAGCTCCTGTGTCTGACTGGCTCGGGGCAGTTTGGAGGAGTCTGTCGGTCTTGGCCGTTTTGCACCTCCTCTCTCTTCTTTTCTTTCTAGTTCCTAGTTAGCTTTACATTTACCATTTTCCCTGTTTCACTCCTTGAGATCCTCTGGGTATTATTTGTTTAGATTCCTCTCAAAATTGTGCCACTGAAGCTTACTGCTCTTGGCTGAGCACTGCTGAGACATGGTGTAAGGCAATGCTCTCATCGTGGCTGGGTTTGGGGCGGACCTTGCAGTTGGTTTTCTCAGTTCTCCATTTGACTGTTTAGGATGCAGTGAATCTGCAGAACTCTAGCCGGAAACATTGAGGATTCCAAGACTGTTGTCCCACTTTTTCCCACATATATGCTTGGCAAGTGGTGTTGACTCTAGTCTCCTTCCAGAGCAGACCCTCCATAGGCTGTGTCTCCAGCTGAACCAGACCCAGCATGCCCCCAGCCAATCAGGTCAAGCCCTGCTGGTTGGTTGGAAGCTCTTTTGAGGCCCTTCCAGCCAAGGGTGAGGTCATCAGGGCTGGTTTCACCATCTTCTAGGACACACCTTGTAGTGGCATGTAGTCTGGTCCTCTGGGCTGTCTTGAAATCAGGTTTCCTGTTTTGGGATTGGGTTTGCACATAGCATTGCCAAAACTGTCCTTATAAACGACATACATTGCGTTTTGCATTTGGAAGTGGGCAGTGTTTTTTTTTCTAGGCCTTTAAGTGTGTTCTTTCCCCCCTCCTCAGTCCCAGGTAAATCACCACACGGCTGCTAGTAATGAAACCTACCAGGAACGCCTGGCCCGGCTAGAAGGAGATAAAGAGTCCCTCATACTCCAGGTGAGTCCCCAAGACTCCAGTCTTGCTCCATAGCTTCCCCAGGAAAGGGAGGCACAGGGGGAGTCCTCTGTTGGAAAGTGTTGTTAGGCTGTGAATCCTTCATTTATCTTGTGCTTCCAAGTAGCTCTCTTTGCACACTATAAACCCTGTGGGCAGGCTGAAACTGGGTATTAGCAATGAGCAAACTGGGGCCAGTCATCTGGGAGCCTGTAAGTCTGCTGAGGGAGATGAGTGCATCCTTTGTCACTAGTAAAACTGAACCTTGAGTGACACAGGCCTCAGGGAGCATGCTAATGGAATCCGGTCCATGAGTCTGAAGCTGGATTCAAACCGATCACTTAGATGCCAGATCCCCTGCTCTGGTAGCGTGGGCTAGGCCTTTGCTGGCTCTCTTGCTCTGTTAGAGGAGCAGAGATTTGAAACTTCTCACAGAAAAAGAACACCAAAACAGCCTCTTGCTTTCAAAAGTCCTTGGTTGGACATCACATTGGGTGTTCTTCCAGAGAGCCCGCACTGCAGCAGGAGCTCTTTGCTGTGTTATCCTCAAATGCACAGCTACATTTAGCAAGCAGGTATTCAGTGTCTGCTCTGCATCACATACGAATTGATAGTTTAGAGAATGTAGAGATCAGTGTCCTAATATCAGCTTCTTAAAAAGCTTGAAGGGAGGTAAATATGTCTGGTGATGGAGGCTGGGGATGCAGTCTTTAGAGTGCTTTCCTAGCATGCATGAAGCCCTTGGATTCCATCCCCGGTACACTGGGATTGTGCACACCTGTAATCCCAGTGTTTGGGAGGTGGAAACAGGAGGTCTAGAAATTTAAAGTTGGTTTGAGGCCAGCCACATGAGACAGCCCCCCCTCCCCCACCCGAACATAAAAATGACTTGTGCTGAAATGGAGGAAGGATAGGAGGGGGAAGTGGGGTCTGGTGTTGGCCCCTTAGTTTGGAGCAGTAGAGATTGTGAATGAGATGGAGGTATGTTTATTTCTTTCTTGTTTTATTTTATTTTAAAAACATAGGATTAATCAATTCCTTTAGAAACTGGAAATTCTGAGCATTTCAAGAAGCAGATTAGGTTAACTTCTTGTCCTTTGGTTGTGCATCTCTCACCTCCTTTAAATGATTGAGCTCATACCAAACATAGAATTTTATAGGCTAGTTTTATTCTTTATTTGCTTTCTTTCCTTCTTTCCTTCCTTCCTTCCTCTGGAACTGGAGTAAAAGACAGCTGTGAGCTGCCATGTGGATGCTGGGAATTGAACCTGGGTCCTCTTGAAAAATCAGTGCTCTTAACCACTGACCCATCTCTCCAGATCCTTCATTGGCTTTTTGAATAATTAAATCATTATAAAGTAATTGAATATCCGATTTGTCAGATACTGGTTTTAGATCCTGTGGGTGTATCAGTGAATAAGACGGAGAGAGAGTGCACAAACCCAAACTAATACCTAAAATACTTCAGGTGGTGATAAGTACCATGGAGAAAAATAAATCCAGATAAGTGTGCAGACAAGAGCTCCCGGCAGGAGGGAGAGAATCACAGATACCTGGAGGAGTGCATTCCAGGCAAAGGGACTGGTCAGCCCAGCCCACCCACAGAGATGGAAGTGTCCTTGGTGTGCAGACAGAACAGCAGGGGGCTGTTGTGGCTGGAGTCCCTGGAAAGAAGGGGTGGAAGCCCCCTTGAGGGGGTAGCAGGGGCCTGCTTTTATAGCACAGGTCCCTTGAAGGGTACAATTTGAAACTTCATCCCCAAGACATGATTCATGAAATGACAATCCAATTTAGAACTGTGTAGCAAACAGTATGAAATTGCAAACTTTTGAACCAGGACCGTCCATGATTGAAACAACACATAGCTATTTCGAGGGGATTACAATTAATAAAGAAGTCCCATGTAATAATGCCCCCTTTCACAGCCATTTCTGTTCTTACCAAATTCTTGACTAATCCCTGTTTAAATAATCCAAACACAATTGAGGCGCTGTTGACTAATAAGGGTGAAAGTTGACCCTCATGGTTTCTGTTCCACCAGGAGCTGTGGGCAGCTTCTTGCTTCTGCCCTGTTCAGTAGTGGCCCGTGGAGCTGGTTCTGTGATTCTCATCAGGGCACAGCCTCTTGCATAATCCACAGTGCAGTTGAGTCAGACTGAATGAGTTGGAGCCCTTGACCCAGAATAAGGTTTTCTGGGTCTATTTGTAGAAGAACAAGATTAGTTTCTGTCCCCTCCCAATACCTAAAATTATGTTTAATATAGGACTGAAAAGTATTTGTTCTTACAGAATGAAGATAGGATTCTGAAATCTTTAGTGTCAGTTTCCTTACCTCCTGAGTCACATTAGAGTTGACCTGAAGCTCAGAAGACCCCTGTAGCCCTTTGTCTTTGGCTTTCTGTGCAGCTGACCTATGACCTGTACTACTCTACAAACCCCCACCAGCACATAGTCCCTAAGTGTGTTACAGCTTTATAAATTTTAATCCTTGTAGTGGCACCAGCCACAAAACACCTTCCCAAAACAGAAACCCTGAATTCCAGGAAGCACAATCATTCCCCCAGAGTCCCACTCTCTTGAAAGTGTAGTTACTAGTTGAAAAGACCAGTGCTGTTGATAGTATTCAGGAACAAGGATCAAAACCAAATAAAAACATGTGATTAGAGAGATGGCTCAGAGGTGAAGATCTCTGGTTGTTCTTCCAGAGGACTTGGGTTTGATTCCCAGCACCCATATGGCAACTAACAACTCCAGTTCTGGGGTATCTGACACCCTTTTCTGTCCTCTGCAGGCACTGGACACACATGCATGCAGGCATACATACAGACAAAACAAGCATGCATATAAAATAAGGAATAGTAACAGTAACACAAACACACTCACAAATGTGTTGTTTAAATGGGCCTAGTCATTGGAAGGAGCCCATCTTTAGATTATTGAGATGTCAGCACACCCTGTATCAGCTTCAAGAATGTTTCAATCATTCACTCCTATTTGGGTCTAGAAGTACAATATATAAAGTTGACAGGCTCATTTAAATGTGTGCCTTTGAGAATAGGAACTTTCTAATTCATACAATTCATTTAAACACTCATAAATGAACTTACATTAACTTCTTCATGCTTCATTAATCATTAGAATTAGAAATTAACTAAAATAACCTATATATAAAGGACCAAGAAGATCATGATTTACTATTCATTGATTCCTTCATTTTTGAAAGGTTACCCATTCTCTTTCGTCTTCCTGGATTGAACTGTCTCATAATAAATAAAACATAGAAAGGATCCTAGGGGTCATTTGGCTAATAGAGAAGCCTACCAAAACAGTGAGAGAGAGAGAGAGAGAGAGAGAGAGAGAGAGAGAGAGAGAGAGAGAGAGAGAATATGTGTGTGTGTGTGTGTGTGTGTGTGTGTGTGTGTGTGTGTGTGTGATAATAAAAGTGACTTGGTGTAAATGTAGTTTTCTTAGTATTTCCATAGACAATCTCAGGGTTCCTCAGGAAAAAATGAGTTCTTTCTGCCACGTGTGTGTAGTGTGGCTTTGGCATTTGTATGACTTAAGAGTCGTGTTTTGGCCTGTAAAGCACAGAAACCTTTCTGGAGCCAAGTTTTGTCAGTGCTAATACATGCCCTTTACGTCCCACATTCCTTAATTACTTCCAAACACTCACTTGATAGGTGAGCAGTCCCCACACCCGTATGAGAGAGGTAGGTCATTGGTTGGTTTCCATAAAGGTTTGGATTGCTCTTCCCCATGAGGTGGCAGAGCCCCGGCAAGAGCTGAGATATGCGTTGAAGTCGGGCTGCCCTATTAGAGGAATAGGGGCAAGAGTCCAGCCCAGAGGCAGCTCTCATGACTCTTGGGTAGGTGCGTTCCTCTCAAGTCTGTCAAGAGCAGGAAATGTAACCAAGGCATTTAGGCAGTGGCCAAGATTGCCTGGTAAGGTGAGATTCTAACTGGAGCTGCCTTCCTCTGGGATCCTTCCTCAACTCACTCACCTAAAGAAAGGCCTTCAACAGTAGGTTGCTTTCACAGCTCACCCACCCCATAGTGGGGACTTCTCTGCCTGACACACAGTCCTCCACTATTGTTTATGTTCGGCAACAGGTGAGTGTCCTCACAGACCAAGTGGAAGCCCAAGGAGAGAAGATCCGGGACCTTGAAGTGTGTCTGGAAGGACACCAGGTGAAGCTCAATGCTGCCGAAGAGATGCTTCAGCAGGTATGGGCAGGTGGAGTGGAGGGCTTTGGGCCTGAAGCAGCTCTGATGTTAATGCCCCTTTATGGGCTCCTACTTACTCTCCTATGATGCCTGGAGGTGGGGTTGGCTGTGCACTGTGCAATGTTTAGACAGCAGGTGAAACCAACCTGAACAGTGAGGGCGAGGTGGGGCGGGGCTGGCCGGTGGGAAATAACTTGTTGAGCTGGTTAGACGGAGTCCCAGGAACACTTTCTCTCTGCTGGCCATGTCATATCATTTTATCATAGAGGCTGTCATCTGCCAAGGGGTGGCATCTGGGGTTGTAGAAAGTCAACATGTCAGCTTATTTTCTGCCTCTTTCCCCACCCTCACTCTAGTCATTCCCTCTATAGTTTCTTTTGATTAAAAACTATGACATAAATACCACCTTACTGTAATCTAGTAGATATCAAAAAAGAAAGCAATAGTTAGCTGCTTCCTTACTTTGTAAACAGAGTCTTTTTGGTGGTTCCAGTGTGTGTACACATGATATGCAAAGCTGTGGTCCCACAGAGAGATAGTCTAGTCCTTAGGGTTTGTATGCTTAAATATGGTGTGGTGGCTCTTTTCCATTTGGAAAAATGTAACGGTGTAGTTATTGCTACTATGAATTACAATTATTTTAAGTCAAAATATCAGAATTGACCTAACCATCCTTCTTCCCCAAATAATTGTATCATATGTAAAAAATGAGTTGGGGCTACTACAAAGGGGTCCTGAATTGTCATGAAAAGTCTTTAAGGTCTGCTGAGCACACTGTTAGACTTTTGATTCAATCCAGTCATAGATTTTCTTTGCTTAAATTATCCTTGCACTTTGGCTATTTTGAAAATTCAAGCATGCAGGAAGCTTCTATGTATGTTTGCTTTGTAGAGTCTCATCCTCTGTTCAGAGAACAAAAGCCTTTCCCTTAAAATGAGTGGATTTACTTAAATGACTGATTATAATCCTTTCCTTAGAGCTCCACTTTTTTTAAAAAAAACTGTCAAGATCAGCCTGTAAACAGTCTTCACATTCTACTGTGGATCTTAGAATAAATGTCATAGTTTCAGGGTGTCTTAGTTTTGCTTGGGTGCATTTGAAGAAGTTAAGGGAAGAAAGGGTAAATCAGTATCTTGATGGACATGTCTTTATAAATACTAGTTACCAGGTGATAGTGCATGCTTTTAATCCAGCACTCAGGAGGCAGAGGCAGAGGCAGAGGCAGGGGCAGGTGGATATCTGAGTTCAAGGTCAGCCTGGTATACAGAGGGAGTTCCAGGAGAGCCAGGGCTACACAGAGAAACTCTGTCTCAAAAAACAAAACAAAACAAAACACTAGTTGCAGCAGTGTGGAGGTTATAATTAATTTGCTATCTTCTCACTCCTGATTAATAAATTACACACTTCAGTTTGATTTTGTTTAGATTACATACCATTTTTCTTAACTTAGAATTTTTCCTGAGAAATTATGACTAGCAACAACAGGTCTTTTTTGGAAGAAAAAAAAATGAATCTATCTATCTTTTGACTACCTGGGAAAGAAAATAGTCTGATGGGGGGAAAAAATCTTGCATGAAACACACACAGGTTGCCTGAGGTGTGGTTTTGATGGGGGAGGGTAAGGAAGGAAGATGATAGACAATTGTAAACAGTTCAAAAAGAGACCATGGAAAGCAGAACATGAAAGTGAATACATGAGAAAATGTCAGAGGGATGACATTTCAGGAAGGTGGCACCTGGCTGGAAGCCACAGTTTTGGAGGTTGGAGAATGGCTGCATTGTAGTGCTGGAGTTGAGTGTTTGTGCTGTCTTCTGAACTGCTCTACTTCCCGCTACGGCAGTGTTTCTGTCTGTGGAGGAGTCTGATAGAGAGGGCCAGCACTGCCTAGGCAGAGGTTGGCTTAGCTGTCTGTCAGCATTATCACAAAGAAAGCATTTTGGATGTTTTTAAAGTCTTAGGTTGATTAGCTTTGGTATCCCATTTATTCTAATTCTTTGTCGTGTGCTGTGAGTGAGGTATTAAGCATCGGTTTGTTACGTAGTAAATGTGATGTCATCTATCACCTGCTACAGTTTAGAATAAGGGTGGCTCAGCATTTGTCGCTTCTAGAATTTGACCAAGTTCTATGTCCATAACTTTAAGTATGGCTTCTCAATCTTTTAAGGGTAGCATTTCATAAAGGTTACAAGTTCAAATTATGGGACACATTTGAACCTCATGTTTGAACCTCAAACATCCGTTAGATGTTTGTTGGACTTGGTGATTCCAGCTCTAGATCTTCAGTTCAGTGCTGCTGCTGTTGTGGAATCTGCTCGATCCTGTTTGTGAAGACCCTTGGTTCTTGCACTGCAGTGCTGATTCAATACTGTTTATAGCCAGGAATATGTATATGTCCTATGAGCTGGGGGCAGGTAGAGACTTGCCTAGTTTGGCTGAGATATCCTTGGCTGCAGGGCTCTTGGCTTCTGGTGGTTGGAACAAGAATGACTCATGGCCTAGAGGCAGAGAATGGACACAATTGCTTCTTTCTGCTAGCCTGGGAGACCATTCCTGTCCTACCAGACCTGACCCATTGCTCTGGATGAGATCTTTTCCTGTCTCCAGTAGGGCCTTCTATTTGCCTAGTGCCCATTACTTCCCCTGAATGTGCTGGTCCAGATAACACTGCACACTGATACATCCTGTCTAAAGGTACTGTTATTGAGTGCTAGTTTACTGCCTTTGTGGACCCAGTAATGCAAGATAGTCTAGTTTGTTGCTGTTCTCCCCCCCCCCCCGGTAAAAATTAAATATTTAAAAATATCTTAAAATTGTAACAACTCATTTCCATTTTGAAATGTCCTGTGTGAACTACAGAGTAAGTTGCTATAGGTCATGCCTGGCCTGGAGATCTCTAGCCTACACTGTATGCTCTAGACTGTCTCCCACCCATGGGCTGGAATAGCACTGGGAGACTGTCTCATTTACTTAATTACTTAGTTAAGATACTATGACCAAGGCAATTTATAAAAGAAAGAGTTTATTGGGGGGTTCATATTTCCACAGGGTTAGAGTCTGTGATCATCATGGCTGGGAACAAATAACAGCAGGGAGGCAGACATAGTGCTGGAGCAGTAGCTTACATCCTGTTCCACAGACTCGAGGCAAGAGAGAGATAACTAGGGAATGGTGTGGGCTTTGGAAACCTCAAAACTCACCCCCAGTGGTACACCTCCTCTAACAAGATCACATCTCTTAATCCTCCCCAAACAGTTCAAACAACTGGGGACCAAACATTCAAACATATGTGCCTGTGGGGGCCATTCTCTTAAAACATGACATGGACTTAAGAAAACCCAGATGCAATATGCATAGCCCCAAACTAGTGCTTTGTTAAGCTCCAGCAATCCCACTGAGATGTCTTTTCTCATAGCTGGTGTACCAGTGTCAGACTTCTTCCAGGAGCCCAGGAGGCAGAGATTAGCTTCTCACCCACCTTATGAGGCAGGCTTCCTCTGACTTCCCCAGACTGGTCCAGCCCAGCCCCTGCTCATCACTGATCTCCTACCTGCTGCAATTGAACATGAACTCGTCCAGTCTCCAGGAGAAAACGGAAAGACCTCTCTTGGTAGTAGATAAACAAGAAGTATACAGGGGCAGGTCCACCTAGACGGCAACATGTTTGAAGATACCTTGGGAAGGAAAGGAGGATGCAAGTTGTCCTGACTTTGTGAAGGCTCTACCCTGCTCTGAGAAACAGGGAACAACATCAGTGTGTTTCAAGCCTCCAGCGTAAACTATAGAACCCCAGGGTTTATGTGAAGCCAACTGAGGTGCGAAGTGACTGGGAGTCAGTGAGCCTGGATGTTGATCTGGGAAGGTCAATAAATCTGTTCTTATTTCTTTTAATTTATTATTATTATTATTATTATTATTATTATTATTATTAGTGATGTATAGTGGTGTATGTGCAAGTGAGGCAGAGAGTTCAAAGAGACTCAGTCAGTGGGAAGTGAGGCTTGAATGGAGCCAGAGTCAGTTTGGAAACCCCTTTTCTGCAGTGTTCCTCATGATCCTAGCTCCATGGCAAGGCCGGAGCCATTGACTTCAAAGGGCAAAGGGACAGGGTTTTGCTTTCTTGTCTTTCCCCAGCCCATTCTTTCATTCTGGTTTCAGATTGCCAGGCTGGCTGCAGTCCCCTGTCAGTAATTCCCTGGGTCATGTTCCACTCATAAAGATGGAGGTAATTGCTTCAAGATGTGGTCCTCTAAGGAGAGAATGAGTTGAAAGGCAGAATTTTTTTTTTTTTTTTATCAGCTCCAGTCAGGACCTGAGCCTTGGGAAAAAGGAAATGGCCGTTTGCTCTGAGATGTAAACTTTCTTTCATCTCTGAGAAAGGAGATGTTCTTGTGCTTCTGGAAGAAGTTAGTGGTGGCGGTGAAAAGAGAGGAGCAAGTGATAGTTTTGTTCATTCTTCTTTCTAAAGTGTCCTTACCCAGTTTCACAGTCCTTCACACTAAGTGAAATAAGCCTTCCATGCCCCTCCCTCCTCCTTGCCCCCATCCTTTAAATTGCAGGCAGCCTTGCAGTAGTTAGGAGTAGGAGTGCTGCTTGGGAAGCTTCCTTCCCTTACCCTCAGCCTACTGCCCCCCTGCTGCTGCCTCCCTGCATCCATCATGGTAGCTGCAGGACTCTAAGCATCGCCCAGTGGGGTCCTACCCTGTAGGTCAGGAAGCCTGGGCAGCCTCAGACAGGCAGTTTGTATCCAGAGCTGATTCCAGTGCTGGGAGTGACAGCTAGCAGTGACACAGGAACGTTTCCCTTAGAGAAGACAGAATAAAGGCAGCCAGCAAAGGAGAGGGAGTGAGCAGAGCGAATGGTCAGGGACATCTGGTAAAGGGAAGATGAGGCAACAGACGGGAACTTACGCTGAATAAATGCTACGGAGTCTGTAAAAGCCTAGAAATATAAGTTACGGCTGAAGTTTAAACACTGGATCCTAGAAGTAAGACTGTGCCCCTTACTTAGGCGAAGGCAGCAAGCAGGCTGCAGGCAGACAGACATCTTGTTGAGGAATACAAAGAAGAGGAGGCAAGGGGGAAGGGGTAGAGGGAGGGTTCTCTCTCTCATACATATGTATATGTATATGGTGTATATGTATATGTATGTATTACACACACAGCACACATTTACTTATGCAGAGACAGGACCTATGAGTTTGTGGTAACTTTAAAGGCAAGGGAGTTCAGAGGGGAGGCTTCTTTAGAACGTCAGAAATTTGATCATGCTTATAGCCCAAGGAATGAGAGCTGATGGTGAAGATGAGATTAAATGCCGGTCAGAGTGCATGATTGATGGTCCTATCCCAGACTAGCGCAGAGCTTGGTGGGAGCTCCTTCCAAGGCAGCACAAAGGTGAGGGAGTGGCTAGGTCCCAGTGAATGGGAATCCATCTGAGTTACTAGCTAGAAGATGATCAAGGGACACCAACAAAGACTACTTACTGGTTAGCTGCCCAGGTAACTGATATTCACCAAGTTGTGAGGATACCTTGAAGGGCGGGAGTGGGAAGGTCAGTCAAAATGGTGTAATTGAGAAACAAAATTCTGGAAGCACTACTCTCTCTTTTTTTCTCTTTCTGTGTGTATGTGTGTGTGTGTGTCTGTCTGTCTCTACCTTTCTCTGTATCTCTGTCTCTCTCTAGCTCTCTCTGTGTATGTGTGTGTGCTTGTGTGTCTGTTTCTCTGTCTCTGTCTCTCTGTGCGTGCGTGCGTGCGTGCATGCGTGTGTGTGTGTGTGTGTGTGTGTGTGTGTCGTCTGTCTCTCTGTCTCTCTGTCTCTCTCTCTTACAGGGGTTGGGGAGGGCTGCAGGGTAGCCCAATCTGGGTTCCCCCTTCACTCAGCCTCTGAGTGCTAGGGTTACAGATGTATGTCAACATACCCAGCTTTCTGTGATACAAAATAGTTCCTGAAAGTGAGAGAACCTGACAGAAGATGACAGGGTGCGGTCATGACAGACTAGCTTTAGAATGGAGGGGGGGGGGAGAGCACGCATGCGCGGATATGCAAGCATGTTTGCTCCCACTAAGATAGGGATTTAAGAGAGGTGAAGGAGGTGATAGTGGAAAAATCTGAAATAAAAAGAATGTAAATTCAGTGAGTGATGGTGGTTTTTTTATTGTGTTGGTAGATAGGAGGAGAGGTTTTTTGGCAAGAGGACATTGTGGAGTCTAAGGCTTAGAGGGACAGGAAAGATTTGGAACAGTCGCTGAGAGAACAAGCCAGGGGATGTGTAAGGTTTTACCAGGCAGTATTGGCAGATAAGCTGTAATCAGATATGGTGAGTTTGTATTGAGACCAATGAGCATGATTAAATGACTTTCAGTAGCAATGCTCAGGTCATCAGGAGTGGAAACAAATACAAACAGATTTGGCTCCATCTGGGCCCTGGTAAACAAAGGCCATCAGGTCTGGGGTAGGGGACATTGGAGGAAGGAGTTTTCTGGTGTAGATATGAATACAAATAAAAGGACAAATCTCCACGTACAGAGTGGCCAGGGAGACAAATATTGTTAAACAAAGTTGATAGACCAGGAAAACAGGGAGTTACTAAGTAACCAGTGGACACAGAAGAAGAAATTCTAGGTTGAGGGAGCAAGAGAGATAGTTGAAAAAGGTCAGACAAGAGAACTTAAGAGTTGAATACTTTGGAGACAAAGCAAACACATTCTGGGTGCAGATGAGGACCTAGTTGTGACCCTGCCAGTGAGAAGCAAAGCCCTCAGTAGCTGAGGTCAGTGTGAAGCTGAACAGAAGGTCTGCAAGCAGATACAGGACAGAACGGTCATTCACCAGGATTCAGAACGGAACGGTCATTCACAAGGATGCTGAAGTTCCTGAGAAGACGCAGATCACCTAATGTACGTAGAAAAGCCATTGATCAAAAGACAAATGCCTGTGGGGAGTGGAAACTGCTTTGCTTCTGGGTATTTGGGAGAATGTACTGTAGCTTAACAGTGCTGCCTTGGGATAAATGTGGACGATTGGTGGGAACACACAGTGGTCTGGAGGCAGGCCTGGGATGGGAGATGGATGTTCTCTGTAAGTTGGGTTGGTGGGGTCAGAGTGTTCTTCTTCATCTGAGATGACTGGAGAGAGAGAAACATAGCATGTCAGATGCAACTGCTGTTCGTGTTGGGGGCGGAAGGCAGCATTGAGGTTGCAGGATAGCTAATGCCTGTTAAGTTATGTACTTCAGAGAACCTGGTTCCTAATAGTGACCAGGGACCTCACTGGGTCTTGAGATAGGGAAATTGAGCTGGGTTGGCTTAAATTTGTTGAAGCTTGACCTTTTTTTTTTTTTCCCCCAACATCAGTCATCATTACAATTCTATTTTCTGGGTTTTTTTTTTTGTCTTTTTTATTAGTCTATATTAATTGTATGTAATGAGTCTTATGACATCTTCACACATGTATTTAATGTAATTTGATCATATTCCCCCCATTACTCTCTCTTGTCCCACTTCTGATCCCTTTCTTAACAACTTGTGCTTTCATATCTCTTTTTATGATCCAGTAAGTTTTTCAAAAACTTTTATACAGGTATATACTGTATATGGATCTCCCCCATATCTGGTACCCTCCCTTTCCCTATCCCTGCCCCTTCTGTAAATTCCTTTTTTTCCTCCACACAGTTTCAGTTATACTTTATATCATGTACACATACAACTTTATGTAGCTATATAAAATCTAGGTCCCAAACTGAGAGACAAAATGTCTATTTTTGTGACTGACCTAATTATTATTAGAACTAAAAATTATTAGATTATTTCCAGTTCTTACAAGTGACATAACTTTGTTCTTTATGGCTGAAAAAAGTTTCCATTGCATGTATGTACACATTTTCTTTATACATTCGTCAATCAGTGGACACTTATGTTGGGTCTATGACACAGCTGTTGTGAACATTGCTGCAGTGAACACAGATGTGCGAGGATCTTGGTGATGTGTTGACTTGAAGGCTGGCTTTTTTGAGTTCATGGGCTAGAATAGTAATGTTCACGGCAAGGATAAGGCAGGAATGTCAACAAAAGGCTTGAAAGTGGTAGAAGCACTAGGGAGCCAGTAAAGCTTTGTTATCAGTGAACTGTAATCAATTAAACAACCTCAGGTTTCAGATTAAAATTTGAGCGTGTCCGACCCAAATGTACATTTGGAATGTTAGCATGACCAATTTAAACACCAGCGTAACTAATGAGGATGGCTATTGGAACTAATTACAGCACTGTCCTCATCAGCTGCAACACTGGTATGACTAATTACAACCTGGGAGTTTAAATGACTAGGAGGCTTTGACAGTGGTGAGAGCAGAGAAGACGTAGGCTTTTCAAAAGTTCACCAAAGCAATGTCTGGAATGCTGATCCCTGGACAAAAGTGTATGGTTATCATCTTAAGATCATCCAGCATCCCACAGGGATTGTGCTTTCAATTGTCATGTTTCTAAATGTTGGCCTACTGGTTAGGTGTTTAAAAACAAATGAAATCTTACAGAAGACTCCTTTTTTCTTAGATCTCAGCACACCAGAGAAATTGTCCTTATGGATTTTACTTTGTGGAATTATGTTTTTGTCCCTTTGCATAGGCAGCTCGGAAACTTGTGTATCCACATGTTGTGGGTCACCCCAGCTGTTTATAGTCACTTACCAGTTTTCTACTAGCTATAAGTGTGTCTTCAGTGTCTCCTCTTATCTTACCTACTTTTAATTTTTATGTTTTTTTTTCTTTTGGTGTGTGTGCGTGTGTGTGTGTGTGTGTGTGTACATGTGCACCATGACATATATCTAGAGGTCATAGGAAAACCTCAGATGTTATTTCATGCCTTCCACCTTCTCTGAGACAGGTATCTTGCCTTGTATGTATCAGACTAGGTTTGTGCAAGCATCTGTGGACTCTTCTGTGTCTGCATCCCATTTTGCCAGAATAGAATTGGCATTATAGTCATTTGCTACCGTGTCCAGCTCCCTACTACGTAGGTTCTACAGATGTGAACTCAAGTCCCCACTCTCAAATGGCAAGTCCTTTATCCACTGAGCCATTTCGCTAGCCTTGATATATTTTTCACTGTAAATATATATTTTGCAGACTGCCTAAAATTAGTTTTAGAACAAGGCATGCAGATGTGAGGATGGAGAGATTAAGAGAATGAAGTGTAGAAAAAAATGGAGATAGGAAGAGGGAAGGGGATGTAGAAGAGAATAAATGATAAGAAGGGAGGATTATGAACATCATATGAACTTCACATACTCTAGGCCAAGAGAAATCATCATTTTGGTGTGTCCTGCCACCCAGGGAAGAACTGCTTAAGATGCTTTACAGCTTGCTCAGCCCCAACAACAGAGTTCTATGTTGTATGTATCCAGTGAAACCCTGTCAATCTAAGTGGCCATCTCCTGGGCTCAGTGAATATTTGTTAACTGCCTTTTTCAACATTTTGTTATTTCTCTTTAAATTCTTTGATTCACAGCACACACCTCCCACCCTGGCTTAGAAAACAGGATGATACATACAACAGAAATGAATTCTGAAGTCAAACAGGTGATAGTTTGCAAACTAACTCTGCTTATGATTGGCATTATGTCCATGGTTAGCAGATTTGCTTTCTCTCCCTGCGCCTGCTTTCTCATCTGTAGAATTCAGATACCACTATTTACTGCCAAGTCCCTGGGGAGGAGTGTGAAGAGGATATGTATAAAAGCAGCCAGCAGTCTTTGCTGTAAAGGAAGCACTCACAAATCATGACCTTGGACATCTCATCTGACTGATTCCTCATGGCCAAGTATCCCATGGTTTTAAATGCTCTAGTGCTCCTGCTTCTGCCCTGTCATCCAGCTTCAAGTCCAGCTGACCAGGAGGAGCCTGTTGCCTTGGCCCAGGACTCAGAAGGGCTTCTAGTTATCCAGTCCAGTTAGTTTGTAGCCCAGATTTGTCAGGGATTGGTACCTTTAGGATGAGGTTAGGAAAGCGTCTGTCAAACTCCTCTGTGATTCATGATGGCAGGACAGTTTGAGACCTATGAAATCAGAGACCATCATTCTGTGTGCCAAAGTTGGGTTGGCTGAGATGACACACAGTGTTCAGACTATGCAGGAGGTTGTTTCTTTTCCAGATGCTCTTTTGGTTTCCTTGTAGGTCCTCAGTGCTAGGACCTGTGCAGACAAAGTCTACCATGAGCCAAGATTTTTAGCTATCATGATATTGCCATTTGCTGATGCAAAACCGTATTGCCTTGTACCACTGGAAGTATTTCTGGTCCTTAGTAATGCTTCAGCACTGTCTTGCCTATATCCTCTGTTGTTTCCTCTTCTTTATGTTTAATAAATGTGTGTGTTTATGGCAGGCTTGGTGTCCAGGAGCTGGGGTATTTAATTGTCAGCCATTGTTCTAGTGACAGCAGGACTAAAAATAATGTCCCTGGTCTTTCCATAATCAGTAGAGAATAAATTTATCTACATCTTATGATAGCCAGTTGTAATTTTGGTATAGTTCAGGAAAGAGCCGTCTAACAGAAGCACTCATCAGGAATCCACTCTATACTCTGACTTCTCTCTAGATTCATTATAATGATGTCTTGTGTTGAAATTTGTGGGAAACTAGACTGATCTTTGATTGTACCCAGGAGCTGGTCTAGAAATTTCTATTTTCAAAAACTGTTGTCAACATGAATTCATATTCATTTGTTCTGATTGAGAAAGCTTGCTGCTTCGCCTTGAAAACAGAGATGGGAAATGTTCATCCTTTGAAAGTGCCCATTCATTTTCTCTGAAAATAATTAATAATGGTTACTATGGAGAAATATGTTTTTTGAGAAATGTCTTTCAAAGCATACTGGGTGATGTCAGGGGTTGTGCTGTCCCCAAGTGACCTTGGGTCAGCCAAACCTCTCCTGATAGACCCATGGCTGCTATACAGTAGTCCCCACTCTAGGCTGTATAAGACACAGTGTAGACATTGCCTCATGTGCTATGGATGGAGCTGCAGCTGGCCTTGTGGCCATGGTGGCTTATGATGCTGAGATCCATTTTTGCTTACAGGAGCTGCTAAGTCGCACATCTCTGGAGACCCAGAAGCTAGATCTGATGACTGAGGTGTCTGAGCTGAAGCTCAAGCTGGTTGGTATGGAGAAAGAACAGAGAGAACAAGAGGAAAAACAGAGAAAAGCAGAGGTGAGTGTGATGCATCACATCAGGGTGGGGTGGCGGTGGGCCCTGTATCGTACTAGACTCCTAGGCCATCTGGCCAACTGCAGTCCCAGCAGCCGCTGGGTACCAGGAATATTCATGGACTAGAGACACAATGATCTGTTTAATACCAAGTTATCAGGTTTTGCTGTCGCTGCACATTTCAGCAATGCCCAAACCACTCAGTTTTGGCTTTAGGGCTCTACCCTCAAACTGCTGACAGGGATGGAAAGGGAAGCAGTCGAAGGGGAAGGATCAGGCACATGTGGAGGAACACAAGACATCTTTTGTGAAAACTAAGGTAATGACAACAACAGGAAGGAAGCCAGCCTCCCAGCAGGCCTGGGGCACTTTCAGACACACATTTCATTGCCTACACCCCCAAGTTTGTGTGCTTTTTTCCTCTTGTTGGGGCGGGTGGGTGAGCCCACATGCAGGCTATCTCTGAAAGAAGATTTGCTTGTTTTGTTTTTCAGACCGCATATATCATTGGTTAGAATGTGCCAGAGTCTATTTTGGATAGAGTTCAGAGAATTTTAGGCCCAGAACACCTTCTTTACAGGAGCAGCATGTTTTAACTTTCACCTTCATGTTCTGTGTTCACACCTGGCATTGTGACACATGGAAGAAGGGTAGTTTGAAGTTTAGGGAAACTTTGGCTTCTTTACTGAGTGCTCTACTCGGTAGCTCTCTGGACTTTAACAAACTAGTTATATAATTTGTATGAACTTCAGTTTCTTTATTTATAAAAATGGATAATCAATGTGTTCAAGACCAAATAAATCATAGATGTTGAGTGCCTATCAATAATGAATGTGTTAAAGACCAATTAAATCACAGATGTTGAGTGCTATCATGGTATTTGGCATTTTTGTAAACACTTGGTTCCTATTTAGTTCCCTCTATTTAGTTCTCTCAAAAGTCAAAAGATGGAAATTGGTCCTGATAAGTGCTAACATTATTTATACTGACATCTGCCATGCTTTTCTGGGTTGATAACAGAGCTTGGGCCACTTCTAATATGCCAGGGGATATTCCTCGAATTGCTTTTGAGAACGTGTTTCTTAGTAAGATGTGTTGTGGTCAAAGGAAGAGATCTGTAGTGAGCCATGGACAGGAGCTCCTGATGAGAGTGCCAGTTGTTGGAGCTCATCTCTGGCTTTGAATCATGCTTGGATATTCCCTAGCTTTGAGTTCCTGGCTGTTAATGTAACTAACTCCTGGGTCTCTAGTTATTCTTGCTTATTTATTTCTATAAGATGGTAGTGATGCTTGCTATTTCCTTAGTCATTCTGAGGATTGAAGGAGAACTTGTGTATGTAGCCCTTAGCTTAGTGTGGGTCATGCAGTAGTAGCCAGCTTTTATGATTCCTTACTGACAGTGTTATTCACACTGACGATGGAAAGGTAGACTATGACACATTAGTCACATGCTGCAAAGTTCACCTAGACTGAAAGCTGACCTGTGTGGACTGTTTCTTCATTGTTTGTAGAGAAACAGTCAACTCTTCTGGGTTAGTCATTTTATCAGTGCTCTAGGGTTTGCGATATATGTGAGCATACATTAGGGGCTTAGAGGCAGAATTTAGCGAGCTCTGTGAGGGGTGTAAATTGTCAGAGACATAATTTAAAGCCATTAATGGAAAAAAAAGGGGGTTGGGGGAGGAGAGAAAGGAGTTGTTAGAAGACACATCTTGAAAAGTCTAGGGTTAGAACACAGCATGATTAGAGCCACACAATCTCACCGTGCCTCTAAAAGCCCATTTTAGGGCAGTCCTTGATTCTCTGTTTGCTTTATTCTCAGGGAGGCTGACCCCTTCATGGCAAAGATGGCCATCCATAGCTCTAGACTGACATCTACAGATATTCTTTCTTAACGGTTGCAGCAAAAGCTGTAGGGTCATTGTGGGTCTCATGCCTGACCGGGCCTGGCACTCAGGTTGACACCACTTGGAGTGTGTGAAAGTGAGAGTCAGTTCATCTGTGAAGAAAATGCAGGGTTAGTGTGGAGCCAGGTAACTGAGTTCCTTTTTGGAAATTCAGGAAGGAGGTGAATGCTCCCTTCTGTGATATGTGCACTAAAGCAGTTACTTCCCTGTTTGCTTGCTTGCTTCTCTGTAGAATTGTTTTTAAATCTGAGTTTGAGGTTGTTTTCCATCAGGGTGTTCACGCATGAGGCAACATAGCTCTCAAGCTCCTGGCCTCCATCCTGCCAGATCACTGCCCTTCCTAGCTGCCAGTACAAATATTAGGTTTCCATGTGGAGGAATTTGGTAGGCTGTTCAAACCTGTGAGAGGCGATGAGCAGCCACATGACCTGAAATGCTTTCCTCCTTCTTGTAATTGAGCATACTCTGCTGGTCTGCCCAAGACCTCAGCCTCTGTTGGAAGCTGTCTGGAGCACCAGTGGCTGAATACCATGAGTGCCACTGAAGCCTTACTGTTGTCATGTGATGGAAATGTTTGAGTCAGACATTTTGCTAGCTCAGGTCACTCGCGGTTGGAATTGCATGAATAAAGGGAATGCCTCTTCCATTCCTATCCTGCATGGTTTTTACCAGTGAATGCTTGTGTCCAAGGCTGAGTGTGGCTTAGAAAAGGCAAGATTTTGGTTTTCTTTTTGAGATAGACAGATGGGACGTACATTTCTGATAGCTTTTTTCACTGTGTTAGACATTTGTTGCTGTGACAAAATCCCTGATGGAAGCAAGAAGGGAAGAAAAATGGTTTATTATCATCATCATTATTTTATTATTATTTAGTTTTTGAGTCATGGTTTCTCTGTATGGCCCTGGCCATCCTAGAACTAACTATGTGGACCAGGCCAGCCTAGAACTCAGAAATCTGCCTGCTTCTGCCTCCTGAGTGCTGGGTTTGAAGGTATGCACCACTACATCTGGCTTATTATTTATCTTTGACTCATAGTTGTTACAATACAGTATGTCATGGTCAGGAAAGCATAGTAAATGGGACTCTGTCCTTGGTAGTAGACGCTCGAGGCATGGCTTGTTACATATCATTAGATCAGGAAACAGAGAGAGCTCTGATTAAGAAACAGGCTTGGTTCAGTCCTAAGCAACCTGCTTCCTCCAGCTAGACATCACCTCCTAAATATTCCAGAGCTTTTTAAGAGGGTTCCACCATAATAGAGACCAGGTATTTAACTACATGAGTCTGGGGGGCTTTCATATGTAAACTCTAACATTGCTGTGCAAATAAAAATGAAAATAAACTTGAAGAAGATAGATTTATTGACTCAGTGTTTCAGGAGTTCCAGGCTGGCTTCACTGCAGTGAGGCAGGAGACCATGACAATAGGGACATGTGGCAGAGAAGGTTGTTTAAGCCATAATAGCAAAGAAGTAGAGAGAAACAAGAAGGGGTTGGAGCAAGATACTTGCCTCCATTGACATACTTTCTCTAACCTGGCTCCACCTCTTATGACTTCCCAATCTCACCATGAAATCATGAACCCATCAAACCTGTCAAGGGTTAATCCATTGATGAAGTCATAGCCCTCATGATCAAGTCACTTCCCCCAAAATCACATCAACAAAGCCTTTAACACGTGAGCCTTCCTGAGGCATTTCAAATTCAAGCTATAACACTTCTTTCATGCAGCTCAGCCATTATCCTCAGATTCAGTGTTTCCATGAAAATAGGGCCAGTTCTTAACAGAACAGAACACACATGGTTCTAATCATACCCTAAGTCATGTGGCTGCAGTCAGCACCCTGCTGCTTGTCCTTGAGTTGTACAGATGGTTACTGTTGGCCAGTCTGTGAGACCTGGGGGTTTGGAGGTGCTGGTTTCCTGATGACCAGCCTTTCCAAGGACTGGGTCGGTAGTGGCCCATCTGAGATGTGGGTGAATACAGATGTTTGCTTTAGTTTTCCTCATTAGCCTTTTACAGTATTCCCAGGTCATTTCAAGCTACCCAGGGTTAAATATTAGGTTTACTTGATGGAAAGGCAGGATCGTAGTAGAGTGACTGCTGAGAGAAGGAAGTATCAGAAATGAGATGATGGGACACAAAGAAAGTTTCAGAAGCAAAAGAAAACCTCTTTGTGGTATCCCAGAGCAAAGGCATTTTAAAAGCATATGGTCAAAAGGATCCTCTAGAAGGGAGTCTGCATCCCTCCACACTAGTGTCATAGCAGGGCACCCAGTAGGTTTGAGCAGTTGTCAGTCTGGTTAAAGGAGAGCAGAGGTCCAGGCTATGGATTCCAGGAAGTGGGGTTATGTCAGTTGATTGAGAACTAGAAATAATTTTCAGGATTTTCTTACAGAACACACAGTGCTTTACAACACATTGTTTTCTTCCTGTGCCATACGTCAGAGGGAGAAATTTTGATTTCTGAACTAGAGCAACCAGAATGATGGACTTGGACCATAGAGCAAGTACAGGGAGTAATGTGTTTGCTCACAACTGAACTGGCCTGCTGAGGAAAGTTTTTATTATTTTTGGTTTTGTTTTATAAATTTATGTTTTCATGTATATGAAAGAAACTGCTAAAAAAAAAATCAAAAGTTCATAAGGATGTCTAACAAAAGCTCTCATAACACCTGTGCTCCAGCCCGCAGTCAGGATCCATGCTATCAGTTTGTTTTGTAGTCTTCCAGAGTTATCTTATACAAGGACAAATGACATGTGGACTGATGGACACACCACATGCATGTACACAGACACACAGACACACCACACGCATATATGCACACACAGACAAACCATATGCACACAGATACACATACCACATGTGCACACACATACTCGACTTCCTTTATTTTTATACTTTTCTTTTTAAAAAAAGAATGCTCTTACACTTCTTTCCATGGCAGGAGTAGTAAACAACAAAACATTCCTCATTTGTATTTATGTCTGCATATTTTCTAACATTTGACTATACCCTAACGTAGTTAACAAAGTTCTTTTTTGATGGAAATTTAAATTGTTTCCAAGTTTTTGCTGTTCCGTATGATGCTGTAGTAAGTAATCTTATACATGTGTGAGACCCTCACAATGGAACAGATGAGTCAGGGGCACCTGTACTTGAAATTTTGAAATATTTCCAAATCTCCCTCTATAGAATATAGAGATTTTACACGCATCAGCTGTGTGTGCGAGGAGAGGGCCAGGCCACTGTTAAACCCAGCATGAAGGAAGAGAGAAAGAACTAAGGATACTTTTGAGCAGGTTTGACAGGTAAGAAGGGGTAGGGCAGATGATAATTATGGGAGGCGCTTGATAGCTGCAGAGAGTGAGAACCCTGAAAAGGGGAGTGGATGTTTGGCACAGCAGGGTGAGTATACAAAGTCAGCTGAGATTACAATACACAGTAGCAGTTACAGCCTCATAAATGTCACCCGCACTTCATGATCAGTAGCCCAAGGATGCAGCAGTGTTGCCAAAGACTCTGCCCCATGGGAGAGAAAAAGACCTGGGACAAGAGGAGATGGCCAGCCCTGGAGTTAGAGCATTAAGTTTCAATGCCAAGTCTGAGAACTGAGACACAAAAAACAACCACAGCACGTGGTTAGGGAAGTGGCCCAGCAGACCTGGAGTGTACCACATGATCCTGCTGGGGCAGAGGGAGGAAAGCAGGTGTGGACCCAACCTGTGACCTGTATCTGCGAACTGCCTGATGCAGATAAGAACGGAAGTGGAGGGGAGGGAACAGAAGCTGTCTGGATCTCTAAAGTCCACAGCCCAAGCTGACAGGAATCAAACAGGTTTAGTTGTTTTTCTCACTTTTCTCACTCAGAGACTAGGGAACAAAAACTGGGGGACCTGTGAGTTGGTTTCAGTTTTGAAGCAAAGGTGAGACTAACTAATACAGTCAAACGGTGCGAGTATGAGAGTGAGTGGTCACTGTTAGCCAGAAACTCATGAGTCGGAGTGAGGACAAAACTAAGCATAGGCAGAGCACTCTGAAGAGTTGAATGATGAAGAGGCTGTAGAGAGAAGAGAACTCAATCATCCTGAACTGCTTTTATGCTTTCATAGTAAGGTAGTTCTGACTGCATCGTCTCTGATGCAGTATCAGTAAGAGGGAAGGGCTTAGAGTAGCCAGCCTTGAGGGAAACTAGGTTTCATCGGGACCCGCACAACAGATGGAAAGGGCAATTACTAAGGACAAAAGTGCACCTGTATGAACCATATGAGGAAGGGCAAACCCCAAACAAAGGACAATGCTGAGAACAATAGCCTTTTAAAAGAAAGGTATGTTTTTAATAAGGGGAAAGAAAAAGTGTGCTTGATTCTTGCAATGCTCGTAACAGGTGCCAAGAATTGGGACCTCAGTCCCCACACTGCATGCTGCCAGTGAGGTTTTTGTTGTTTGTTTCCTCTTTTTGTTTGTAAATTCTGAGAATCAAATTCAGGCCCTCCTGATGGAGCTATCTCCCCAGCCCCAGATGTGACTCAATCTTTTCTTAATATTAAATTTTTTTTAAATTATTGTGTGTGCTAGGGAGCTAACCCTGGACCTTGTGCATACACTTGTTAGGTAAGTGCTGCACCACGGAGCTTTAGTCTGTCACTGTATAAGGAATCAGGAATGAAGTGAGTTCAGGAAATCTGGAAATGAAACATTCTCTTCTTAATTTTAAAAAGCAGAAAAAGATTAGGTGGGTTCTATAAAGTTAGAACCAAGCCTCTGAGGGGTGTAAGAACCTTGAAAACAAAGTAGGAAGTCATAGGCCAGTGGGTGAGGCTGCCCACTACTAAGCATGAGGATATCTGCCTTTGAACCCTGGACCCCAGCCACAAGGAGGAAGGAGAGAACTAACTCCTCTTAAGTTGTCTGCTGGCTTTGATATGTGCATCTTGGCTCACTCCTGTACATATACAAACACACAATAACAGGTTGTTTTTTTTTTTAATATTAAAAAAAGATTGAGTCACATCTGAGGCTGGGGAGATAGCTCCATTAGGAGGGCCTGAATTTGATTCTCAGAATTTACAACCAACAAAAAAAGGCTGGATGTGGTGGCATGCAGTTGTGATCCCAAGGGGAGACTGAGGCAGGAGAATCCCTGGAGCTCAGTGGCCAGCCAGCCTTACCTAATTAGTGAGTTCCAGGTCTGTGAGAAAACCTAGGCTAGCCTCAAAAAATGTGGCTGGAAATATTTCTGTCCTGATAGATCAGAAACACCCACACTCCAGTGTAGTGCTAAAAAAACATTGCTTGGGACATCTTTTGACAAGATAGAGGAATATAGGCTGGATGTTAAAATGAGCCAATTAGCATCTGAATGGAATTAGAGTCGGGGGTGCATTATTATGCGTAAACATGGTGTGTGCTGTGGAGCTCACCCATATGCAGGTGTTGACATGTTTGGATGTGTGGGTGGGTGTTGGCAAGTGTAGCATGGATGGATGCAAGTGTGGAGGTAGTGTGCCTGCGCTGTGTGTCATCTACCTCTGCTGCTGCTTCTGCTTGGAAGAATGGCCATCCAGTATTATGCAGAAAGAGGTGTCAAACTTCAAGACAGGTCCAAGGGTGAAGCAGGCCTCAGGAAAAAAAAATGACGTGTATGTTTTTCATCGAAGAGGGACCTGGCCATGGACTAGGGGTCACCCTCCCCTCCCCCATTGTGCTCACCCTCTTCAAACTTTCTTTCCTTCTCAGCTGCTCTCCCAGGGAGGTCTGCATCTGAAGGTGACTGACTTTGAGTACTTTTCTCTCCTTTCTCTTCCTTCCCACAGTCAGTTCTGAATGTGATCAGTGAGCTGCAGGAACAGATGTGTAGGCTGCAGATGGACATCCACAGGCAGATTCAAGAGCGCCTGTTACTCACTAGGGACCACCCTGAGGAGGTGGTGGCCGATGACCATGAAGCCAAGCCACAGCCCTGCAGCCAGGACTGTGCCCCTTGGGAGGGGTCACCTGTAGGAACTACACTTAAGTATATCAGAGCATGTGTGTGTGTGTGTGTGTGTGTGTGTGTGTGTGTGTGTGTGTGTGTGATCTCACTGGTGGAAGGCTGAGGTTTCTCCTAACCAGAACTGTGTGCAGTGGCTTTGCATGGATATGCTGTAACTTCAGGGTAGAACTTGGGCTTATACAAGCCTGTGTTGATGTGAGGTAGGCTCTGGGACCCTCATCAAGCAGGGTTTTTAACAGGTGAGAATAGCCCTCAGCAGGCCACATTCCCCATCTTCAGGAATAGGATGGAGGTTTGTCACAGGCTCTGAGTGGACAAATAGCATCATGGGAAAAAATCCTTTCAAATCCATGTTTAGAGACATTTAGCCCTACCCCCACCTCAGAGAATAAACCAAGCATTGGGGTTTTCATTTGTTGTGAACAATTAAGTCATCATCTGCATTTCCAGGAAAAATAATGCTCACATAATAATCACAGTATAGTGAGTTTATGACCTTTTGGGCCATATGCCAAAGAAGTCACAAGAACCCAGAGAGCAGTAGCCTGTGCTTTCTTGATTCTACCAACTGTGGGCATGGTTGTCTCTCACAGCAAACTGAGCAGCCCCACTAAGACAGGAGCAAAACAGATAAGACTTTTCCTACCTGCTGGGCATTGGAACAGCTTGGGCAGGGCCAACAACATTACTAGAAAATGATTCTGAATCTCTAGCAAGCCCAAATAGGTGACCAAAGGTCTCTAAGCTCAGTAATGAAAATCAAATGCGTGGTCACCTTAGCTTGCAGAAGTTTTTTTTTTTGTTGTTTTTTTTTTTTAAACAGGTATCAAGAATAATCACCCCAGCTGTAAGTCATTTTTAATAAATCATCTTATAAGATTCAAGTGGAGGCAGCGTTACTTCATGGTAGATTATCTCAGAATGCAAAGACACCTAAGCCAATTAAATAATGACTTGAGTATCAGGTATTCATTCTTCAACAGCTATGTGCCAGGACCTGCTGGGTAAGAGGTTCACAAAGACTCCCCAGACGTTACAGAAGAGAACAGAACTAGCCATTAGCAACACTACAGATAAACCGTATAGGAGATCTGTGGGAAACACCAGAGAATCCTGCAGAGGGGTCTAATGTGATGTGGAGGTCTGGGTAGCTTTGCCTGAGGAGGGTGAAGGATAGGCAGGAGTTTACATGGTGGCCATTTAGAAGGGGAGTGTTGTGTGTATTGAGGTGTAAGTTGGAAAGAGGAGTTGAAATTTCTCCAGTGTGACATGTTAGAGCTTACCTGGGACAGGACAGGCTGGTCATGAGTTAAAGTTTAGAAGCTTTGAGAGCATAGGAGTGCCATGCTCAGATCAGTGTGCTAATGCCATTGTTCCTGTGGATATTTAGCAGTCAGTGTTTAACACAGGGCCAAGGTCACAAAGGATTAACCATTAGAAGATACTCAGGCTACCAGGACTCATTGCTAGGACAGAGTCATAGTGGTATGTTAGGAGGGAAATGAGACATTATAATAATCTTGGATATAACATGGATAAAGCTTGGACCCAAGTGGAGTTAGTGATCTTTATGCCAGTTCTTCTGATAGTAAATAGTTGTTACCCAAAATGATTGTCCATTAAGTGAATTTTGGTTCAAGAAAATGTTGGCAGAGCACACTGGTAGTACATATTGTAATCTTCAGTGTTTGGAAGGTAAAAGCCAACAAAAATAACATTGCTGAGTGTTGCCCCCTTTATTGAGGAAATTTTCAATCAGGGGTCTAGATACGAACTTGAGTTCCTGTCCCACTTGCAGCCAGTACAAATGTGTACTTGTAAGCTTCCACTCAGGAAGCTTCAGTGACTTCCTGTCCACACAATGTCGCCCTGAGTACCCTCATCTGTAGAGCCCGACCCCGCCTTAGCTCCCCAGTCTCATCTTCAGGACATGCCAACATCTAATCTCTGCTCCACCACAAGGGGCTGTCTCACCATCTGCCTCCTGTCTTGACACCTCTCGGCATGCCTTCCCTGTTTCTTCTTGCTTAACCTCCTTGTTTGAACAGGGCACTCACACTGGCATCTGGGTTTGGCACTTAGCATGTATTTCCTGACTCTTACTGGCTGTGACACCTCAGAGGATTGCCGCTTTCCTCCTGTGGGTCCCCCGCCCTCAGTGCAGAGAGATGCTCCTTGCTTCCTGCTCCTCCCTCTGCACCACCAGGGAAGTTGTCTCCATTCAGCGTCTCTGCTCTTCCCACTTGAAAGCCTGACCTGTCTGCTTGTGACACACCTGTGTGTGAGCTGGGGATGGGGGTTCAGGTGTCAGAGAAAGGAACGACAGAACCTAAGAAAAAGAGGGTAATTTTGAGTTTTAGGCTGGGAAAAATGATGAGCATGAGGATCTGAGTTACATCCCCATAACCAATGTTCAAACAAACAAACACACACACATACAAACGCATGCAGTCCTGCCACTTGGGGTGGGGGTGTGTTAGAGACAGGTGGATCCTGGGGCTAAGAGACCTAGTCTTAAAAAAAAAAAATGATGGCTGAGGAATATACCTAAGGTTGTCCTTCGGCCTACACATGTATGAACACACAAATTCACATGCACACACACATGTACACCCACAGCAATTTCTTCTCTCTTATGTCTGGAACTCCCTGGCTTTCATTTTTAAATGGCCGCATGGCATTTTCTGGACCATGTTTAAAGTTCAAAGCTGTAGTCATGGAGCCTGCATGAGATTTATCTGTCATGCTCTTTACCTGTCACAGCTCTGTCCTTCTCCTTCTCTCCAGGAGTTACTGCAAGAGCTCAAGCACCTCAAAATCAAAGTGGAGGAGCTGGAGAATGAACGGAACCAGTATGAGTGGGAGCTGAAGGCCACTAAGGTATGTATATATGAGGCACCTGAGGGGGGGTCTCTGATGGGAGGGGTTCACTCTCAGTGTTCCCTACAGCAAGAAGTGTGGAAATGCAAACCAACCCCACACAGTGGTCCCCACACTCTAGCAGGCAGATCTGATGTAGAAAAGCTCCCCTAAGAGCCTGGCAACCTGAAGTGAGAGCTGCTGAGGTACCCCAGCCATGTCTTCTTCCTCTGGCAGCATCCTGCTGCCCCTTGCTGCTTAGCCAAGAAGGTTCCTAGGTGAGTGAGTGAGTGAGTGAGTGAGTGAGTGAGTGAGTGAGTGAGTGGGTTATCAGATAAGTGATAGCCGCAGGTGACAAACCCTAACAGAATGAGGGAGGGCGAATAATAGTGTTTTGTTGGGGACATCATCTGAAACTCAGCAGTCAGTTTTCTAAAAAAAATTGTCATGGTCATCATCATCATCATCATAATCGTGCTTTAGTTTTAGAAATGAATGCATCCCTAAAATGATAAAACCTTTGGTTTATTTTTCCAGTCAAAGCATTTTACTGAATTGGGGAGCTTACTGTGTAAAGGACACCAAGAATAAATTCTTTAGTGATAATTTTTTCTCTTTCTTGTTTAGTTCTTCCTAGTTGAACTGCAGGGGTTAAAAGTAGTGGGTTACCTGGATATGGTGGAGTACTTGTCATCCTAGCACTCGGGGGATCAGGAGGATCACTTGGAGTTTGAGGCTATCTTGGACTACATAGTGGGTTCCTGGCCAGCCTGGCCTACATAGCATGCTTCTGTCTCAGGAAAGAACAGCAACAGCAAAAAGAAACAAACACAAAAAATTGATTTAGTTATTTTTGCTTGCATATTATATCTTTAAAATGCCAAATTAGTTATCAAGTGAACATTAGGAAAAATCACATTAAAACATAATTATGCTATTTTTACTGTGGGGAGGCAGGGGAGTGAGTGAGCATGCATGTGGTTTGGCTACCTGTGGAGGTCAGGATGACTTGGGGAGTGAGTTCTCTTGGATTGTTAAATATGGGTGGCAAGAGCATTTACATGCTGATTCGTCTTGCCAGCCTAGGAATCTGTTGTTTGAAAAATATATTATACATTTCAAAATGAATAGAAGAGCATAAAAACTCTCAACTCACAGAAATGACTGTTGGAGCAGACGGGTGTTCATATCACCCTGATTTGCTCACTATACATTATGTGCCTGTACCACATTATTGTTCTGTGTCCTCTGGGAAGGGACAGAGAGTATGATTCAATAAAAAAGGGCTGCATGTGGGCATTAGGAGGAAAAAGGAAACTCTTTAACCACCCTGGATAGAGTTTCTGCTGGAGGAAGCCTGGGTTACTGCACCTTAAGAAAAAAATGCATCTGCTTTTCTCTATGGCCTGTAGAACCATCCACAGGTGACACCCAGTGATGCATGTGGGCGTTTTAGTGTTCAGTTGATGTTCGAGATTTAAAAACAATACTTTTGAGGGTGGAGAAAATGGTTCAGTTTGGTCAACAAAATGCTTGTGAAGCAAGCCTGAGGACCCAAAATCAGCCTCTAGTACCACGTAAAAAGTCAGGTGTGGTGACTCTCATAACTGTGACCCCATCCTTGGGGGTCACTGGCTAGCCAGCCTAGTCTAATTGGTGAGCCTCAGATCCTAGTGGGGTATTCTTTCAAAGAAGGTGACATCTCCTGAGGAACAACCAAACCTGCCCTCTAGTCTACACACAAACATGTGCACATGCACTCTTTCATACACACACACACACATACACACACACACACACACACACACACACACACACACACACACACAAAACCTTTGTTTAGAATTATTGTGAGTTTGTCTGTATCTTTGCTTTTCCTAAAGTTAATTGTTAATTATTAAAAGTAATGCTCATTGTAAAAATATTTCAAACCATAAAATAGAAATTAAAGGAGGACTGTGTGTGGTGGTACACACCTTTAATCTCAGCACTCAGGAGGCAGAGGCAGGCAGATCTCTGTGAATTTGAAACCAGCCTGGTCTACAGAGTAAGTTCCAGACCATCCAGAGCTACATAGTGAGACTCTGTCTCAAAAATAAAGAGGCTGGAGAGATGGCTCAACAGTTAAAGAGTACCAGCTGCTTGTCCAGAATATTCAGGTTCAATTACCAGAAGCCACGTAGTGGCTCTTACCATCTGTAACTTTAGTTCTAGGGGATACGAAACCCTCCTCTGGCTTCTGCTATCACTACCTGCGTGTGGTACATAAATACACAATGCAAACGTAACACCCATACATATGAAACAATTTAAAACTTTTTTTTAAAAGAAAGAAAATAAAAACCACCCAGATCCCCAGCCACTACCACCGTTGTTAATATTTCCTTCCTTCCAGGTATTTTTCTCTGTGGTCCTCCCTCCTCTTTTCCCTCCCTTCTCATTTCTCTCCCCCTACCCTCCATGTCTGCCTCAGTTTCTGGTTCTAACAATTTATAATGTATATTGTTCTCTTTTCCATTTAAAAATTTATGATTTAAGTTAATAAAAGAAAAATACTGAACATGATGTTAGTATTTATATAATCATATTCTCATGTACAAATATAAAAAAACCCACTTAGCCATTTCACAGGTGATAAAATAGAGGCCTAGAGAGATTGAATAGCTCTTCCCACACTCACTGCCTGTCAGGCCTAGCCTGGCCACTGGCTATTGTCTGAGCACAGACAGCCTTGTGTGTGCCACGCTTTGGTGTCACCAATTCTAAAAGCCTTGTTTTTCCAGGAGCTCAAAACTTTCCACTACGACACTCACTCCTGCAAGTCCAGCCCCCGTGAAACCTTTGAAGTTGCACACACCACCCTTTGTTATAAAACCAAGAAAACCTTTTCCTTTTAATTCACCCAAGCTCTCTGCCTTGGCATGTGGACCTGTGAGATGCCGGCTGAGGAGTCTTTAATGATTACCAGGTGTGGAACACCCCCTGCCAGAACCCACCCAGCCCTTTGCACACTTTCCTCTTAAGTCAGACAATAACACAGTGGGTGTATTTGATGCTGATTTGCTGGTAAGGACCACGGGACTTCAAGTGGCAAGGGTGGGGTTCAGGTCTGGGTCTCCTGCTTCTGTGCTTCCCCCCTCTTCCTGTAGTGGCTGCTTCTCTGCCTGAAATGCTCCCTGTGTTTGTAAGCTGCTCAGTTTTCTGTATAAGCCTCCTCAGACCCTACAGGTGGTTCATCTGCAGTGCAATCAGCAATAGAGTTTGTTCCTTGAGTTTAGTAAGACAAAGCCCTGTAGGGATGCAGACTATCCTTCCTTGCCCTGAGGGTATCCAGAGTACCCATCTCTGCCTCACTGCCAGGCTTCTGATTGTTTTGGACCTCTGGCAACAGAGTGCTGGTTTTTATGGCTGAGATAGCCATTGCTTTCATGGTTCTGGATAGGGTTTCCCATCTACCTGTGGGTCAGATAACCTTCTAAGGATATCAGACAACCTGTATTTTTTCCTTGTTTTGTGGCCGCTCCAGAGTAAAGGTCAAGGCAAGTCACTTGGTCTGTCAGGTCTGTGCATAGGCTAATATTTTGAATACTTTGTCCCAGTTGGTAGAACTGTTTGGGAAGGATTAGAAAGTATGGCCTGGTTGGAAGAGATGTGTCATTGGGGGTGGGCTTTAAGGTTCCAAAAGCCCATGCCATTCCTAGTTATCTCTCTTTACCCCGTTCTTGTGGAGACGATATAAGCTCTCAGCCACTGCTTCAGTGCTGTGCCTGCCTGTCTGCTCCCATGCACCCTACCATCGTCACTATGAAGTCTGAAGGGACTTCTTCACAGCAGGGGCTCTCTTCCAGACCCCAGATCAGGTGCAAACCACACCTAAATACCTCTTTTTACAGAGAGATTCTTTATTAAGCAGCAAAGAAAAATTAAGTGACTGCTTTCTGACTCAGGCAGAAAAACAGCAGCATATGACCATGCAGGTGTCATTCTTAAGAGAAAAAGGGGAGGTCTGTGTTAGAATGAGCTAGGGTGTGGTGGTGAAGGCGATAGAGGACAACGGAGAAGGAGAAAGGGACAAGGGAAGGGGCAAGGATATATGTCCTGGAGGGATGAAGGACTGCCTCTGGATAGAGAGGAGACAGACGAGGCACATAGGCAAATGGTGGTTTATAGAGGTAAAGGGGGAACCCATGTTAGGATAAGGTGTTGAATTTTAGTTGGGCATGTTAATTAGGTGAGCCAAAAGGTGTTTCTGGTTGCTGGACTTTGGTTGTCAGCCTCAGGAGGAAGAAGTGGTCAAATAAGGGAACAGACCTTGGTGGCTAGCTTTAGGGATGTAATCTAACGGTTTGTAGCGAGGCAGAGGGAATGGAGGGGAAGGGCAAGGCCTGCCAGAGCCACATGATCTAGTGGGCTAGTGTCTCTTCAGAATCAGCCTTTGGAACTGCAAGTCTCAAACTCTTTCTTCTATAAGTTGCCTTGGTCATGGTGTCTTGCCACAGAAATAGAAAAGTAACTAAGACAGGATCCATAGTTTGTCAGTGGCCTCATACAGAGACCAGCCTAGAGAAGAGACCACTGAGTGCCAGGTGCTGCACTCTGTCTCATTAGGCCCACTTCACTGAAGTCTTCTGTGAGACCAACAGATAAGCATCAACATTGGATTTCTAACAGACCATTCTGTCCACGGTAAAGAGCCATAGGCAAGAAACCATGCAAGAAAAGCTGAGAGATTATCTCCAAAGAATATCCTGACCCTCGTGGAAATGCAATGCATTTGAGTTGAGAATCGTAAGGCTAGAGTTGTCAGAAACCATTGGCACCATTATCCATAAGCCAATGGACATGTGGACCCCAAATGATGGTTTGTGGCTGCCCATCTCAGTAAGCTGGATGGGATAGCCAGACTTGGCTCCCTTGATTCTAGGTAGGGCCCAGAGTGGAGGGACCGGGCTTCATAGCAAGCTTTACAGTAAAGAAATCTGACCTTTCATCTCCTGTCTTTCCTTTACATCTCTGTTCTGTTTAGAGGATATAAGGGAAGGTTTATTCAGAACCATTGAAAAGGGTTGAGTCTCATAAGAGTGGCCTTCATTCATCCTATTAACATACTAGCATGCAGCCTGGAGTGCTGGACCTCTCTATTGGAGCAGCAGGCCCGGAGGGTGGAGTTCTGCACGTAGGCAGACTAGGTGAGTAAGTGAAACTCTGCGTTGGAGCAGCAGGCTGACTGGTGATGTCCTGTGATGAAGCATGGAGACTGAGGTGTATGAAGCACCATTGGAGCAATAGGCTGGGTGGGTGGCATTCTGCATTGGAACACATAGTCTCAGGTTGGCATCTATTATGGTTTGAATGAGAATGGCCCCCTTAGGCTCATATATTTGAATGTCTAGGCCCTAGTTGCCAGACTGTTTAGGGAAGGATTAGGAAGTGTGGCCTTGTTGGAGGAGGTGTGTCACTGGGGATAGGCTTTAAGTTTTCAAAAACTCATGCAAGGCCCAGTCTCTTTCCTGCTCTGCCTACTGCCTGTGGATCATGATGTAAAGCTCTCAGCTACTACTCCAGCACCATGCCTGTCTGCTTCCTGCCATGATGATAATGGATTAACCCTCTGAAACTGTAAGCAAGCCCTCAATTAAATGCTTTCTTTTATAAGGGTTGTCTTGGTCATTGTAGTGTCTCTTCACAGTAATGTAATGGTAACTAAGACAGCATCCTTGCCTGGACAGTTAGTCAGTCATTGGCTGATTTCATTTGGAGTCATGTACTGCTCCTGTTTTCTCCCAGTATTTTCAGGAATTTGCTTTTCCCATGGGTTCTTATGGGACTACATGAGATTTGTAAATAATGAGAACAGTGGTTGCAGGGTGGGTACTCAGTCTGACCAAGAACTGGCAGGCAGAAGAGTCACCAGTAGGACCAGTGCTCATTTGATTCTTGGCTGTTGTCCAGTGATTGACTTGTCTCTCTTCCCACCCCTCATCATACTCTGACAACCAGAGTTGGAATATAATTAGGTTCCTACATGGCAGGCCTTGGGCAGGGTAGATGCATTTGCTGTGTGTTCTGCTCAAAGCTCAGTTCTAACCCCTTTCTTGGTTTTATGTTCAGAATGGAGCTTTTTCTTAAGGGAAGGAACAGGATGGAAAAGAAGTGTTACTATGATTGTAGCATTTACTAGGCCTTTAATATGTGATAAGTATTAGACCTAGTCACTTATAAGTTATATTATGTAATCTTCTACAGGCCATGAAGTGGACACTATTGAGCTAAGACTAGGAAAGGTACAATTACTTGTCCAAGGTCATCCAACTGGAACATGAGAGATTCTAGATTTGTTTGGCTCCAAAGAGCCTCTTGGAGTGAGACAGAAAGAGCTCTGAATTTCTAAAGAGTCTAGAAAGCATGGGTAACCATGCATAGTGCTGTGTGTGAATTGTAATTTTAGGCATAGTGTAGATGTAGGAACTGCCCATTGCCAATGCCGGTGTGTGTGTATGTGTGGATTTGTGTGCAGTGTGCTTATGTACTTTCCCTTAAAAAAAGTATACATACTGAGCACATTCTAAAGCTTGTATGTGTACGCATGGGCAAACATGCAGCTGTGTTTGGAGGTTGGCCAGAAGCATTGACTGCAGAAAAAGAGAGTATCTAAGGAGGGAACTCTTGGCTCACCTCAAAATCAGCAGTAGTTATTTGACTTCCACTCTATTTCCAAGTGTGTGGAAAGATGGAGTTACATATAATTGTTACAATGGCATATCTAAGTGAGTATGTGTACCTTGGGAGAGGAAAGACCACATGCAAAATCAACGATCCAACTGTGCAGTCCCAGCTCCCTGGCCTCAGTTTTACCTGGGTTTTACAGAGCAGTGAAGAGAAAGAGCTTGGTCAGATAAGGGAATGAGGAGACAGAGCAAGGTGATGGTAGGTGGGTGAGTGAGATTGTTCCACGGGATTCCACCCAATGGGGAGGGGAGTTACACTGTCACTCCCTACCTATATCCTTCACTTCTCCTGCCTCTTGGGGTCCGATGGGCTCCAAGCTATGACATAAGGTGCTTTGTTATGACTACTAGTAGTAAGTAGTCTTTTTGACCTGGAAGGGATTCTCTCTTGCTTCCTCAGGCTGAGGTAGCCCAGCTGCAAGAACAGGTGGCCCTAAAAGATGCAGAAATTGAGCGTCTTCACAGCCAACTCTCTCGGAGTGCAGCTCTCCACAGTGACCATGCAGAGCGAGGTAACTAAACTGACTGGGACAGAACACATTATTTTAGGCTCTTGGCCCACTCTTATAAGTGGACATGTATCTGTGGATGACTGTGTGTGCTTGCATATGTGAGTGTGCTAATATACACATACATGCATTTGTGTGTGTGAGCATGTGCTTATGTGTATATGCGTGCTTTCCTGTGAAACTGAGCTCTGATATGGTATCATTGTCATGTCTCTCCCTTATCTAGAACACTTAGCTCTGAAGGCTTTTCTCACAGTGTTGACTGAAGCTCTGTGCAGCTCCAGGCAGCCCCCTTTGGAGCTTTTTCCCCCTAAAAGCCATCTGACTTCATTGAATTAAAAGGCATTGCTTTGGTGTTACCACCAAAGAAGAGGCTTAGCATTTCATCCCGCCTGACATTTGTACAAGGCCCCGAGGTTACAAAAGAAAGTCAGTTCCTTGCCATCCTTAGAGCTCTACTTAAATATTTCCCAGGAAGCTCTTCCTGGCCACCTAGCCTCAAGTGGGTGACTCTGGTCTTGTTATTCTTGAGTTCAGCAGCCTCTTGTTCCCTATTGGTGAGATTATTAAGGCCACTCCATGTAGTTAAAAGGGAGGTCTATTTAGTGGTGTAACTTACAAATGAAGGGATAGGTAGGTTGCAGGGTCTGGGGAAGACATAGCGCAGTCCGGCGGTGTTCTCTGGAGAACTCTGCTCGGTCTACCTCTAGCATCCAGTGTCCAGGAACCAAGAGAAGGCGGCGCATCCGGATCTCGGGTCTTCAGGGCCCTCTCTTGGTTCTGCCTTGTAGGTGTGACAGTTACCGAAGCCTCTATGGGGCTTGGAACTTCCAGATCAAAGCTGGAATGGCTACCCACTACAGTTCCCAACATAGCTCATACTATAATTTAGCAGTGCTGTATTTTGGGAGGTCTTGAGATAAGGATTTTTGTCTTTGTTTAAAAACACTTTAGAGCCTAGCACAGTATTTGGCCCACCCTAAAACTGAGTCATTGAGTAAGTGAAATGGATACTGGATGTTCTATGGGGAGTTCAAATCTTATCGATTAAAAACAGAAGAAATCCTCAAATATTCTTCTTAACATACATAGTATGTTTGTGGCAATTCTCCAAGGATACAGAAAGATCACACACACATCCCAGCTCCCCTACTTGCCACCTGGATGCTGAGCAAGGTCAGTCCTTTGGCTGCTGCCACTGTCTAGCCTTATCCTGGCCTCAGCATTACCTGGCTTGGGTCTCCAGCTGGAGTGAGAACATTCTATAGCCTTGTAATAGTGACTGAGCTTAAAAAAGATGCTGGTGACCATCAGGCTTATCCCTTCCCATCCTTTCACAGGAATCTTCCCATGCTTACGCTGTTATTTATGCCCAGTCAGGTTGGGTTCTGACCCGTGCATCCAGCTTTAACAGTCTTTATATGAAATTTCCCTCCTACCCTACCCTCTTGCCACATCTCCCCCGCCCCCCGCAAACTGAGTTGCAGAACTAATGTTGGTGTCAGAAGCCTAAGACTCCACTCGCTCTGAGAATGAGCTCCAGTAACTCTTTACACAAAGTCCACACATACCCTAATGCTATTTCTCATTAACTATCACAGAGGAAACAGAATATCTGTACTTAGGATCCCTTGTTTCTTGTACTGTTCTTACTCAACATTTCTTCTTGTTGCTTATCTCATTTTAGAATTAAGCACAAGTTTTTTTTTCTAGCATATCCAGGTCCATGCCAATTCCAAAACCTCTAAGAATCTTGAAAATGGCCTCTTTTTTCTTTAGGCATTGGCTTTTACTCTTACTCTTCAGACCTGTTTGGGAATAAGTCAGGCTTGTCCCCGTTGAGTCTAAACTTGGAGAAAGCCATTGTTTTTCTATGGTGGACCAACACAGAGCCCTTGTATATTTGTGATGAAGTGGCATTGCTCTCTGTTAACCATAACATTTGCTTTGTGTATTTATTATTAAATCTAAGTAGGTATTTCTTTTGTTTTTGATGTTTTTATTATTATGTTTGTTTATTTTTGTGTGTGTATGTGTGTGCACACATGCCACATTATATGTGTGAATATTAGAGGATAATATGTGAGAGTCAGTTCTCGTCAACATGTAGATCTTGAGGCTCAAACTCAGGTTATCAGGCTCAATGGCAACTGCATTTACTCATGGAGCCATCTTGCTGTCCCTTCCCCCTTAATTTTTTCCCTTTTGGTTTTGGACTGAGCCCAAGGCCTCATGCATAGAAGACCTATTACTCTGCCACTAGACCGTACCTCTAGCCTTTTTTTAAAAGAAAAAAAAAAAACTTTTCATTTTGAACCAGGGTCTTCATAAGTTTCGCAGCCAGGGTTCAGACCTTGGATCTTCTACCTCTGCCATGAATGGTTATGATTATAGGCCCATAACTCCATGCCCATATGTAAACATTTCTTTAGTCAGATTTTACAATTTTAAATTTAACCAACTACCAAACCTTTGACTAATGCCCAGTGTTTATCATCCGTAAATTGTTTTGAGTTTTCTTTTATGAAAATTTCCTCTGCTTCTAGTTCGTCTGACTGCATGGTCTTTCCCCAAACTAGTCAGGAGCCTCAGCATATGCTTACAAAGAATATGAATATTTATGTTCTTAGGAGATGCTGTTTATGAAAGATTTTTGAATCCTTGCTGTCACTTTTGAGTAAATGCTATTTTTATTTTGCCCCTGGATACCTATCTAGAAAGAGAAGACAAAACACTAGATTATTCACAAATGTATCCAACAAATGTCTAATGAGACTCACTGTGCAAGACCCCATCCCAGGTTCTTTCAACAAATAAAAAGGAGCCACATTCACTTGTCAATCTTTATGTTTGAACCTGAGGGTCATCAGCATATGGCAGTAGCTGTCAGCAATTTGTACAAATAATTCCTTCTATACCTCAATTCTTTTAGACCAAGAAATCCACCGTCTGAAGATGGGGATGGAAACACTGCTGGTTGCCAATGAGGATAAGGTGAGACAGTCACTGTGACACCTTGTCCTTTCCTTGCAGGCACCTCTAACTGATTTGGTCCCTTCTGGTCTCCGCTCTATTGGACAATAGCATGCCATCATTGGCAAGATATGTTAAGATAACAGCTTTTCCTTTTTTTTTTTTTTTTTTTTTTTTTTTGGTTTTTCCGAGACAGGGTTTCTCTGTGTAGCTTTGCGCCTTTCCTGGAACTTGCTTTGGAGACCAGGCTGGCCTCGAACTCACAGAGATCCGCCTGCCTCTGCCTCCCAAGTGCTGGGATTAAAGGCGTGCGCCACCACCGCCCGGCCTAGATAACAGCTTTTCACAAGAGACTCAACTTTAGTACTTGTTTATATGCCTGAGAACTTTACCTAAACTGAATCTCCCAAAGGCAGCTTAGAGCCCTGCCTGTTCATGGTGGTGTGCTGAAAAATACCCCTATCCTCACTAATGTCACAACTCTTAGCAAAACTCAGCAACAGCCCCTGTGTGTGAAATTTACTCCTCTATCATAGAGACACTTAGCAGCATGCAGTGCATCAGTTTATCCTGCTATCTTACATTCTTCGTATCTGATTCCTGCATAATCATATAGTAACCTCATACTTACATAGAGAAGCACTTAGCTAGTGTAAATAGTGTCTCTGGGAGTCACAGCCCCACATTCTCAGCTAAAGAAAGAGACTCAGAATGCTTGGATAATTTTGCACAGGTGGATAGCAGAACTACCCATATAGTCCAGGATCTGTGTGACCTAAGTCCCCAGACTGTAGCCTTGAAAGAATGGTCCTTTCTTGTGATATGCCCTGTTGTGTAAAGTACTTCAGACTACCAAGGGATAGGTGAGGAGACTGGGATATGTCTTATATGTGTAGCTGCAGAGAGTGACACAGGAATCAGAGGCATTCTTCATGCAGTCTGTTTTCAGAGAGTAGGAGGCAGAGAGTTGTACTTCTGCCAGCATGTGGACCTCTTCAAGGGGATGTCAGTGACTGCTGATCCCCACCTTCACATAGTGCCATGGGTGTCTATAGATGCCTGTGCGGCAGACCACTAGGCCCAGCTGGGCCCTGACTTTCTCTTTTGGGGGTCCTCAGGGGTCTTCTATGGGATTTTCTTCATTGTGTTCCAAATGAAGTTAACTAGGGACTGCTGGTGGTGTTAATCTTGATCTACTCTTATACCATGACAGGACCGTCGGATAGAGGAGCTTACAGGGCTATTGAACCAGTACCTAAGGGTGAAGGAGATTGTGATGGCAACTCAGGGTAAGAGGAGGAGGAACCCCATTTCCCCTGAAAGATATTTCATCTACTGTATCAGAGGCAGGAGAAATTCTCTTTTCAGATCCTCTGTCTCCTGATTGGAGATATACTGGAGAGTGGATCTGTGTGTAGACTCTTGGATGATGCAGATGGTGATTTCTGGAAATTTCATCAAATGAAACTTATAGGGACTGCCTAAGAAAATACAGCATTTAGGCTTAGCTCTTGGGAATCCTCCCCAGTAGAGGGACTCCAATCTGTCTTCTTAGGATCCACCTTAGAGACAGTGACAGAAATCACACTGAGTCGGTCAGAGCTCTCATGGGCCACAGAGCCTGTGAGTTTCTTACAGGATCTGAAGTTCCCTACAGATAGAGAAGACACCTTGGGGACTTCCATGAGTCTCCAGGTGCCCAGGTTGCCATGGAAAGTCATGTATTTCATGTTTACCATGCAGACCAGGGCAGCATACAAGCAGCGTGTATATTCATATTAGTACAGTGTGCTCATGTGCCTTGTGCAGTAGACCTGGCTCCCATTGTGGATCCTGCAGGGGCAGTTACTTTGCACAGGAGGGTTGTTTGAAGGGGATCTGATTCTGGCGGAGCTACTGACCCTGGAAACAAACCTTGTCTTTGCTGGGATCGGAACTGACTGGTTCCTGCCTAAGGAATCTGCCAAGCCCCACACAAACGCCTCAGCCTCTTTTCTCTAATTCTTTGTGATCTTGGGCCAAATACCTCATAGGACCTGATTGCCCTTGACCAAGAAATAAGAAAATTGGAAGCAAGAAGTGGCTTACCTCTGTTCCAAGGGTGAATTTTGACCTTAAAGTGACTTTCATGGTAGCCCTTGATTGCGTCCTGAAGAATTTTCCCAATCACAGTGTCAATGTCTCTTTATGTAGTAATTACTTTTTTGGTCTGATCAAATACCCAACAAGAAGCTTGCTAAGAGAGGAAGAATTTATTTTGGCTCACAGTTTAAAGACACAGTGTGCCATATCAGCAGGAGTATGTAGGGACTCCTCGTATTCTGATGGGCCAGGAAGTGGAAAGATTGGACAGGAATGGGCAGAGCAGTAACCCCCAAGGATCACCATACAGCTCAGCAGCCCATGTCCTCCAATGAAACTCTACCTCTGAAAGGCATCACAGACTCTCAAAACGGCAATGCCATCTGAGAACCAAACAGGGACATCCCATACTCAAACTATAGCACTTTACATGTATCTTAGTATTTTTGCTTTTTGAGACAGGATGAAGTGGAAACCCCCAAGCTGAAGCAATCCTCCTTAGTATTTGTTAATGAAGAACAAACACCATGAAGGTTTTGTGGTATGAGTTTCTGAGAAAGTCTCACAGTGGTGATTTATCAACGTTGCTTTACTATTTCCAGGGCCTTCGGAGAGAACCCTCTCGATCAATGAAGATGAAATGGAGGGAAGCTTTAGAAAATGGAACACCACAAATAAAAACCCTGAGGAAGTATTGAAACAAGAGGTACCATACTTCCTCCCACAGTGTGGGGTTCAATTGTCCTTAGGAACTTGCCTTGACCTAGAGAGGCATCTGACAGACACCTGTCATCAAGCATCTTAACTGATGAATAGTTCAGGCCAGGAAATGGTCCTCAAGCTCTGGCAAGAAGGTTTGGGGAACAAGGCCTAAGCTCTGGCTAGGGAAAGCATGGGGGCCACTGGGACTCTGGAGGGCAAGAATTTTCCTCTTTAATTGGCTTTCTGTTTATCTTTCCTCTCTGGCATGTAGCACAGAACAAGGGTAGTGTTTTGTTTTGTTTTTTTATTTACGAAGGCTTCTCCAGAGCTTGCTGTCATGACTTACTCCCAGTGGACTTCATGAGTGAATCTGTCTTGACCATAAAGAGACACAGGCGCCTTCCATGGCAATGCATTCCTGCCTCGCACATGCCTGTGTCAGCCCCTCCAACCGGCACATGGATTTTCTTCTCCTTGCTTTAGAATATGACCCTACTGTATCACTCTCTAGAACTTGGTTAAACACAGATAAACAAACGAGTTCGTAGACAGAGGCCTGGGGAGGAGAGGAGGGGTTGCACCAGGACTAAAAGATTCACGAACTCTAGAAAGATCAAACTAAAAATGATTGTTTAACAGTGCGGCTTAATCATTTCTTTAAAGAGGGATCAAATGTCCTCCAGTGACACCCCCACCCCATTATCGACTCAGTAAAAGTACATTTTGTTGCTGGTAGTTGTATCTGAGCAGTAATCAGGACTTGTTCAGTTTGTCTGGTGGTTGTTGCTATGAGCAGTGTGCATGGCACAGTTCTCATGACATTCAACATGGGCTCTTATTTTACTACAATGAGGCTGAGTTTCAGAGGGGTTGAGTAATATTCTCTAAGTCACACTGTAGGTAGGTAGCAGAACGGGACTTGAACCCAGATCTGTCTGACCAGCAAGCTCCAGTTTTTAATACCTGTGCTATGATGTTAGAAATTTTCCTAGAGAAAGCCAGAAAGACCTGGGGCTTGAGGGAAAAGACAGGGTTCTATGGTCAGTGCACCAGTAAAGACTGAACTGTGTCCTATCATCCTCATTATCTCAGACTCACCCTGAGATGATGTTTTCTTTCTTACCTTCCTAACGAACCCCTGCTCACTTCTCAACGTTCAACCCCAGTGTTCTCCCCTCTGAAGCCATGTCACAGTCTACCCATGGAGAGGGAAGTTTCTTCCTCCCCTTCCCGTGTTATGTCATTGGTGTCAGTGCCACAGCAGGTGGCAAAGTTCCTTTATCCTTGCTTATTAATCTGCCTCCTGGTGTGGATTATGCTTCATTCCTATGATAGGATTGGCAGGCAACAGATGGTGTGGACATTTGCTGAGTGACTATGTCCCTAGAGTCCTCTCAGTGAAAGTCACAGAATTTGACTCTGGCTCACTTAAGCCAAACGAGGGTGTTTAAGGTTGTGTGGGATAGTGACCCATTGAATGAAAGAAGGTAAGAGACAAGCTATGAAAGGACAGAGGCAATGACAGCCCCCAAGTATTGGGAGTGTGCTGCTGGGACCTGGACTTATGTCTAAGGTCTAGAGCTTAGGGATAAAGCGTGATTTGACCCTGGTGGCTTGACATGCCTAGTGTCTCTCAGAGCTTGGTGTATGCTTTGATCCCTGATAAGGATTTCTTGAAAGAGCAAAACATCCATATGAGTGCACCTACCATGGCTGTAGCCAGGAACAGAAATATTTTTCTCAGAGGCGTCATCAAGGGGAAAGTTTGGTTCCTAAATGGTAACTACCTTCTATTGCTGCTCTTCTGTTTGTGAAACAGGTATCACCACGATGCAGCTCTTCCTCCCCAGGGCCACCTCCTTTGCCACAGAAATCACTGGAGACTAGGTAGGAGAACTGAACATCTTTCTCTTCTTGGGGCTCAGAAGGTTGATGGTGACTGGGCAGGTGTGGTGAGCATAGCCGCAGGGTTCTGAGCACAGGGTCAAGCCAACCTCTTGTGGCTACTGAGGGGATTTCTCTCCCACAGGCTGAGTCACTGACATTGAGAAAAGACCTAGTCAGGGGACTTGTTGGCTATCATCCCTCCATTTCCTCTTTGGCCACTTGTAGCATTGCCCCTTTACTATGCATTGGATATCCTCAACAGAATAGCCCCTATGAAGACCTGAGTCTCCTGAGCTGACTACTCAGGGCAGGTAGAGCCAGAATGGACAGCTGGAGGATCCTAGGCATGCTTCAAGCTGTGCCTGGCTGGTGTGCTTGCCTCCTCTCAAGGGGGGTGCCTGCAGCTTCCTGCCCAGATCACTTAGATTTAAAGACAAGCCAGTACCAGCATTTTCCCTCCACTTGAGTTTGCAGACACTGGGATTGGGATTCCCTTGGGAGACCCAGTAGTTATATTAACAGTCCCACTCACTGGTGGGCCAGGCTTTCCCCAAGGTCTTATCTTACACAGGGGTTACCTACTCCAAGCCTAAGACAGGCTTCTGGTTAAGCATCTGACATGCCCGGTGCATGAGTGTCACCAAATGACTATGAGTGTCACCATGGTCACTATGAGTCTTTTTTTTCTGTGTTTATCCAGGGCTCAGAAGAAACTCTCCTGTAGTCTGGAAGACTTGAGACGTGAATCTGGGGATAAGGTCAGCTCATTAACTGGCTGTGTCAAGTACTGAGTTACTCCTTTAAGCCCATCAGAGTGCTAGGATGTGCAGGTGGGCACAAGCAGTTTTTGGGGAACATGGGAGCAGGAACAACAAGGTCTGAGCCATATACCACATCACACCAGAGAAGATCATAGGATTCTGGCCTCATCTCCCCAATGTTCTGGGATCTCTGCAGGGGTTCTGAATGAAGGAGTAACATAGGTAAAGGGGGTAATTTCAGGAACACAGCCTGGGATAATCAAGAACATTAGAGAGGTAGCTTTTAAAAAGTCTGGAAAGATCTGAGAAGGGCTTTGTGGCCCCCTGTGTAAGAATGGACTTAACCATGTGACTGGGCCCAGTGTTGGAGGGAACAATGGAAGGCTTTGAGCTTAGCAATGACTAAGCACCAAGTCCTGCCCTGAATAAGCCTCTGGTGAGCCATGCTTCATACTGCCCTCCGATCTCCATCAGAGTGCATGGTGGAGAGCCACAGAAGTTGGAGTTGGCAGGAGCCCATCCCCAGCCATATGCCTCTTGCTCCATTGGTCAGACTTCTGGCAACTGCCCAGGATATCTGTTCACTGGCTAGACAGTGGCTTGTTTCCAGCTGTGAGTGGTGATCCTCTAACATGAAGGATGGGGCAGTGTACTTACATCTCAGTGCATCAGATGTAAATAGGCAGGTGGTTCTGAACTCCTGATGGTGACTAACACAGCTTTCTTTTTCTCCTCATGTTCGAATCCTTGTCACTCCATAGTGTGTCGATGGGAACCAGCTGTCCCTGGTGGGAGAGCCCAAGGTACATTCATTTATAATATCTTTATTGCCTATCCTTGGTTGTAACGTTTGCTAGAGTATTTTAACAAGGTACAGCTTTTGTAGCCTTAAAATAAGTTAACTGTAAGAATTAAAGAATGAAGAAAGGGAAAATTCCGTTGTTGTGTAGTCCATATGCATAAATCACTTTCTCTGCCATTATCCTTGGTGTATCATTTACCATAATCACCTCTGGTTTGTAGGCTCAGAGAAACTAATCTCTGAAGAAGTCTAGGCTTAATTACTATATAGAAGGTGTAACCTACACAGGAGAATGTTGGCAACACTCCTCTTCTCTCTGAGATGCCACGGTTAAAAACACAGGTGTGCGCTCAGTCTGCCTTCAGTGAACAAGTTATGTTATAAAAACTCCGATAAACCCATTTTCTCCTAGATTGCTGCTGTGGCAGGTGATAACAGTTCTAGGCTGGTAGACCAATATTGAGCCCATGGTAAACTGAAGCTTCCTATAATTAGTGTCAGCCCCACCCAACCACCATCTATAGCATTGTAAGGGGGATGTACTGTGCATTGCCCTTCAGTCTCCTCTGCCTTCCAAAGGAGACATGAGGCTTCACTACATGTGCCTTGAGAAGGCTCTTTATACTTTCACACCACTATGGCAGAATGGAGCATTTCTGCTCTTCTAACTCTTTGTGGAAGAAAGACCTCATCTGTACCTTCATATCTCGGTAAAAGGCTTCTTTTCACTTCTGTGCTTAAGACAGTCAGTGCTTTGGTTAGCCAGCCATTCCTCGGGCCATGGAGATTGTTGAGCAAATGTCTCCTGGCTGCTTTTCTGTCCCAATACTTTGGACACACAGTCCCTTGTGTTTTGTAGCCCCTTGGCAAAGCTCTGGGGCCTAGCCATCACTCTTCCAGCCTCAGCTTCAGAAAAGTCATTCAGTTATCTCTGAATAACAGATGTAAGTGGCCACTTACTTCTTTGGGGATGCTGCTGGTTCATCATTCATGCTTTACGACATCGAGTTGCTTACTGTGGAAGATGAGTGATGTGGGAGTGCTTACAAAGAGTGCATTTTCCAGGTTGAAACTAGCTCTCCCACACCTTTGATCATAATTACAATCTTATGAAACTTCACTTAGTTCAACATGACCACCTCTTCCCTCCACACACACCCAGCACCATTCCACAAGTATAGTAGGCTTTTCACAGCATCTCCTTACTGTGGTCCCTGGCCTTAAACTCAAGCTTTTTATGCTGGAGTGTTCCTTATGTCCCAGTCACCCTTGCATTCTGACTGCTCGCCTTGTCTCCTATGGAATGAGTCAGTCCTTCCCATTCCCAACACTCTAGAATTGAGTCCTCCAGCCCTCTGTAAGTACTTTCTTCTCAGAGCTGTACATCGGCTTCTCCTGTGTGTGTGTGTGTGTGTGTGTGTGTGTGTGTGTGTGTGTGTGTGTGTATGTGGATCAGCAGACTTGAAAGCACTCATTTCTCATTGGATTCTTTCAATTGTGCCCTGGGACAGATAGGCATGTATTCTAGATGCAGCCTGTGGTGTGCTTTTCTGGATCTAGGGTCTGTTCTGTTTGTCTGCTGAAAGCTGTTCGCTGGGCTCTGTGCGTGTTGTTATTTTCAGATTCCCTAAGGGAGGAATTGCTATTCTCCTGTTAAAAATGACCAAACAGAGGGTTAGAGAGGTTAAAAAGTAAGGGCCTTCCCTGAGTCACTCTGACCCAAAGCTTAGCCCTCTCTGAGCTGGCAGGCCACCCTTTGTTCTGATTTAAAGCAGGTGGGTGATAGATTCTGCTCTGCTCCTTGGCTGTTCACTGCTGGGTTATACTTGAAGACAGGAAACAGAACTGGGGTCAGATGTTCCTGTCTCCTTCCTGTTGGGCCTTACCATGGCACCTCTTTCTTCAACAATGAGTCATTCCCTCAGCTTTGTATCTTGACTAAAGCAGAGCTCAGAGAGCCCATTCCATTGTCCTCTGTTCCTTATGGGGCTGGAGCCTCACTCATCCTTGGGCGTACCTCAGCTCTTCAGCGTACTCTCTGGGTGGTCATGGACGGGGGCTTTCTGCTGTCCTGGCCCTATATTAGGGTCTTATGTGACACAACCAAAAACCATATTGAAAGTCCTTCCCCGTTTTGTATTTCATATGGAAGATGGAACTTGGTGTCAGATTCTTTGATTCTCTAAACTTATAGCCAAAACAAAAGCAACATTTTATTGTGTCTGCATGCATCTGAGGTCACCTTAGGGTGGTTGGTTTTCACCTTCTCCTTCACTGAAGTAGGAGCTTTCTTGTTTCTGTTGTTGCCTCCTCATGCAGGCTAGCTGACCTTCAAGTTTCTGGGAAAGTCTCCTGTCTCTGCCTCACATCTCATCACAAAACTGCTGGGATACAGATGCGTGCCACCACATCTGGCTCCTTATGTGGGTTTCAGGAACTGAACTTGGGTCATTGGGCTTGTGCAGCTAGTGCCTTTGCCTGCAAAGCCATCTCTCCAGCCCACAATTCTGTTTTGACTACTCCCTTCCCATAGTCTGAATCTGACTGAGTATCAGAATAATCCAAGACGCTTGTTAAAAATACAGACTCCTGAAGTGGGTGCGTTTTCAGAGGGTCTGATTCACAGGGCCAGGGAGGAGCCTGGGAGTTGGTGTTGTTTTTGATAGTGCCTCAGGTGAGAGTGAGGCAGTGGATGAGCTAGCACTGGGAAGCTGCTGGGCTGGTCCACATGTCTGATCATGCCTGACCTCTCTGCCCTGCGGGTCATCACAAGCTTGAAGATGTCATGCTCTTCATCTCTGGAGGTTCTGACATGGCTACTCATGGACCAGATTTCTTTAACAATCTTGCCTCCTCTCTCCATATTTCCCATTTCTAAGCTCATCTGTGGAGGCTCTTGTCAATATGCAGCAAATGAACTGATTTTCAAACAGCTGCTGGGACACAGAAGCAAACTGAATTCTGCTGAAATGTACTGCTCACTTGACTTTCAGTGAACGAAGCTTCAAAAGGCATCTTGGTCTTGGCAGTCATCCAGTCCCATTCTGACTTGCCAGTTTTAAAATTGGTTCCACCTCTCATATTGCTTTTCTTCTAGGTGTAATCAAGTGACCCATAGTTGAGTCTCTCAGTGATGTCATCTTACTTTCTCTTTGTTCTCACACTTGCAATGCATTCTATATGTTTTTCTCAGGTTTGTGGCATTAGTGATCTTTATATACTTCTTGACAGAATAAGTGCTCGTCTTTCTCTTTAAATCGGCCTACTTCTTTGGGGTTTCTTTTTAGCCAGGATCCAACTACAGGGCTTGTTGCACCAAGGATCCAACTACAGGGCTTGTTGCACCAAAGTAGTACCTCAAAGAGGATGATTCTAAGTTCCTAATGGAACTGGGTTGGATTGTAGCCTCCAGACTCCCCCAATGTATGCTTAGGTTCTTGCTTTGTCTTATTATGATACTGGACAAAAGAACCATTATCATAACACAGACTTTTCCTGCTACTATTTCAGATTTAGACTCTCATATCACTGCTATAGCATGGCCTTCCATTAGTCATGGTCAGTATAATCTGTGCTCATGGCTGTGCCCTTGTAGAGATCTGCCTTGGTCTGGTGTGACCAAGGGTCTTACTTAGCAAAAGCCTCTCCTTCCTGACCACAGGAAAGCAAGTACGGGGAGAGCAGGGAAACCTGGACCAGACTGCTCTCTTCTCCCATCAGCAAACTGTGGCTTGTGTTTTTGAAGATCCAGGGAGAATTCATAACTATGAATTCACTAAACTTCTAACATGGGACAAATGGCACAGGACTCTTTGGATTTGGGTTTGATGCTATCTCTGTCTCACTGTGTGGGTAGATCTTTACCTTTCTGCTAGACTAGGAGAAATGACCTTGGAAAGATCTTTGAGACAAGCTGAATGAAAAGTGACTCTTGCAGAAAGGGTTTATGCACACACAGATTTCCTACTGGTTTGAGCCAAAGTCTAACGGTTAGTCTGGCATCTCTCTTTCCAATAGGACAGCTCTTTCCTGGTGGAGCAGAAGTACCCTACATTACCTGGGAAGCTCTCAGCAGCCACACCCAATGGAGAAGCTGCCAAGTCTCCTCCCAGTGCCTCCTCCCAGCCTGACTCCTCAGGGAGCAGCCTGCTGAGGCTGAGTAAGTGTCCAGCCCCTGGGTTGGTGGCCTCAGGAACTCTGTCCTTAGCACTTACAGTCACTGTAGCGATAACTGCAGCTCACAATTAGGAATGGTGGGGGTTGTTTCCGGGCAAGTTGTGTCCCAAAGTGGCTCCACTTTTCAAGAGTCCCTGTCTGGATAAGCTGCTACCCAAGTTATTGTCCCTCCATTCTCCTTTCTGTCCATTCTTCCTCAACCCCTGCCTGTCCTCCCCACCATTGCCTTTTTTTCTCTCCCTCTTAGACATCTCCATTTACTCTTCATGCCCTGCTTCCTTCATCTGTCATCCTGGTCTTCTCTCTCCCATGTCTGCCTTTGATATAGCCCATGTTACCACTAGGCTGACACTGTACAGGCTCCCAAGTTAGAGTGTTTCAGATTCAGTCAGCAGCAGAGGATTTGATGTGGTCCAGGAATGAATGCTTTGGTGCTCACAGAGTTCTCCCTGCCTACCCCCAATTCCTCCACCTGCCCTTAGTTCTCAAAACCCAGTTCTGCTCTGGGCTTCCACAGCTCCAGATAAACCCTTAAATAACTGTGTTCAGTTTTACTCAGACTGTTTGAAGTCATTGTAGTGTGAATCCTGGCACTGGTGCAGGGGCATGACTTAGAGTATCCCCCTCACCTGCTGCTGACCCTCTCTCCCTGCCTGTGGGCACCTCAGTTTGTAAGAAAGTGGCACTAGGGTCCATTGGCCTGATGCCTCTTGTCAGCATGCTGACCCTGTGGGCCACCTTGGTCACCCTTTGCCTTGTCCTTTGTGGGATGTTTTTCTTTCTGTTTAAGTTTTTCTCTTTTGCTCGATGATACTCTTTTTATTTCTTTGCTTCCCCGTTACTGTTGGGCTGGACTTTGGCCTCTCTTGCTTCTTCATGTGACTTCTCTGCTTCTGGGTTGCTGGAGATCGCGGCTGGAGTGTCAGTGCTCCCGTATTAGGTACTGTGACTGTTCAGGTGAGGTAGAATGTGAGAATGCCTTTGTTTTTCATTTCTGCTGCCCTGCCCACATTCCAAAGTCTCCCTCTGATTAAATAGCCAGCTCCTTGTTGAAATAGTCTTCAATTACTTGGACCCCAAACTCTTAGAATTGAAGACATTAAATCACTTAGATTTGAAACACTGGCCTCAGCAGTTCTTAGTGAGAGGCCTGGGAGGTGTCCTGTACTCTTTAAGCTCCTGGTACCTCAGTAGGAAGCTCTATCCTAAAGGTAACACTGGGAAGAGTGTTCTGGACTCCCACAGAAGGATAGCTCTGGTATAAGGGTGGGGTTCCCAAGGTTCCCCTCACTCTCATTCACATGCCTTTCCATCCTGTCCACCTTAGGGGACACAGAAAGTGGTTGGGAAGATACAGTCGTGGCCAATGAACTGTCATCTACTTCATCTGGTACTGAGTCAAGCCCCCAGTCTCCCCTGACACCAGATGGCAAACGGAGCCCCAAAGGCATCAAGAAGTTCTGGGGAAAGTAAGTTGGTGGTAATGGTCGTAACCACATGCTTAGACAAGGCAGAGGCTGTCTGAGTCCCTGCTCCCTCACATATGTGCGTAGCTGCAACAGCAGAGTAGTCACATTCAGAAAGAAGAATGTGAGTTATTTTGTGGGACTCAGAGAAGTGGGACAGGCAGTCATTATAGAGAGCTAGCTGCCACGTGTCTTTCATTCTAGGCATCCATATGTCCTATGTAACCTGTTCAGATTCTCAGCAGATTAAACTACCTGAGCTTCTGGAGAGGCATGAGAATGGGCTCTTCTTTTCTTGGGAGCCAGTCTGTGTCTCATAAAATCTTTTAAAGACCAAAAGCTGAGTACTTACTAGTCCATCTGATTCATTCTGAACAGAGGCAGAAGCTGGAGTCTCCTCAAAGGCATCAGCCTTCACTTTGATCCTCTGAGGAGTGCCCCAAAGCCCAGAGTTAGGCTTAGTTTTGAATCTCAGATTTTAGTGGAAGCACTGTTATAGGTCATCTTCCCTGGCTTCAGAACAGGGACTGGGAAGGGTATTGCCTAAAGCCCTGAGCCTGGCCTGACTAGCCCTCACAGTCTCTGTGGATTCCTTTCCATACAGAATCCGAAGAACTCAGTCAGGAAATTTCAACACTGATGCACCAGGGATGGCAGAGTTTCGACGAGGTGGCCTCCGGGCAACTGCAGGGCCAAGACTTTCTAGGACCAGGGACACCAAGGGACAGAAATGGTAAGGCTCTATCCAGCCCATCTGCAAAGAGCTTTGTGAAATCCTGTCCAGGATGCAGTGTGAGTGAGTAAGGCTGGATGTTCCACAGCCTCAGAGGTTAAAGGCAGGAGTCTTTCATATAGAATGTATCTATTGCCCACACTCACAGGTACTGAGGTAAAGCATGAGGCTCCCTGCAGCTGGACATGGTTGGGGTAGAAGGCTGTGTTAGTTACTTTTCTAGCTTTTTCAAACGAACAGAAAATCACCAAACATGACAAAAGCAACTTGAGAAAGGAGCTCATTCTGGCTTACTTCTCAGCATGATGGGGAAGGCATGGAGGCAGGAGCTTGAGGTGGCTGCTCACATCTTCAGCCAGGAAGCAGAAAGAGATGAGCTGAATGCTGATGCTCAGCTAACTCCCTCCTTTTTATCCAGCCTGGGACCCAGCTGATGGAATGATGCTACCTAAAGTTAGGGTGGGTCTTACTACCTCTATTAACCCAACCCAGAATCTCTCACGGAAGTGGCCAGAGATTTGTCTTCTAGGTGATAACAGATCCTGCCAAGTTGACAATATTAGCCATCAGAAAGGCTATTAATGGCTATGCTCCACTGTCACTCATTCTTGGTTATGCCTTTCACATTGAACTGTGAAGCTCCTGTGAAGCCAATAAGAACAGATTCTGGAATCCCAAAGCTTGGTTGTTCTCTCTGCTTAACCACCCATAACTGCAAGCTGCATGCTATTATATGACGTCTGTCACTCTACTCCCCACTTGTGAAATGGGGATAGAAAATAAGTATTAAAATTTTTGTGAAAATTATGTGAGCTACTGCACATCTCACCCAGGCATCAGCCACACGGCCACTCAAGGGTCAATATCCTCTTGTCTTTGGAGAGTCTTGGGGAAGCCTGCATCTGCCAGTATTCCTCATAACTCCGCTATAGCAAACTGCACTGAAGGGTGGTAACTTAAGGAGGCTGCTAATGTATGAGTGGCATGGACATCAAAGTGCTGGGTTTTGCATGACTGTCCCGTCATGCCCTGGTTTTTTTTTTTTTTTTTTTTTTTTTTTGCTTTTTTGGAGGACCCACCACCCAGCTCCCAAATAAATCACACACAGAGGCTTATTCTTAATTATGAATGCCTGGCCTTAGCTTGGCTTGTTGCTTGCCAGCTTTCCTTGACTTAAATTATCCTGTTTAACTTTTTCCTCAGGGCTTCTACCTTTCTCTTTCTTCTGTAAATCTTACTCTGTGGCTTGTTGTGTAGCTGGGTGGCTGGCCCCTGGACTCCTCCTCCTTCTCTGGCTACTTCTTTCTTCCTAGATCCCTCCTCCCAGATTTCTCCTTCTATTTATCCTCTCTGCCTGCCAGCCCTGCCTATTTCTTTCTTCTGCCTTACTATTGGCCGTTCATCTCTATTAAACCATCAAGTGTTTTAGACAGACACAGTAACACAGCATCACAGAGTTAAACAAATGCAACATAAACAAAAGTAACACAGCTTAAAATAATATCCCCCAACATTTCCCCCATTTTGTTTAAATAAAAATAAAGGTTTTAACTTAAACATAGAAAGACTATATACAATATCAATTACCAAGTAAGGATTACACTCACAATGTCCAGTTCATTTATGTCTGGCAAATTTAAAGAAAATACTACGTTAGCTATTATATCTTAGTGAATCTAAAGTTTTACACCTAATTTACTTTCTATCATAACTAAAGAAAGCTGCAACTATAATGATCTAGTCTTCAACTCCATCAAAGACCCAGAAGAATGTAATATTATCTAACAACAGAGACATTTGCCTTCCTGGACAGTCACCCAAAGTTCCTCACAATGTTGGGACATCCATCTTCAGTCTACTGGCCTAGAATATCTGGCAAACTTTTCTATGAAAGCAGGAATTTTGGACTGTCCTGTCTTGTTTTGGCAAAGTTCATCAGTCACTTTTCTCTGTGCCCTGTAGAATGTCTGGCAGATTCTTCTGTGAAGCAGGAACCCTGAAGGACCATCCTGCCTTGTTTTGGCCAAGTTCAGTGGCCGCTTTCCTGTGTGTCCTGCAAAATGTCTGGCAGACTCAGCTGCGAAGCAGGAATTTTGCAGGACTGCCCCACCTTGTTTTGGCAAAATTAAACAGTTTTTTTTTTCCTGTGTGTCCTGCATATCCTATCTACACAGCACATTGTCAGCAGTCAAAGGCAGGAGCAGTTTATTTGCCCAGTGGCTAACCTTGCCACAATGAAAACAAATTCTGTAAGAAGTTTCTTCAATGTTCATCATCTCTGAACTAAATTGGTGCTGCCAGAGCAGATGTGTCTCATTGTCATGAAAAACTTTAAGTTAACAAAACATTTTAAATGCCGTATTCTATAGGTCTTTGAAGTACTTGAAGGCCACCTATCTAAAATATATCTATTTAACCTAGAAAACATACCTAACATATCTATAAATTTGATTGTTACGAATGACTACTATGTTCCTGATTATATAGTTTATAATAATAGCTTTCAAAAACTAGGAACTTCACCCTACAAATTAACTACACAGGCATAATACTTCAAACAAAAATAGAATCATACATATAATATGTTGTAACAAAAATAACCTTAATTTTTTTCAACATAAAAAATCCTTTAAACAAGAGTAGAAACATATAAAGTATAATAAAAATAACTTTAAATTTGTATCAATATTCTATATTTCCCTAAATGATAATAAACATCCATAGCCCACCAAATAACCAAAAAACACCCATACCCCCCCAAGTCTTGGGAATGTGGGCATAGTTTTCTCCATACTTCTTTCTGCTGTCTGTGGGCAAAGTATCTTTAGGATCCCAGAGAGAAAATTTTGAGATAATAACCAAGTCCTGAGAAGACCAGCAGTAACCTTTGCTGATAGATGTATTACCTATCAAGTTTCAGGAGGTCTCGACTGATCAAACCTGATCCATATTAACACTGAAGGAATCCACAGCCTCTTGCTTCCTGTGGGAACAAAACTCCAAAGCATTTTTGATTTCCACTTGAAAAATGTATTTTTGACTTCTTTTTTAAAGTTAAGATAGCCCTAAAGTATCTTAAAGGTTGTTTTTGCAGTCCTGTTCACAAGCCTATGTGTTCTAGCAGCTATGTCTTGCCCATCAACAATCAAAAAAGTTTAAAATCAACACAATACTCTACAGGATTCAGACTCCCTATGTATTTCCCATCTTACATGGCTTTTTTCTTTTACTCTCTCTTTAAAGACTTTATTTTATTTTTAAACTATTCATTTTTTCTATGACTATACCCTTTTTGTTTTTTTAAGCTATGCACATTGTTAAACACACTGTAACCTGTTTAGATGTTTTTCCGTCTGGACCTCTTTTATTGCATATCTTCAGCCTTTTTTTGACTCTGTGAGCAAACCTGTAGACCTCTGCCCTCAGCTTTGGTGGCTGGCTTTGCCACTTCTCTGGCCACGAAAGCCAAGCTGAAAGCTCACAAGCCAAGTCAAAGGTTCATGCTGAGAACTGCTTCAACCTTCCTAGAGCTCTAAAATGCCAATGCTTATGCTGTGGCAGGCATTTTAGTTTTTGTTCCTACTTATGCTTACTAGCTACTCAAGGGCTTACTGACTGGCAGAAACTGTTGGGCCAAGACTGTTAAAGGAGCTGTATCCTCCCCTCTCCCTTTAATTTTTCAGCTTTCTCAGGCCCAAGGCGTTTTCAATCCCCACGCTGGGTGCCAAAATGTTGTTGTTTGTTTTTGCTCTTTTGAGGGTCCCCGGCCTTAGCTTGGCTTGTTGCTTGCCAGCTTTCCTTAACTTATCCCATCTATGTTTTGCATCTGGGCTTTTCCCATTCTCTTTCTTCTATAAAATCTTACTCTTACTCCATGGCTTGCTGTGTAGCTGGGTGGCTGGGCCTCTGGAATTCCCTAGTTAAAAATACACAAAAACAGCAAATTTGTTTGGAGGTGTCCCTAATGGAAGTTTTCCATTATTCTTCTTACTCCTTTCTTTTGTTCTCCCTGTTCTGAGAGATCATTTCCCACAAACCTATACTTGATCCTTGCTGTGTTTGGTGAAACACTTTTCCATATCAGTAGCCCCTGTGACACAGGCACCTCCAGTAGACTCTCTGGAAACCTGATTTGCAGAGGCAGTTTTGTACTTTAGGTCTTCCACAGAATTGGAATGTGCTACTTAAAATCTACCAAAGTGACGTTAACTCTCTTGTTTGCCCTCAGGATTGGCACACATTAGGGAGAGAGGTTCAGAAGATGCTCATATTGTAAATTCTAGTTCCTAGAAATACCACAGTTTTCTGATGAAGAGAAGAGCATTTCCTGAAAACATGTTCTGTTGTTCACAGACCTGCTGTGCGTGCCCCCTCCCCCCAAGGATCCTTAACTTATTGCCACTCTCAAATTTCAATACTTTGCCGGAGCCTCATAGTCTTTGAGACACAGGACCTTCCTACATTTACCTTTCACTGATGAGTATCGTCACACCTGAGTTATAATCCATTATAAAAGGAGGAAGGTGGTGGTGATCCTTCTAATCTCAGATGTACATCCTCAGGAAATAGCAGCTTTGGGGGCGGGGGTAGGGAACCTTAGGGCACAATTAAAAAGCTGTCAGTCAATTTGGAACCAAAGAAAGCTTATCTATATATTCCATAATTAGATATTGTTATTTGCCAAACAATTTTTCTAATTTAGAAACTTTGTTTCTGGATTTTCAGAGATGAGAAAGTAAAGGTACAGAAAGCTTCAGTGCTGTGTCTTTAAGGATTGAGTGTAGCAAGGGAATCCTTGCACCAGAGTGGAAGAACATTTATAAGACCAACAGGCATTTCCCTAGCCTCTGGGCTGTGCTCCTGTCACTCCAGGGCCTGGGGTAGCAATGTTAGAAATTCCTTTTGCCTAAGGAAGGAGCTGCCCTGCAGGGGCTGATTTGCTGGAATGTCTTTGTGCTTTGTGGACCATGATGTAGGGTTGAAGAGTGAGGAGGTCCTGGTGAGCTTGCTTTGTTTATCTTATAATGCCTATGGTAACTATGCCTATGAAAAGAAAGACTGTTATTACCCTTAAGGAGAATGTAATTATGTACCAATGCCCTCTGCCATGTAATTTGTGGACATTTAATGCATAATCTTTTACAAGAAGTTGCCACTAAGTTGGGGAAAGCATTTGATTCCTGAGAGCTCCAGCACCAATTCTTTTTCCAATGAAAATTAATGTATTTTGTAAAATTTTGACAGTGTTTTATAGAAAATTTCAGGTCATGAAAAAACAAAAACAAATAAATGTTACTGATTTTTATCCCATGACACACTGTATACAGAGAGAGTCTATTGCCCACCATAGCCTTACCGAAATTTTCATTTAAGTTTTTTCTGTTTAATTTTTTCTGCTCTTACAGACCTTTACAAGCTTACAGTTTTTGTCGAATTTAATTTTCACATTTTTTGGTTTAGTTTTTGAATTTTTTGTATTGTGTGCCAGTTTTAATTAATATCTTTATTATTGATTTCTATGCACTCTCTGCATATTGAGGTTAAGCCATATCTGGTAATTATGGATGAGATAATTAGGGGCTTATACCAGAATTTTACTTTTGTTAGTGAGATTCAATAAATGAAACTTTTATATTTATATATAATGAGGTTCATTGATTTCCTTGTTTTTGTTTGGGGACAGAGTTTTAGTTAGATAGCCAGGCTGATCTGAAATTGAAGATGCCCCTGCCTCAGCCTCCCAAGTGTTGGGATTACAGGCTTGTGTTAGGACACACAGCAACTTTTCTTTTGGCTTTCATTATCTTGTTTGAATTTTTCTCACAATATTTAAAGGCTGTATTTAAATGATTTACTTGGGGATTCATTTGAGCATGTGAGTTTAGTGTGAATTTTTGTTTTGTTTTCTCCTCAAGAAAAGGGCAGTGAAGTGTCATGTTTAAGGCAGATAGTTTCTGGAGCCATATGCTGGATCCCATTTGTATCAGTTACTTTTCTGTTGCTGCGATAAAACATCATGACCAAGGCAACGTACAGAAGGAAGGGTTCATTTGGCTTAAGGTTCCGGAGGGTGAGAGTCCATCAGGGTAGGAAATTGTGGCAGGCATGGCAGGAGGAACAGCCCAAGCAAGAAGTGGAGAATGCTTACTATCCCCAGTCAAACACTTCCCTTAAGCAAGCCTGTGCCTCCTAAGCCTACCCAAAGAGCACCACCAACTGGGGACCAAGTATTCAAATCTGAGCCTATATGGCACATTCTCAATTTGTCTGTGTGTGTGGAGGCGGGTTACATTCTCATTCAAACCACCACACCATCCGTGGAGGTTTGCCAAGTTGATGTACTGAGAACATTGCCCTTCAGGACTTTGGCATTATGAGACATCTCTAAGCAGATGCTCACTACCCCAGACATATTTGATTGCCTTTTCCTTCCCATACTTACTGTCAAATTCAGTTTCATTCGAAAGGTAAAGAATCAATTAGAGAGGAGCCAATCGGAGTGTTGAGCCAGGTGCTTTGAAACTGTTTAAACATTGCTGACTGTTCTCACTCACACTTTCTCTAATTGTAGCTCTGAACTATCCCTTGCACTGGATGATAACAGAAGAGCTAGCTATTTTGTATCAGAATTTTACCTTTGTTAGTGATACTTTTATAAGTGAAATTTTTCTGCTTATATATAATGAGGTTCATTGACTTGTTTTTGTTTGGGGAACAGAGTTTAGTCAGATAGCCAGGCTGGTCTCAAAATTAAGATGCCCCTGCCTCAGCCTCCCAATTGGGGGACTGGTTAAAGGAAAGCTGAGTTGGAGAGCCACTTACTTTGTTCTTACTAGGCTGAGCATATGTGGGCCAAGGCACCTCATGTTGTGTTTAGTTTGGCTTAGTTAATCAGCTGTCCTAGTGTACAGATGTCTTCCCTGGTTACTCTTACTCCCCACTGAGCTAGTTGCCCAGCATGCTAATGTGAGGATGCAAATCAGAGGTCACACCCTAGTAGGAATGTGGCCATGGTGAATATGTACAAAACCAGAATCGAATCTGGAAACTTCTTACAGTCATCAGACATGCACAGTCCTAAGCAGGAGGTTTGGTTCTCTTGAGTGTTTAGTCAAAACAGAAATCCCCTGCTGTCAGGAATGTGCTTGCTAATAAAGTACACAATTGTGAATGTGCCCTGTGCTCTCCTCAGCCTTGGGAATGACACATTTGATCATCTCAGTTACATTGCTTTACTGCCGCTTGGAAAGGTGTTTTGAGCATGACAATGTGGTTTGGCATCTTTTCTCTTCTCAGAATGATTTTTCTAGTGTGCTCAGCCATGGCCCTGGCAGAGTGGATCGGAGATTCTGCCTCTGAAAGGTGTGGAGGTGCTGGGTCTGATACTGCAGAGTGGGGAGATGTACAGAGGAGTGGGTGGGAAGATCCTAAAGATAAAGGCACCTATATCCTGATTGCCTTGAAAAGTCCACAGAAATTTTCCAATTATAATCTCAGGAGCCCTTAACTTCCCTCCTTCAGGACGGAAATATCCCTCTGATATATAGAATGTTTCCCTCAGTTTCCAGAAATAAAAAAGTGAATAAAACGAAAACCTATACACATGTGAAGCAAAAGTGATAAAGTGAACATTGATATCAAGAGAAATTCTCATGTTAAGAAACAAGTATAGGGCTGAGGGTGTGGTTCAGCCAGTAATATACCAGCTATGCAAGCATGAGGACTTGAATTGAGATCCCCAGCACCCTCATAAAAGCCAAGTGTGGTGGCACATGTCTGTCTGTAACCCTAGTGCTGGAGGGAGGGGAATAAAGATACACAGATCCTTGGAGCTTGGTGGCCAGCCAGTCTAACCAGTTGGTGAGCTCAGGATTCTGTGAGGGGCCCTGACTCAAAATGTAAGGTAATAAATATACAGTGCAAACACATGCATATGCCCACACATGAGTACAGGCACACGCAAAAGAAACAAGTTAAAAAGCTGGGTATGGTGGCTCATGTTTATATTGCCAGCATTTAAAAGGTATATTGTGAAGAATTCAAGGCCAGTATGAACCACAGGATGAGGCCTTATTTCTAAACACTGAAATAAAACAAAGCAAATTATAAGCCAAAATGCCAGAACCCATCAAGAGCAGTAAAGGCAAGAGATAGACTTCATACAGAAGTGAAGATGTATATTAATATAAAGTGAGACACGTGAACTCACTGTAAAAAGGTTGTCATTTCTTACTTATATACTGTACTGACATCAATAAAAACAGCATAAATCTGATGCCCCTGCTGGAAGGACATAGACAACATACTGTTTAAGGGGTCGTGTCAACTCAGAGTCTAAGATTGGCCACCACACTGTAAAACCTGAGCTGTGTAGTGTTACCATTCATATGTTAACTTAATAGAAATGTTGTGAAATGCCACCAGTGGTTCTGAAAATGCACATGATAGTGCCAGTTGTAAATTGTGGAGCTGATTCTGTTTTATTAGTTCTTATAATAAAATGAGGGCTGGTGATGTAGCTCTATTGTAGAGTGCTTGCCTAGCGTGTATAAAGCCCTGAGTTCTATCCCCAGCACTGCATAAAGTAGGCATAGTGGTGCACACCTATAATCCCAGCAGTCCTGAGTTGGAGCAGGCAGAAGGATCAGACGTTCAAGGTCATCCTTGAATATATTGAGTCTGAGGTCAGTATAAGCTGCATTAGACCCTGTCTCAAAAAAAAAAAAAAAAAGATAAGCATTAGCAGTCAAGCTAGAAAGTGGAGTGAATGAAGTTCTATTTCTTAGAAAGTATTACAGAGCTATGGGTATATGAAGAAGTGGTCAGAGTATACACCTTAAATGTGAGAGTGAAAAAGTACTACAGAGCTATATTTCAGAATTCATTTAAAACTTTTGAATTTTGTGGCAGATTTCATTATGTTAAATTTGTAATTTTTTACAATGTTTTCTCATTCCAAATATTCCCTAATTCTATATTCAAATTTTATATTTTCTATACAGAGGATGCCCGGATTTGTACAAATTCTAGTCTTATAAAACCTGAATCTGTACCTATTTGAGCCCTGCTGAAAGCTAAGCTCTGGGCTGGGAGTGTTCAGTATCTATCCCAGTACTGATTCTAGAATGCTGGCTTCTTTCTGGTCCTTTAAGGAATTCTGTTTAAGGACAGCTTAGCCAGGTATTCATAAAGTTCTTAAAACCATTCCTGCCTGGTAGGGGGGCAGCTGGCTCTAGGTATCCAGGACTTCTGTGTCTACCAGTTCAATGAGGCTGGACAATGTAGGTAGTCCTACAACAGTTACATAGACTCACTGTACTGAATCTGCATAGACTCTTTTCTTGTCACTCCCTAACGATAAAATGTAACATTTGCACATGCCCTTTGTGTCGCATTAAGTGCTGCAAGTAATCCAGGTATTATTTAAAGTATTTGGGAGGATGTGTGAAAGTTCTATATAACGTAAACACTACATTTTATATTTGGGGATGGAGTATGGTACCATGGAGAACTGTTCTTTGCTAGAAGGGAATCTCTCTGAATAACTAGTCTTCTAGATCCATAAATCCCCATTTATATTTAAAACTGAATATGAAATTTTTTTGTCCGCCCTTTTCGATGACTCAGTTGGGATTTCGAATCTGCCATTACATTCACACTTCAAATGAAAAATTGATGTTTAAGAATGGATGGTTTTTAATACCTAGTTGTCCTATCTAGGAACATGACCTAGCTCTTTATTTATTCATATCTTCTTTCATGTTGCTCTGTTGAGTGTTGCAGCACCGTCACCCCACTGTACCTCCATCCCAGCCAGAGAGTGTCCACCCTCCTTAAGGCAGCTCCTAGAGAGGTTATCATTCTAGTTGGTTTGATAGGGATGTTTTTCATTGTTTTAATAAAAGCTATAGTATAAGCTGTGTTACTTTTATTCGTTCTTACCTGAGTAATCTCTCAGATTGATGTTATTAATAAGCACTGATAGTCAGATATGTACATGTATGCATTTCTGTTGATTATAACGGAATTGCCTCTAGTATTTCATTAATAAATAAGGTATTCACTGTTGTAAGTTAGAAGAGCTTTGGCTTGTGTTTTCCCTCTTTTTGTGTTAGAGAACAGGTTGTCTTTTCCTAGTCTCCCAAGCATTTCCCAGAGTGTTAAGTCTTACAGACAAAATGATTTGATCATAAGGTGTTCATTGTGCATTTCTGGACCTATGCGCAATAAACAGTCCCCTGGGGATCATGGAGGCTACCCCATGCTCAGAAAAGCTGCAGTTGAAACATAAATCCTGTTATTAAGGTGGCTCTAGAGTCTTACAAACATGGGTGGGTTGTGCTAGAATGCCATTCACCTTGTTGGTTCTTTTTTAAAAAAGAGTTTTTATCTGAAGCTTTGTGCTATGCAAAGCCCCAGGTTCCTTATAACAAAAGCATGCTCTTCTTCTGCTTCCCAGTGATGCCAATGCCCCTTTTGCCCAGTGGAACACAGAACGTGTATGTGCGTGGCTAGAAGATTTCGGCCTAGCTCAGTATGTGATTTTTGCCAGACAGTGGGTGACATCTGGCCATACACTACTTACAGCTACCCCTCAGGACATGGAAAAGGTAAGGGCTGAGCATGAGAAGTTGACAGTGCATGGGGACTAGTGCATAGGTAGGTGATGGCTTCCATCTACCCCATATACACAGAGGGTGGGACAGGGAAGGCCTAGATTCCCTACTGCTATAGATTAACATCCCAGGGCACTGTGCCAAGATCGACCACCACCCTCGATCTTTGTATCCTGACATGACATCCTCTGAGGATCAAGTTATCTACCAAAACTTGACCTGTGGTCTTCATCTTTTGCTTTCAGGAGCTAGGGATTAAACACCCCCTCCATAGGAAGAAGCTGGTTTTAGCAGTGAAAGCTATCAACGCCAAGCAAGAGGAGAAGTCCGCGTTGCTAGACCACATTTGGGTGACACGTAAGGACAAGCGTATATTTATTAAGAATGTTTCTGGCCGTTCTGAAGGGCAAAAGAATTTCCCATTGAATGTATGCCCCAAAGATGGCAGCATTTTTATGAAAGACGGGTGGATTCGTAATGCTTTGGGATAAAACAAGGGCCTCAGAATGGTCATTTGTTGCTTTTCCCCTTGGCACCCACATTGTTTGTTCTCATAAATCCTAACACATCTGTTTTTGTAGGGTGGCTTGATGATATTGGCTTACCCCAATACAAAGACCAATTTCACGAATCGAGAGTTGATGGGCGAATGCTGCAATACCTAACTGTGGTGAGGATTTTCCCTCCAGTATTTCTGTTGTTGTAGTGAGCACTCAGTCCAGGTGTCCCCATGGTGGTCATTTCAAACTTGGTTCTCCTCCCTTCCTCACGTCTTAAGGTCCTGAAATAGTATCACTATTACATAAGGCATGCCAAATGCCAAAGTACAAACCATGGCGATAAGTGAAGGTGTTGAGATGTCTCTGAGCACCTTTCTGAGATGTGGAAGGTGTGTCTGTGTTTGGTCAGGAAAGAATTGCTGGGGTCTTTTGTCACCTTAGAAACTAGCTTGTCAACCAGAACCTTTCTCTTCCAGAATGATCTACTCTTCTTAAAAGTCACCAGCCAATTACATCATCTCAGCATCAAATGTGCTATTCATGTGCTACATGTCAATAAGTTCAACCCCCACTGTCTGCACAGGAGGCCTGCTGATGAGGTGAGTGAATGTACTAGCTGTCCAGGTGGCCCTGAGTCAGGACACCTGAACTATCCTGTGTGAGAAAATGAGGATGGCATCATCATAAAATGCACAATGGTGCTTAAGATTCTGGTACCTATAAGTCCCCTATTGCCTATACTTTGTGTCTAATGGTATTGTCACTGAACTGCTGATCCCCCACCCTCACTCAGGGTAGTTAGCCAAGTCATCATAATGGTCCAGTGATTTGTTATGACATAAAACACGGGAAAAAGGAAAGACAGTAAGGAAACATGGTGTCAGAGGAGGCAGAGGAAGCAAGGTCCAGGGGATCAGAGGGCACAGAGTTACAAAAGTACTAAACAGTTCAGAGTGTGTTACTCTTCTTGCTGGTGCAAGATTAACTAGCCTTCAGGCTAGGCTAGACACATAGGATCTTACTAGAGGGGAACTAGTGTCAACAAGTGCAAAGGACCACATATGGGTAGTATGCATAATAATGTTCTATAAACTTCAGGACTTCCCTTTGGGCCCCAAACTGAAGGTCTGTGGATCACATTGACCTCCTCTGTTATGGGTAACTGGCCTGACTCTAGTTCCTTAGGGATTTAAAATGCCTACCTTTGCTTTGTGTCCTCTTACTTCCTTGCTATTCAACAAATAAATCTTGCAAGCCTTCTTCGTGAGTGCTGAGTCTTTTGAAGCCCACAAGGCCATGTGAAAACATACAAACATTACTGTATTTTATAAAGATTGATTTTATTTGTGTGTGTGTATATGTCCCATATATGTGGGTGCTCACAGAGCCCAGAAGAGGACGTCTGATCTCTTGGGGCTCTAGAAGAACAGTAAGCACCTACACTGCTGAGCCAGCTCTCGGTACCCAGCTTCAATATCTTAGTGTAGATTCCCTTAAAAGATTTGCCCGTGCCAGGGAGTACTTTTGCCTAGAAAACACTTGACTCATAATTGGATCTTTAAAATTCTGTTGCATAACTGAATAAAAACCTATATTATGTCTTTATGTATTTCTGCCAAAATTAGCCAGAAGATTAGGGCATAACACGATAACGGAGTCAGATATTTAAGTATAAACATTGCAGCAAGATTCAATAAGATCCTAATTCTTTAGAACTGGGCAGGCTCTCAGGCAAGTGGCCTGGTTGGCTTGGGTTGCTAGGCCTAAGAATCTGCTGCTCTGGTGAAGCATCTGGGACAAGACTCTTGAGAGGTGCTGACCCTACACAGGACAACATGGAGCCTAATTTCTCCACTCTCCTCTATTACAGAGTAACCTTTCTCCTTCAGAAGTTGTGCAGTGGTCCAACCACAGGGTAATGGAGTGGCTGCGATCTGTGGACCTGGCAGAATATGCACCCAACCTTCGAGGGAGTGGCGTCCATGGCGGCCTCATTGTGAGTGGCTCTCGGGGCTAGCCCACATGCCTTGGTGTGAACTGGGGCATTCCCAAACCACCTTTCTGTCCTGGTTTTGTTTCTGTTGCTGTATTAAAAATAACCTGGAGCTAGAGTTTTTCTGGTCTTGCCTGGCCCACAGTCAGGACAAATCTCTCTAACCCGCCAGTCCCACAGCAGCTCAGACCCAATCAAGTAAACACACAGAGACTTATATTGCTTACAGACTGTATGGCTGTGGCAGGCTTCTTGCTAACTGTTCTTCTATCTTATATTAATCCATTTCTATAAATCTATACCTTGCCACATGGCTCGTGGCTTACCGGCATCTTCACATGCTGCTTGTCATGGCGGCAGCTGGAAGTGTCTCCCTTCCTCAGCCTTCCGCTTCCCAGAATTCTCTTCTCTGCTTGTCCTGCCTATACTTCCTGCCTGGCCACTGGCCAATCAGTGTTTTATTTATACAGAACGATATCCACAGCAATACCCTGACAAGAAGCAACATAAGGGAGAAGGGGTTTATTTTAGCTCGACTACCGGCTTCAGTCCATCACTCCAGGGCAGTCGAAGTAGCAGGAGCTCAAGACAGCTAGTCACATGACATCTGCAGTTCAGAGGAGAGGGTGAACACATGAATACTTCTGCTCAGTTCCTTTCTTAACTCTTATACCACCCGGAAGCTAGCTCATGAAATGGTACCACCCACGTTCAGGATAGGGCTTCCCACCTCAGGTAACCCAGTTAAGAAAAATCCTTCACAGTCTTGCATGCAGGCCAACCTGTTCTAAGCAACCCCTCCTTGAGACTCTCCCCAGGTGACTCCACTGTGTCAAGTTGATGACTAAAGCTAAGCCTAATACTTTGTAGGGGCTGGGCATTCTAATAAAAAAAAAAAAAAAAGAGGTACTTCATCTGAACCATTTTACAGAATTTGAAATCTCAAAATATTTCTGGTTGAGCATTACTGTACCTTACAGAAAGAACCAAGATGGCTTCTGCACGAACTTCCTCAGCTTCAGTCCAGAGAGTTCCAGTTAGTCTGGTGATTGTATTAGATCAGTCCTGAGCAAGGCAACTTCACCTGTTCCCAGAGGAACACGGGGGCTGGGGAAGTGAGGGGGAGGTCACCATATGCAATTTCCTGATTGCCATGATATGATCTTTATCACTACTTAGCTCTGTCAAGTGTCAAGGCCAGAAGGGAAGTGTGGAGGTGGTGGCCTAGATGCCATCAGAGAAGACTGGAAAAGAGCCTTATCACAGAGGCCTGCTAGCCTGTGAAGATGAGGTTGTCTGTCAACAAATGTGCTAGTCTGCTCAAAGCCAGGCCTGGTGCTGGGGAGACAGAGTGGGTGGGACACAGAACACAGCTTACATTCCAGAGGCGCCCAAGGCCCAAGGAACAAGTTCTTGCTGTCCCCCCTAGGGCCCTCTACAGTGGTCACTGTCTAAGTTTGTCTGTGTTTTCTTCTTAGATCCTAGAGCCACGCTTCACTGGAGACACCCTGGCTATGCTTCTTAATATCCCCCCACAGAAGACGCTCCTCAGGCGCCATCTGACCACCAAGTTCAACGCCCTGATTGGTCCTGAGGCCGAACAGGAAAAGCGCGATAAAATGGCCTCACCAGCTTACACACCTCTGACCACCACAGCCAAAGTCCGGGTGAGCTATCAGAGCCTTTGTGGGTGGGTCCCTGTGGCCTGCCTTCTGAGCCTTATGTCTGGCAACTGTTCGTTCAGTGCCTGGGCCCAAACCAATGAGTGCAGCCCTAGATGAGGAGCATGCTTGGGTTTTGCTGTCTGTTCCTGAGGTCTGTTCGTCTTGATTAGATCCATTCCCTTCTTGGCCTAAGTCCCAGGAAAAGAAAGAGCACAGGTTTCTGTACACAGGAAACATATACAGGAAGTAGCTCTTCTTGAGAAGCTATTCTCTACTCGAGTTCTGCCAGGCAGATGAGGGCTGGGTTCCCTTTAGACAGGCCCATCTGTGTGCCACAATGCCCTGGGGTCTTGCCATCTTGCCAGCCCTGGGAGTGCTCCCGTAGCAGCTGGTCCTGCTTGTTGGGTTCTATGATGAAGCCACCACACAACTGACCTACTATCATCCAAGCACTTGTCTCATTCTCTGGTCTCTGAATTTTACAAAGTCCAGCTTGAGTCACACCATCCTCAGTCTGAATGAAACTAAACGCAGGTTCACAGATAACTCCAGAGGCCTAGCTGAACTCTTCCTGAGCAATCACTGGTGCCTGTGGCCTAGCCACGCCTCCTATTCACATTCCACTCTCTAAGGATGTAGGATAGGTAGTATGTCTTCGGGAGTCCAGCAGAAGCAGTGTAAGGTAGGTGAAACTCAGGGAAGGAAGAAGACCAACCCTGGTTCTCCAGGGTCCAGAGGTCCTCATGGCTCTGGGTGTTCCTCATTCATATGCCAGCAGCTGTGGTCAGACAAGTCCCCTGTGTTTGACCTCAAGTGCAGACAGTAGCTTTCTAGGGAACCCCTCTGTCCATCTTGGGAAATAGGAAGTCACTTTGCAGGGGGCAGCAGGCCTGAGTTTTGGGCACAGTCTTGGAAGAGCAGCTCTCTGTGTTCAAGGTTATTCATCTGTCAGCCTTGCTTCAGCAGAAAACATGTCATCAAGAACTCTGCTTCCCACAAGCACTTTCATTTCTTTCCTCCTCAGCTAGCTCCCAAATATATTATCAGTCACATCTGCACACTGACCTGGGAGCTACTTTTCATCATCTTGTATTTGCTGTTCCAGCCCAGGAAACTCGGATTTTCACATTTTGGAAACATGAGAAAAAAGAAGTTTGACGAGTCTACGGATTACATTTGCCCCATGGAGCCTGGCGATGTGACTAATGACAGCCACAGGGTCTACGGTGTCTACAGGGGCCTCAGTCCCCTTGATAACCATGAACTAGATGGGCTGGACCAGGTGGGACAGATAAGCTGATGCCCTGTCGACCGCCTTCTTTGTGCACGGAGAGCTTGCAGTAACACCGTGTGTCACCGTATAACCGCACTTCACCTCCATCCTTGTGCATTTGTGTACCTTTGGGTTGGTCTGTCTACACACCTTAAGGATGGTCAGGATATGCAGTTACACAGCTACAGAAGGGACAGACTTGGGGACTATAGCCAAATGTGGACTGAGGGGAAATCACCTGAAGATATTTGTACATGTTTAGTAATTCTTAATATCCATATTTTAGCTGGAAACATGTGAGCAGAGGGAGGCCCAGAGATCCTGGGCAATCCCAAGAGGCTCAGCTCTCAGACACTGCCCCTGTGCTCCAGCTGAGGGAAAAATTCAAGTGCCTTAGGCCTGTGGGCCATAGAGTCTTGGCTGAGATCAAAGCAACAACAGAGGGTGTTGTAGGCCATTATGATGACATAATTTGATTGTACCTTACTATGGGTGGCCATTTCTTTCTGGTAATAAAAACAGTATTTATGTAGAAAGCATGAAACATCTTTAATTTTGTTGGGGGAAGAAAGCCAGGCATGGCTGGGGGTAGGGTGATAACAACTACACCAATTAAGGGCCTAGAGCTTAGGATTCAACCAAGGGAATGGAGCATCTGTTCGAGGAGTCTGTGGCCCTGTTACCTTGCTTCATTTCCCTCTGTGATGCTTAGAAGCAGCTTGAGTGTCATGCACACCCTGGCTAGAGGTCACATCTGTCACACAGACCCTACGTGGTTTTCCGTTTCAGCAGCATGAGCCTCAGAGTGAAGGGTGGGGAGGTGACTAGGCAGCCTTTCTGTCAAGACTCTGCTTTTCCCATCTTACCCACTTTTTGTCTCCTGGAAGAGCAGAAACAGAGCTGCTCTCTTGCTTTAGACACTGACTAGCTGGTAATGGGCCCACCAGATGGGCTGTGTCTGGCCAGAGACTGACCAGGGAAAGATGTGTACTCTGCCAGTCTGAACTCCTGCTCAGGAAATTCCAGTTTGGGCCTGGCCAGCATTTGACTCCTGGGTCCAGTGGGCTTCCTCCACAGAAGAATAACAGCAGTGTTACAAATATCTGGAAGTGAGGGCAGGGCCACTGGCCCATTATGGCATTCTGATTCTGCCTCAGGTACAGGCAATGCTTAACATTTGGCTCCTACACAGAAGACTCAGCCATGGTCTGTTATCTAAGACTGCCGCCTCCCCTGAAGTCTAGCTAGTGAGAGAAGTGAGCACAAGCTTGCCAGGTGGCAATACTAGTGTTTGGTTCTGGTACCCAGGGCCACTGAATGGCCAATGCTGTTGTAGAGCAGCTCAGGCCAGGTTTTGTGCCCTGTTGGTCATGTCCTAGTGAGGAACTGCATGTACCTGTTTTCAGACCTTGCATGGAATTGTATTGCTGTTGAATCTCTGTGTGGCCTCTTGCAACTCCCGTTCCCTTAGTGGACCTGAGTTTTCCCTGCTACAAGGGTTGCCCTTGATGCCTCCAAGTCTGCAGCATCCAGATAAGGAAGACTGAGTAGGCCAGCAGTACCCAAGGAGAAGGAAGGCAAGAAAAGGAGGCTCCTGTGCCATGAAGAGGCAGCAGCCTCCTGATGATGTCCTCTTAGACCACAGCATTGATATCTGGGGGTTCTGTGCCTAGAAATCATCCTCTGTCCAGTAGTAATTTGGAGGCTTTCATCCCTGTGAGGTAGCTGGACCACTGGACGTGTGCAGAAGGCTGCTTCTGACACGTTCTGCCTGTGCCCTGCTTCTCCACACAGCGCTGATGTTGAGTGTGGCTTCAGCAGAGCATGTACATGCAGTGCAGGAACTGAAACTGCATGCGTCTCACCAGCTGTCACTCCTTGGGGCCTTGAGCACACCATGCCCACGCTCTAGGGAAGAATGTCCTGGAGAGGACAGGCCTGAGGAGAAGGGGCTTTGCATGCCGCTGTCCCTGCAAAGCATAGGCTTCATTCCTGTGTGCTGATCAGGCTGCTGCCCATTTTACAGATGGTACCTTCTGAAGTCACCGTGACACAAATAGGGCTCCTCTCCCAAGACATCCACCGCCTCACGGTAAGATTCCAACCACCTTCTTTGCAGCATGGCTAGTGAAGCCCAGTAAGCTTGGTGGGGTGATATTCATCATGGCCACAGGACGGGAAAGGATGATGCTTGATAGTGGGTCAGAGCCTGAGCCAGCCCTGAGGCACACAGCAGCTGAAAGGCCTCCTCCATTGGCCGGTTGCTGGGCTCTGAGCCACCACAGGGCATTGGAGGCTCACAGGCCTTTCATCAGAGTCAGCCTGAACATACAAGGTGCTGGATCCTTTCCCTGGTCTCAGATCTGGTAATGATATAATGGTGCTCAAGAAGTTCTGGGTCAACTGTCCAGCCAGATCAAAGTGCTGGCTCACCTCTAGCCCAGTGACTAATGTCCTGCCTTCTTGGCACAGGAGAAACATGCATTCCTACCACTCCTCTGATATCATGAATATGTTCTGCAAGCTGGGAGAGCCTGCCATGCCCAGGAATACTAATCAGTCCATGGCGAGGCAACTTGGTCCCAAGGAAAGAAGAACAGATTTTTTTTGGGGGGTGGGGGTAGGAGTGGTTCAAGTCATTGCCTTTTACTAGCTCTAGGAGCCTAGGTATGCCATTGTCTCTCTGAGACTGGCTTTAGTTATCTGTAAAGCAGGGATAATGATAGCCCTCTTGTAAACCACATAAGAAGACCAGAAATACCAACAAATGGCCACCCCCCCCACCCCACCTCCCCCCACCCCACCCCCACCCCACCCCCACCCCCGTTAAAAACCTGCCTAAAGGCAGGATGGAAGAGTCTCTTATATCTAAGCAAGACTACGTCAGTGCAACAGGCTTTGTCCCTTGGCTCATACAGGGAAATGTCTCTGTACAGTCTTGGATGTGATCTCCAACAAACCTTTGCTGGTCTTGAAATAGTAAGTTTACCTTTAAGATGAAAGGCTTAGTTTTATCTTGTGTATAGTATGTACTGGTGGTAGGAATTTAACCTAGGACATTATGCAAGCAAAGCAAGTTCTTGTGTACTTGTGTACACTAAGCTTCACCCTCACCCCATTTTTACCTTAACATTACTGTCTGTTCAGTACTCAGTGCGCAGACTCCCTGGGACATCATAACTTTGCAGGTCAGTGGTGTGGATATGGGCCACTCCCATTGTCCTGTTTCTTGTGCAGACGCTACAGGATAGCCTTGCCCTATAGACTGTTAAACTGTCCTTTTGGCTATGTTCTTACAGACTCTACTGAGCCAGGACCAACTACTGAATGATTCTCCTGGCTGTCCCTGATGCTGATGACTACAGATGACATTCTTCATGACTGCAAGCCCAGGGAGGCATGCGTGGGACCTGAATGTTTGCCTCAATGGGGAGTTGGCACAGAGCCATCTACAGAACCCAGATGTGGCTCTTTGGGGTGCCTCAGATGTAGGTGCTGGCAGGAGCAAAGGCAGAAGGATGAGACAGGTGCCCAGAGGTTCCCTGTGTACTTCAGCATCGTCAATGATCGCTTTTCACTACATAGAGCTTTTCTACCTTTTGTACTTTTATATACAAACTGCAGACACTCTTGTAGAGAGGGAAGTGAGGTGTTAAATGCAGAGCAAAGGCAATGAGCTGTTAGTTCATAAAAAGCCTCTGCTTGGAGGGAAAAAAAATGGTGTGCAAACTGTTCTGATTGTCCTGCAGTGGCTGATTGAAGTTGCTTGGGGATGGGGTGGGGTAGGGGATTCTCTGGGGCTACTTCATAAGAAGTATGTATTTTCACTTCCGGGAGCCTGGCCCTGAGAACCAGGACTCCTGTCCAGATCCTCTAGCAGCTTCCATCCACCTGTATCTGCAGTGGGTGTCTGAACAGAAGTGTTCCCAAGATACCAAGGTGACATGACACTTTCCCTCACCTGCCTCAAGTAGTGGCTGATCAAATACCTCCCCTAGTGGACAGTCTTAAACACAAACTTTTTCCCCCCTGTTATACAAGCCAGTTCTGTTACCTTGATACCTCCAAGGGAGGCACCCACTAAACCCTCGTTCCCTCCCAGGCCATGGCTGTTCTAGTTCCTGCTTTGTTGTTATCTGATCACTGCCCATGACTTTCTACTTGGTCCCTCACCACCTTAGTTGGTCCCTGCCAGACATTCCCCACGCCTGTCACCTTGTCACCATTCAGCTTTGAATTCGTTAGTCACAGAATGCTCACAGATGGGCATGCCAGTCCCTTTCTATCATCCCACCAGCCTTTGTGAGTCCACTGATTTGTCTTTGCTTCACCCCGTTTATTCTTTATTCTGGTTCCAAGTCAGCTCTGCCCTTTGGGTGCTGTCTGCCTTTGCCTCTGAGATGTTCACAGCCCACTTTGAGGTTATGTGCCATTTTGCCATGCGCTGGTACTCTCTGCATAAACCCGCTGAGCCACTGTAGTCTGTGTGGGCTAAGTGAGTTCCAGTTGTCGGATTGCTTTTGCAGTATCCTTGGTCTTCCGTACAGATGTCATTAGCTCTTTCTCCTCCAGTTAGGAAAGCCCGAATGTCTTCAGGCTTTGTCAAATGTCCCCTGGAGGGGGAATTCACCCCCTCCCAATTGAGAACCATTAGGCTGAAAAATAAGGTCAGAGTGGAAGGAAGCCCTAGGGAAGGAAAAATCCGTGAGGTTGAGATGAGTCCAATGAGAAGAGGCTTTGCAGCTGGGCCTGGAGGCATATGCCTGTCACCCCAGCTACTAACAGTTGGGAGGCTGAGGCAGCAGGATGACTGTGACTTCACAGATGACTTGAGCTACAGAGTGAGTTCAGTGTCAAGTGGGGCAATTTAGTGAATGGACAGGAGTGTTTCCCCTGACTTGGGCTTTCCCCACGGATACACTAAGCATGAATGGGTTGATAGATCAAAGTGTGAGTGTCCCTCCCAGGCCTGCCTTGAGACTGTGTTTGGCCCCCTGTGGATGAGATTCAAGGGTACAGCAGAGCTCCGTGGAGCCATATTTCTCTCCTTTTTTTCTCTTTTGTGCCCCTCCTCACATGTGCACATTGAGCAACAGACCCAGCAGTGAGTTCTAATACTGCTGCTCCTATGCTAGTTCTTATGAAAGGAGAACAGACTTAGAATTCAGCAGACCCGGGCTTAAAGCCAACTCTGCTACCCTCTGTCTGAATGACTTGGGGACATGTAACTGTGTCTGTTTCCTCCTGTGTGACTTAGAGAACAAAATCTCCACAGAATCTCTGGCCTGTTTGGAAGGATATATGAAAAGAAGTTGGAGTGGCCTTACCCACTGAAGTAGCAGAGCAGCAGTGTGTTATTCTCACTCTGAACAGCAGGTGGCGATAGCACTCCTGTATCCTGTAGGTTGGATTTGAGGCACAGCTGCTGGGTATGGTGAATTGTGAAACTTAAGTCTAACCATGCCTACCTTGGCCCAGTACCAAGATGGAGTCTATCACCTAGAGAATGCTAAAATACAAATATTTCCCCATGTCTCCATCTGCTGCACAAAATTCAGGGACTAAGGAAGGGATTCCTAGAGTCTACCTACTGTGAATTTACTGCCCTTACATGTAGGTTTTTAATCCTATTTGTGTCTCAAAGTGTCCCACATGGGAAGGAAGAACACACAAGGCCTTTGCCCTCTTGTGAGTCATACCTTCAAAGTGGAGAAATGTAAAGAAGGTTCATGAGTGGTTAGTGGAAGTGATGGAACCCCATTTGGATCCTGCTAGAATTCTACCCAGGCAAGTTCTGGCTGCCCATTGTATTCCCTACATATTCACACATTGTGAGCTAAATGGAGAGCAGTCCAGTTTATTACACTAAGCCATTGAGAAAGGCATCATCCCCAGCCTCCAAGCCTCGAAGCTCAAAAACTACCTTGTCTTCTATCCTTTGAATTCTTACGTCCACACCCAGAACAGCACCATGCCCAAGGGTCCGTGGAGAGGCACTTAGAAAATACTGTAGTTGAATAACGTGAAGGCAAACTCACTCTGAAACAGAGGAGAGGGACCCGCCAAGGAGCATGGGGGGGATATTAATAGGTAAAAATCATGTCCTTGGTATAGCCAAGCTGCTCCAGGCTGGGGTGAACTGCCTCCTGGATCATAGGTGGTGGACCACACACCAGGATGAGTGTGGCTTCCCCAGGGGGAGGGAGGTGCTTCTTGATCATGTCAGCAGTAACAAATCCAGAGCTGTACTTCCATCCTGAAATGAAGCAAAGCAGGGAAGATGCATGGTTCTGCATTTGCCCCTGATGCTGGAGACCAGGGTGACCTACAGAAGCTGAGAAGTCTGCACTGCTGGTTCCCATAGATAGGACATTCCAGCCATCTGCAGCATTCCCTCCAGATTCCAGGCTCAAGCCTTGGACTCAGACTCAGGATGATGTCTCTTTGCTCTAAGCCCTGAGTTGAGTGGGGCTGTTAGGTAGGGGTGGGTGAGGAGGTCATATTGGTATGGTGGGGTGTTTGTTGAGTTGGGCAGCACCATCTGCTGGCAGCTTGAAATAATGCCAAGACAGATATAGATCAAGGAAGCAGGTGATGTGCCCTGCATGATACAAGGTGTGTGGTTGTTCCTGGGTGCTGGCTGAGGCTCAGCATATGAAGACTGCTGTCCAGAAGAGTTTGGTGATGAATGGCAGAGTAGCCATGGGCAGTACAAGAGGGTAAGGGGCCAGTGGTCATATTAGGTGAAATGTGCTGACTGTGGAGGGCAGGTGTTCAAGTGGCTCAGGGTCTATACTCAGTACAACATGGGGAGTGTAGAATTAGCACCTACCCTTGAGTCCCTTTACAACCTGCTGCACACAATCTCCTCCCATCAGATTCTTGCATGCTCTATACAGACCAAAAGCTCTAAGGCTTAATCTCTTTTGGAGTAAACCTTAAAGGCAAAACAAGCAAACAAAACCTAGAGACTTGTCTGTAGGTGTGTCAAAGGGTGGAACTGGCTCAGAATAAGAGAGAGTAACATGGGCATACCAATAGGAGGCCTGTCCAGGGTATACCACACATTGAACTGGTCAAGGTGAGTTGTAGCGATTTCTTCCAGCTCCTTTCTCAACAAGATATCCTCTTCTGTCTAGAAAAGAAGCAACATTACAATGGTCCATCCAGGAACAGCCAGTATGCCCACCTAGATTGAACACGTAGGTCTGTACATTCACACCTTCATTGCCACTCTCCTAGCTTAAGAGCTTGTCAGACTCCAGGGCAGACAAGGTCCTGTTCCTCCTGCACAGTACACCCTCTCTCTGTCAATATAAAGAGCTGGTGGGGCTGAAGGGTGAGGCAGAGGTACCAACAGCGTGTCTGCCCTCTAGCTGGAAGGACAGGCTGCATAGACCCTGTGCATGCAAAAGTCTCCACTCATTTTCTTGCATCCAGGGATCAGGTCTAGCAGGCCCAACAGACACAGGCTTAGTGCAGGTTGGCCTTCCCTAAGGAGCCAGGGGAGGGTGGTGTTGGTGATGTATAGAAGAAGAAGGTGGTCTGTGTTTTCATGTGAGAAAAGGGGGACAAGTCTCCACGAGAATGCCTAGGCCTGGGTCATCAAACCCTCCATGTCTCTTCTCCCAGGAATGCTACTTCTGGCATGGTTTCATAAAGTAAAAGTTATCAGGTCAGGCCCAGTTACTCATAATTATTGTTTATGACAAAATCTGGAAAGAACCTGAATGAAATTTTGGAAAAATTTCATTTTGATTCTGATGTGACTATTTAAAATTAGTGAGAGGAAGATGCATATGTGATACTACTAAGTGTAAAAGCATATGTAATATGCAGGAACATCCGTTATTTAATATTCAGAAAAACAGGGAATTGAGAAAGCTCAGTGCATGGAGTGGGTCTGTAGGGAAGATGCCAGAGTTTAGCAGAAACAAACAAAACAGGCCTTGCCTCAGCTTCTTCAGCCACTAGCAGACTTTCAGAACCCAGTAAGCCTCCCACAGCCCAAGGCACCCAAGTAGCATGTTTCCAGGCAATGGGAGGGGAATGAATTCATATAGAGCCCCAACTCAGGGAACATTCCATGCTACTGTAGCAAGCTCTGGGCTGACTCTGCAGAACTGACCTGGTTGGCAAAGAGAAGGGACATTCTGGTCCCATCACTGGTGTTCTTTGTGATGTGGCGAATAAGCTGCAGCATGGGAGTAATGCCTGGAAAACAGTGGGCAGGCCAGCTTTCTACCATCTCCAATGCCTCCATTTCTGGCCTTCAGCAGATTAACAATATCATTTAACCCTGATTCTACCATTTCCCCTTCTGTTCCCCAAAACCCAAAGTAAGGAAGAACCTTCATTTTGGTGTTTTTTTTAATGCAGCAGAAGGTCAAAAGCCCCCTTTCCTTTTTGAGACAGGGTTTCACATATCTCAGGCTGGCCTCAACTTACTGTGTAGCCAAGTATGCCCTTGAACTTCTGATTATCTGAAGTTCTGGCATTACAGGCATGTGCTACCAATGCCTGTTTTTATGTGATGCTGGGGAACCCAGGGCCTTGTGTGTGCTAGGCAAATATTCTACCAACTGAGCCATATCCTCAGCCCTGTTTCTTTTTCTATTGCAAGAGGTAAAGAACATTCTGTGAGTTAGTTCTTGTCCTTGCTTGCATAATAGAATTAATGGCCAGTAAATGTGATAGTATTATAACTGCCTGTGATGGTGCCTAACACCCTGTGGGTTATTAATCCCTGAGGGTTCATTCTCAAGAGATTTGGAGAGTCAGACTAGAACTGGATCTTCCACTATTTAGGAACCATCCAGCAAAGCCGGCCCTGCCTGGCTTCTTAAGAAAGGTTCCCATGGCTCCTGGGGAGCCACTATGACGGTTGCAGAGGAACAGGGTCAGAGTCAGTATCTGTTGCCACATTGCCACTACCACAGATGTGGAGCAATTGCTTGTACCACCTCTCATAGGGTCAAATGACTCCCAAATTAGAATGGTCTTAGAGGAACCCAGAAACCTCTTACCTGTTCCCCCAGCAATCATCCCCAGGTGATGAAACAGTCTGTTTTCAGGCTCACTCATTTCATCTACTTTGATTATAAGGGAACCTAGAAACATAGAGGATGTTTATGACTTCTGTAGCCTTTGGCTGGCTGCCTACAAAAGACTTCTGACTCTTAGGAGGCAAGATCAGCTAAGGTTGTAGCATTCCAAGCCAGAGAATCAGACACAGTAGCTTCACTGGCCACCAGTGTACAGAGTGGAAACCGAGGCTAGGCATCCATTGGATAGCTGGGTCTTGTCTTAGGCAAGCTTGGAGCCTTGTAGAGCCTCCTCCATGACAATGGTGAATGAGTGAGTAAATGGAGAATCTGGATGAACCAATCAATGTGGAATCCTTCCACCATTTACATCAGCAGGCACCTTTCATGTATCTGTGCCAGAGACAGTAATGAGGACATTCTAGATGAAGCATAAAAACTTGTGAAATAAATATGAGCAGTGACAGAAGTCATTATAAATGCGTTCACGTGAATGAATGTGTGAAGACTTGAAGTACAAGCCCATGTGCTCCAGGGCTGAGGAAGACCATGGTAAGATCACTGCAGGAATCTCCCAGCTTTGAGAGGAATTGCCCAACTGTGAGATCCCACTGAACAGCACCTGGTACCTGGATCATGGTAGAACAGGCGCCCTGTGGGCCCTCGAAAAAGGATGGTGTCCCCAATTTTCATGTTCTCTAAGTACTGAGTCATCTTTCCCCCTTCAGGATACCTGGGGTGCACGTTTTTGAAGTATATCTGAAAAAGCAAGCACAGGTCTTTATGCTCCCAGGCCTTTGGCTATGGTTGCACACAGCTGGAAAGTACATTTGCCTTCAGAAGTCATGCAAGTGGACACTGCCACACTCACTGTGAACAGTTGTTTTAGTTTCATTTCTGTCCCCACAATAAAATACCCTAATAAAACAACTCACGGGAGAAGGGGTTTATTTTACCTTACAACAAGGTTAAAGTCCATCATTGCAGGGAAGTCAAGGCAGGAACTTAAAGCAGCTCACCACATCACATCCAAAAAATGTATGCATGCATGCCTAGTCATGCTCAGTTCATTCTCTATACTTACACAGTTCAAGGTCCTCTGCCTAGGGAATGGTGTCACCCACAGTGGGCTGGGTCTTTCTACATCAATTAGTATAATCAACATAATCCCACAATCCACCATAGACACTTCCACAGACCAACCTGGTATAGACAGTTCCCCATTAAGACTCTTCTCAAGTGATGCTAGATTGTGTCAAGTTGGCTATTAAACTGATTACAGCAATCCTTTGAGACACTACAGGGTTAATTGTAGCATTGATGATAAATTAGACTATTGGAAAGTGCTGTCCAGGCCATAAGTCCTCTCAGAGAAAAAGTATTACTCTCCATTCTACCACACTAAGGATACCTGGGAGCTCCAGATTGCTGGATAAGAGGTGGACATTATTTACCTTTATAATGAAGTCCACAAAGCCTTGATCATCATCACTAGAAACAGGAGTGTAAGCCCTGGTTACCAATTGATCATTCATTTGAGCCAAGAAATGGACATAGTTACCTACAAAAAAAAATCAAATATTGATAATCAAATAGAACCCAGAAATCCCCCAAATTCACTTTGATAACATCTGCCTAGCTATGATCACACTATAACTCTTGGAGTAAGACTTAATTAAAGGTGGAAATGGATACTAAAAATATCAGAAAGGAGCCAGGTGTGGTAGCTCATGCCTGTAATCCTAGCACTTGGGCATCAGAGACAAGATTGACTTGAGTTCAAAAGTAACCTGGGCTATAAGTTGCAGTCCAATCTATGCTAAGAGCAAGAACTTGTCTCACAAAAGAAATCAGAGAAGTTTTTTTCCCATTTAAAGAAAACTAGTCTTCACAAAGTTTTTTTCTTCCTAACCTGAAGTCTGGGAGGGAGTCACTAGTATCCCATCTCTGTCTCCGCATAGAACAGGCCTTAGCCTATTGGGTTCTGCAGCATCCCAAGACCTAGACAGTTCTGTTTCAAATAAAGCAACAATGTTCCATCCTGGCCGTTGGTTCTGCTAAGAAGCAACAGGGACATTTACACTGTGTGTTTGTTTGCCTGTCCAGAGTAGAATTCTATAGGCCTGGAGGGCTGAAGACTTAGGAGTTGAGATTGTAGCCCAATGTCAGATAATGAGCCAGATTGAAGTCCAGACTTCAAAGACCAAAGCAATTAGTACTGAGGGGAGGAGCTGCATCAAGGGATGCTAAAATCTAGAGGCAAAAGAAGGCTCCAGGCTTCTACTTCAGGTGGAGTAGAAATTAAGTATGCCTGGAAAATTAGAAATACAGCTAGAAGTGGAAACTGAGAGAAATAGAGATGAAGAGGAGGCAGAAAGGAAGGAGGGGGAGTGGGGTGCTTGAGGACAGAGTGGCTAGTTCAAGATGTTAAGCAGTGTTCATCTGGGTCTTGGAGGAGTTCCTAGAAGCTGAGGTGCAAACTTAATAGCCATAGCCTGATTGGCCACCAGGGATACGTCAACACAGGCCCAAAGCAGCAACTTCCTTCCAAAAGCTCACCTGAAACTGAGAACCTAGAAGTGAGTTACTGCATCCCTATGCAGAATGGAGCTGTGTTCCTGACCCAGAGCCCTACCTATAACTATCTTCACTTCAGCTGAACTGTGAAGCATTCACCATTTTTCTGGCATACTCTTAGAGGCCACTACATTGCCTTGTCCCACTGACCACACTGCTTCCACTGGGGCTGAAGGGAGAGTAGTTTAGAGAAGTCTCTACAAATTCTATTTCTCAAGTGGCTTTTGGTTTCATACTGTCCCCCAACAGGATGGTGACAGGCTAAAGTAGAGGAATAGAAAGCCCAGTGACATAGCACTCTCATCTACAGAGGAGTGAAGGTCAGCAGGCTTCCTTGTGTTATAATTTCATCACCTGTCAGAGTTGCAGTCACAGCTTTCTTTGAAAAGTAGGGCCATCAGTCAGACTGTCCACTAGGAAGCAGGCAACAGGCTTCTCTGCCCCACACCTGTCCCTTAGGTTTTCCACCTCAGGAGAGTGGACTCATTGTCTAGAGTAGTTACTGATAAAACGAGAAATGGGACCACTCAGCATCTGAGGAGACAGGTAGGGCTAGTTCCTTAAGTGGGTCTCAGGCCCCCCTCAGATAATCCATCCATCCATTTGGGGCATCTGCATCACTAGTCACTTGCCACAGATTTGGGGCTTTGACTATAAGGGAATATCTGCTCTTCTTACCCATGCATAACACTATGCAGTTTCTGAACTTTCACATCCATCAATCATTTTGCTCTCACTATACCTGAAGTAGGCTGACAGGCCTGGGAAACACTTTTCTAGATGGAAGATCAGTGAGGTTGATTGAGGCACTGGCCTTAAATTGCATGGGCAGGAGCCTTTAATGAGATCTTAGACCTCTGGCTCTAGGTTTACTTCTTTTCAGTTCTCCTCAAGATACTACTTTTATGACAGTCAAATGGAACAATGAAGACACTGTCCTTAAGTCCTTCTGCCTATCTCCCTCCATTCATGTGATCCAGGGTTATATCAGTGTATCCTCCATATCCCATGAGAATGAGAATCCATTTCTAATAGGAACTGAGCATCCCAAAGACCCATACCTGGATTGCTACCAAGCACTGCTCACCTACAGGGAGCCCTAAGACATGGTCCGGCGAGAGCAGTCCAAAGCGGAACCTTCTGGTGTTGTGGTTGATTTGCTAGTTTAAAAAAAAAAAAAAAAAAAAAGGTTCTGTTGGCTCTCTAGGGGTTTTACTGTGTGGCCCAGATCTTAGAAAGTTGATCCATTTGGCTCTGAGGTGACTGCTCACCCCACCTTCCCAGCTAGCATCCCCCCCATCCCCCCCACCCCCGTCCTCTTTCACCTAACCAGGGGAAGGTTTAGGTGACCCACTACCTCCTTTTCAATCAAGGGCAGAGGGTACTCGGCTTCAGGGTCCTGTAAAGTGATGCGACCTTTCTTCTTTAAGTTTATTTGCTTCAGGATCATGAGAATCATAGTGACGCCGACGACACCAACGGCCAACAGCAGGGACCTGTCCTAGCAGACACAATGTGAGTACAGACCTCAGATCTCACCCTTCCTGGGCTAGGCAACTCCAAGCATGGCTGATCTTATGTCTCAAAGGACTAGCAGAGGGAAAGGTATTAATACAGAAGGCTGCCTGTGGGTACCAGAGGACGAGAGGTTACCTGTAGGTCCAACAGGCCTCCTGGACAAGGCCTGACACCTGACCAGAGTGCTAGTCTCTTCAGGCCCTTCTTGCCCACCTGGCTACAGCCAACGATGGGGAGGAGTGATGACATTAGTTATAACAGGCCCATCTGAGAGATAGCTGTGCTGTCCTTGCCAGGTGGTTGTGGCTAACAACAAGGCTGCAGACAGGGCTTACCTCTCCTGAGACTTCCCACTCACTTCAGATCCAGCTGTAGTGGAGTCCTGAGTGCCTTTGGGACTCAGCAGCACCTTCCAGGGCAGGCAAAGGAGGCCAATACCCATCTGCCAGAGGTGTGGCCAACCTCCCCACAACAGCCCTCAACTCCGCCCCCTTCCCTAACAAGGCCAGTTTGTTCACATCCGGACCTGTTCCAGAAAGGTCCGCTGTCGCCCAGTCCTCCGGCTGAAAGGCCAAGGATTCCCACCAGCTGGGAAACTGCCTGTGAGTCCTGCAGAAGCCATCGCCTGCCGCTGCCCCCAACCTTGGATTCCTTCCTGCCCGGCGCCTTTCCGGCGGAACCCACTAGGAGCGAGATGCCCAACTAAATCCTCCATCTGACATATTCAGGCTTCTGTGTCGCGTGACTCTGGCACCGGTCCAGCCCTGAGCCTCCTCCGCGGCTGGCCCTGTGGGGATGGAGCGCATACTGGCCTCCAGATTTCCTATTCATGATAGGGCTCCCTCTGTATCTTTAAGTGTCCCTGCGCATCCCAGCGGCCTTGGGGAAAATTCAGACTCCCCAGCTTGTTAACACCATGGCAAGATGGAGAAAAGGGTTGCTGTAAACTCGTTTACGGTGCCAACTGAAGAAATGAGAGCTACAGCCTAGAGGAAGAGCACTAGCGTGACTACATGTCTAATTTAATATGTCTCCTGAGCTGCTACCATGAGCCTCCCAGAACCAAGTGTTTGCAGGGTGGGACTGGCTGCAGCATGTCGTGCCGTCGCTAGTTGGAAACAGATAAGACTCTATAGGAGACAGGATGAGAAGTACAGCTTATGAAGATTCTTCACAATGCATTTAGAACCTTGGTTTCCTTTTCCATCCTTGCCAATGGCAAAAGTAAACTCTCATTTCCATCTGAGATAGCCAGAGAGGCCAAAGGCCAAGAAGCAGGTCCCTATCAGCTAGGGCCATAGTAATGGAGGACCACAGACTGTCCAGGCAAAAGGATCTGAGAATCCCAAATCAAGAAATGGACCAGCTGTGGTCTTTTGGAGGCCTGTTGGGGAACAGAGAACTTTTGCCCTTCTCCCGAGCTTTTCTCTTTAATTCATCTCCCCTCTCTGTGCAAGTTCCTGTGTTCAAGTTTCCCCTTGTAATAAAGACCTCAGGCATACTGGATTATCTTCATTACTTCAGTTATCTCCAATGAGGACATGTTTGCTGGTATTGGGAGTTAGGGTGTAAGGTAGGGATGTGAGAAATCAGCTCACATCACGACACCACCCTCCACCCCAAGCACCATGCTGCAGTAGGCACGCATAGTGCCATCTTCCACGATATCTTCCTGGGCCCTCAGGTCATTGCCAGATAATTTGATTTTTTGACAGCTTACTTGTTTAAAATATAAAGTCAGGGCTGGTGGCACCTGCCTGAAACCCCAGCTATTTAGGAGGTTGAGGCAGGAGGATCAAATGTTTAAGACCTGTCTGGCTACAGAGTGAGTTTAGGGCAACTTAGTAAGACTCTGTCTCAAAACTTAAAAACAAACAAACAAGCAAAAAACCCAACCAAACTACAACAACAAAAAGAAAGGGCGGAAGATACAGGACACCATTAGCTTAGCATGTGTGAGGCCCTGAGTTCAGTCTCCAGTATGGAGGGGAAAAAATGTCCAGAGTGTACAACAACATCTCATGAAGGGATTTGCTTTGCATAATATGCTCTGATGAGGGATATCTTGCCTATTTTGATCTTCAGTGTCCTTACCTTCTTACGAAGTTATGACAGCATAGGACTCTTGCTCAATTTTCCATTGAGTTACCTGCATCACACCCATTTTTAAGAGGTTTATATGTGTATCAGACAGAATTCCTTTGTCACATGAGTTATAAAGGTTTTCTCCCAACACGTTTCTTGTCCTGTGTCCAACTAGCGAGGGCATGACATACTGCAGCCAGCCCCACCCTGCAAACACTTGGTTCTGGGAGGCTCAGGGTAGCAGCTCAGGAGACACGTTAAATTAGACATGTAGTCACGCTAGTGCTCTTCCTCTAGGCTGTAGCTCTCATTTCTTCAGTTGGCACCATAAACGAGTTTACAGCAACCCTTTTCTCCATCTTGCCATGGTGTTAACAAGCTGGGGAGGCTGAATTTTCCCCAAGGCTACATTTTTACAAGAAGAAGCAACTCTTGGCTGAATATTTGATTCCACATGAGGTAGCAGAAGCATCTTAAACATTTTTCAGAGTTTATCAAGTTTTTTATAATTGTTAATGCTGAGACTCAACTTTTCATAAATACATAGTACAAAAGACAAAAGTAGATTTAGGGCCTGTCTGAAATTGTTTGAAATTCTGTCCCAATCCTAAGCCAAAATTCATCTATATTATGAAACTCAAGTTGGTAACTCAAACAGCAATTTTATTTTATTTTATTTTTGGTTTTTCAAGACAGGGTTTCTCTGTGTAGGCTTGGTTGTCCTGGAACTCACTCTGTAGCCCAGGCTGGCCTCAAACTCACAGGATCCACTTGCCTCTGCTTCCTGAATGCTGGGATTAAAGGCATGCACCACCACCCTCAAACAGCAATTTTAAAAAGCAAACCCTGCAACACAATCCAGCCCCAAAGAGATACTGATCTGATACTATGTGAATGATGGTGGAAAAATAATAATTCTTTGTTTTTTTTTTATAATTGAACATTATATTTCTACAACAGCATGAAATGTTGTTGAGTGGGGGATAGTAAAAATACTTTGACTTTCTTTCCTGTGTCTCAGACTGTGATGAAGAATCCTGGGGCAGGGAGATTCGCCTAGACTGTCTGTGGAGCCTGAGATAATGGGTCCATACATGAGGTTCAGAGAAGACAGTGGAAGGTCACAGCAGTGAGAAGAGGAGCAGCAGTGTGGAGTGATGAACTGTGGAGATGGAGGAAGTGGCCACAGGCCAAGATGTCTAGGTAGTCACTAGAAACTGAAATTCAAGGAAATGAAAATTTCTCCTATAACCTTTGGTAGAAGAATGAACCCCGTTGGCTCCTTCACTTTATCCTGAGCAACTGTTATACTTCTAGCTTCCAGAACCGTAAGAGAATAAATTTATGCTGTTTTAAGCCACGAAGTTTGTAATAATTAGTTACGACAGCAATACATTAAATGAACTATTTTTTAATCTCTATCGACTTCTTAATCTCTATGGACTCCTTTGTTTGCAATCTTTAAAATAGTTAACAAGTGGTTTTCCTATATCTTGGCTCAGAAGTTTCTTTCTGCTTTTCCTAATGCCCCAGGTGTTTTCACAGCCAACCTCTTTTCTCAAAAGCTGCCTCCTGCCTGGTCACAACTCCAGCTCATCGTCTCTGCCAGGCCACATGAGCAGCTCTCCTCTTTTCTCTGGCGTGGGCCCATCCTTTGTGTATTCTGCTAAAATGTCACTCAGGACAAAGAATTGCAGCAGCCACATTTATTTGACTGGAGTAAGCCTTATGAGACACACGGAGAGCCTAGACTACTCTAGGCTCTGACACTGACCAAGGCAGGGTTGGATTTTCCCCTTGTTTCTTCTTTAAGGATTTGGGACTAAAGTATATTGGTGCTGCCTGGCCAGAATTCCCCACTGAGCACTGCAGATGGGGATAGAACTGTGGCTGTACTTGAGTTTTTGAAATGTCTTCAACCTAGATATTCATAACAGAAATGTATGAATCCTAATTGGTCTTAATTATAAAAACCCAGAACCAGATATCATGGTAAATGCTGAAAGATCAGAGAGACAAGGGAGCAAGCCACGGCTACCTCTTACCTCGCCAACTCCTCAGCCTTAAAGGGGTGAGCTCCTGTCTCCTCCTGCCTTATATTCCTCTCTCTGCCCAGCCGTATCACTTTCTGTCTCTACCTCCTTAGTGCTAGGATTAAAGGCCTGTGCCTCCCAAGTACTGGGATCAAAGGCATGAGATCACAAGTGCTGGGATTAAAGGTGTGTGCCACCACTGCCTGGCTTCTATGGTTAACTAGTGGCTAGCTCTGCACTCTGATCTCTAGGCAAGCTTTATTTGTTAGAGCACAAATAAAATAGTACCACACAGAAATGTGACTGTGGTAGGCTGGGGATGTAGCTCAGTTGGTAGAGTGATGGCCTAGTATACATGAAACCCTGGGTTCGATCCCTAGTACTACATAAACCAGGTATGGTGATGTATAGCTTTGGTGCCAATGAGTGGAGGCAGAAGAATCAGAAGTTCAAAGTCACCTTAGGTTATGTAACAACTTTGAGGCCAGTCTGGGCTACAGGAGACCCTATCTCAAAACAAAATGAAGGTGGCGATGGAAAAGTTTGCACATTTCTGTGGGACCAACCCTAGCGATCTGCAGAGAGGCAAAGGGGATTGAGACTCCTGACTGATGAGAGTTTGTGTGAAACTGAGATTGTGGAGAGTGAAAAGAACAGCTTGTAGAATCCTATTCCTGTTGTCCTTCCCACTCCCAGGGATCTCCTTTCTCTCAGCTATGTCTGCTGAGCTATGCCGATGGTGCTAGTCAAGCTCTCCACCAATATTTACAGCAGTTGCTTCCACTCTTCCCAAACAGCATCTGTTGTGACAGAGGCTGAGCTCCAGCCTCCAGAAGGTAGTGACTGTGAGTTCACAGCTTGGAGCAACGGGAGTCGATGGGAAAGCAAATGCTGTTCCTAGGGGAACCTGCCACCTGCACAGGGTTGTGCCATCTGGGGATGAAAGCTTCAGGCTGTCAGTCAGAGAAAGGGGGGGGGGGGCTGAGGAGGAGGGAGGGGGATGATGTATGAAGAGAAATGAGGGGATACATTCCCAACTCCCACTTCAATACAGCTGGAATTGGTGTAGAAAACTTAACATTTTCCTCTTCTCCCTATAATGTAGGTTATTTTACTCTGTTGTGGGGCATTTACCCACCAACCCCACAGTTCCCCAGAGTTTTCTTGAGTGCGAGCAGCAGGAAATATTAGATAGAAGGATTTAGATTGCAGAGATAAATAGATAGAAAATAAAGGATAGCCTCGAGAGGGCCTGGAACCTTTTCCAAGGGGCCCTGACTGTCTCTGCCCCAGGGTATTTATAGAGACGCCAAGGGGTGGAGCAAAAGACCTCCTCCCCCAGCATAGCCAAGTGCAGACCATTTCAGACACCTGCACTCAGGCCTGTGGCCCTAATCATCCTCTATGCGGACCTGCTGGGTAAAGCCACGAGGAACCTGAAAACGGGCTCCCACACTCTGTGAAATAAAGAGACGCACAACAGGTAACAAAAAGCTTACAGAAATGCAGAAACTATCAACAAAGTCTGAGTCTCATGGAAAGGGCCAGACAATTGTCACTTATATGTGACTCAAAGGAAGAGGGTCTTGGGGCTATTTGAGGTGGTGAAGTGACAATACAAGCTATGGGATAGTCAGGGATGAAGTGTGGGGCTGGAGAGATGGTTCAATGGTTAAGAGCACTGGTTGCACTTCCATAGGAACCAGGTTGGATTCCTAGCACCCATCTAAAACTCCAGTCCCAAGGGATCCGATGCTATCTTTTGGCATCTTTGGGCACCAGGCATGCAAGTGGTGCACAGACATACATGCATGCAAAACACTTATACCCATACACATACAACAAAAATTAAAACAGTTAAAACTTTTTCTTTTTTAAAAAGGAGAGTGAAGAAGTGTGTGTTTAACTGTCCTGACAAGAGGGAAGACATTCTGGAGAGAGACACCTGTGCTTTGACTCTCAGACTACGGATACAGTTGACCTCAAGGAAATGGAATTTCTCCAGGAGCGCCATGCTGAGGAAGGAAAAGCTAGAAAGGAAGCTTGTCTCTTAAAGAGACTTCACACAGCTGTGACAATTTGCAGGATGGGCATGGAGCTAGGAGACAGTAACAGGTCAATGATGGGACTATATTTTGACCATGACTAATTGGTTGCACATTCCATGTACCCTCAATTTAAACCTAAACCTCATGTTAGGGCCCTGAAAATGGACTTGGGTGGTCACTGGATCTCCTTACTTGTTCTTCCCAGTGTGGCTGCCCTAAATCACTTTTCTCTGCTTTTCCCTACCAGGTGTCTTTTTTGTTAGCATGTTGAGGCTCACTATCCAAGTCTAGCCTGTTGGGTCTGTTAGGCCTCTGTCCTAAAAACTCCCATAACACAAGGCTCCAGTGTTGTCTTAAAAGGCAGTTACTCACATAGCAACTCTCATAGGAAAACCTGTGGTGATCTCTACGGGGCAGGTGTTAGGACTCCCATCTGTTCTTCCTGTGAAAAGATCTTTCCAAGATAGACAAGTACGTGCATCTCAGAGGACACATCTTTGCCTTCATCCTCCACTTGCTTTACTAATATAGATATAAATTGCTTTCATAAAAAGGACATTTTCAGAGCTATTTCCATCTGTAGTTTCATATGCCAAGGAAATATGTATAGAGCAGGATATTTTACTTCCTCGCATTTGAGATGTTCACAGCTCTAGCCTAGTGTTTATTTCATCTCTTAAAAGCACAGAGGCGGGAGCTTTTCCAGAAAAGAGTTTTGTTGTAAGAACAATATCTGTCTCAGAAGTGAGCTTAAAGGCAAGAGCAAGTGAAGACACAGCAAATTGGACTATAGACAATTCTAAGAGGAATTTGCAAGTCTTTACTTCCATAGAGTTGCAGACTTCACAGTGAAGCCTCACTAAGAAACTGTAATCTTCCTGCTACTGCCTGAGTTTAAAAGATGATTTTCAGAGAGATTCTATGCTATTTCTCAGATCAAATACCAAAGCCAGAACGCATGCCCAAGTTTCTGAATCAGGCTTGTGTCTTCCTATACTACAGCATCCCTATACCATAGCACCCTTGTACAACAGCATCCCTCTATTACAGTATCCCTATACTACAGAATCCCCCTACAATAGCATCTCTACATCATGACATCCCTATACTACAGCATCCTTCTACCACAGCATCTCTATATCACAATATCCCTACACCACAACATGCCTACATCATGGCATCCTTACATCACAGCATCCCTCTACCATAGCATCCTTATACCATAACACCCCTATAATAGCATCCCTATATCATACCACCTCTATGTCATAGCATCCCTATATGACAACATCCTTCTTTCACAGCATCCCTATATCATAACATCCTTACACCACATCATCCTGTCAAGCAGTAAATATACAAACAAAATGGTTTCTGTTACAATTATAATCTAGACTCTTGACTTCTAGTTTAAGACTTCTTTATTTTTCTTTTTAAATTTATTTTATTTTTAATATTTTTATTATTTAAAACAATTTTAAAATTTAAATATGTTTTGATCATATTCTTATTTTTTTCTGCCTATTCTTCTGTGGAGTTCCTTGAGCTCTGAGGGAGACATCCCATTTAGGGCCCAGTGTTCCAAGGTCTCTCATTCTCTGAGTAATGTCTGGCTGTGGGTATCTATATTTGTTCCTATTTGCTGCAGGAGGAAGCTTCTCTGATGATGACTGAACAAGGAAGGCACTGATCCATGATAGTAGAATACCATTAGGAGTTATTTATTGCTACATTTTTTTTTCTTTTTCTTTTTTAAGACCAGGATTATTTGGCTTTACCCTAGGTCCCTGGGCTATCTAGTCTCAAGTTCTTGGTTACCCAACCAGTAATGGAGTGGGCCTTAAGTCAAATTAGCTATTGTTTGGTTACTCCCACAAGTTTTGTGCCAATATTGTCCTGGCATGTCTTTTTTTTTTTTTTTTAGTGTACATAAAATGTTTTTTTATTACTTTATTTTAAAATTCTTTTCATTTTACATACCAACCACAGTTCCTCCTCCCTCTCCTCCTTCTGCTCCCCACAACCTTCCTTGCCCCATTGACTCCTCAAAGAGAGTAAGGCCTCCCATGAGGAGTCAATGAAGTCTGGCACATCAAATTGAGGCAGGCCCAAGCCCTTCCCCACTGCATCAAGGCTGACCAAGGTATCCCACTATAGGGAATGGGATCCAAAAAGCCAGTTCATGCACCAGGGATAAATCCTGGTCCCACTGGCCCTGGCATATCTTGCAGTTAGGACACCATTGTAGATGAAGGGTTTATGGCCAGCTTGGTGTTTATGTTTCTCTTTTGATAGTGTGCAGAGTATCCTCCTGTAACAAAGATGCTGGAATGTAGGGGTGAAGGCTCGATGTAGGCAGCAGATCCAGTTTTTCATATTCAATGAGTTATTCAGGTATTGTCTTCTGCAGCGGGGCCTTGCTGTCAGTTTGTGTCGAGCAATCTATACTCTTGGCAACAGCCTGGGTTGTTTGGGGATTCCTGTGGGGCCTTTTGGCCAACAACTCAATTAGATGTAACCCAAACTCAGTACTGGAAGGGTTGTTTGGTGACAAGAGATGGCCAGTTGGGTCTCTGTCTCCCCCATCACTTGGCAATTTCATACAGATTGCCTTCACATATGTATATATTTTAGGAGGTTTCTGTTGTATTAGGTTTCTATGTTACCCCTCAAATACTCCTTAATTTAAGCTTTTCCTGCATTCCCTCCCACTATCCCCTCTCCCCTTCCCATCCTCACTTGATCATCTCATTTCAGATCCCTCCACCCATCCACAAATATCTATTCTACTCCCTTGTCCTAATGAGACCTATCTGTTCACTCTAGCCCCTTACTCTATACCTACCCTCTGTGGTTCTATGTATTGTAGCTTGGTCTTAAAAACTAATATCCATGTTTAAATGAATACATACCATATTTGTCTTTCTGGATCTGAGATACTTTACTCAGGATGATTCTTTTTCTAGTTCTATCCATTTGCCTGCAAATTGCATGATGTCATTTATTTTAATTGCTGATTTAATGATCCATTGCATAAATGTGCCACATTTTCTTTATCCATTCTTACATTGAGGGGCATCTAGGTTGTTTACAATTTCTGGCTATTATGAAGGAACACGGTTGAAGCAAATGTCTCTGTGGTAGAATGAAACATTCTTTGGGTATATGCCCAAGAGTGGTATAGCTGGGTCTTGAGGTGGATTGATTTCCATTTTCATAGAAACCACTATATTGATTTCCAAAGTGACTGTGTGTTTGTACTCCTACTAGCAATGGGAGTTCCTCTCACTCCATATTCTCACAAACCTGAGTTTTAACTTGTTTTGTTGATCTTAGCCATTCTGACGTGTAAAATGAAGTCTCAAAGTAGTTTTGGTTTGCATTTCCCTGATGGCTAAGGATGTTGCACATTTCTTTAAGTGTTTCTCAGCCCTTTGAGTTTCTTTTATTGAGAATTCTGTTTAGATGTGTACCGTATTTTTAAATCTGTTTTTTTCTTGATGTCTAGTTTATTTAATTCTTTATATATTAGCTATCAGAAGTATAGTTGGTAAAAACTTTTCCCATTCTGTATGAGGCCACTTTGTCCAAATAACAGTGTCCTTTGCTGTGTAGAAGCTTCTCAGTTTGTGAGATTCCATTTATTAGTTGTTGATCTTGCTGCTTGCACCATTGATATTGTGTTCAGAAAGTCCTTTCCTGTCCCAATGATTTAATAGTATTCTCCACTTTCTCTTCTGTCAGGCTCAGTGTGTCAGATTTTGTGTTGAGGTCTTTGATCCATTTGAAGTTGAATTTTGTGCAGAGTGATAGATATGGATCTACTTTTACACTTCCTCATGCAGTCATCCAGTTTGACTAGCACCATTTAGTTGAAGATGCTATCTTTTTTCTAGTATGTATTTCTGGCTTCTTCATAAAAAAGCAGGTGTCCATAGGTGTGTGGATTTATGTCTGATTCCTCAATTTGATCGATGTATCTGATTTTGTGCCAATACAATGCTGTTTTATTAATATAGCTTTACAGTAAAACGTGAAACCCCCAGCAGTTCTTTTATTATTCAGGATATTATTTAGCTATCCTGAGTTTTTTGTTTTTCCATATTGTTTTTCATAGGGTTTTTATTGCTGTGAATAGACATCATGGCCATGGCAACTCTTATAAAGAAAACATTTAATCAAGGTGACTTACTTACAGTTTCAGAGGTTCAGTCCATTATCATTATGACAGGGGCCATGGAAGCATGCAGGCAGATGTGATGCTGAAGCTGAGCGTGCTATATCTTGCAGGCAACAGGAAGTCAACTGATTTACTGGACAGTATCCTAAGCATAGGAAAACCTCAAAGCCTGCTGCCACTGTGACATACTTCCTCTAACAAGGCCGTACCCACACCAACAAAACCATACCTCCTAATAGTGTCACTCCCTTATGAGATTATGGGAACTAATTACATCTTTCTTTAAAGACTTGAGGTTGGTAAGAGATACCCCAGGGTATTTTATATTATTTGAGACTATTGTGAAAGGTGTTGTGTCCCTGATTTCTTTCTCAGTCCATCCACCATTTAGGAGGGCTACTGATTTTTGTGAGTTAATTTTGTATTCAACTACTTTGCTAAATGTGTTTATCTGTTGTAAGATTTCCCTGGTGGAATTTTTAGGGGCACTTATGTATAATATCATGCCATCCGCAAATAAAGATACTTTGACTTCTTCCATTCCAATTTGAGTCCCTTTGATCTCCTTTGGTTGTTTTATTGCTCTAGCTAAGACTTCAAGTACTATATTTAACAGGTATGGGGAAAGTGGACAACTTTGTCTTGTTCTTGATTTTAGTGGAATTGCTTTGAGTTTTTCTGCATTTAACTTCATGTTAGCTATGAGCTTGCTGTAAACTCTCTTTATCACATTGACGTACATCCCTTATGTTCCTAATCTCTTCAGGAATTTCATCACGAAGGGGTACTGGATTTTGTTAAAGGCCATTTCTGCATCTAATGAGATGGTCATGTAGTTTTTGTCTTTCAGTTTGTTTATGTAGTGTATTGCATTTATTGATTTACATATGTTGAACCATCCCTGCCTCTTTGGGATGAAGCAATGCCCTTTCTGTTTCTAGTTTGTGGAATAATATGAGGAGTATTGGTGCTAGCTCTTCTTTGAGAGTTGTGGATTTTTGTGCTAAAGCCATCTGGCCTTGGGTTCTTTAAAAATTTTATCTATCTATCTATCTATCATCTATCTATTATTAATTTTTTGTTGGGAGATTTTAATGACTGCTTCTATTTCACTATGAGTTATAGATCTGTTTTAATTGTTTATCTGGTCTTGATTTAAATTTGGTAAGTAGTATCTATCAAAAAATTATACATTTCTTTTAGATTTTCTAATTTGGTGGAGTATAGGTTTTAAAGTACGTTCTTAGGAGTCTCTGGATTTCCTTCCTGTCTGTTACTATGTCCTCCACTTTTTTTGTTTCTAATTTTATTAATTTGAATATTCTCTCTCTGACTTTTAGTTAATTTGTGTAAGTGTTCATCAATCTCATTGATTTTCTTAAAGAACCAACTCTTTGTTTCAGTGATTCTTATTAATGTCCCTTTGTTTCTATTTTATTTATTTCAGCCCTGAGTTTGATTATTTCTTGATGTCTATTGTTTTTGAGTGTCATTTTTTCTTTATTTATTGTCCTAGAGGTTTCAGGTTGCTGTTAAACTACTAGTATGAGATTTCTCCAATTTTTTTTTTTTTTAATGTAGGGGCTTAATGCCATGAAATTGCCTCTTAGAACAACCTTCATCATGTCTAATAAGTTTGGGTGTGTTGTGTATCCATTTTCATTCAACTCTAGAAAGTCTCTAATTTCTTTGTTATTTTTGTTTTGACACATTTTTCCTTCAGTAATGAGTTGTTTAGTTTCTATGAGTTTGTAAACTTTCTGTTGATTTTGATATTTAGCTTTAATTTGTGGTTGTCAGGATACATGATGTTATTTCAATTTTCTTGTACTGTTGAGACTTGCTTTGTGTCTGAGTATGTGGTCAATTTTGGAGAAAGTTCCATGAGGGGCTGAAAGAAAGTATATTCTTTTGTGTTTAGGTGAAATGTTCTGAAGTATTTGTTAGATTCATTTGTTTTATAATGTTGGTTAGCTCCAGCATTTATATGCTTAGTTTTTGTGTGGATGACCTTTCTATTGGCAAGAGAGGTGTATTGAAGTCTCCCACTACCACTGTGTGAGGTTAATTTATGATTTAAGCTACAGTTGTGTTTCTTTGTGAACTTAGATGTATTTGTGTTTGAGGGATAAATGTTAAGAACTGAAATGTCCTCTTGATGGAGTTTTTTTTTCTTTCTTTCTCTTTTGATGAGTATGTAGTGTCCTTCATCTCTTCTGATTAGTTTTTGTTTGAAGTCTGTTTTGTCAGATATTAAAAGAGCTACACCAGCTTGTTTCTTAGATACATTAGCTTGAAATATCTTTTTCCAACCGTTTACCTTGAGGTGATGTCTATCTTTGATGTTAAGGTATATTTCTTGGATGCTGTAGAATGATGGAGCCTGAAATCCCATCCATTCTGTTAATCTGTGTCCTCTCATTTGGAAATTGAGTCCATTGATGTCGAGATATGTCAATGGTCAGTGATTGTTGATCCCTGTTATTTTGTTGTTTATTTGTTTGTGTGTGTGTGTGTGTGTGTATGTGTGTGTGTTGCTTCCCTTCTTCTGACTTTGCTGGTCTGAGATTATTTATTCCTTGTGTTTTCATGGTTGTAGTTAACCTGTTAAGGTTGGAGTTTTCCTTCTAGCACATTTTATAGGGCTGGATTTGTAGATATTGCTTAAATACAGCTTTCTCATGAAATGTCTTATTTTTTGCATCTATGGAAATCGAAAGTTTTTCTGGTTATAATAGTCTGGGCTGGCATCTGTGGTCTCTTAGAGTCAGCAGTACATCTGTCCAGGCCCTTCTCTCTTTTAGTCTCCATTGAAAAGTCAGATGTGATTCTAATAGATCTGCTTTTTTTTTTTTTTTTTTTTGAAGCTTAAGGAAGAGTTTATTTTGTCTTATAATTCTAGAGGACAGATTTTCATACTGGTGGAAAGGCATAGCACCAAAATCAGGAATCTAAAGATCACATCTCAACAGCATACACAAGGCAGAGTGAGAACTGAAAGTGGGGTGAGACCATAAACTCTCGTGGCCCACCACCAGTGACATACATTCTCCAACTCCATAACATGAAACAGCACCACCATCTAAGTGTTCAAATACATTATCCCATGGGGGAAACTCCTGATTCAAACCACAAGAGGAAGTCAAGACAATGAGAGCTTGAAGCAGCTTGTAACACTGTATCCAGAGCCAGAAGCAAAGAACAACGATTTCCTTGATCAGTTTTCTTCTCTGTATGCATCCCTGAATTCTAGCCCAGGTCAAGGCACCATCTATGCTGGGTATGCATTCCCACCATAATTAATATAACAAAAATATCCCCCCACAGTTTTGCCTGGAAGATCATCATATAGGGTTATTCTAGAGCTGATCAAGTTGACAACTGAGATTAACCAACAGCCCGAATTTTTGTAAGTAATTTGATGTCCAATGATGTGAGTGAAGCTAAAATCTTTTTCTAATAACATAATCCTTACATTTGTAGATTTCATGATAAATGTTTGGTAATAAAGCCAGTTGAACTATGGATTTGTATTTTCCTTCATTGCTTTTTCTCACCTTTGTCAAATTTCTGGTGCCAGTAGGATCTTCCAAGTTCAATGAAGACAACTTTGGCACTCTTTACATTCTCATTTTCCCCAGCTTTTATGGCTTAAAATGTGACAAAGGGTACGCATAAGCATGAATGTTTGGCTGATCAGTCTTTTTATAGGCAGAGTCTCACCACCTAGTCCTGGCCAGCCTGGAACTCATGTTGTAGACTACATAGGCCTCAAACTCACAATTGCCCATCTCTGCTGGATTTAAGGCATGTGCTACTACACCCAGACTTTTTGTTTCATTGATATGGAATTTGCTGTCTTGCTGAGACCAGCCTTCAACACTTGTATCTCAATAAAGCTGTAGCACCAGGATATAAATTGATTAGCAATTGAAAGCACGTGTCACTACGTGGCTAATTATTTCCTTGCGGTTTCTCACTTGCAAGAGGTTTCTAGTGTAAAGGATGGCCTGTCAACTCTCTCAGTTTTCTTATGTTCATTACTTTCATGTGGTTCTTCAAATGAATAAGATTTCAAATGCAAAGTGACACAAAATTACATTGGAAAACTTTTCTGTATTTTTCACATTTACAGACTTGCTCATCGACATGTATATACAGACATTAATTAAGATTTCATAAAATTCTTTTCTGTAGGGGTTTTTTCCAACATAATATTTTTACTGATTATTTGGGAATTTCATACAATGCATCCTGATCATGCTCATTTCCCATTCCTCCTAGGTCTAACCTCCCACCTTATGCCCCACCCCCCAAATACACCAAATACAATTTGTGCTGCCCATACTCATTAGAGCATGGTAAAACTCCCAGGGGTCAGCCCCTGAAAGATGCCTGAGTCCTTCCCCATTACCCCAACAGAAGTCAACACTGTGAAGCTACACTTTAGCATCTTCATCACAACTTTTCAGAACTCTCCTCAACAGCTTCCTGTCTAGACTTTCTTTTCTCTCTCTCTCTCTCTCTCTCTCTCTCTCTCTCTCTCTCTCTCTCTCTCTCTGTGTGTGTGTGTGTGTGTGTGTGTGTGTGTGTGTGTGTGTGTGTGTGTGTGTGTAAAGGCTGTTGCAGAAGCCTTCAACGTCTCTTGTTCTCAATTATGAGTCTGGAATCATTGATACCACTCCAACAGATGCTTCCTTGCCCACAACAGCCAGCAGCAGTCCAGACCATGGACTTCTACATGGTTTCCCAAGGCTGCACAGACCACAGACATCCACATTATCTCCAGCAGCATCACAGACCATGGACCTCATTATGTCCTCCCATGGCAGTAGACCACAAACATCAACTAGGTCCCAGCATAGATCATGGACATCAACATGGTTTCCATGGGCACTGACCATGTACATCCATATGGCCCCTGGCTGCACAATGGAAGATGGGCCTCAATGTGGTCCCTGGAGGCAGCACAGACCACATACATCAACACAGCCCCCCAGGCCACAGCACAGACCACAGACATCATCAGCACAGCCCCCCAGGCCACAGCATAGACCACATACATCAACACAGCCCCCCAGGCCACAGCACAGCCCCCCAGGCCACAGCACAGCCCCCAGACATCAGCATGGCCTCCAACGGCATCAGAAATCACAGGCATCACCAAGGTCTCCTGTGGCAACCCTGATCACAAATATCAACATGGCCCTCAGAAGCAACATGGATTAAACATCAACATGGTCTGTGGTGGCAACATGGTCCCTTGTGGTGGGGCAGACCATGGACATCAACACGACCTCCACCAAGAGCTCAGACCATTGACATCTGGTGTAACATCAACCACAAACATCAACATGGCCTCAGGCAGCAGCCCATTCCAGACATCTACTTGTCCTCTAGCAGTAGTACAGACCAAGAAAATCAGCATGGTCTCAAGAGGCAGCACGGACCATGGATGCCAGCATGACCTCTGATGGTAGCATGAACCATGGACATCAACATGGACTCTGGCAGAAACACAGACCACTAACATCAACATGGCCCTGCACAGTGGAAGTATGGACCACAGATATCCATATGGTCTCTGGTAGCAACACAGTTCAAAGGCATTAACAGCCTATGGCAGCAGCCTAGACCACAGACCCCAGCATGGTCACAGCTATAGTACATAGACTTCATAGATCTGCTTTTTTTTTTTTTTTAATGTTACTTGGTTTTTTCTCCTTGCAGCTTTTAATATTCTTTCTGTGTTCTGTGTGTTTAGTTTTTGGATTATTATATGGTGTGGGGACTTTCTTTTCTGGTCCAATCTATTTGGTGTTTGAATGCTTTTTGTATTTTGGTAGAAATATTCTTTAGGTTAGAGAAATTTTCTTCTATGATTTTGTTGAAAATATTTTCTGGGCCTCTGAGATGGGTTTTTTCTCCTTCCTCTCTTCCTGTTATTCTTATATTTGGTGTTTTTAGTGTCCCAGATTTCTTGGATGTTTTGTGCCAGGGGATTTTTAGATTTACCTTTTCTTTAACCAGTGTATCTGTTTCTTCTATCATGTCTTCAATGCCTGAGATTCTCTCTTCCATCTCTTGTATTTTGTTGGTAAAGCTGCCCTCTGTGTTTCCTGTTTGAGTTCCTAAATTTTTCATTTCCAGTTTTCCCTCAAATTGGTTTTTTATTGATTCTATTTCCATTTTCAGTTCTTGAACTGTTTTTATTCATCCCCTTCTATTGTTTTTGTTTTCATATTTTTCTTAAAGGAATTTATTTGTTTCCCCCTTAAAGATCTCTACTGTATTCTAAAGGCTTTTTAAGGTCTTCTATTTGGCTTCAAATGTGTCAAATATTAAAATGTGTCAAATAGGTCCTGCCACGTTGGGTTCTAGTTGAGACACATTGTCCTGGCTGAGTTGATTGTGTCCTTAGGCTGGTGTCTAGGCATCTACAATTGGGAAGATTGTAATTCTAGGTGCTGATATCTGGTTTTGTCTTTTTTGGGTGGGTGTTTTGTTCCTTAGTTTCTGTTTCCTCTCTGGATTTTGGAGAATGTGATGGCTGTGTGTTGCCTATAGGAAAGTCTTCAGGAATCTTGGTAGGTATGGCCACTGGGAGTTCCAGGTAAAATGTGTTTCTGGGTATTGGGACTTGAGATTTAAGAATGGGGATGGCCTGAGGATAGTTGAGGGGCTTTGCAAGAGGGAGAAAAGCTGGATGTTCCATCAAGATCTGCTTAGTTAGTCCTCTGGGAATGGGAGTTTCAAGAGGTCATGGAAGAAAGTCTACTAAAGAAAGAGCTGAGGATGAGAGTGGGGGATTGGACTTGGAAGAATGGAGGGGGAGGGAAGGACCTACAATCAGCCTACCTGCTTCCCTGGCAGGAATGGCCCATGTGTTCCCAGGGAGCACTTGTTGGATTTGGGTTCTGGGATAAAGCAATGAATGGGGAGAGAGAGAGATTAGGAGGATAAGATCTGTGGGACCAGCTGGAGGTTGGGGGGGGGGGGAGGCTGCAGCAGGTGTTCTGTTGCAGAACCAGGGATGAGACTGGGGTGGGGGTTGATTTGGAGGAATAAAGAGAGATTGGTGAGGATCTACAGTTAGCCTACCTGCTTCCCTGGCTGGAGTTGACTTCCTCATTTTTCACCTGATAGTTTGTTATCAGAGGCTGGCAGTTCTAATAACCTATCCTCAGCAGACCAATTAAGGAAACCAGTAATAATGAATGTGGCTATACTGGGAAGAGAAACAAAGAGGCTCATCTTTGGTTGGAGCTCCTGATGTGAGGCTAACATTTAAAAAGAAGACAAGAGGTAATGTATAATTAAGCAGTCGTAGTCAAGGTGTGGCACATGCATGGCATGTCATTGTCTCAGCTCCAGTCTTTCCTGCTAGGTGGTCTGACAAGTTGTCAAAACTGTGGGGGGATCTCTTTCCCAATCTTTGTTCCTGAAAGGATGGTTACATGCTGGGGCCTAGAGACAGATGCTAAATGACACTTTTGTAAAAAGGACCATAATTGGGTAATGTGAGTTGAGACTGCAGCGTGGTACAGCCTAGACTTTGTTAAAAACAAGTTGAATTGCTGCCATGGTAGAAGAGAATTCAGAAAGAATAGAAAGTGTACCCCCTTTCCTCTGCCTTTCTTCCTGTTACTGGATTATCTGCTCTGTTCCAAACATTTACTTGAAACATTTTTAGGTTATTAATATAACAGATAGAAAGCATCATTTTAGCTCCACCAATGAGCTCATCTCTTCTGAACAGGAGTCTGCAGAGTATCACATGAACCTTGACCAGAGATGAATTCTTCCCTCAGAACTGAAGTCTCTAAGACTTCCTTTGAGACCTGTGGGGAGAAGGGTTAGGGCTGCTTTAGTGGACACTATGGGAAGGAAGTTTATCAATTCAGCAACCATTTTTGTTTTGTTTTGTTTTGTTTTTGGAGACAAAGTTTCTCTGTGTAACAGTCCTAGCTGCCCTGGAACTAGCTGTGTAGATGAGGCTGGCCTCAAACTCACAGATATTTCTGCCTCTGCCTCCAGAGTGCTGAGATTAAAGGTGAGCACCACCACTGCCTGGCAGCAAACACATTCTTTTAAAGTCTTGTTGCATGAAGATGCAAACCAAAATAGTCAACAAAGGCATGGATGCAACTGGAAGCAACTAGGTGTGAATCTGTCCCCAGCCAAAGCTCCAGCGGATTGTCCCTCTAATGATGCAGTAATCCAGGCATGGTAGCACATACCTATAATACCAGCACTCACTAGATAGAAGCAGGAAGATTGCAAGGCAAGGCTAGGCTGGAGCACATAGTAAGTTTTAGGCCAGGCTATGCTACATAATGAGATTCTGCTTCAAGAAAACCAAAACAAGGATGGATGAGATGGTTCAGTGGCTAAAGGCATTTACTACCAAGCTTTGATGATCTGAGTATGATCCCTAGGATTCACATGGTAGAAGAAAACTTACTCCTACAAGTTTTCCTCTGACTGTGATGTGTGAGTCTCTCTCCCTCCCTCACTCCCTCACTCCCTCTCTCTGTCTCTCTCTCTCTGTCTCTCTCTCTCTGTCTCTCTCTCTCTCTCTCTCTCTCTCTCTCTCTCTCTCTCTCACACACACACACACACATACACACACACACACACAGGTAAATAAATGTAATACAAATATTTTAAAAAGCCCCAAAAATCAAACCCAAAGATGATACAGTAAGATATATCTAGCAGTCTGAAGGGGTTGGGCACTTGGCAGAAATGATTACATCAGCGCTTCCTGAATGTGAAGAAAAACAGACAAGCTTTTCTAATGAGTTGGGGACTTGTGGGTCTTTAACCTTGATATATAAGCTGTAGATTGAATATGGTAATATATTTTATCTGTTAATTTAACTTCTTAATCTGGATGTTAGTAATCATTGTGGTAAGTACTGGGAAGGAATGAATAATGTGGGATTTATTGGTTATACTCCACTTTCTCAAGTCAGATGAGATCCTCAGAGGCCATTGGATTTCCTGCCTTGTTCCTTGTTCTATACATGGCCAATACCAGTTTAGAATCAAGAAGGAAACAAACTCCTGAAATTAGAAGTGGAGGACTTGCATCCTTATTTCACACTGAAAGTGGGGTTTCTAAATATTGACACAAAGCTTTTTGCACTGGAGTATTTACTTCTTGAAATACTTTTCTTAAAATGATTTAGAATGTGTCTCTACAGATAGAGAAGATGGAGTCTCTCTGCATAGCCCTGGCTAGCCTGGACCACCTATCTCTATCCTCCAATTGCTGGGACCAAAGAATCATCACAGGCACCAAGGAGATTCTTAATAGTCACAGGCCCTCTACCCAAAAGCTGCCTTTTCAAGCTACCAGGTGAGGGTTTCTTGCCCCCAGAAGCATTGTGGGTGAGAAGAAAGACTTTTTTTTTGGTTTTTGGTTTTTTCGAGACAGGGTTTCCCTGTGTAGCTTTGTGCCTTTCCTGGAACTCACTTTGTAGCCCAGGCTGGCCTTGAACTCACAGAGATCCACCTGGCTCTGCCTCCCAAGTGCTGGGATTAAAGGCGTTGGCCACCACCACTCGGCAAGAAGAAAGACTCTTCATGACCAGGTTATTTAGCAGGGATACTTGCTTCCTTCAAAAGTGAAGCCAGTACCTACTGCTCTCCAAAGCATCCCCATGGTGAGGGAAATACAACATCCCCAGTGTGATTTAGAGGCAACGATGGGACTTCTAAGTCACTATAGTTTGTTGGACTTAGAGACAAGGAATTCTTTTTGTTAAAGTAAAAAGAGTTCTCTTCTAAAGTTTTAGGCTAGTCTGGTCTACATAATGAGTTCCAGGCCAGCAAAGTTATAGAGAGAGAGCTTTTCTTATTAAAAAATAAGGTAAAATAAAAAGGTGTTTTCTATCTTTAGCTCATACCAACTCTCCTGCATGCCTTTCCTTTTTGCTAACCTGAAGATCTTCTAAGACACAGCACAGATAGATGTTACACCCCCCCCCCCCCCGCCCCACTGAAGCCTTTCCTAACACTCCCAGACTATGAGTTCATCATCTTGAACTAGGGGGGCAACTGTACTCGGTTCTCAAATTGGGTGTTCGAAACCAGGGGTTGGACTTTACTAGTGTTTGTGTCTCCATGATTAACAGAGATCCCTGTCAAGAAGATAGCACTCAGTGGAGATTTTCACAGCAGTGAGTGAAAGGATGAATGTACCAAGTGATCCATGCTTGGATTCAGATAGGGGAGGGGAAGGTGGGGTCAGAATCAGGTGGAGTTATGGTCACATTGCCTACAGCAGGTATCTTGGGGGCAGAGGAAAGATCATTGAGCTTCAGTTGAATTAGCCAGCGACAGCTGACTTTTAGCAGTTGTGTGACTCTGTGTCACTCTGTACATGTACAAGCCTATGCTAGTCACTTCTCATCATTATGACAAAGCTAAGAAAATAGCTTAAGGGAGACAGGATTATTTTGACACACCAGCTTGGGACTTACCCTTCAATAATGAATTCTTTTAAAAAGATGTATTTATTTTTATTTTATATTTATGACTGTTTTGCCTGCATGTGTATGTCTGTACACTATATATATTCAATGTCCTTGGAGGCCAGAAGAGGGCTTTGGATCCACAGGAACTGGAGTTACAGGCATTTGTGAGCCATCATGTGGGTGCTGGGACCAAACTCAGGTTCTCTGCATCCAAGTCCTCTTACCACTGGGCTGCCTCTCCAGCCTCAACACAAGAATTTGTAAGTGGTTTCATATCTCAACCATAACAAAGTCTTTGGTTCTTTTTCCCAATTTTAATTCTTTTGTATTTTATTTATTTATTCATTGTGGTGGTGGTGGTGGTGGTGATGGTGGTGGTAGTGGTGGTGGTGTATGTGTGTGAGAAAAGAACTTTTAGGAGTTTTCTTCTATCATATGGGTGTCATGGACTGAACTTAGGTCATCGTGCTGGCTGGTAGTGCTTTCATTCACTGAGCAATCTAACCAGCTCATCTACTTTTCTTAGACATAAAGAAAATTATCCTCACCTTTCACACCAGTGAAAGAAATTTTAGAAGGAACCAGAGAAAAATGACACTAAAACATTGAGTTTGTGAAGAGCTGTGAAGTCAGGTACGAAGGACATGGTGGAAAGGCTTATCTCAAGCCTGGAGGACAGCCAACCTGTGACCCTACATATCTGGAAAATGGGCAGCCCAGGGCTCCTCCCAGACAGACAATCCAGATGAGTGTGTTGATTGCACTGACACGGATCAGCTAGATTTGTGGTACCAAGCCACAGCCCATGCTGATGCTATCAGAGGCAGGGTAGATAATTGCATGCTTGATGAACCTTTTATGATAAAATGAAGAAGTGTTAAATATACCCACTGATGGGCTGAAGAATGTAAGGCTTGGGTTGCTCGAATAAGGCTTGGGTTGCTCGAATTCTTCTGATGGTGAACCAACTTTCAGTGTCTGTACCTGGTGCTACTCTAGGAAATGATGCCTGGCTCCTCCTTGAGGTTCAAATGCCCCACCTCGCCTTAGGCAGAAGGTGAGGCTCAGGGAGGGTTTCCTAAGTGAGTGTTGCTGGTTCTGTGGACTTTCAAAAAAAAACAAAAACAAAGGGAGAGTCACCTAGTGGAAGGAAGAGGGCCCCTGTATTTCAGCATAGGCCAATTGACAAACTTGGACTTGGCACTCAAATTCTGCCTACACAAGGAAAAAAAGTAAACCCAGTTAAAGTCCTGCATGTCACTCCAGAAACATCTAAGACTCAGCCTTGGTGAACACAGGAAACAGAAGCTAATGAAACTGCAGCAGTCACAAGGAAAAGCTAGCGACCAAGGCAGCTGGAGAGATGGAGGGCTCTGAGTCCTCTGGCTTTGGAGAACTTCAGTCAGATCACAGGTAGCTGCAGTCTGCCCAAAGAAAGTGAGAAGACAAAGGCTTTCAGATAAGCCTTCATTAAAATATACAGGGGAGGTGACTGTCTCAAAACTTCTAGCATTATGGGGAAAGTAAGCCATCCACCACTTTGATGCTCACAATGAAAGTACAGCCAGTTCTTCCAGCAGCCCAGTCGGGCTATAAGCAATGATTGTCTTCTGTGTGTGTTTTAGTCTAGTTTCTATTCCTACAACAGACATCAGAGGCTAGTCTCTTGGTGATTTATAAACAACAGAAGTTTATAATGGTTCCATGGTTTTTTAATCTGGGGAAAGTTTCAAGACAGAAGGGCCAGTGAGCTCAAGCAAGAAAGAAAGAGATAGAGTGAGCAAGTGAGGGGAAGGGGCCCAAACACATAAGAATTTACCATGAAATCCACTTACATGATCATGATGTGATGCTGATGATTAATCTTAATTATCAATTGGATTGAATTAAGAAACTCCTAGGAGATTAGGATCCTGAATCCACCTCTAGTGCTATCTCTGGTAGCATTTTGAGATGAGTAGATCATGATGACTTTGAGCTAATGAATAAATCAATCCTCAGTGGGTTAAGCTATGAAAGTGGTGAAGGGTGGGAAATACGGCTTCGTAGGATGAGGACTGACTGGGGGCTTGAATTTGGGGTTGTATTTTGGCTATGGCTTCTTGCTCTGAGCCCTTTCTTCTGCTCCCTAGCCACCATGATATATGTTGTCTGTCTACCCTCCCTCTCATGATGGACTGACGCCTCCAAAATCTGTTTTTGGGTCTGAACCGAAGTATTTCCTCCTTTGTTAAATTGTTGTGTTAGAATTGTTGACGGTCATTTATTAATGAGTTTTTAAGAGTAGAACTTTCAGGACCCAAACTCTGTTTAGAGGCCTCACTTTTCAACCTTCTTACAGTAGAGTAAAATTTTAATAGCAGATTTGGATAGGACATTGAAACCATAGCTTTGTACAGGAGAGATAGTAAGCCCCAGAAGCAGGCACTATGTGCCATCACACACAGATTTCATAGCTCCAACAGAAACACAAACAAGTTTTGAGCTTCCCTCTAAGATCAGCATGGATTACAGCTGCACCTGTCAGCCATGTACAGAAAAGATCTCAGCATTGTTGTCTCTGCCCTTGTTCAATCTACCTATTCAGGTCAACTGGAATTACTCAATAGGGCACAGTCAGAGGAATTAGGATTATTAAATATTTAAAAACATTTTTCTAAGAAAAGCAAACAAACTTTTTAATGATAGAAACACTAGCTAGTCTACTTTTCAAAAAGTATTTTTAAAGTACATAAAACTGGGAACATAAAGTAGAAGCTATCTTTCTCTAAAGTAGGAGGGATTGACTAACAAGGAATGTTTTATGCAGTTCAAGGCAATGAATAGGAAAAGCTGAACAGAGTAACTCTCACTAGGAGATGATAAATTATCCCAATTGTCTGAAGAAAATTGTAAATAAAAAATTCAGTGATTGTGAAGGAAATTGAGACAGTTATTTTCAAACTTTCAAGGAATCAGTATTGTCCATGAAGTTACACGACTTTATTATTGTTTATGTGTTATTCTCATATATGTTAATAATGTAGTGCATTGTTTATTTGTCTTGTGCTGTAAGTTATATGCAAAGCACAGGGACAATCGCTGGTTGTTTCCATGGTGCCTTACCACAGGATGGGATGATAGGGAGTGGAGTGATGTGAACTGGTGCTGTGATGGAGAGAGGTCAAACAGCTGCATGCTGAGCAACAGAAGCAGCAAGCTTTTGTTGATTCTCTGGGTGGGCTAAAGTTTGGTAGAGTTATCTACTGGTAATGGGCAGTGTTTCAAAAGATGTTTGTGTCTTGTGAGCTAGCTTTCGGGCCTTGGGCTTTGTAGGCTAACAGGTGGTGATTTAATTCAATAACTGCTGAATGACTCATTATTTTGCATAAATAGCCTGACCTCATGGATCGCTCTGGACTAAGTCCCAGAGATTACAAGGTTGAGGCACATTAGGTGCTTGAGCTGTGGAGAAGGCATAGGGGTGGTGTAGGAGAAACACACCAGCTCCAACAAGTTAGTCCTGAATTATTGTAGTCTTGGTAAAACCAATTTAAATGTGCACTATGCAGAGCTGAGAAGAATCAAATCCAAAGGTCAAGAGAGCAATGGGGCCGATATAATGTGAATACATAGATGCTGAACCTTTCATTCCAATTGAGTCATTTATTGAGTATCTTAGGCTCTAGTGAAGTGTTACTGTTGTGGACAAAGACAGCCTTCAAATGTCTACAAAGTAACCTGGGGAACATTTACCAGATCCACATGTTAAAGAGTAACCCAGGAACCGTTACCAGATCCACATGTTAAATGGTAACCTGGGAACCATTACCAGATCCACATGTTAAAGTTGGTCGCTACAGCAAAGTTAGTGGGAAGCTAATGCATTGCTCAGCTAAGTGACCTCCATACTTAGTGATTTTAAGTTACCTAAGACTATATGAAGCTTGAGGGCTTCTGATAACACCAGGAGAGAGATTCATTTTGAAGGGACTGTAATTTTGCTCTGATAGACTACTTGATGTCTGAATTGATTCTAAGAACCTGCTGAGAATATATTACAGAAATTTCTCCATCAGTCACAACTCTCTCTCTTCTTTGTGTGTCATTTATCTCAGCCTAGTTATAAGGACCGCCTAGTTTCCCAGCGCTCTGCCATTGGCCTAATTGGGAGTTTTATTTATGGCAAAGCTGTCAAAAGCATGCTTTCATTGGATAACAGATGAAGGGTCCAGAGTTTCTATTTGTCCCTTTGCTGTGGTCCTTACCTGTATAATGTGTGGGGCTTAAATAGGACACATGCAAATTTTTTTCTTATTATTTTTAAGTTTTTGTGATGCTTGTGTGAAGTAAGACATTTGTGAAGAAGGTTTGAGCTCAGTGAGAGAAAAGTCAGGAAAGCTTCTCACCGAAGTTTGATTTCAGGGCCTATTTGTGGATTATTTAATTTTATTTACCAAAGTTTTATTTGACACCAACCTTGCTCTGGGCATCCCAGTAGTCTGTTGGAATAAAATGATGAATATCTTGTTCATCGTTGTAATGCAACTTTAGAACTTTAGAAAATACTGTTTTTGGTTTAGGATGCTAAAATGGTTTTGCCGAATATGCCCCCTGGTGGCCAAGAGAAGAAAACACTTGAAGAAGAAAAGCAATTCATGCTTTACCTGGGATATCTTCTCCACATCAAGAGGTCAATGCCAAAGACACCAGAAAAAAAAGGTTCAGGTTACTCAAATCCTTTCTCATTAAAAGCAGCCTTCACTCTCCACACTATATTACCCTATGACTGTCTGTGTGAAAGAATGTGGAGAACTAACAACGAGCAAGTAAAATAAAAACTAATGTTCTCTCTCTCTCTCTCTCTCTCTCTGTTTCTGTCTAAGATATCAGAATGGCAAATTATAAAAGCTTCCCTACCTCCATACTCTGCCTCATCTCCTCTCTACTGTATCTGTATCTTCCACATGAAATAGAACAGTACACATGTGTTCATGGGTGTCATGAAGAAACCACATAAAAGAAAGGACCAGTCCTTCACAACAGCAGCTAATAGTATTCAATGCAGGGGTCTTATGAATCAGGCCACCACTTGACACACAGTGAACCCTCCTCACCAAACTTGGGATCAGATTTTTTTCTTCTTCTTGTGTCTGGAAATATTTTTGTGCTATTCTTAGCAGAAAGGACAACAACTATATCCCACACAGCTCTGTGATGGCTTTTTGCATATGTCAACTTGGCTAGGCTACCCACCTGTAGTTATTCAACCAGACACCCATGCAGGAGTTGCTGAGAAAGCATCTTGTGAATGTAACTAAAATCCCTAACCTATTAACTCCAGGTACAGACCATCCTGGACTATCTGGGTTGGCTTGGCTTGATTCATTGAAAGTCTTCAAAGTCAGGACTGAAGTTCCCCCTTATTGGGAGGGCTAAGTATGAAGATCAACTGATAGAGTGTTTGCCCAGCATGCTTGGAGCCCTGGATTTGATACTCAACACTGCACAAACCAAGTATGGTGGTGCCCACCTTATAATTCCAGCACACTGGAGACAGAGGCAGGAGGATCAGGTACTCAAGATCATCCTTGCTTACTTCATCCTTGACCTTGTCTCAAATGGAGAGAAGGAGAAAGAGAGATACAGACAGACACATACAGAGAGAGGGCTTCCTGTGGGAAACAACTTCAGCCCTGGACTCTGGTATTCCCTTGGGTTTTTCTTCCTGATTGCCAGTGCTATGGATGTTTAGTCAGCCCTGACAAATGTGTAAGCCATTTCTGATGAAATCAGTTGCTAAAGCTACTGTTAAAAGAATACTACAAACTGCACCAGTGGCTAGAATAGCAGAGATTTATTGTCTTACATTTCTAGAGGACAGAGGTCCAAGGTCAGTGTGTCGGCAGGTTGATTCTTTCTGAGGGTTGAAATGCTTCTCAATGCCTTCCATGCCGCTCCCCTTGCTTCGGTAGGTCACTGTCAGGTGCTGGTGTCCCCCTCCTCCAATGTTTGTCTTCATCTTCACAGGGTGTTCCTCTATGTGTGTCTCTCTCTGCATCCAAATTTCCACATTTTATGAAGACATAAGTGATATAGGATTGGCATGCTCTAATGACCTCATTTTAAGCCAATTGCTTCTATAAAGATTGTATTTCCAAATGTAAGGTCACCTTCTCAGGTACTGCAGTTTAGGATTCCAGCACACTTTAGAAGACATTAATTTATTCCAGCACTCCTCAAAGCAGCTTACCAGAAAACTTCATTGCTCCAGGTGGCACATCCCATGTCTCCAGAAGCACTGAGTCATCCTCTGATATGGAGAAACTGAAATCTGAGTATAAACATAATATAATTGCTTGGCTCACAGACTGTTGAGTTTGGAACATCAAAAAATGATTTATGGTGATCTTATCAGAATTGTGGAGACACCTCAATAATCAGGGCTACATGGGTCTCTTAGAGAGGTGGAATATTTTAACTTCAACCTGGTTTCCCCTTCAGCAGCTGTTTAAGGGCTAAACAAAATTGGAAGCTCGGGAAGTAGATAACTGGCTCTTCGGATTTCTCATACAGAAGAAGAATCATGAGAATGAAAATATGGAGGTTGGATAGCACAAGTGTCCAGGGCCTGTGATGGATGAAGGTGATATATGACCTTTTCCACTGGGTATGTGTTCCACATTTGCTCATAGCCAAGTGAATCTTCTCTGATTCAACCCTTGTTCTCACTCTGTTTCTTTTTCTTTTTTTTTTTCTTAGCTGTGCTAGGAGTTGAACCTAGGGCCTCATACATGCTAAGAAGATACTCTACCACTGATCACCGCTCTCCACTCCACTCTTATACATGAATTATTGTTCCATTTTAAGATTGGAAATAATGAGTCCTTGATGACATTCCTAAGACCATACATCTGGAAAGGACTAGCCAAAGTTCAGACATGCACTCTAATTTCATTCTTTGTGGAGTCCATATATGACACTGCCTAATCACTAAAGTTTATTTGTAACCTGTGGTGGTTTGAATGAGAATAGGTCATATATTTGAATATTTGGTTCCTAGATTGTGAACTATTTAGAAAGGACTAGGGGTAGGACCATGTTGAAAGAGTGTGCCATTAAGGGTGCACTTTGATTTCACAAGCCCATTATGGTGGTTTGAATGAGAAAGGCCCCCATAGACTCATATATTAAAATGCTTGGTCACCAGGGAGTGGAACTGTTGGAGAAGATTAAGAGGTATGGCTTTGTTGGAAGAGGTGTGTCACTGGGAGTGGGCTCTGAGGTTTCAAAAGCCTACTCCAGGCCCAGTCTCCCTCTTTCTCTGCTTGGTGCCTTTGGATCAGGATGTAAAGCTTTCAGCTACTGTTCCAATGCCATGCCTGTCTGCTTCCCACCACTAACCATCTGAAACTATAAGCAAGCTCCCAATTAAACTTTATTTTTTAATAATTGCCTGGTCATGTTGTCTCTTCACAGCAATAGAACATTAACTATGACACTCACTCCAGGCCCAGTCATGCTCCTTTTCTACCATGTGCTTGTGGATCAGGAGTAAGCTCGCAGATATTGCTCTAACACCATGCCTGCTTGCCTGCCTGTATGCCACCATGCTTCTCATCATGATGATCATAGACTAACCCTCTGAAACTGAAGCAAGCCCCCATTTAATTGCTTGTCATGTGTCTCTTCATAGCAATAGAATAGTAACTAAGACATAATCCCACAGGCAAGAGTCATGGTGATTTTGTGGAACATTTGATGCTCATGTTTCCAGCTGAGGTAGAACAAGGCACAGTCTGCCACCTCCTCCTCCCCTTTTCCCCCCACATATACTTATTTTATTTTATGTGTATTAATTTTTTGCTTGTATATGCATGCATACATACTGTGTGTCTTCCTGATGTTTGTGGAGGTCGTAAGAGGGTGCTAGATTCCCTGGAACCAGAGTTACAGATGGTCACAAGCTGCCCTAGTACTGAGAATTGAACCTGGGCCTTCTGCAAGAGTATAAAGTGTTTTCAACCTCCATCTCTTCAGTCCTTCATTCTGCCTTCTTGTTCCAGCTTTCATGCTACAAACAAAAGTCCTAGTCGTAGTCTATTTATTGCCCTGCCATTTTGGTGGTGGTGGTGGTGTGTATGTGCTTTTGTGTTTTTTATTGGTGATTTAGCTCTTTAATATAGCTCCTAAGCATAGGGTTGAAGTACTCCCTAGTGCAAGAAGAAGACCATAATATATTTCACATAGAAAATACATGAACTTGAGGCAGGCAAGATGGCTCAGCTGGTAAAGGTGTTGGCAGCCAAACCTGATGACCTGAGTTCAATTCCTGGGACCCACATGGTGGTATAAGAGAAGAGACTCCTGCAAGCTGTCCTCTGACCTCAAAATGCCTGCTGTGACATGTGTGTGTATAGGTACACACACACACACACACACACACACACACACACTAAAGAAAAATGAATGACTTAGGCATGACTGTAGGAACCTGTAATCCCACCATTTAAGAGGTGGAGGCAGGAAGATGGTGAGTCTGAGGTTACATCAAATTCTAGGCCAGTCTCAAAACAAAAACAAATCAAAACACATGTGCTGGATAAGCTTCTTTTAGGCATGCATTATAATTCTGTTCTCCAAAAATTTAATGTTAATGAGTAAAAAATAATACTAAATAAGGTGGATTTAATGAAGCTTATATACTGACTGGTTGATACACACACCAGAGGTTTGTAAAACCTAACCACATCCATTCCTAGGAACATCAAATGGTTTACTGTCCCATATTCATCATTCTTGGTAACTTATAGGATGCAATTGCTATAAGGGCATCAGTGGTACCCATGTTGTACTGCTCAGATTGCCCTTTACTAATAATTAGAGCTGGGAACCTGAGAGCTGATGCCTCTAACGTCTTACCTGCTCTAGAAATGAAGGAGACTTCAGCCTGGAAGCCCCTGGAGGTGCCATTCTCATCTGATTGGAAGCTGATGAGCATCACACTGGAGGTGCTCAGCACAGGGTCAGGTACCACATAGCCACATAGGCGAGCTATGAGACCCCATGCAGGTAAGTGAAGCCAAGTGAATAGATACAACATTAAAGAAAGAGAAAACAAATGTGCTTTAGATAGTTGTTGACAAGCTTTTCTGACAAGTACCACAACTCCTCTTCAAAACAAAGGGATTTGTCTCTTCAAAATGTGTTTTGACCCCACCAACATTTCAGGTTCGTCTCATCTGCTGAATACGCCCAAAGTGCTGCTAAGGGAATTGCCTCTAGCCACAAGACTTACTGAGCCACTTTTTGAGGTGCCAGGACTAGGGATGAAACTAAGGGCCTTGTGCATGCTGGGCAAGCACTCTACCACAGAGCTTCCTCCCTAGCCCATGAGGTTTGTCTCTATCTGATTCTTCTTCATTAGGGCCTTTTACATTTTGGTTCAAATAGTTATTTGGTCCTTGCTCTTCGCTCCACTACACAAAAGCAGGAGTGGTGGTGAGACCATAGAGAGAGATGGAGGAGGTTCAGGGAACACAGGAAAATTAAGACAAATCCTTTTATTCTTCACCTCAAGACCAAGCCCAAAGCCAACCAGGGGAAGCCAGGGCTTCAGGGGAATACGAACCTATTTCCTGCTCCCTCTCGACATCACTGTGTATAGTCACATAGTCCGAAGTGCAGTCTCCATTTTCTTCTATTTCTAGGCTCTGAAATGACAGCTGAGAAGACTTTGGTTACATTTAGAGAAGCTCAAGTAGTGAGCAGATAACTCCAGGTTACTCACCTTGCTCTAAAGGAGTAGTTCTCAACCTGTGGGTCACGACCCCTTTTGGGTTGAATGGCCCTATCACAGGGGTCACTTAAGACCATTAGAAAACACAGATATGAAATTTCAATTTATAACAGTAGCAAAATTACAGTTATGAAGTAGTAACAAGAGTAGTTTTATGGTTGGGGTCACCACAACACGAGGAACTGTATTAAATGGTTGCAGCATTAAGAAGGTTGAGAACCACTGCTCTAGGGTAAGAACTTAGTTGAGAAAGTTCTAGAGATATTCATGAGTGGCTAAGTTACTTAGGAAAAGACAGTAGACTCTTTAAAAATACTGAAACATAGAAGCTATCAAACAGCCTGCATGTAAGGATAGGGATCTGTAAAATATCTGAGCTCTCTAGCAGCTGTAGGGGATGGAAGAACCATACTACAGAGACTGTCTTCTCTGGAGGACACTTTGGGTTGTGCTGCTTGGCCGTGTAAATGCTGGTCTGGACACAAACTGCTTTTCTAGAAATCTTACACTATAACCCTTGTTCTTGGTATTTAATTGTGAATTTCCAGTTCACTTGACTCAAAGCTTAAGGTAGTTGTATCTCTCACAAGTTAAGTCTTTCTACCTAGGAAGACATATCTGTCTCCTCATCACATTGGCTCTCTGTTGCTACCAATGTGTACCAGTGCCTCAGTTACAAATGGACATAAGCGCTGCTATCAAACAAAGCGTTGCCTGGAAGCTACAGGAAGCATCTGCAGAAGGAACTCAGAATCAGAACAGTGAACTTGGAGAATTCATGGCTCTAAGCAGAAATCTTAGGGAAGGGTAGAGACAGTTGCTTTTGAGTGCTGAGCTGAAATATAAACCCCAGCAGTTTACTAATAACAAATCATGACAGTTTCTGTGATCCTGATGTTAAATGGAAGCAGGTTTCATTTATCTCTCTGCTTGTGGATGGTACTTTTGTGTGATCTGAAAACTGTGTCAGAAGCCATCTTGATGCAATTACCTTCTTTCTTCTGCATTGGTTTCTGTATGGGGTATTTGTTTTGTATTAGGCAAAGGGAGGGGAAGTACGCAGACAAAGGGAAGCACTTGAAAGGAGAGCAAGGCAACTGTGGGTTGTGACTTCATATGGCAGGGGTGAAGGGATTGGGAACAATTTGGCACCAGTATATTTTTCTTAAGGAGCAATAACCAAAATTTAGCTCACAGTATGAATCCACAGTGTTTGTGGTATTCTTGCCTGTGTTGTATCATGTGACTCTGCTACAGCCTTGGTTCTGAACATATAACATGTACACTTGACACTAAGCATGCAGTTGCATAATGCAATGCCTGTGAATGCTGCATGAAACACCACAGCTCAGATGCAAGCCCACTGCCTGTTATGAACTCAGGAGTTTTTGCTGCACATACAAAGTTTCCTGCTCTTATAGAAACATAACAGCTTTATTATAGAAAACAAAGATTCAAATATTTCCCTACCATCATTCCTCAGCATCAATCAAATCACCAGATCTTTAGATCAAATTGTGTTAAAATATTTGATTTTAAGAACTTCTGTTTGAGTTGCTGACTTGAATTTTTTTTTAAAAGAAATTTGGCTTGGGATTAAGACAAAATTTCCAGTAATTTCTGAAAGAGACCTAAACATATTTCTGTCATTTTGTATTTTTGCAAAGCTAAGTCTCAACACTGATGATTATAAAGTCATTCTGTTCTGGAAATCATTGCAGATGCTCTCTCTGTCTTGCAATCTGCATCTTCACTCATTCTTAAAACCAGTATGATCTCATTTATTTAGGCTTCTAACCTCTGACTGTATTTGTTGTTCCAGATTCTATGAGTCCCAGCTTCTCTCAAACATTCAAGGGTTCAGTCATATCATTCTGCCTTGTTTTTAAGGGGTTGGTTGGGTTGGATATTGGATAATTAATTCTCAATTCTAATTCTCTCTAATCTAACTTTGGTGATAAACCAAAACTATTGGCCATATCCGTTTATTTGTTCGGTTTGCTTTGTGTTTTAAAGGCTCCATTTTTTTCCTGATATGTCATAAAGACTCATCAGATGTATCTCAGGCCTCTTTTCTCCTCAGGTACAATTAGACACCAATAACAATGCTGTGGTTAACTAGGCCTGTCCATAAGATGGCAATCTCCTTAATTATACTGCCTAGTGATGTACTTACCTTAGTTTAGGTAAATATTCTTTATAATATCATGGTTTGAATATGAAATCTCCCCAATAGGTTCACTTATTTGAATACTTGATCCTCAGGTGATGGTGATGTGTTGAGAGGTTGTGAAACCTTGAAGAGGTGGAGTCCCACTGGAGGAAGTGGGTTATTAACGGGCAGGCCTTAGGGGTTTGTGGCCACTTTCTGTCTACTTTCTGCTTCCTGAGTACTAACACAATATGACCATCTCCCTCGTGCTACTGCCAACACGCCTTCCCTGCCACGATGGCCTGTGTCTTCTCCAGCTCTGAAGCACAACATACCCTTCCTCTCTTCAGTTGTGTCTTGTCAGGGGTTTAGTCACAGCAATAAGAAAAATAACTAATACAGATGTTTGACCAGTAGCATCAACTGTACAAGAGTTTGGGGGGTTAGGTTGCCTCTTACTCCTTCTCCTTTCTCTTCCTTTTCTTTCTTTTCTTCACATGCTTTTGTTCATTTGTTATTTTAGGAGAAAGATGCATAAATGCCTGTCTCCTCCTTATCCTGACTGCTGACCTACCTTCACCTACCTAGGGACATATCTCCTCAATGAGGGTCCATTGGTGTTCACTTGGCAACAACAAATGGCCTTTTACACTACTGAGGTCAAATGTGCAATAAACTTCTTATTGTATGTATCTAAAGGCCTATACTTTGGCCTCAGCCTCACTTTCCCTTATTCTTTCTATGTCCACTTTATAACTCTGTTGAATCAGATACTACCTGGCCCTGGCCTGTGCTGGCTCCTCTTTGCTGTGTCTTCTCTGTTTAGAGCTCTTAATGACACTGACATGATTGTTATCAACTTCTTAATTAGTCATAATGTATTTTTTTTCTAATTTGAGTTTATAATGAAGAGTGTTTATTTCTAAAGGGAGCTAAAGACTTGTCAAAGTCATCAGGTCTAAAGATTAAGGTAACACTAGGGAACTGCATTGTTTTGAACAAGAGCTAAAGAGTGTTAAGTGCCATCTAGTGGTGGCTGCAGGGGAAACAAGGCTGGTTCTTTATCTGAATATAGTCAGAGTGTGTAGTGTGCCAAGTACTGACTGAGGACTAATGTATGGCTGTAAACAAATCAGACAAAAACCTCTGCCTGCACAGTGCCTGTCAGATATCTCATGACTATATCATGTCTAATTTAGTACAAACACAATACCTTAATTAGGCAATGGTTGGGGGCTTGAAAAATCCAGGTACAGCTAGCCATGTCACTGTAGTCTTCAGGATAGTGAAGACTATGTATTGTGCCTTCTTCAAAGAGGATAGTTAGAGACTTGCAGCCAGAATCTAAAACAAAGAGGGGCAGAAAAATGCAACCACCTAAGAAAGACTTCTTGTATCTCCCTCCTGTCTCTAACAAGTGATAAGCTACACCTTTTGGCAGAGCCAACAATGAAGGAGAGTCTTGTACACTAGCTTATACAACTCTTAAGGCCCTCTCAGCTCACTTGAGCCAGTGATCACCATGAACTTTCAGGGCAGAGAAGGAGGAGAGACTGCATCCTTCAGCTGACCAAGTTGCCTTCTCCACTATGGAGCCAGCAGACCTCAGGCAGGGTCTCCCTAGCCCCTCCGTGATGCCAAAACTTCTGCAGAGGGCCTAGATAGTAAGCATTGGAAGTAAATGGTTTTACCAGGAAGGTAGTTTGGCTTGAGAGCTTTATAGGTGAGATTAAACCCAGTGGAATAATCTGTGGCATCAGAGATGAATCTCAGCCTGACAGAACTGGAGCCAAGGAGAATGGATGAAGGGAGGCTTTCTCCACAGAATTTCCCTGTAATGTGAGAAGAGTCTTTGTTCAGAGTCTGGGAAATGGCACCATATGAATACCCCAAGGAGATTTGATCTTGTCCTGGAAGTTCAATATTGTCTAATTAGGCTTCTCACCTTCTACAGGACTGCGATTTTGATACAGAATGTTCTGTGTTCGTGTTGCTCTTTTGCTTTTGAAGGATTTTTTTAAAATGTCTCATTCTTTATAATAGGCTCTCCTACATTCTATATTATCTCCTATATTCTCTTTAGTTGCAAAAGTCAAGAATACTTCTACAGTACTGCCAACTATCTCCCAATGGGGTGGGCAAAGTTACTTCAGGGTGAGAATCACAGAAACACTATTTCATTTCTGTATTTTGGTTGTTTGAGACATGATATCACTATACACACCAGGCTGGCCATAAACTTGCAATCCTGCCTCAATCTCCCAAATTCTGGGGTTACAGATATGTGCCACTATGTCTGGCTTCATTTCTGTTTCTGACATAAATAAGCTTTGCCTCTCATGGCTATATCTTTGTGCCATTCTTCCTAGTCTATTGAGGCAGGTAAAAGCCATTTGCACACATAGTTAAGCAGCGTTCTGCTTGGGGTGGCTGGGGGACCAGGTAGTACATGTAAATTTTACTCCTAATTGGGTCAAAACCCAGATAGCCTGGCTTTACAAGTATTGGATGAAGCTGCTGAAGTACCTGCAGCAGGCTCAGACTCAGTTCTTCCCCACTTTAGAGCAGACTCTCAAAATTGGAAAAGGAAAATGTGGCATTTACAGATGGCTCAAGGCCAGACATATTGTAGCCAGACCTTGTTAAGTCCACTTAGCATGACTTTCCATATGACAGTGTGAAGGACCACTCACCAACGAGCCTGTCTTCTAAGGAATACATTGCCAGGTAATTGTGATGACAAGATTCTACATCCAAGTGGGACAAATTGAACAATATATGCATGTCCTCTGGAACCAGCAGGGTCCAGACACACAGTCTGCAGGCAAATACATGGAGAGGGTGTTACTTCTAGTCAGAAAGTGACAGTCATGGTCCTGTTAATGGGCACAGGCAGGCAGGAGGCAGAGTCTGGGGGAGGACAGCAGAGGGAGTACTCACTGCTTGCTCTCATAGTATAGGTGGAGGCTTTCTGGGAAGTGCAGTTCTCCCTCAGACCCACTGATTAGACCATCAGGCTCACTGCATGAAGCTGAGAGGGAAAGCCACAGCATGAGGGCTGGCAGCCAATGCTACCCACTATTACAACCTTCCAGAAGCTGAGGATGGGGAGCCACTGATTCTCCTTTCTGTACACATTCATTCTTCATGAACTGTTTTCCTGTCTTGGCTCCTGTGATGCCTCATTGTTTTGAATTTTTGTCCTTTTTATGCCCTGCTTACTTTTGAGATGCCGTAATCTATTTTCCTTTTTGACTTTGACCCTGTGACTTCATTCCGTGGGTGCAGGCATTTTCGGGGTTCTACCGCAGTCTTCCTTTTCTCTTTCTATCAGGGACCCCAGCATCAGCTTAGTCATACTAGCAGTTTCAGCTCTTAACTCTGTTCCCCTGGACTTTAGGTCAGACTTACACGAATGTCCAGTTATCTCCCCTGAAACTCAATATGGTACAAGTGGAATTTCCCTTCATGAGCAAAACGGCAGCTACTTCTGATTTGGTTATGTGTATGCTTTCAGTCTCTAATGTTCCAAGCTGTGGTGATATAAAGAGTCAAGTTGGATTCCTCCTTCTCTTTACTTTCAGTCCTTACTAAACTGGCTCTAATTTTTTCCCTTTCTATCTCCTTTTCATTCTCTGGCCCTTACTCTGTTTTAATCCTTCATTTTTCTTTATCTATAATGAATTCCCCTTGACTTATTCTTCCCTTAACCTCCTTTATGTTGTTCTTATATTCTTATAGTATAGCTATAATGTATCTATCTAAATAACCAACTTCCCATTGTCCAATGAAGCCTACTTTTTGACTGAAATGTGTAGTTCCCAGAATTTGATCTCAAATTATCTTTCTACTCATTTCTCTTGTGAGAATCCATTCTACATCCTATCCTTGAGCTGCTTTGGCTGACTTGCCGTTGCACCCCATATTTTTCCTTCTTCATCCTTTGTGGTCTATCCTGGATAAGGATGTATCTGCTCCAAAGCCTACAACATTGGTCTTTTATATCTGTGAGCAGCCTAGCTCTGGGAAGTCTGCTTTGCCATATTGCTTTTTGAGAAAAAAATACTACAGCCTCAAAGACACAGTGAAGAGTTAGGCTAAGATCCAATCTCCTTTCTTTATGGAGGATGTAACTGAGGAAGGAGCTTGCCCCAGATCTCAGAGTGAATTCACCAAGGAGTCACAGTGAGCAGGGATAACCCTCCTGTGTAAGTAGGGACACTTTCAGGGGAGGAAATGTAGCTTATTAACTATTTCTGCACCACCTCCTATCTTCTATTATCTAGTTGAAAGTGAATATTTGTCAGTTACTGTCTGATGACTTAGACAAAGCTATGGCTTGACAAGAAGGTACATGGAAGGGAACGGAGCTCTGTGGACATGGAATTGGCAGACTGGCAGGGATAGCTGTGGGTGCTCTTCAGAGTTTTATACCAAGTGACCACAGAAACACTACCAGAGGAAGATATTTGATGATAACCAGAACTGACACTCAGAAATGTTAGGATGTTAATTCATGGTCCTGCAAGTGCAGCCTGCAAGGACTACCCACCTCTGGTGCTCTTTCTCCGATAGCCTGAGAAACAAAAAGAAAGATGTGATTCAAAGCTTGTGGTACCTTGACAAAAAATTGACTCAAAAGTAAAGCGTTTTAAGTCAATATGCAAATACTGACAATTTAATCTGTGAAAGGAACAGCAGGATGGATAAAATGACAAAGTAGGACAGAGGTCCTGGTATTTTGAAATGATTTCACTTAGTTTATTCTTACTAATGAAGAAACAGTGATTAACTTGGAGATCATACAGAGCAAAAAGAGGCAAGAAAGCATGAGAATAGAGGCCAGAGAGAAATAACCTTCCTCCCACCATGAGAATTTTGAATAGTCACACAACAAGGATCAGATACCCGCCATTGTGCAATACTCTAAAAAAAAAAAAATCCCTCAATTAAGAGTTAATTTTAATTAATCCTGTTGGGAAATGATGGAAGCCAATTTGAGACTGGAAGACACCAGTTAAGGAAACAGTTGAATTTGGAGGTTAAAAACAAAGTTGCAATTTTCTCCTGGCTGGTTGACTAAAAGTTTATGTAGACTCCACCCTTCAGATTTACCACAGTTGCTTCTATACCAGGGTCTCTAAATATTTGTCTAATTTGAAGTGAGAATATGCATCCTGGTGGGGACTATCTGATGTACTATATGTGGCTTAGCAGCTCCTGTGATCTTTATCAACTAGGTGCTGGTGTCCTCTCTTTAATTGAGACATCTGAAAATAGTTCTTAGTATCATTCTCTGGGTGGTTGGATTATCAACTGATCATTACTGAACTATGCTTTAGCTTGCTGAATCTTGCTAGAACAGCAGAAAAGTAGGTGGAGATGCATATATCATCCGTTAACAGAGTTTCAAACATTGGCAAAGCAATTTATGTGAGGAATGTATTCATTCTTCAGCCAGTATTTTAATACTTTCATATATATGATGTTTTGCTCTTGTATTAGATTGTACATTTCAAAATCCTCAAGTGTTACACTAAGAACAGAAATGGCCCTTCCCCAGTCTCAACTTGTCTAGCCTGTTGATGCTCTTTACCCCATAGAACTTTGGCTTCTTAAGCTTGCAGGATGGCTTCATTACCAGTCTGGATGTGTTCGTGGATCCAGGGAAGCACTCTGCTAAGATCTGTGAAGATCCCAGGAGATCCTTGCTCTTTTCTCCTCGAATTGTTTCTCCAGCCTCGACCACAGCCCAAACCCCAAGAAGTCACGCCAGCTAGAGTCCAGGTCCCTTTCCTGTTCTGGCACATGAGTGACCCTCCTGAGTCTCCCTGAGGAAGGAAGAAGGAAACCTCTGTTACCGTGATTGTCGGGGGAGGTGCCTCAAAGTGCTCATCTTCCCCCATGAGGGTGCCAATGACAAGTATAACATGTCCCGACTTCTAGTAATTTAGACACAGGACTCTGGAAGAACATCCAGACACAGCTTCCATTTGATCCTCCAACAGCACAGTCTGTCAGTTGTTGCTCCTTCTCTCCACCCCTGGCTAGAGTATTTCCTCCCTTTCCTGTTCATTCTATGGACTCAGAGATGGCTTGCCTAGTGATACAACAGACTATACTCTCCATAAATGCCAATAATTGAAAAGTGGCATCCCCAACGCCCCTAATCTAGAAACCTTAAAATAAGAAGGGAAATCTTTAAGGTGTGGGAGAACCCAGAGCATCTCATCCTTGGCACCACCTCTATTATTTTTGGTGAAAAGCAGATTCTATGTTTAATTGGAGTCAGCATTCTTAGGTTCCTCCCTGCTAATAAACTTTCCTGGGCCTGGAGCATAGCTGCAGCCACTTACCTGACAAGCATCTTTTCCTCCATCAGGGGATCCTGTGCAGAGAAATGTCTTCCCAGTAACAGGATTCCTTAAGGTCAACAGAGCCGCCTCACACTCCTCCTGAGTCAAAATTGGCAGGTTCACCTGCTGCAAGACTTGTGGGAGGCTGCCACCTGGAACACAGGGATGGGCCCATCAAGGTAAGCCATTCACTGTTCTGAGGTGAAGATGCCTAGTTCTTTCAACAACAGCAGCTGGATGCAGGTTTTTGTCTCTTTGGAAAGATGATAATTTCTTTTCTTTTCTTTTCTTTTCTTTTCTTTTCTTTTCTTTTCTTTTCTTTCTTTTCTTTTCTTTCTTTCTTTCTTTCTTTCTTTCTTTCTTTCTTTCTTTCTTTCTTTCTTTCTTTTTTTCTTCGAGACAGAGTTTCTCTGTGTAGTTTTGGTGCCTGTCCTGGATCTTGTTCTGTAGACCAGGCTGGCCTTGAACTCACAGAGATCTCCCTGGCTCTGCCTCCCGAGTGCTGGGATTAAAGGCGAGTGCCACTACTGCCTGGCAAGATGTTAATTTCTTAAATGCACTGAAATTCTCTGCCTTTTGAAATGCTTGCCTGGTTGTTTAAAAAAATAATTAAAACTCTAATTTCTGGTTTCACACCAGAAAGTTTTGAATTTGGATTAAGAGGAGTGGTGCAGGGGCCCTTACCTTCAGCCAATCGACCCCAGCCCGCAGTTGTGCAAACAAATCCAGCCTTAAAGTGTTCTCCTGGCTCTGGAAGACACACAGGCCTCACAAATTGGCCTAAAGAAAAGATCAAGGCAGGGCTTGGCTCATTCATGCAGGAGAGGGTACCATAGTTGCCCACCTATTGGCATCTGGGTGGTCCCTTAAACCCCCTCTTAAGGTTTGTGGCATATCAGCCTGGTGTCTTCAGGTGTCACTTGTCAGCTTTCTTCTCCTGACACCACATAACCCTACCTCCAGAACCATAAGCAAAGGGCATTTTAGGTAGGGGACCCTCCAGAAAAATTTCTGCCTTCCAGTTTATGACCCAGAAGAACTGGTCTCAGGCTACATAACATGATCTGTAGGGGATATAGTATGGGTCAAAGGTTATGGGGAAAAAGGATGGACGATCAGGGTGCACCACAAGTGTTTACCAAATTGGAAGGTTCCAACCATCTTCAGAAGAGCAATATCATAGTTCATAGGTTTTCTGGTGGAGAACTGCGGGTGTATGATGATGGTTTCAATGGCTAGTGTTTGCTCTCCTGGCTCTGCTTGGCTCAGGTCATGTTCTCCAGCAGTAACATTCAAAGTTAATGCAATGTTTCTATGAAAAGGGAGAAGGAAAGAGATGGGGTTTTAATGGGCCTCTGAGTGTGGTTGTAAATGCTGGCAAATTGGCTTCTTCAAATTGACATGGGTGGATAATGTGAGGCATGAGAGTGCCGAGCAAAGCAACTGAGAATGAGCCCATTGCTATTAGAAAACCGAAACACAGAGACTCTGAGTTCCAGGGGAGGGCTTGTAAAGTGTAGAGATAGTGACATGATATCATTAGTATTTGTCAGTGTCATTTGTAATTAGCTAGAGAGATACACATGCATTGTAATTCAGGGAGCTAAAATATATATGAGACTTTATTCAACTATCTTATTAGGCCAGTGGTTCTCAATCTGTGGGTCATGACCCCTTTGGAGGGTCAAACGACCCTTTCAAAGGTATTATCTAAGATCATCAGAAAACACAGGTATTTACATCATAGCTCATAACAAAATTATAGTTATGAAGCAGCAACAAAAATAATTTTATGGTTGGGGTCATGACAACATGAGAAACTGTATTAAAGGGTCACAGTATTAGGAAGGTTGAGAACCACTGAATTAGGCTGTCCCAGTCATAATACCAGTGAATTATTTTGTGAATTATTTGTGATTCCCAGTGAGGATGTGGCTTTAGTGTTAAATCTCATGTGGCATTTGTATTATGAAGGGCATCACCCTAACTCTGATGTTCTAGGGAGTATACATACTCACGGATTTGGCACCAATTACAACAATGGAAAGTGGGGATGTCTCTTTACCTTCTTTATATTTGTAGTTTATAGCTCCCATGAAATGAGAAAGATGCTATTTTTTCAGGTCAGTGTTATCTAGAAGGAACTTGATAGGATGAGATAGGATGGAGTAAGCATTTTGAGCTTTTCATTCTTTGGGACCCTTCATTTCCAATGGTGATATTTTATACACTATTGGAAAGGGCATCATTTCTCTTGGAATGTTTTTCCGAATCTTGGGTATGTTAGCTACTTAATCTAGTATATAATATCTCTCTAGGTTACCACTATCTACCTATATTGTAGGGACACTGTCAGCTATTTACTCATTTGTTTGTTTGCTTGTTTATTTTTATTTTTACTCAACATACAGGGTCTTTCTATGTTTCTCAGGCTAGTCCCAAATTCCTGGACTCAAGCATTCTTCCTGCTTCAGCTGTTCAAGTAGCTGTGTCTACAGATGTGCACCAAATTCCAGGCTAATTTCCTTTTAAACAATGGACCCTCTGGGAGGCATCATGCCTTAGTAATTTTTGTGTCTTTGGTACCCACTAGCAACTGGCAGTAAGTGAGCATACTAAGAATGTTTTCGGACTTAAATTGAAAGGACAACTATGGGAAAATTATCTTGGTTACAGCCAGGTGTAACCATGATAATGTTCTGACACTGACAGCAGAATATTTGGATCATACTAGAAAGCTGATTTTAAAAAAATGGAAGTTTTTAGGTTGAAGCTCAGAGAAGTAAGAACAACAGGAAGGAAGACTTGAGAGTCTATATTTTACTGGTCTGTCTTTGTTTCCTTTTATCTACTTCTTAAGATGTATAATGAGCCAGGTAGTGCTTTTTTGCTGAAATATTTCACCAAAACTAGTAGGAAACTTTCACTAGTCAGTCTTTTGATATTACTCTTTGTTGACTTCAGTGGGTTTATGTAAATACAGTATTTTACTTCTGCAAAGAATCCTTTCCTAAGATGAGGACCTGCCTACAATGTCACAGAGCCTCATTTGTGACACCCAATTAGGAAGATTCCTTGTGTTTTACAAGAGTAATTGATTCTGATTCCAAGGGAGGGTGGGTAACCTGGTCCTACTCCATGAGCCAAACTTCCTACCTCTTAGCCATGCAGTGAGCAGCTGTGATGACCCACTGTGAAGAGATGATAGTTCCTCCACAGACGTGTTTCTGCTTTTGTTTCAGAGATACCTAGATGACAGATTTAAGTTGGTGAAAGTTAATGCTATGGGGTTCCCCACAAACCTACATCTGAGCATATTCTGAAAGACAGATGCATATAGCTTAACTGCAGTGATCATGAGTCAGGGACTATGACAATGTATACGACAGTAGTTTGGGTCTACTGTTTTCTCACATGCTTAAGGAACTATTTGACCCCTAGAACTTCAAGTCTGTTCTTTAGTTTTCCGCTTCAACATACTTAGAGTGATTTTACTCATTTTATCCCTCCTTCCTCTTTGAGTATACTCTGTGTGTGTGTGTGTGTGTGTGTGTGTGTGTGTGTGTGTGTGTGTGTGCATGCATGTGTTTGTGTATGCATGCATGATATACATGTGGAGATCAGCGGACAAATCTTGGACATCACTTCTCTCCTTCCACCATGTAGGTCCCTGGGATCAAACTCAGGTTGTCAGGCTTAGGAGAAAGCACATTTACTCATTGAAATGTCTCTCTGACCCTTATAAACATACTTTCTGTTTTCAACTCAATCTATTCATGATATTTGATTTGATTCTAAGGTGACTTATAATAGAAAAGTAAATATTTTCAATGAATAGCTTCACATTTTTAGGATGAGAAAAAGGCAGTTGATTAGAATTTTTCACCTTTTAACCAAAAATTATTTATGAACAGTAGAAAATAAAAAATTAAAAGAAACACAAAGAGACATAGAAAAAACTGCTAATGTTGTGTAGCTCAGTGGTACAGTGAATACTTATAGCTTTTTAGGCTCCAGCTTAGATTCTTTGAACCAAAACAGAGAAACAATGAGCAATGAAAAAGAATAGAAGACATAGAACAAAAAACCATGAAAGAAAAGACATTGGATCACCATTATGATTTGAATATGAACTTCTGAATTGAATAGATAACCAATTGATCAAGTGACCAATTATCTATTCAAACAAGTATTTGTAAAGTTTATCAATGACAGTCATTGTGGTAGTTTGAATGTAATTGGTCCTCATAAGCTCATAGGGAGTGGCACTATTAGGAGGTGTGGCCTTGTTGAAGTAGGCATGGCCTTATTGGAGAAAGTGTGTCACTATGGCAGTGAGCTTTGAGGTCTCCTATGCTCAATCTATACCTAGTTGAGTTCACTTCCTGTTGCCTTCAGCTCAAGATGTAGCTCCTTCTCCACTCTCAGCTTCTCCTCCAGCACCATGTCGCCTGCATGCCACCATGTCCCACCATGATGATAATGAACTACACCTCTGAAACTGTAAGCCATCCAATTAAATGATTTCCTTTATAAGAGTTGCTGTGGTCATGGTCTCTCTTTACAGCAATAGAAACCCTAACTAAGACAGTCAGGCAACCTACCAAACAAAAATTCAACCATGAATATTAATCTTGATTAATTGGGTTGAGAAGTGTCTTCCTTCAAGATTAGGAAAGCACAGCTTTGGAGTGTTGTTAGTTTTTTTTTTTCCTCCAGAGGGGAGACCTAATAGAGGTAGCATGTGATCTGTGGAGATACAAGCTTGAGACTTTATAGTTCACCCATCAGAGAAGGGTTTGTGAGACTCACCTGCCAAGGATAGGAACCCTTTTCCACTTGGCTTCCCCCAACAATGCGACTGAAAAGGCTAAAGTAATTCTGAGACTGTGGTTTAACCAGACTCTGCCCACAGTTAGGAGCTGGGAAAAGACAAGACAGACACTGAGTGTTCAGTTTCTAGGACTAAGATATATGGAGAAATCTTCTGAGCAAGAACAAAATGCAGTATATGGAATATATAGAAAAATTATAACATGGCTTTAAGTTAATGGTTGGGATTAGCTGTGTTTTGAAAAACAAGAGATCACTCAGGTTTTTTCACACATAAGATGCACACTATCAGGACTATTTATATTTTATTTGTGTGTGTGTGTGTGTGTGTGTGTGTGTGTGTTCATTTGTATGTGGGTACACAAGCACATGTGTACATATGAAGGCCAGAGGTCAACTTTGACAGTCTTCCTCAGCCGCTTTCTGCTTGTTTTTAGAGACAAGGCCTCTCGCTTGCCTGGAACTCTCCAAATAGCCTAGGCTGGCTAGCCAGCTAGCCCCAGGGATCTGCCTGTCATTGCCTCCTCAGAACTTGCATTGAAGTATGTACATCACCATATCGGCTTTTAAAAAAATGGCTTCTGGGGACTGAGCCCAGTCTTTTGTACTTTACTGACTGAACCATCTCCCTAGAACAAGGAATGACTTCGAATGTGAAGGTTAAGGGCTCTAGGGATAGGTTGCTACTGGGTTGTCAGGAACACAGCCTATTTTCTTTCTGAGCTCTCTTATCTCTGAAAAAAGAGATTCCTCACAGCGCTCTCTAGTGCCCTCTGACACTCAGTGTACCAAGGCAGTTGTTTCTGGCTTTCAACCCAGCTAGACTATGGACTCCACAAACATGGGCATTTAATATTCTCCTCCCTCCCTCCCTCCTTCCCTCCCTTCCTTCCTTCCTTCCTTCCTTCCTTCCTTCCTTCCTTCCTTCTTTCCCCTCCTTCTCTCCATCCCTCAGTTCCTCCCTCCATTTCCCCCTTTCTTCCTTTTTCTCATTTTTGAGACAAGTTCATTTCACTATGGTGCTCAGGATAACTTTAAGTTCATGATCCTCCTGCCTCTGCCTTTGGGATGCTGAGATTACAGGTGTGAAACACCACATCTAGCAAATGCACAATGTGTATGACAAGTCCTGATGTACAGAGTTGCTTGGTTAACTTGATGATACTGTAGTCTGCCTCAGTTTGTAATTGTATCCACATATCTCCCTCTGCTTTACCCATGAGACTGAGTCTGACCATGGTCTCTGGTACCTGTCACACAGTCAGATATAAATAAATCTAATTAGATTTAATGTAGGCCAGAAAACAGATTGTTCAGGAATAGGGGCATAAAGACAGCTTCAACTCACATACCAGTATTAAGACAGATACTTGTCAGGTAAAGGGAAGAAATAACTTTACAAGAAGACTTTGCCCCGAAAACATTTCAATATGTGTGTATTTACGTGGGCTTTTGACTTTTTGTATAAAGGGCTAGATTAAATTTGTTTTCTTGCACTAGGCAATTTCAGTGATGGATTTGTTCCTCTCGAGGTGATTTTTTTCCCGTGAGGTTTTCAGGAGGGCGTGTAAGACTCTGCCTCATCATCCTTCAGCTTCTTTACTCATTGAACGCTTACCTACCACTTTAACTGAGACAACCTCCTCGATTTCCTCAAACTGCATTCTGGATCTCTCCCATGGCATAGCACTCTCTCTCCTGACTCTCCATCATCCTTTAAAAGTTCTTTCCAAGCTACATTGTGAGAGTTAATTGTTTGCTTCAGTCACTGGAGGACGACTTCTTGAGTGAGAAACTTAGGAATGTGGATCCTATGTATTTGCACTTCTAAGGTCTAGCACAACTCCTTACATTTGAAAAGCATGAATGAATGCACAAGTGATTTTCCATAGGAATATATCCCCATGAGGACAGCTAATTAGATCAATGTTAAAGTACACAAGCTCACTCATGTAACTTATTGCTTAATCCCCACATCTTGTCTGCAAAAAAAGCACTTTCACCTTCATGTGGCCGATGTGAAAACTAAACATCAAAGAGACACGTAGCTAATGACAACAGAGCATGAAATAACCAATTGTCTTTTCATTCTGAACCCAGTGCAGGTATGAGCAAAAGTTTTTCCAGCTGCTTTAGCTGAATGAGTCATAAATCTGCTAGATGTAAAATTCAGTATTCCTTGAAGTCACTGAGGCAGAGACAAAAAAGACGTTGATTCTCCACGCTGGCAAAGTCTGACTACAGAGAAGTTTGCCAACAACTGTTTTCAGCTTCTTATAATCAAGGCCAAAAAAATCATTTACACTATATATCACTGAGCAGGATAATTTCCCTGAGGATTCGAAATGTTTCCAAACCTGTGATGATCTCCAGAATTTCTCCATAAAAGGATACAGGATTATGTAATGCATTCAAGTAAGTAGATATTCCAGATCAGTTGGTAAAACTAGGAGAAAATACTTACTCTCCCCCATAAATGTTTCACTTCAATTTCATATGCTTAGCACAGGAGCAAAATCCAAAGAAATATTTTTGAAAACCAATTACATTCCTGAAACAATTTGCTTCTCTTATATTCCCATGAACAAGAAGTGGAATCAGCAAGAGTGAATCCATCAGACAAAGAAAGAAGGTAGTTATGGAGTTAATTTGAAACTTACCTCTGATGGAAGAAAGGGTTACAGAGTTACCTTGTTCCAAACAGACCATTCCTAGTATTAAAATCAGCTTGTCCTTGCTTATAGGCATGTTGAGATTCAAAGCTTCTCCCAGAAACGTAGAGAGGCTAAAGGAAACAAGGGTGGCAAGCTTTGGAAGAACAGCAATAAAAAACAAGCTTACTTATTAACTGAGATTCGAGGCATTCAACCTTGTCCATAAGATGTTTTTGAATGTGGTTTCTTGGAAATGTCTTTTGTAAGATGTGGGGAATCAACTACAGAAGCAAAGTCTTGGTTGAGCAACATAACATATTCTATTCCACCTACAGCAATAAATTGCTTCCTCTAGTGTTTCTGGTTTAGCAAAGCGGTTTGTGTCTGAGGTTTTCATTTGCAATTGTTACTTGCTCCTTTTCTATAAGAGGGTTGAATATTGGTGTATGACATTATTCCCGGGGAGATGCAAACAACTGTTTACTTACTCTTGATAGGGAACTGATGACAGACTAAAGTAAGAATACCACCAATGCCCAACTTGGTGGACCAATGCATTTTATTAGAGTTACTTACAGAAATATGGGTGAGGGGTTACTCATGAGAGCAGAAATGACTCAAAGACAGCTGTACCACCAAAAACCCACCCAGCATGGCTGACAACTCACAAAAGATGAAAACCTAGAGCACAGTGCACAGCTTATAGACAGTTGGACAAGTTGGAGAGAGTCTTTTGTAGGTGGCCTATTGGTTTGAGCCTTTTCTAGGCAGCTCAGCTATTCTGAGAGTGTCTTTCAGTATTCTTTACTGCTTACATATACTTGGATGGGAGGGGCCTAGTGAATCTGGTCAGTTTCAGGGACTTCCTAAAGCCTTTGTGTTGTTTACTTCTTGAGCCTTAACCAGCCTCTCTTTTGGGATTCCTATGTCTTAAGGAGTTTCCCTCCATGATAGAATGTTTTATCTCAGAAGAATTTGCTAACAACAAATATCAACATTGTCCCTTTGCAAGTGTAGACATTCTTAGCTGTTTACAAATAGTCCACCATAATATACTAAAACATTTTACTCTTCTTCTTTTCCAAGTGTAACTGCACAGTTATTATTACCATGTGTTAGTGAGGAAGAGGAGAAGAAAACTAACTGGATAGCACATTCCATAAGGCATACTGCTAGACACTCCTTTAGGATTTTAGGATGTTTTCTGCTGGAGTTTTGTGAAGCATCGCTTTCCACCATTTAAAAATACATTCTAGGAGGCAAACAGTCTTCACTTCTACACCTGGTAGATGTCTAGACACAGAAAAGTGGCTATAATTACTTCCATATTTTTCTTTTTCCTGGATAAATTTTTGGCATGTCATGTTGGCTGGTTTTTATATCAACTTGACACAAGCTAAAGCCATTTAAAAAGATGAAAAAAAGTGCCTCATAAGCTTTGCATAGAGCCAAGACTGTAGTGCATTTTCTTGATTGACAAATGATGTGGGGGAGCCAAGCTCACTGAGGAGAGTGCCATACCTGGGCAGGTGGTCCAGGATGGTGTAAGAAAGGCTGAACAAGCCATGAAGAGCAAGACAGTAAGCAGCACTTCTCCATGGCTTCTACAACAGTTTCTGCCTCTAGGTTTCTGCTTGAGTTCCTGATTTCCATGGATGATGGACTGACTGTGAGCTGTAAGATAAAATAAACCTTTTCCTTCCCAAGTTGCTTTTAGTTATGGTATTTTATCACAACAATAGAAATCTCAACTAAGACATACATAGAGTGCAATAAATGGATATGGATTGATAGTGTTATAACCATGTAGAGATATGAAATGCTTCTGTGAGCTTCCTAGAAATTATGTATTCAAAAATAGAAAATGACAAATTAAAAGTCTCCTAACCCCTTTATGACAAAACTTACAGTTGTACAAAATAAATCTGTGCACCAATGTGCACACATACACAAATATGAATGCAAAATGATCATTTCTTTCTTCAAAGCAATTTAATTTTATTAATTTGATTTTTTTCTCTGTAAAGCAATGCCATTATATTTTTTAAAAATTTTAACATTTTATTAGTTATTTAGGAACTTGATCATCTTCATCACCCCTCCCCTCAAATTCTTCCCAGCTCCACCCCCACTTCCTTTTCCACCCAACTTGTGTCCTTTTTTTCCTTCTAGAATCAAGACCAATTTGTGTTGCCCAAATGTTCTTGGACATATGGCTTTCTACCGGAGCATGGTCAACTTACTAGGGGCTATGTTCTCAGAGAAAGTTGACTTTCCCTCTTCTAACGTCTATCGGTTGCCAATGGCTCCTCTGCTAGAGGTGGGACTTCATGCCCAGCTTCCCTTTACATAGGAGGCGTGGTCTGGCTTGAGCCTGCACAAATCTTGTGCGTGCTGTCATGGCTGCTCTGAGTTCATCTGTGCAGCTGTTCTGCTGTGTCCAGAAGACACTTTCCTTTTTGTCACTTACCACCTCTAGATATTGTATTCTTTCCATCTTCTCTTCCACAATGAGCCCCAAGCCTTTGGAGGAGGGATGATGCATACATTTTCCACTTAGGGCTGAGCAAAAAGAATATTTAACCCCTCAGATTTACAGTTGTTATATACTTAGGAAATATTTATGTAAAGATGGAAAATGAAATTCCCGATTGAAGCTTTGTCCACAAATACCTTAATCCTGAAGGTGAATTTGAGGCTGTTAATTTGGTTGTGATATTCACCCCAAGAAAAAGGCAATCAATTAGTGCTTAAGCCATAATTCAAACTTCAATGTTTCTTTGGCAACAAGAGCTATTGAAGGTTGCTTTTCCAACTCCTTTCCAGAGTAAGTTGGCTCATAGCTCTCCTGACTCCAAAGGCTATTATATTCTTCCTAAAGTTTTTGTGCTGCTGATAGCCAAAAGTTCAGAAAGATGTGACTTGGTCCTGGAATGCTTAGAGTTGAGGAACCTAAAGTAGGTCTATAAGCTGTGACCTACTGTTCATTTATAGGATCATAGGATAATGAACTGAATTATAGACTGAAAATGAAACATTTTATCTCTTTATGTAAGAACACACACACACACACACACACACACACACACTGTAATGAACTTCTACTTATTCCTTCATTTGTTAACATATTGAATATATATCTACACTCTGCTGTGAGTATGTATCAACACTCATGCACAGCATGAAGCTGAGAATTGAGAATTTGGCGCTCTTTCTTTTTGGGATACATTTTTGTCTTAGTCAGTGTTCTACTTCTGTGAAGAGATAGCATAACTAAGGCAGCTACTTATAAAAGAAAGCATTTAACTGGAGCTGGTTACAGTTTCAGAGGCTTAGTCCATTACGACCATGACAGGAGGCAGGGGAGCAGGCAGGAGTTATGCCAGCAAAGAGCTATATCCTGATCGAGAGAGAGAGAGAGAGAGAGAGAGAGAGAGAGAGAGAGAGAGAGAGAGAGACTGGGCCTGGCATATGCTTTTGAAACCTCAAACTCCACTCTCAGTGACATATTTCCTCTGAGAAGGCCATATCTCTTAATCCTTCTAATCCTTTCAAAGAGTTTTAATCCCTGGTGACTAAACATTCAAACATATGAGCCTATGGGGCCATTCTTATTCAGACTATCACATTCCACTCCCTGTTCCCCATAGGCTAGTAGCCATATCGTAATGCACAAATGCATTCAGTTCAACTTCAAAAGTCCCCAGAGCTGATCACAATCTCAACACTGTTTAAAAGTCCAAAGTTCAAAGTTTCTGAGACTTATGGCAATCTTTAACTGTAACTCTCTGTAAAATCAAAATAGGAAAGCAGATCACATGCTTACAACATTCAATGACACAGCATATACATTACCATTCCAAAAGGGAGGAAGGGTAGCGAGGAAATGCTGGACCAAAGCAAGACTGAAAATCACCTGGGCAAACTCCAAATTCTGCATCTCCATGTCTGATGTCCATGGATTCTTCAGATTTTCAACTCCTTTCAGCTTTGTTGACTGAAACACACTTCTCTCTCTTTGGCTGGTTCTACATGCAGCTCTCCTTGGTAGGTATCTCACTACTCTGGCATCTCCAACATCTTGGGTTCTCCCATGAGGTCCAGGCTTCACCTTCACAGTTTTCATACAGTGACCTTTCTGGGCCTCTATTCAGGGACACCCTTGCCACATGCCTGGCCTCAGAGCTTTCCTTAGCTATGAGTAAGATTCCATAACCCCCTTTCTGTATCCTTGACTCTAAAGCCAGAATCACATCTGTAAATCTCCTAGAGGAATTGACATCAACATTTATCCTGAACAAATGATAGAAAGCAGTTGTCAGAAAAACTAAACCAAGAAAATATTTGCCAGTGTGCCAGAGAGAAGACTTAGATCATTGTGGAGGCTAAACAACAGAAAATCTAATAGTCATGATGCAATATTTTGTTAATACTTTTGAGGAAATGAAAGGACAAACACTCCAAGAAAGGAACAGAAACAAAACAAACCACCATATTCAAACCTACAACAAAATACTCCATATATAAAACAAAACCCAAATCAAAACAAACAGAGACAATTTAATCACAAAATACATACTCTGGAAAGATATGATAAATAATAGATTAGACATTAATTAAGAGGGAACAAATGAGCTAGAAGGTAGACCATAGGAATTAGCCTGGTTGAAGGTTGGGGTGGAGATAGCCAAAAAATGAAAAAGAAATTTTAAATGCTCAGAAAAGAATGAGGAAGTCCAACAAATGCCTCACAGGAATGACAACAACAATCAATTATGCACAGACTAGAGGACATGCAATATTATGAACCATGATGACCAAGTTAAATCCCATACAAAATACAAAGGTAGAGAGTAGAATGTAAGACCTCTATGGACCCATCATCTGACCTCAACAGTTACATTCAGCCCATCTCATTTCTTTTATGATGTTCTCAACACTTCACTTCACAAATTTGTTATTTAGAAACAAATTGTAGGTATTAAATTACTTCATCTATAATTTAGAATGAGTCTTTTCAAGATGAGAGGCCAATAAAAACACAAAAACAGGAGACAACATTGTTAAACTAAAATTTCCTTTCACCGATTCATGAAATGCCACATCATATTTTATTTATGACATTTTAAACTTACTAAGCATTCTGAAACACACTGAGCTAGTTTCCCAAGATCTGCTGAACTTGCTGAAGTGGTACATAGAGGACCCCTTCTCTCTGAAGGCCCCTTTCCCCTACAAGTATCTTACTTAGTGTGAGTTCACCATTCCTACTCTCAAGAGACTCTTTTATGCTGAACTTCTTGATTTATATTCCTGATCTATTCCTTTTTTAAAAAAAATAAATCTATTGATTTATATTCCTGATCTATTCCTTTTTAAAAAAAATAAATCTATTCCTTTTTAATGTTATTCCTTCTCTTTTCCCTCTTGTTCTCTAGGCACCTGGTGATGGCTATTTCTCACTGATGTCACAAATGATCACAGCTTAGTCCATGCTAATTGTGTTTATACAAATCAAATCTCAAAATTAATTAGATCATTGAAATTGTAATACTGAAGATAATAAATAAAGCCCTTGGGATTTGGTCAGCACAATAATAAATGAAAAGGAAAACACACTCAATTTTCACAGTCTCATTAAATTTTCTCCCATTGGACTTTCAATAAGATGCTAGCAGACAGGAGACTGTCTAGTGGTGAGGTACTTATGGTCTTACATTGCAAATGAGTCTGAGTCCTGCATAAGAAAGCCCAGCAGTACGAGGATAATTCCTGAAGCTTTTTATTATAATGTGTAGCTACAGGTAATATTCAATCTTTGTTATTGATGAATACATGTCCCAGGAACAAAATTTGCAGTCACTTTTAATCTATCACAAATAAATCTATAATCTATAATGTCTATAGTGCAGCACCACAGTAATCAATCCTACATTATTACCAAGGTATTATTACTTCAGATACTTCAAAGCTTGGGGACTTAGACTAAACAAGAAATGTAAATTCAAATTCAAAACCTATATTAGGATAAATCAGTATAAAAATTTTTAGGAGAGGGGACTACACATAGGGATTTGTTATTTTCTATTTGGGTTTGTTTTTGACCAAGGGATGAGGTTAAGATGGAAAACTTTCCTTTTCCTCCTTGACTAGTGTAAGGGGATGTTTTCACTGAGGTTGAAAGGGGGTATTCTTGCATTTTCAGTAGCTATGGGGTGGAGGCAGGCATGGGAGCCTCTACTCTCCATGCCCCACTGTCTCACATTCTTGCCTTCAATGCCTGCACAGCCATCAAAACACAGATCCTCAGCTGTGGAGTGGGGCTCACATCTCTAGATAGTGTGTTTCTGTTGTAGCCAGTTTAATGCTGGTGATCAACTCCCAGTGAGAATATCTTTTTTTTCCTACCGAATCCAATTTCTGAATTCTAAATAAAAAAATCAAATCATTAAGTGATTAGATAGTAGTCATGTATATTTATGGTGCACAACATGACATGATGTTTTGATGTATATCTTCATTGTAGAAAGGTTAAATCAAGTTGCTCACCACACCCATCACCTCACTGCTGTCATTTTTATATTGCTTTATTCTATGAAACGGACTCTTTAGCTGCAGAATATGAATGGGATTGTCCATTATTTGTTTTTCTCTCCTTAATTTTCCTAACATAGTGTCTTCCAGGACTTTCTATATTACTACAATGATGAGATTTCCTTCCTTTTAAGGCAGCACAATATTTTCTGTGCAGGTATCATTTTAGAATAACATTCTAAGATAGGTGAGGTACTATTTCACTGTTAACTTAATTTGCATCTCTATAATGATTACAGATGTTGAACACTTTTCATACTTTCAGTACCTAAATTAATAGTATAAGTATTGAAAATATTTTAGAATATTTTCTCTTGACAATATTGTTTAAATGGAATCTTGCCTTCATTTTGTTTATCTGTTCATTCTTCTAATTAATTTTTTCTCAGTGACTTCTTGGTATTCCTACTACTTGTTTACTCCTACTCCTGGTCTGACATGACTGGCATATTATAAGCATTTAGCATTTTCTTAACATAAGGTCTTACATTACCTAAATAAGATTAAGATAAAGAAGATTATAACATTCATATATAGTTCTTAAGATACAAATAATGACCCCCAAATAGATTTTGTAATGCTTTTCTCAGGATTAATCTCTATGTAAAACTTCCATTTTAATAATCTGTAATTATATTAACCAGGTGGTGTTAAGCTGCCCCAATAAATTAACCTTGGGAACATAGTGTGAGCTAATATAGAATAGCTTTGTCTCACTTTCCACTGCATGTACTATATATTCCCTGTTCTCTCACTTGAAACGCAGACTGGTAAAAGATGCCAGTATATTGTAGACGTAGCATGTGAAATATGCTACCATGGAAAGCAAGAGAGAGTTATCTATGAGTACTCTAATTTAATATTGAAAACACATACACATTCATTTTCACAACAGATTGGCATGCCCACAGTGGCACATATCTACAAGAAGACTGGGAAGGGTGGCCTCCGAGGGACTGAAAAATAGAGTTGAATTAGGTACTGTAAACATCAGCATATAAGCCCATCATTTCAGCCATTTGGGGGTCTCAGAACATCAGAGTTCTATGAATTCATTCAACTATTTGGGGTCTCAGAACATCAGTGTTCTATGCATTCATTCAGACTCCTGACTTGGTCAAATGTCATATCTGTGAGTGAGTGAGTCCTGTGTTCTGATCTGAGTCACTGTCCAGTTTGTATCTGTGGCCTTAAGATAAATGGTGATTAGTATTCTGAAATTATGCATGATGTAACTTGGTTTCAGAACACGTGGGGAAGAATAAGCACGAGACCAAACTGAGATCCATATTTATTTTTAATGGGCCAAGTGTGGGGTGGAGTATATCAATCATAAGGTCATTTAATGTATTCTGATAGCCACTGGTTTTTATTTCAATAGGAATCAGCTCACAAAAGATGGAAACTGGAAACCACACAATGGTAACAGAGTTCATTATTTTGGGGCTAACTGAGAACCCCACCCTTTGTTCAGTCTTCTTTGTATTGTTCCTGGGGGTCTACCTCATCACTGTACTGGGCAATGTCAGCATAATCCTGTTGATCAGAAGAAGCCCTCAGCTTCACACCCCCATGTACCTCTTCCTCAGCCACTTGGCCTTTGTGGACATTGGGTACTCCAGCTCAGTCACACCTGTCATGATTGTGGGTTTCCTGAGAGAGAGAACCACCATCCCCATGGCTGGCTGCATAGTCCAGCTTGGTTCTGATGTGGTCTTTGGGACTGCTGAGTGCTTCCTGCTGGCTGCCATGGCCTATGATCGCTATGTGGCCATCTGCTCACCCCTGCTCTACTCCACTCTCATGTCTCCCAGGGTCTGCTTCATCTTATTGGTTATTTCCTATGTGGGTGGATGTGTGAATTCTTCATCATTTACTAGCTGTTTGTTGAGCCTGACTTTCTGTGGACCAAATAAAGTCAACCATTTCTTCTGTGACCTCCCACCCCTGGTAGAGCTCTCTTGTACCCATGTTTACATTGCTGAAATGTCTCCTGCCATCTCAGCAGGCTCCATCATAGTCATCACCCTGTTCATCATCATTGTTTCGTACCTCTACATCCTTCACTCCATCCTCAGAATGCACTCTACTGAGGGCAGGCACAAGGCCTTCTCCACCTGCACCTCTCACCTCACTGCAGTCACTTTGTTTTATGGGACAGTTACATTTGTTTATGTCATGCCAAAGTCAAGCCATTCACCCAACCAAATTAAAGTGGTGTCTGTGTTCTACACAGTGGTGATCCCCATGTTGAATCCCTTGATCTACAGTTTGAGGAACAAGGAGGTAAAAGAGGCCATGAAGAAATTGATGGCAAGAACATATTCCTCATTTTGAACAATATTCAATGTGCATATATAAATATTTAAATGAACTTTTTGGGAAACATATGCAATAGTTACATGTTGTTTGCCTTGTTTTACATAAAAAAATCTCTAAATGTACAGTGGCATTATGCTGATTAATGAAAACTTAGTAGTTTTTAAGATTTTAATAAAATTGATCATTTGCACTAAAATCTGGACTCAAATTAAATGTATATATTTCATGGTTGTGATACCTGGGTGATGTAGACTTTTTCTTTCATTCTGTTATTTAGGTAGTCCATGATTACAGATTACTTTCTATTTAGTATTGTGTTTTTAAAAATGTTAATTATCATCTTGGCAAATGCCATTTATTCTTTTTCAATCCTATTGATGACACTGTTGATGGAACTTGTCTCAGAAACTCTTGGCAACTCCTTCCCAGGATCATCATGCATCTGGATATTGTGAAGTTCTACACTATACATATTTCAGTGGGATTAACTAAACTAATGTTTGAAACTTTTACACCTTTACCCATGTTTTTCTTTATTTTTAAAAAGTTATCATGGTTTCTGAAAGGCCTCACAGCATTACTTTTAATAAAAATTACTTTAATTCTAACAGTTTTAGCATCTTCTGCATTTTGAATCCCAACTTTGTTCCTTGTGATGTTTGGGTTATTACTTAAGTGCTTCCTGCTCCCTGTGATGGCTTTGATCAAGCAGCTGTCTGTTCACCTGTACCATACCAGAATATCCTATAGGGTCTGAGTCCCAAGGTGGTTTCCTATGTGGGTGGTTGTATGAATGCTTAGAAAGTTGATAGTGTCATATTGAATCTGTTCTGTGGTCTCAATCAGATAGCTCACTTATTCTGTGGCTCCTTTCCTTTATTAAAACCTTTCTGTTCCAGTGTATCCATTACTGAAATTATCTTCTCCATCTCCTCTGGCTCCAACATTGTGGGCAGCATTCCATTTCTCCCTCTTCAGTCTATATCCTTCATCACCACCTTGAAGACATGATCCACAGAAAAGCAACACAAGGCTTTCTCCAGATGGACTTCTCTCCTCACTGCTGTCATTTTCTACTATGAATTGATTGTCTTCATTTCTGTTGTTCAAACCCAACTACTCCATGGACCAGAACAAGGTGGTTGAGTTCTACATAGTGATGATCCCCATGTTGAATCACTCCATCTACAGCCTGAAAAACAAAGAGGTAAAGGAGGTTTTAAGAGAGTCAACTGTTATAATATATTCATAGGCTATGTTCTTTGAATTGAAGATAACCTTTAAAGTTTTCATATACTAGTATCATCCTTAGGACCTGCCGATTGATATGTATGTGGTTCTTTAAATTAAGAACATTCTTTGTTGTAATTCTCACTTTTTTTTTGAGACGAGATTTCTCTGCTTAACCCTAGCTGTCCTTGAACTTGCTCTGTAGACCAGGCTGGCCTAGAACTCACTGAGATCTACCTGCCTCTGCCTCCTGAGTGCTGAGACTGAAGGTGTATGTCACCCCCACACAGTAATTTTCAGTTTCAAACATATGTAATCTATCTATTTGGGAGGCAATGAGATCTATCTATACATTCATCAGTCTCTTATCTCATTCTCTCTCTCTCTCTCTCTCTCTCTCTCTCTCTCTCTCTCTCTCTCTCTCTCTCCCTCTCTCTGCATCATCTATGTATATATGTATGTATGTATCTATCATCTAACTAAAATTTATACATCTATGTATCTTTGTACCTATCATATATCTATGCACCTATGTATCATTGTATCCATCATATATCTATGTATCATTGTATCTATCATATATTTATCTATTTATTATCTATCTATAATCTGTCTATTTATGCATCTTTGTCTGTCTGTCCATCTATATGTATGTATGTACGTATCTATCTATCTGAAATAGTTGTAATTACTGTTATTGACCTTCTTCAGATGCCATCCGCTCCTCCTTTATTTAGTTTATTTAGCAGCAATAATCTGTACTTAACAAAGTATCAGAAATCATTCTCAGCATGTTACTTTCATTAGCTCATCCATTCTTTAAAACAACCCAATGAGTAAGTCCTATTAGTTTTAATTTAAAATAAGTAACCTGAGGCCCCACATAAGTAAGTAGCTAACCCACAAAGATTCTGTTTAGAAGATAAGGGACCGTTATTTATATCCAGAGAATTTAGTTTCCCCAAATACCTTATTTTTCCACTTAAATTTTCACAGCAGTTCTATGATGTCGGAAATTATGAATTCCCTTAGTATTAGGAAGTTCCAATGGATTGTTTGACATAGATATGATCTCAACTCTGTTTTAGGCTCCTTGCACATAGTCTATACCATAGAATACATTGATACTCGGAGAACTCTGTGCTTACTTGGAAATAAAAAGGATTGCTAGAAAGAACTTTATAACAGAGCCCCCTAGTGGTGAGATGTTCTTAAGCCGCTCAGCTCAGGAGATGAGGAAGGAGAGTTTGGAAAAAAGACAGATGGGGCACAAAAGAGGAAAAGAATCAGTAGCTGGGGCTACAAGGGGCAACAGAAGTAATAAGAAGTGGAAGATATAGGACGAAAAGAATCTCAAAACAACATTTTGTTAGAAAATATCACAATGGTATCTAGCACACTCTATTCCGATGTTAAAAATTTAAAACTTGACTATCTTAACATGATATATTAAACATTTTGTCTAATTTCAAAACAAGGATTCACAGTTTCAAAGTTGTGTTTGTAATCATGATATTTGCTGTGTGTACCTCAGTTATAGCCACTGTCAAAATGTGGCTTAGAACCCAGTGGCACCAACAGTTCAAATAAGATGAAGCCTTCATTCATCTCCCATTAATTTATTAGGTATTTTATTTCATTCATATCAAATTTGCATTTAAGTTTACCGTGTTCTATGATCCAAGTGACAATTAGACATTGGGGTACCACTTTAGCTCTCTATAAGAAGCTTCCAGCATTCACAGGTGAAAATCAAACCCTAACTGTATAATTACCAGTGAAGTAAAAAACAAATACCTGTGGGGGTATAGTGGTGATCTTAGGTTTTGAGATCCAGTAAGGCTCTTTAGAAGTGGCTTAACAAAGAGTGTATTGGTGTCTGCAACATTAAATAGGTGCTGCATCAGTGAAGGGAAGAGGCCATTGCAAGTAGAGCTGTGTGTGAGAGTCTTGAGGCAGAAGACTGTGGGCATGCTCAAAATTTTGAAAGGAAAGGAAATACCACAAGAGAGAGAAGGGGAAGAAGGCCATATCTAAGGTCTTTAAAAATATTTTATTTATATTTTGAAAATAATATTAACAAGGTAACAGGTTTTCATACATATTTCATATTGGTCATTTCTCTGTTCTCCTATTTCTCCTTGGCTCCTCCTACCCCACTGTATCCTTTGGGCTACAATTTCTTCTTTCCAGTTTGTTCTTCACCATCCCACTCTCTTAAAACCTCATTTATCCCAAGTCTCATGGGCCCTTTCCAAGTTAGAGGCTAGAATCTTTTGGAGTTTTGGTGAAGAAAGTAATTTATTTAGATATATGACTGTGGCAGTTATATGCAGCATGACTTGGAAGATGGAAAGATAAGAAAATTCATTAGGGATTGTATTCATTAAGCTTCCCCCAGGACAGCAGTTTATGTATATATGCACAAAAATACATTGATATTCACAGTTACACACTTTTATACATATTTACTAAATGTTCATATATTTCTTCCAATATTATTACACATTTTATATGTATGATTTCATTTTAATTATATATGTATATATATAAATTTTTCTCAAATTATATATGCATGTACAAAGTCTGTTAAGTAGGAAAACAGCTTGAAAATACTGGCAAGAATTGAAACAGCAGCCTAGAGGTCTAGAGTTTCAAGGGTTTTCCTCTTCGGAGGACCTCAGGCTTTCTCTCAAGGCCTTTAACTGATTAGACAAGACCCATCTATATTAGGAATTTTCTTTTGGCAACTGTTAGTCAAAATGTCAAGCATGTCTTTAAAAAATATCATCAAAGGTGCATTTGGACTAGTGTCTGACCAAGCACCTGGACACCACACCCTTATCAAGTTGACAGCTAAAGTTAACCATTTCACTGGAACTATTTGTGATAAACTGACTGTGAAAGAGTTCAGCCTGAAGCAGTCATTGACAATGAAGACAGAGAGAAGTAAATAAATCTTGGCTTCCAATCCTGCAAAATTTTATAACCAAATGTACGAGTGCAGAGAAGGAAGATAAATAAATTATTCTCATGCTTCTAATCCATAAAAGGATTGAATCATGGAGTCCCTTACTGGAAGTGAAAGAGGATGGAGAATGACAAATAAAGTGGTGGTCATCGATGAACCCAGATAAGACTCTCAGGCGGAGCTGGGGATATGGCTGAGTGATATAGACCTTGGTAACCAAGTACCAGGCACTGGGCTTCATTCCCAGCACCACAAAGGAAAATGAAAGATTTTTCAGGAGAGTTGGTTAATCAGGGATCTTTCATCCTTTTTTTTTTTTTTTTCATGAGAAGCCTGCTTCTTATCCCAATCCAGAGAGCAGGGATCCAGACCACAATGCTATGAGTCCACAAACCCATTCCCAGCAGTCACTTGTATTCCAGGAAGAACAACTCCAAGGATACAGGAAAAACACTTATAAAATAAATCTGAAAACAACTCCAGGAATTTTGTCATTTTCTCTCAAAATGTATCCCCAGAAATGACTATTCTTACTATGCACATTGCAGAATGAGCTACTGTTGAAAATGCAGACATCCTTAATTATTTGAATCATTTGAATGTTCCATGATTGTAATTTATAGCAGATAACTATTTTTAAAAACAAATGACTGAAAGTGAAAAATAATTTTCAGGAAGTTACTTTTTATAAAAATAATTACTTTGTTAATTATGAGTTTATTTAAATTTATTGAATGTAACACTATGAAAATATGATTTATTACTTAATATCTGAACATCTACACTCTACAGTTACTAAAAAGCTTCCAAGTGGCTAATTATATGTATCAGAACATATATTTCAGCCACAGGCATTTAGTTCACTTCATTATTTTATCTGTAGGATGTTGTTACTATATTAAATTCTACAATATAACAGACATCACTTAAGAGAATATTTTCCTGTTAATTTCTCTCTTCAGAGCACCCTTAATCTCATTATTTCTAAGACTGTAGATGAGGGGGTTCAACATGGGGATCACCACCATGTAGAACACAGACACCACCTTGTTCTGGTCTGTGGAGTAGCTGGACTTGGGCATCGCATAGATAAATGTAATGGTCCCATAGAACAGAGTGACTGCAGTGAGGTGGGATGTGCAGGTGGAGAAGGCCTTGTGGCGGCCCTCAGTGGAGCGCATCTTCAGGATGGTGATGAGGATGTAGGTGTAAGAAACAGCTATGACAAACACTGTGACTATAATGACAAAGGCAGAACAAAATGAGGCAGGAACTATGGGGACACTGCCACTAGAACAGGAGAGCTCTACCAAAGGAGCCAAATCACAGAAAAAGTGATTGACTCTATTTGGTCCACAGAAGAGAAGAGAAAAGAAGGAAATAATAAAGGAGGAAGCATTAAGTAAACTACCTATATAAGATCCTACAAGCAACTGGATACAGACACATGTGGACATTTTGGTTGAATAAAGCAGTGGGTTACAGATTGCTACAAAGCGATCATACGCCATGGTGGCCAGAAGGAAGCATTCAAGTGTCCCAAAGAAAGCACCTGAGCCAAGCTGGATGGTACACCCAAGGAAGGAGATTGTATTTCGCTTTACCAGGAAATTGACCAGCATATTGGGTGTGACAGAAGATGAGTAGCCTATGTCAGTAGAAGCCAAGTGACTGAGAAAAAAGTACATGGGGTGATGAAGCTGGGAAGAGACTCTGATGAGGAGGATGGTGCTGAGGTTCCCAGACACAGTCACCAGGTAGATGCACAGGATGATGATGAAGAGGACGACTCTAAGGACCGGGTCATTTGTTAAGCCCAATAAAATGAACTCTGTCACTGCAGTGTGGTTCCCATCCTCCAGGAAAGCCATGGGTCAATGTAGCTGCTGCCAGAACCAGGCTGTGATGGAGATATTCCAGGAAGGGATTTATGAATATGTAGCATCATTTTCATTAACTCATATATGGATGCTATTATAAACAAATATGTCATTTAAGAAAACATTTCAAGAAAACTCATTGAAGAAAAACTTAAACTAATTTTTCTTTATTTAACTGTTAGTTTACTCCACAGTTTTAGAATTTATATATTTGCAATGAATCTTCCCATATTTCAAAAATTGTTTTTAACAGCAACATCAGATAATTTGTTTCAAGTATGCTCTGTAGATACAGCTTTGTAGGAAAATATTTCCTTAAGTGGTATTTATATGAAATATATAATATTGTATATAATTAAATGTTATTAAATGTGCTCAAAGAGCTTTAAAGATAAGATTTTAAAAAGGAATCATAAGTATAACAAAATGATTACAGCATCTAAATCTAGGGTTATGTGATAAAGATTAGAGGAAGCAGCAATGTTTCCTGAATGCTTACTAAATTACCAGCCTGGAAGTTAAAATTTATATGTAGATATATTTTAATTTTCAGGGGATAATATTAGGTACTTTTGTTGTTTCTTTTTTATAGACAAGAAAACTGAAGTTGAAAATATTAAGTTACTCACATAAATTTACACAGGAAGCAGATTGCGATCAGGGTATCAGATGCAGGCAAGCTGAACTCATTTCATTCACTCTGTAATTGTATTGTAAATGAAATCAAGTAAATACCAGTCAAGTAAATACCAGTCACAATATTGCTGAGAAAAATGAGAGCAGCTGGTTGACTCCCCAGCTTTCTGATGCAACAGCACAGGGGGCCTCCTTCGCTATCTAGTTCACAATGCCTATTGGTTAAGCGAGACTATGTCCTAGGACAAATATTAAACTGAGAAGTCAGATATCTTTCATATAACAAGGAATATATAGAGAAGATTTCAAAGTTACAAATGAAGTCACTATTTAAAATTTAAAAAATACTTCAATATTTCCAATTCAGCCATCGCTTTCTGAAATCATCTTAAATATCACATGACTAATAATCAAACACAACTATTAACCTTTATTCAAACATGCCAAACTATTTCCTACTGTAACAATGTTTTAACTGAAGCATAATGGAATTAAATATGATTTTTAACATAGTATGCAGATGACAAAACTTCCAGCCTGTAAAGTTAAGAAGTGGCTCTGGAGAGATGGCTCAGTGGTTCAGAGCACTGTTGTTTTTGCAGAGGACCTAGGTTTAGTTCCTACACCCAGATTAGATATCTCACTGCCTGTAACTCTAGTTCTAGGGGTTCCAGGTCCCTCCTTTGACCACTTTGCGCACCAGGCACTCATATGGTTGCACATACATGCACACAGGCACTCACATAAATACATAAAATAAAAACAAATCTTTTAAAAATGTCAAGACGCATACTTAGGTTCATTCACCTAGAGACCAAATTGAATCTCATCCCTGCTACTCCACCCTCACCCCACCACAATTTGGCTTTATTTCCCTTTTTTCCCCCAAAGTGTTTGGTGTCTGGGATGCTAGAGCATCTGTCTAATCAATAAAGGAAGCAAATTGTCCTAAAAGAAACTTTCTAAAGATAAATTCCAAGTGCTTAAAAATTATTCACTGTTTTAGGCTTATGGCAGAGTGATACGTTTACATAGTTAGAGACTATGTGGTTTCTGGTCTTAGGGGTCATAAACTGGTCATGCTGGTTTGTCCATGTGCACTCTACAATGGAAATTTAATTTTCTCCAGTTGAAATTATTTTCTCCTTAACTGCTTGTTATTTATCTGCATTATTGCTAAGGGAAGGCTTTTAGATACAGATACTATTTGAAGGTATAGTTCTCTTCAGTGGTAAACAAAAGCTCAAATCTTACCTCTTGAAAAAAAATTCATTCATCTTACAGTTATTAGTATATGGTAGCTATGCCATCTTTTATAATGTTTGACTGAAGATAGGTCTCTGAAGATGCCAGAAATTCAAAAGTAAATTCAAATCCAACAGGGAACATGACCACAGCCTCAAGTGAATATTGAGTAGTTCAATTCATATCAACACATCTAGTTTTCAAGGATTCTGTCCATCTAGACATGTCTATTATAAAGTAAGCAATGGCACACTTTTAGTTAATGATTATAATGAGTAAAATACAACATGTTGTCCCATTCCTAAATATTGCTCCAAAGTTTACTTTGCTATCTCTGATGATTGGTTAGTTCCAAACTCAATGTCACACAGATAGCTCTATGGGACACTAAACAAAACAAAAACCTGTAAAAATGGGAAAGAGATTTGTAAGGAAGAATGAAGGCTGGCCAGGATTGGAGGGAAAATAAATTATGTTGAGGGAAGAGTAACCATAGTTCATTATATATATGTTTGAAATTGTCAAAGAATAAAATTTATTAATTAAAAAAATACAAAATTGAAAATATAAATAGGTAACATTGCATCCAACACCTCTTCATTTTACGAGTAAATGTTTCATGGTAAACAATGGGCATTCTATTATTATTATTATTATTATTATTATTATTATTATTTTAGAAATATAGGGAGGAAATAACATGACTATTTAAAATACACACATACTTTTTATGGCCAAAGGTAGAAAATAAGCTCCTTCAATTTATATTAAATATTGAAAATAAGCTAATGAATAAAATATTTTTCATGAATTTTAGATTTCAGTGAAAAAAAAAAGTAAGAATAAACCAGCTTTATAAACACAGAACATGCCAGGGTGAAGAGATGGCTCAGCAGTTTAGACACTTGCTCCTCTTGCAGAGGAATGGAATTCACTTGCAGCACCTACTTCAGGGAGTTCCCAGCTGCCTTTAACTCCAGCTTCAGGTGATTCTATGCCCTCTTCTGGCCTCTGTGGGAATGCGTACATACATACATGTTGGCTTAGGGTTTCTATTGCTGCGATGAAATGTTATGACAAAAAGCAAGTTGGGGAGGAACGGGTTTATGGGGTTATTGGACTTCCTCATTTCCACATTGTAGTAGATCACTGAAGGAAGTCAGGACAGGAGCTCAAACAGGGCAGGAACTTGGAGGCAGGAGCTGATGTAGGGGCCACAGAGGAGTGCTGCTTACTGGCTCCCTCCTCATGTTTTGCTCAGTCTGCTTTCTTATAGAACCCAGGACCACCAGCCCAAGGTTGGCACCACACACAATGGTTTGGTCCCTCCCCCATCAATCACTAATTAAGGAAATGCTCTACTGGCTTTTCTATAGCCTGATCTTCTGGAGGCATTTTCTCAATTGAGGTTCCTTTCTCTCATATGACTTTAGCTTGTGTCAAGTTGACATAAATCTAGACAGCACACATGTATATATACACACAAACACTAACACAAACACATATACATATATAAATAAAAATGATAAAAATTAACATGGTAAGCATGGTGTGGAAGAAACAAACAAAGCAGTGAATTCACAGGATGGCTGGAAGGTAGCTGCAGTGCCAGCTTAAGCAGCCTAATGAGAAAATCCAGATACATCAGCTGATATTTGAGGGAGAATGGCAAAGGACCCAGTGATGCAAGCAAGGGAGAAAAGGCTGATAGACACAAACAACAAATGCAAAGATCCCAGGAACTTCAAGAAATTAAAAAATGAGGCCACGGTAAACCATGCAGAGATTCATAGGCTATGAACAAATGTTTACATTTCATTCTTTAATGGGAATGGAAAGGTCTGGAAATATTATCCAGTCATGCAAGATGCTATCATTCATATATATGTGTTATACATTAATGCAAACTGCCTTAGTTTATGCTTGTCTTGAAATGTCCTTATTCCTCCACCAATATTTAAAGAAAGCTTTCCTGGATAGAGTAACCATGATTGACAGTTACTTTGTTTCAGGGCTTGCAATATGTTTTCCTGGCTTCCAGGGTTACTAATGAAGGCTCTGATGCTATTCTGATGAGTTTGCCTTTGTGCTTGAATTCATGTCTTTTCCTTACAGTTTTTTGACATATTTTTTTCCTGTGTGTTTTTGACAACTTTCTGGAATTTCTGGTTTATTCCTGGCTATTTGGAGTTCTAAATCCCTCTTGTATTTAGATGGCAATTGCTCTGTCTAGATTTTGCAGGAATTTTCTCTTCTTGTTTTATTGAACTGATTCTCTGTGCTTTTATTCTTTATCTCAGCTCCTTCTTCTGCTCATGGATTCTTAGGTTCATTGTCTTGACTGTAGCTGTAGCTTTTATGGTTGTATTAATGTTTTCCTTACTGGTGTCTGAATATATTGTTTTATTGGCCTGCGTTTCTGATAATCTTTCCTCTGCTTCATTGAGTTGATTTGTGATGCTTTCTAACAAGTTTTACTTTTGATTCACTGGTCTTTTTATTTCCAGCATTTCTATTTTTTTTTTAAATCTCAGTTTCTTTGCTGAAGTTTTCTGTCATGTTGGTAACTCTTTCATCTATACTGCTTATGTTCTTATGCATTTTTTCTAACTTTTTCTTCTGTTGCTGAGTTTTCTCTCTGGGTCTGGGGCTGAATTCATTTGCTTCTTTGAATACTCCTCTATCCAAGTCATTTGTCTTTTTTTTTTAACCAGTAAACTTTTACAATTAAGTCTTCATTATTTCCTGTGTTTCAAATTTTTGGTTTAGTAGTTGAGGAGATGGGGTTTCCTAGAGGAGTCATGATTTCTTGCTGATGCGTGTCTCTTGAGTTCCAGCCTTACAATTTGTGCATCCTATGGTTTGGATATTTTTGAGAGCATCTTCTTACTGAGTAGCCTACTCTTAATGTCTTAATGTTAGTACCACTCAGAGAGAAGAAAACAAACCATTATAACAGTAAAATCATACCTTTCAGGACATAGAAATATAACCAAAATTGAATAAAACTTGCTAAGTCAGCACCAATCACCATAAAACACAGATAGACAAAGCCACTGTAGAACATGCTATGAAATTAGAAGTTATTTATAGTAAGTGGGGGAATAATAAATGAAAGAGATAAGTGAAGGAGGCAGGAAAAATGGGGAAAAAGAGAAAAAATATGGGGAATATGGAGACTCCTATGGAGGGGAGAAGAGCAAGATATTAGTGAAAAGAAAAGTAGAAAAAATATTTCCCAATAATGAAAAAAACTCAGGACAGATAGATAAATGCAAGAAGAGAAATAAAAAAGATTGATTTAAAAGAAAACAAACAAGGTGATGTGAAAATACTACTAACAGCTGCTGTGAGGGAAGACAGGAAAACAGAGTGGCTAAAACAGAAAACAAAAAAAATTTTTAAAAAGAAAATATGTTGCCTAATAATGTTCACAACTGCATTAAGCCGGGCGGTGGTGGCGCACGCTTTTAATCCCAGCACTCGGGAGGCAGAGGCAGGTGGATTTCTGTGAGTTCGAGGCCAGCCTGGACTACCAAGTGAGCTCCAGGAAAGGTGCAAAGCTACATAGAGAAACCCTGTCTTGAAAAACCAAAAAAAAAAAAAAAAAAAAAAAAAAACTGCATTAAAATGACTCTATGAAGGGAAATAGCATAAAGATATAAATTTCAAAAATGAAATGAAGTATAAATACTGTTGAAAGTGTGATAAAAAAAACAAAAAAGGAAGTCAAAAGCATGTGCTGCTCTTGCAGAGGACTGAGTTTGGTAGTCAGCACCCAAAGAGCAGACTGCAATTGCCTGTAACACCAGCCCCAGGGGATCCAAATATCCATTTCTTGCCTCTGCAGGTATCCACACACATGAGTACATACATACACACGCACATACAAATAAAAATAAATCTTCAAGAAGATGAAAATATTGTAAAAAGATGAAATGTTGTTGCAATTTCTTTCTGGGTTCTCAAAACCTGGAGCATGCTCATGAAGTGTCTGGTGGCTGACGGAAAGTCAACTGAATCTGGGCTCTTGTCTTTCCTACCATTTAGGAGCTGCTGAGAATGCCTTGGACAGGCTTCTGAGGTCCCAGCAAGCTGTCTTCACTTTGATAGCTTTCCTTCTTTGGTGCCAGGGACCTCTGCTGGCCACACACAGATTTGCAGTGTATGGACTGGACAGATTTTCCTACACTCCAGGTCATACAATCTGGGGTGGCTAATATCACAGCTAGCAATGTCTCCCACATGTTTTGGGGATTTATAAACTATCACAGCACTGGAATTTGAATATGTGGAGGACATGTTTTCATGCTTTCAAGACCTCCTCTGCATTAATTAGCCAATGCAGAAATTTAGCTGTGGGTATTTCAGCACATTGCTGAAACATCAGAGTTCCCAGGCTCTATAGCAATGAGAAACAGATGTTGCTCCACCTTCAGGCTACAGGCTTAGAGCTACTGAGCTCTATAGTGATTCTCAGTTGATGATATCTGCTGTAGGCTGTTTAGGCTAACTTTATTTATGTTTCTCCCTGACCTGTGCCTCCTGCCAAATGTACTTTTGGGCTTGTCGGTATCTAGGCTCTCCTGCTCTCCACCCTGGGGTTGTGGAATTCTAAATTGGCCTTCCCTCACCCTGGAGCTGTGAAATTCTAAACTGAGACTCTCAGATCTGTGGTTATTCCCTGTTCTCAGTCCCCACTTGTCCTCTACCCACTGAGTCACATGGGATGATGAGATGGGATTTCTCTATTGTATGGTAACCCTTCTAATGGAAGAATCACTGTCTTAGCAAAACTCATAACTGAATTTGAGGCTGGTGAGGGTAGTGGTCTTGTCTTGAGGTCTGGACCATCTGTTCTTTCCTTGAGATCCTTTATATAATGGTAGCAGAAATGATCACTGTTATTGAACTGTAGATGCAATCACTTTCTTTATTCAGTAAATACTAATTTACACTTACAATGTGTCAGTTCTTATTCCGAACATGTTAGATATTTCAGCTCATCTCTTTGTTACAATACCACAAAGGGGCTCTATTACTTCTATTACTAGTATTTTTTAACTTGCAAGTAAATCATATGTGGCCAAAAGGGAAAAGTAACCAATACCATAGGAATCCAGAATGGTGTCTTTTTATCCTATTTTACATTACTATAATTAATTTTTTTCAAGATTGAGTTTTGTTGTGTAGCTTTGGCCTTCCTGGAACTAGCTCTGTAAACTAGGGTGGCTTCAGCTTAGAACTCACAGAGATCCACTTGCTTCTGCCTCCCAAGTGTTGGGATTAAAGACCTGTGCCACCCTGCTTGGCTATAATTAATTTGTTAACAATGACCAGAGTCTGAATTGGTAAAGAATAGAATCTGTAAAAGCACAAATAAATAAACATAAATAAATGCTAGAAATGTGACAGATGGCATGAAAGGAAGGTGGAGGACCCTTGTAATAGATCTCGAGTTGCCTCTTTATTAGTTTAGAAATGCTTAAAAGTGAGAATTAGAACAAAGACATGGAAGACTGGGGGGTGTACTCAGGGGTAAAGTGCTAGTTCAGCATGTATAATGCCCTAGGTTTAATATATATATATATATATATATATATATATATATATATATATATAATTTTTTTCAACTTAATCAATCATGAAAATAGTATATGGTAGGTTTGAAATGTGATATTGGTAAATGAACACTTTAAAGTTCATTTTGAAACAAAGAGTAGAATCTAAGAGTATATTCTAGCAGTTGCCTTCTTCAGATTGTAGATGGGGGACTTCAACATGGGCTTCAACTATGTAGAAATGGACACTACTTAGTTGTGTTCAGTGTAGTAGATGGCCTTGATCATCATGTACATGAATGTGATGGTCCCATAGAGCAGAGGGACCAGAGTGAGCTGGAAGGTGCAGGTGGAGAAAGCCTTGGATGGCTCACATCTTCAGGATGGCAATGAGGACATAGATGAGGAGACAGCTACGACAAACACTGTGACAATAGTGATGGAGCCAGAAGATATGCAGGTGATCATCCCAACAAAAGATGTCTGAGCAGGAAAGTTTCAGCAATGAAGTAACTTCACAGAAAAAGTTACCCATCTAATTTTGTTTGTAGAGGACAGACCCAAAAATCAACTAGTAAAATTTCAAAGCTCACATATCCACCCAGATGGGGATCTAAGGGAGCTTAAATGAGATGATGAAGACTTTAGGACACATGTGGATTGAGGAGATCGGGGACAAGCAGATCGCAGCACATAGTGATCAGAGGCCATGGCAGCCAGAAGGTAGTGCAAACATTGCTTCAGCTGAATTCCACAAAAGCAATGCAGCTTCAAAATATAGAACTGTATCAAAGTCCCACAAAAAGCATTTTTAAAACCCATTTCAATAACTTATCAAGAAAGTAAAAAAAAAAAGAATTAAATCAGTTTACTTTATTCCCCTTGACATGTATGTACTACGCAGCTTCATTATTTAAACTATTATATCATTATTGAAGAAGACATACCAGGACCTCCAGATAAAGGAACATGGGGAACATTGTCATCAGTTGCCTGGCAATGGAGCACATGGTACTTCCAAGATGGTAATTTATAAAATAACATCGAACTAGAAAAAAGCTTCTAACCACAGATTCCCTAAATTATTTGTGGAGTGGAGAAAAAGTATAATAACCTCGACATGTTTACATTTAATTTGAGCCCTAGATTGTGTGACTCTAGATAGTGATAAATTACAGCTTATATTAACAACATATAGACATGTATATGGACATAAAATAAACCTAGTATGGATGGAGAGATAGCTTGGTCAGTATAGTATTTGCCTTACAAGTATCTGAGTTTGCTCACCAGAGCTTCTATAAAATTTAGATGGGATAGTGCATATTTGTAATTACAGTCCTGGGAGGCAGAGACAGAAGGACTCACTGGTCAACCAGCCTAGCCTACTTGACAAGTTCTAGGCCACTGAGAGACACCGTTTGAAAAATTCAAGGTAGATGATGTCTTGAGAAATGACAGTTGAGATTGTCCTCCGGCCTTGAGATATATATGTAAACCCATATGCACATTCACCCGCACACATATGTGCTTTTGTATACATAAACACAACACACAAGTGAGGCTAATAGACATTATATATTTATAATATATGTCCCCCAAATAGTTGATTAGTAATTTCTAGATTCATATTGAATTTTGTTCAAAATGAGGAATGTGTTTTTGCCATCAATTTCTTCATGGCCTCTTTTACCTCCTTGTTCCTCAGACTGTAGATCAAGGGATTCAACATGGGGATCACCACTGTGTAGAACACAGACACCACTTTAATTTGGTTGGGTGAATGGCTTGACTTTGGTATGACATAAACAAATGTAACTGTCCCATAAAACAAAGTGACTGCAGTGAGGTGAGAGGTGCAGGTGGAGAAGGCCTTGTGCCTGCCCTCAGTAGAGTGCATTCTGAGGATGGAGTGAAGGATGTAGAGGTATGAAACAATGATGATGAACAGGGTGATGACTATGATGGAGCCTGCTGAGATGGCAGGAGACATTTCAGCAATGTAAACATGGGTACAAGAGAGCTCTACCAGGGGTGGGAGGTCACAGAAGAAATGGTTGACTTTATTTGGTCCACAGAAAGTCAGGCTCAACAAACAGCTGGTGCATGATGAAGAATTCACACATCCACCCACATAGGAAATAACCAATAAGATGAAGCAGACTCTGGGAGCCATGAGAGTGGAGTAGAGCAGGGGTGAGCAGATGGCCACATAGCGATCATAGGCCATGGCAGCCAGCAGGAAGCACTCAGCAGTCCCAAAGACCACATCAGAACCAAGCTGGACTATGCAGCCAGCCATGGGGATGGTGGTTCTCTCTCTCAGGAAACCCACAATCATGACAGGTGTGACTGAGCTGGAGTACCCAATGTCCACAAAGGCCAAGTGGCTGAGGAAGAGGTACATGGGGGTGTGAAGCTGAGGGCTTCTTCTGATCAACAGGATTATGCTGACATTGCCCAGTACAGTGATGAGGTAGACCCCCAGGAACAATACAAAGAAGACTGAACAAAGGGTGGGGTTCTCAGTTAGCCCCAAAATAATGAACTCTGTTACCATTGTGTGGTTTCCAGTTTCCATCTTTTGTGAGCTGATTCCTATTGAAATAAAAGCCAGTGGCTATCAGAATACATTAAATGACCTCATGATTGGTACACTCCACTCCATATTTAGCCCATTAAAAATAAATGTAGATCTCAGTTTGGTGTCATGCTTATTCTCCCCCAAGTGTTCTGAAATCAAGTAACAACATGCATAATTTCAGAATACTAATTACCATTTATCTTAAGGCCACAGATACAAACTGAACAGTGCCTTAGATCAGAATGCAGGACTCACTCACAGATCAAGTCAGGAGTCTGAATGAATGCATAGAACACTGATGATCTGAGATCCCAAATAGTTGAGTGAATGTATGGAACACTGATGTTCTGAGATCTCAAATAGTTCAGTGAATGCATAGAACACTGATGTTCTGAGATCCCAAATAGTTCCGTGAATGCATAGAACACTGACGATCTGAGATCGCAAATAGTTGAAATGATGGACTCATGTTGGTGTTTACAGTATCTAATTCAACTCTATTTCTCAGTCCCTTGGGGCCCACCCTTCCCAGTCTTTTTGTAGTTATTTCGTACTGTGGACAGTGAATGCCAATCTGTTGTGAAAGTTAATGTGTAACGTGTGTGTGTTTTCAAAATTAAATTAGAATACCATGGACAACTCTCTCTTCATTTCCACGGTGGCACATTTCACATGTTACATCTACAATATAGTGGCACCTCTTACAAGTCTGGCTTCAAATGTGAGAACAGGGAATATATGGTAGGTACATGCAGTGGAAGTGAGACAGAGGTGTAGCAGGAATCTTAGAGAGTCTTATTAATAAAATCAAGCCTGAGGCCAGTTATTGGGGTGAATGCTGGAAGATCAGAGAAGCAGAACAAGCCATAGCTACCTCACCTCGCCAGTTCCTTAGCTGATCCTGTTTCCTCAGACTGGAAGCTTCTCAGTCCTCATCTAGAATGAATCTCAGCTGAACTGTGCTGCTCAAAGCCTAAAAGCTTAAACAGCCAAATGCTGCTAGTTCCTGGTCTTCACACTTTATATACCTTTCTGCTTTCTACCCAGAAGTGATTAAAGGCTCACTTCTTGGGATTAAAGGCGTGTGTCACCATGCCTGGCTGTATCCTTGAACACATGGACTTCTGCCTCTGGAATGCTAGGATTAAAGGCGTGTGCTACCACTGCCTATCCTCTATGTGGCTGTCCTGTTCTCTGACCCCAGATAAGTTTATTAGGGTGCACAATATTTGGGGGAACACAATACCACCACACAGAGCTATTCTGTGTTAGTTCACACTAAGTTCCCAAGGTTAATTTATTGGGACAGCTTAACATCATCTGGTTAATATGATTATAGATTATTATAAATGGAAATTTCACATAGAGATTAATCCTGAGAAAAGTATGACAAACAATATTATTTGAGGTCATTATTTGTACTGTTAGAACTGTGCAGAATGAACAAAAGAATGTATTCTGTAATGCTACGTTATGGTTTCTTATGAACTATGTTAGCAAAGTATTAGATGCTTATGTTAGCCACATGGGGGCATCAGATAGTTTCATATGAAAGGGATGTTAAGAAGTCAGTTAACTTAATAAAAATGAATGAGGAGTTTAATCAGGAGATTCAACAGACCAATAAAATGAACACAGACTATTATTAAAGGAAATTTTGTTAACAGGAAATATCCTAATATATTTCATGTGAATTCCTGGATTGCCAATTTAGGTAATTAAATATAAAATATAGTCAATGTCTATAATAATGAGGTAACTGTAAATTAAATCTCTAAGGTGATCTCAGTGCATGCTCCACTTTGGATTTTAAATTAGCACAGTCATTTTGGAAAAACAGTATGAGATTCCCATTGCACTAATGGTAGAATTTCCATATGATGCAATAACTATACTTCTGGGTATGTATCCACAGAAATTGTTATGCTGGAGCAGGATATGTTATGTTATATCTGTGCCTCTATGTTTCTCTTAACAGTACCCACTGTAGCCAAGATATGGAAGTAATTTAAGTATCCATTCATGGATGAATGCACTTCTATGAGTCTGATTTCCTACCACTTGGATTCAAGCAGTGCAGTGTTAACTAAAAGTACAAACAATAAAATGGCTCCTAATGACTTATTGCTGTATCTGGATCAGCACATCACTCGCCCTCATCAGAGAAGCTTCTTCTTGCAGTAGATGGCAATTAGCACAGAAATCACCTATGGGACAATATACAGAGAATAAGAGACTTCAGAGTTCTCAGCTTTAAATGGGACATCCATATCATGCTTCTTCCCTCAAAGTACATTGATCTATGCAGAAGAGGGCACAGAAAGATTATAAGAGCCAGAAGCAGTGGATGACTTCAAGGAAGCAGTGTTTTTCAGGTTCAAGGGGGCAGATGCACTTATGAACTTACAGCGATTGTGACAGCACTCATAAGACCTTAAGAGCTGAAGCCAGACAAAAACCCCACCATAGAGGAGGGTAGGCGCAAAGTTCCACTACTAGCTGAGCAGCTATTGGAATTTGATTACTTCTGGGAGAAGGGAAGTCAGTTTTCTTCAATGGAGTGACACCTAGTATATTGATCACACTCCAAGACAGGCATCACACCCAGAAGTAAATGGCCAACACAAACTGGAGTGAATTGGTTTAAGAAAAAGAATAAAGAGAGAGGGAGGAAGCAGAGTCAGAGAGGCAGACACACACAGGGGGGACAGAGAAAGACAGGAAGAGAGGCAGACACACACACACAGAGACAAAGGGGGGGAGAGACAGAAAGACAGACAGACACACCAGAGAGACAAGTAGACAGATACATACACACACACACACACACACACACACACACACACAAACAGATACACACACACACACACACACAGATACACAGACACATACACACACACAAACAGATACACACACATACACACAAACAGATACACACGCAGAGAGAGAGAGAGAGAGAGAGAGAGAGAGAGAGAGAGAGAGAGAGAGAGAGAGAGAGAGAGAGAGAGAATTGGTTGAGTAGGGAGTGGGAATCTGGGAAAAGTTGGAGGGGAAATGAATATGATAAAAATACATTGTATAAAATTCTCAAAGAATAAATAAAACATTATTTAATAAAAGAAGTAGAGGTGATGTTCTGGCCTGAGATTGACTAGTTCAGAAGAAGCCTTGAGGCCTGCACTTGGCTCATTTATGTATCAATATAAAAGAAACATTGAATGTTACCTGCTGGTCAAATATTACAAGAACAGCTTCCAGGAATCATTTTCCTATAGCAGGGCTTTCTTATGTAGAACTTGGGACCATTTGTGATGTAAGACCATAAGTACCTCACCACTAGACACACTCATCTTCGTTAGCATACCATTGAAAACCCAGTGGGAGAAAATCCAATGAGACTAGAAAACTGGTTGTGTCTGTGTTTTCATATACATTGTGCTGTCTGTGAGATTCCATAAAATCCCAAGGGCTTCATTCTCTTCATTATTAACAGACAGTATTACAACTGCAAAGATCCCATTGGTTTTGTAACTTGATTTGGATAATTGTAATTAGCATGGGCTAGGCTGTGGTCATTGGTGACATCTCAGAGAAGCAGGTGCTTGGAACTACTGTCCTGAGCATCACTGTGTGGTTTGTGGTTATGCCTTCAAGTGCTCCATGTAGAGATGTGATATTTGTCTCTCTGTGAAAGTGATCTGTGTTTTAATGCAGTATTAACATTTTCATACTTATGTTTTCACTCCAAACACTAGGCTCCTTGTTAGACAACAATGCAGTTATTAAAGACACTTCTTTCCAAAGCCAACGTTATGTCTAAGCTAATGCTCCCTTTTAGATGAACCAAAAGTCCCTTCCTTGTTCCCAAGTTCCATGTGATGTTCAACATGTGATGTTATTTTTGCATTGTTCTGAAAAATTTTAATTATAAATGTTTTTGAGATAATTCCGTAAATATGTTAATTTCCTTCATGTTTTAAAGTGATTCATTTAGTTTCTTTTTTTTTTTTTTTTTTTTTTTTGGTTTTTCGAGACAGGGTTTCTCTGTGTAGCTTTGCACCTTTCCTGGAACTCACTTGGTAGCCCAGGCTGGCCTCGAACTCACAGAGATCCGCCAGCCTCTGCCTCCCGAGTGCTGGGATTAAAGGTGTGCGCCACCACCGCCCGGCTCATATAGTTTCTTAATAGCTCTTTATTCAGCACTACTATTCTTAATGCTTTATTGTATCACTCTTTCTTTTAAATGTAGACCAAGAAATGGAAATATAGGTCAAAATGCTTCACAGCATATCTCTTTAAGCAAAGCGAACATTATTTGATATAAAATATATGTTAAGTTATTAGACACAAATTCTTTTTATCTGATCCCCTAATTTTTTACTTTCTATAGTTAGTATACAAAGTAATGGGTTTCATTATGTGTTTTCACACATATGCATCATGAATCATTATATGTTGCTCAAATTCATCCTTCACCTCTACTGTCCTCCCCCACATCCCTTTGTCTTCTCTCTTTCGTGGTTTCTCCTCCCCCAATAATGCCTTCCTCTGCTTTCATGTCATACGTCGTATTCCATGACCTTTCCCCTCTTCCTTCCTTCCTTTCTTTCTTTCTTTCTTTTTTCTTTCTTCCATTCATTCATTTATGTATTCAGTATTACTCTTCTAGGTGCCCTTCATAATTCTGGACTTTATTTTGACAGTAGAGATAGAAAAGTAAACACAGTAACATCTGAAGGAACTTAAGAGTAAATATATAACATCTCTTTTTCAGTATATAAGGGCTTGAGTCGTTTAAGATGCTCATATAACCAGTGTTCATTTTATGTGTGCTAAGATAGAGTAACATCTGGGCTGAGACTTCTCATTGACAGAGTTTTGTTTACATTTTTGACACACAAGCATAAATTGATTGATTTCAAACAGATCACAGAAGGCAGTCAAATCTAGCAAAATCTTAACACCGTGAGTCTTAGAATTCTCAAACAATACAATTGGCACACCTCTGTCCGTGTTCTTTCTATAAGATGATTTTCATTTTTCAGTTTTTCTCAGAATGGAGAGTTTGGTAAAGCTCACTAGTATATGAAAAAAAGAGTGAGATTAATTTCTTTGTTTTTTAAACATATTTTTTATTGGTCCTTTGGGAATTTCACATCATGCACCCCAATCCCACTCATTTCCCAGTCCCTCCATATTTGCCCCTCACCCCTTATAGCATCTACCCAGAAGAAAATTTAAAAAAATATTAATTAAAAACAAAAACAAACAAACAAATAACCCATTTTGCTACACCATCTTTCGCACATCTCCACTACCTCTTCATTCATCTTAGTGCCATTGGGTTCTGCAGTGTGTCATGTAGTATACCCTTTTGTCCACTCAGCTGTACTTGGAAATGTTCATTGCAATGAGTTGGTGGTCTGGTTCAAGGCCTCTAGCTTCTGGTACACTATCAATACTGGACCCTCATGATACTCCTCTTGGAGATCCTGCTGTTATGGAGTCATGGAGATCCTTTGGCTATGGTTCCTCAGGACCAGTTCCTTCACAGACGCTGGCAGGGCATAGATGGGGTAGATGTTGTGGTGGGCCAACTCAGAGCCCTGGATGTGGGTCTGGGTGACAGCTGATTTGGTCAGTTTGGGACACTGGGACTACCCCTCTCAGGTGAGGGGTGGAGCCAGATCTTCTATGCCCATGCCTGGGACCAGTTTTAACATATTTGTGGTGAGGGGTGGGACCAGCTCCCTGGAGAGGTGGGGCCAGCTCTTCTGCTGCAGTGGCCACCAAAGGCCAGCAGCAGCTCCCCCAAGGCCAGCAAAGGGTATTTCTGGCTTAGCACAGCCCTTGAAATTTAACTCTCCTGGTTCCTATGGACCCCTGTGGTAACATGAGTCTTGGAGATCAACACAGACCCCAGCTGTATTGACAGGACCTCGGACCCAGACATGGCCCTCAGCAGCATCTCAGGCCTGGATGTCACTGTAACAGGCTTTCTTTTGGGCTGACAACCCGCTCCCAAATCATAACTTTGTATTAGTTATGAATTCTTGGCCTTATCTTATGCTTGTCCCACTAGCCCTTATAACTTAAATTAATTTGTTTCTCTTCATCTATATTTTGCCTCAGTGCTTTTTACCTTTCTTTCTTTCTTTCTTTCTTTCTTTCTTTCTTTCTTTCTTTCTTTCTTTCTTTCTTTCTGCATATCTTTTTGTATTTTGTTTTTTGAGTCAGGGTTTTTCTGAGTAGCTTTGTGCCTTTCCTGGATCTCGCTCTGTAGACCAGGCTGGCCTTGAACTCACAAAGATCCGCCTGCCTCTGCCTCCCGAGTGCTGGGATTAAAGGCATGCGCCACCACCACCCAGCTCTTTCTGTATATCTTACTTTCCTTCTGTCTCCATGGCTGGCTGGCTGCTCGTTGCCTGGCTGCTGGCCCTAGGCGTCTCCCTTTCCTTCTCCCTCATTCTCTTCTCTCTCATTTTCTCTTGAGCCTAGATATCTCCTCCCACTTATTCTCTCTTCCTGCCAGCCCTGCCTATCCTTCTACTGTCTAGATATTGGCCAGTCAGCTTCTTATTAGACCAATCAGATGCCTTAGGCAGGCAAGGTGAAACTAATATAACTCGTCTTTAAACAAATACAACATAAATAAATGTAACACACCTTTACACAGTTAAAGTAATATTCCATAGCATAAACAAATGTAACACATCTTTACAGAGTTAAATATTCCACAACATATCACCAAAGCCTCATTGGCAGTGCAGATCATCCAGATCAGTATGGCCCTGGCAGGAGCATGGCCCTTAGACACCAGCATGGCCATGGGTGGTGGCCCAGACTCAGACCCCAGTCATCCATGTGACGTTTGGTGACAACATGGGCCATGGATGGCAACACAGACCTGGACTTCAGTAGAACTACCTACCCAGACATGGCCCTCAGCAGCAGCCAGGCTATGATGTCAGCATGGCCCCAGGTAGCAGCAGAGCCACTCAGATGAGTATGGCACAGCTGCAGCATGGCTCGTGGACACTAACATGGCCTCAGGTGGCAGGCCAGACCCCAGGCATCTGCATAGCCTTTGATGGTAATAGGAGTAACAGACATCAACACAGAACCTGGCTGCAGTAGGGCCATGGACCCAGACATGGCCCTCAGCTGCATTGTGGGCCCAGAAGTCACCATAGCACTGGGTGGCAGTGCAGGCCACTCAAATCAGTAAGGCCCCTGCAGTGGCACAGCTCTTGGACACCAACATGGCCATAGGTGGCAGCCCGGACTCCAGGCACCTATGTGATCTTTGGTGGGAACATGGGCCACAGATGTTAGCACAGATCCTGGCTGAGGTAGGAGCACAGGCCCAGGCATGGCCCTTAGCAGCAGAGTGACAAGGAAATCCTCATAGAGAAAGTGTTATTTGAGTCAAAAACTGAGAGGAATCTGTTGGTGTGGAAAATGGGGAAAATTTGCTAGATAGGAAATGGAAAACTTTATCCTGATAATTTTAAGAAATAACGTGTGTCTATTGGAAAGACATTACTGGACTGTTAAGCAAGCATTTACTTAACTATAATTATGGAAACAATATCCAACCATAGCTACACTTCAATTTCAGGCAGTGTAAAAGGTGTTCCCTCTTAGTCACAGCATAGCACAGCCATCCTATATTACCTGAACTCCAACTGTGTGATTACTTCTATAACACTTTTAAGGATGATCATGCAGATTTAATGGGGGTGTAAGTTACTACAGCCAATTTGGAAAGTGGTATGGAGGTTTCTCAAATAAAACAAATAGAATTACTATAAGATTTACCAATTCTACTCTTGAGCATACATTCCCACAAAACTGAAGTTGCTATTTTGAAGAGATATCTGTGTTTCCATGTTCATTTCAGTGTTGCTCCTAATAACCATGATGGTAGAACAATCTAAGTGTCCACCGGGGAGACAACAGAAGAGTGTGTGAAAACTTTCAGAAGTCCCATTCATACTGTAAATCATATCATTTTCTTCTCTTTACACATGGATAGTTATCCATTGTATTCACCTCCCACATTATCTTCTGTTGTCTCACTGATGGACACTTAGGTTGGCTATTATGAACAATGCTGAAATTAACATGGGAACACAGATATCTCTTTAAAATAGCAACTTCAACACAACGTCAGCTTGTGATACCACAGCTCCAACTTGCCATCATAATTTGGCTGTGCCGTCACACCACTCTACCATGACATTGTAGTGCTCTAATGGGATACCACAATGGCACATTTTGCCTTCATAGCTTTTTTTCTTCAAAAAGATTGATTTTATTGTTATTTATATGTGTGTTTCTGTGCCCATGTACATGTCTGCTGGTGCACACAGAAGCCAGAAGACAGATTTGCTATCCCAGATCTGGAGTTACAGGTGGTTGTGAGATGCACAACATTGGTGCTAGGAGCAGAACTACAGTCCTTTGCAAGAGATGTAGGCAAGCTTAGCTGCTAAACCATCTTTTTAGTCCCATCTTCACAATTCTGCATGTGATACCATGTGATATGATAATGACAATAGAATCTTGCCTTACAACATCACAGCTCCACTGTGACATCATAATGTTACATTGTGACATTAAAATGATCAATTTTACATAACAACTATCAATAGTGATATATTGTGGCCTTGTAAGTTCATTGTGAAATGAAATGCTCCACTCTGGCATCACAATGTTCCACTGTGCCATTGTAATGCTCCCTGAGATGCCACAATCCTTTACTGTGCTGTGACAATGTCCTATTTTCATATCAAAGTTGTGCCGCTGCAAAGATGTACTGTGGTTTTGCGCCCCCCTCTTGCCATTTCATTGTTATACCACCCTATGATAATGCTGTATGAGATACTATAATGTTCATTGTGCTATGAAAATATTCTATTTTTATATAACAAATCTCAATTATGACATCTCTGTGGTGCACTATGACTTCTCACGTACATTATGACATCTCCTTGCTCCATAAATGGCGAAGAAACAGCTAAAAACAATTCAGCATCAGGGAAATGCAGATTTAATCTACTTTGAAAGTCTATCTTATCCTGGTCTACTGGGTTACTATCTAGAAGAGAAATGAAAACAAATACTGGCTAGGATACAGAGAAAGGGGACACATTATTCACTGTTTGTGGGAGGGCAACTGGTGTAGCCATTACAGAAATCAGCACGGACCTTTCTCAAAAAGCTAAAACCAGAACTGCCATACTACCTAACTATAACAGCTAGCATATACCACAAGGACTCTGTGTCCTATGACAGAGATGCATACACATCTATGTTTATTGCTATTTTATTCACTATACTTAGGAAATAGAATAGGCCCAGATATCCATCAATAGATCAGTGGATATGAAAATGTGATACACACACACACACACACATACACACACAAACACACATACAAACACACACACACACACACACACACACACACACACACACACACACACACACTGGAATTTTGTAGGGTGAAATGTGATCAAAATACATTGCTATAAAAAGAACTTAAGTTAAAAACAGTAAAAGGTTTGCAGGAAAATAAAAGAATTTGGAAAATACATTGAGTTAGATAAACTAGAATAAAACATAAGGAATATGTTTTTGATATTGGCTCTGGGAATGGCTTTTTTTCTGCTTTGACACCAAAAACTCAAATAACAAATCAAATATAAACATTAAACTAAAAATCTTTTACACATCAAAGAAAACAACACAGAAAAAGGAAATGCAGTGTGAAGATTCGGAGAAAATATTTGGTAACTGATATATGATTACACTTAACATCTGAATAGGTAAGGAAATAACGGAATTCCATAGCAAGAAAATTAATAATTTGATTTGAAATCTGCAGAGAACTGAACAGACATTTCTCTATGGAAGACATACAAATGGCAATGAGAGTTCAGAAAATGTTAATCAGTGTCCAAAGTCATGAGGAACAGTGAAGCCAATCACAAGCTATTGTTAAAGCCTGCAGTGGAATTCCTAAGGGGAAGGGGCTGTGAACACTGAGGCTCTCTGGGACTCATTATCATCTGCCTCCCCCTGCCCCACTGCCTGGAAACTCTTCCTCACGCCCAGGAGCTGCTTCAGACTGCAGCACTCAGTGAGAACATGCTCTTGTTCACTTTCTCATACTTTCTTCTTCTGCCCAAATAGCCTTTGGAAATGGGAGCTGGAATTTGATCAATGGTGCTGTTTTGTAGTTCTTTTGTAGTGTGAAAGTGGACATTGATTTTGACACACCAAAGGAGTGACAAACGATGACAAGTGTTGGTGAGAGAGGGCAGGGAAAACAAAGCCCCTGTACACTGTTCTATACACATAATAGACACTGTCATTATGTGAACTGTACGGAAGTTTTACAAAGCAAAAGTAGAACATTCAAGTGTCCTAGAAATGTGACATAGTAATTCCTTTTATGGGTATACATCCAAATAAAATTAAGTTAGCCACTCATGAGGTTATCTCATTTACCACATCAATTTTATTCAAGACAGTTAAGACATAGAAACAACTTAAGTAACTGTCAGTGATGAATGTGTAAAAAAATTAGAGCATAAACACACACACACACAGACACACATACACACTAGCTTTTTCAGCCTCAATAGAGTTTCTTTTCACCTGCAGCAATATGGATATAATTTGAGTTGTTTGTGCTACTGAAAATAATCCATATGCAGAAAGAAAAACATTTCAGAATCTCAGTTACATGTGAAATTTTTTAAAGTTCAAACTCAAAGAAAGATCACACTGTTGGTCATCAGGCAGGAGATGTAGACAATGGGATACACAGGCCAAAGAGGACAAAGCTCTAACTATATAAAATGAATGTTTGGCCACCTATTAAAAGATAGTCAATCATATTTTATTGTATGTTATAAATTTGCTTGAAGAGTAGGTTGCAAATATTTCTAACACAAAAAGAAGTGAGATGATGGATGTGTTAATTTCTGTGACTTGACATTTCTTTGGTGAAGAGAAAAGCACACTGCGGGCAGAGTTACTTCATGTGAAGTAGTCTTGAGGCAGTGAAGAATGTCGGCATACTTAAGGCTTCAAAAGAAAAAAGATTTAATCTTAGAGTTTGTGTGTATTGTTATAATAAAACATCCCAAAGAAAAACAGATGTCTCTAAGAAAATATTTTCCTGCCTATCTGTCTCTTCAGAGCACCCTTAATCTCGTTATTCCTGAGGCTGTAGATAAGGGGGTTCAACATGGGGATCACCACCATGTAGAACACAGACACCACCTTGTTTTGATCTGTGGAGTAGCTGGACTTGGGCATCACATAGATGAATGTGATGGTCCCATAGAAGAGAGTGACTGCAGTGAGATGGGAGGTGCAGGTGGAGAAGGCCTTGTGGCGGCCCTCAGTGGAGCGCATCTTCAGGATGGTGATGAGGATGTAGATGTAGGAAATAGCTATAACAAACACTGTCACCACTATGATGGATCCAGCTGTGAATGAGGGAACAACTGCAGAGACACTGACATCAGAACAGGACAGTTCTACTAATGGAGCAAAATCACAGAAAAAGTGATTGACTCCATTGGATCCACAGAAGACTAGTGAATAGAAACATGCAGTAAAAGACCAAGTGTTAAGAAAACCACCTATGTAAGCAACTAGAAGCAACTGGACACAGACTTGTGTCGACATTTTCGTTGAATAAAGCAGTGGGTTGCAGATTGCCATGAAGCGATCATAAGCCATGGCAGCCAGAATGAAGCACTCAGACGATCCAAAGAAGACAACTGAACCAAGCTGGATGGCACATCCAAAGTAAGAGATGGTATTTCTCTCCACCAGGAAGTTGACAAGCATATTGGGTGTGACAGAAGATGAGTAGCCTATGTCAGCAAAAGCCAAGTGGCTGAGAAAAAAGTACATGGGGTGATGGAGCTGGGAAGAGACTCTGATGAGGAGGATGGTGCTGAGGTTCCCAGACACAGTCACCAGGTAAATGCACAGGATGATGATGAAGAGGACGACTCTAAAGACCGGGTCATCTGTTAAGCCCAATAAAATGAACTCTGTCACTGCAGTGTGGTTCCCGTCCTCCAGGAAAGCCATGGGTCAATGTAGCTGCTGCCAAATCAAGGCTGTGATGGAGATATTACAGGAAGGGATTTATAAATATATCATTCTCATTAGTTCATAGATGGAAGTTTTATAAACAAATACATTATTAAAACTGAAACTTAGAATTTCATTTTGTACTAAGAATTGTGTCCCAATGTTTATATGTTTATGTGTAATGAATCTCTATAGTTTAAAAACTTTAACTGAAACAACACGAAACATGCTTCAAGCACTGTGGATTTTCATAAATATGCTTTTAAAAATGCAAGGATTAAAAAATGAAGCTTTTGAGCATATTTAATTGTCTTGGTATAGCAAAAAATGTGTGTGTCTAGGATGAGACACTGGAGCCTGAGTAGCAGCTAACATTTATGCCATGCTTACTAGATGATGGGCACAGAATTACCGTTTTACATCTGAGTCTATTCAAATATCCATGAAATTATTTAAGTACTTTTGTTATTACCAACTTATTGATGAGGAAACTAAGTGGGAAAATGTCCACTAAGTTACCTAAGATTGTCTATGTAGTAATGAAATCAGAATATGAATCTCCAGGGTGAATTTAGTTTATTCTTTTTGTTGTAACTATTCCTCAAGTGAAATTAATTAGTAGTTACAATGGAGTTGGATATCTTGTAAACAGAAAGAAAATAGATTAGATTTTCAGTTTTAATGGCCAATGTATAAAAAGGTCCCTACTTATTTACATAGTTTCCAATGTCTGTCAAGACATTTAAGAAAATCAACAAAATTGTTCAATCTTATCGAAAGGACAATGAAGAAACAGAAAGAAATTTGAAATTAAATCTTTTTATAAAGTTACCATTCTAAATAATAACAATTAAGTTATTATTTTATTTGCCCATTTGAAATATCAATCTAATCATTATGCAAAATCACAGGAATATTTAGAACAGGATTGTTGATGTTTATCTGCATAGAATCTTTTCCTAACATAACGATATTCTCTAATTGCAGCATGTTGACTTAAAATAATATGAGTTTCAGCATAGTGTGCTAGTGAATACGTTTTGGTACTAGACAATTAAAAAGTGGACTAAGGTTCATGTAGCTGGGGGTCAGGTTGACTCACGTCCCAAGATTTTTGCCTTTATATCTTAGTCATTATCCAAACTGTCTAGTGTTTACAATGTTAGGGGGATTCAATAATACACAAAGTAGGTCTTTCCAGAAGATATTTTGGTATAGGACTGTCATATCATTTCAAAGACCAATTTTTTAACATTATGTTTGAGTGCTAAGTTTAGATGTGGTTAAACCTGTGTAGAATACTGGAAGTATAGTTGTATAAATGAGGACTATTGGTAAACTGAATTATGCCTATTTAGCTACAATAATTTAATTTAATTCTAGTTAATTTCAAGAAAAACTTAATTTAACTCATTCAAAGATGCTGATTGCTTGATTATGTCTACTCTATTTCTAAATGACAGCTTGTGGACACAATTTTGAAGAGTACATATACATGTTGACAAACAGCAAAGTAAAATCCATAAGCCAGATTTATTCGTAAAAGCCTAAATCTCACCTCATAAAAATGAGAATCAGTTCAGATTGCAGACAGAAACCCGAAGTTATGATTACACATGTCTAAGCTGTCTTTTATTGTTGTTTTCATTAGAAGATCTCTCTGATGAGTTTAGAGAGTCAAATGTGACTTAGAACACACCAGGGATTATTATCACATTCTCTAGTGACTATTGACTGGTTTGTTTCACACAAATACAAGTAATCTTCAAGGATCCCATCAATTCTCATTCTTGTTTTTATGTAAGTACAAGTGCACTTTCGTTTGTTAATTATAAGAAATATAATAAATTATCTGACACACTAATAGTTTTATGTGTATATTAGTATTTCAGATTAATGAGTACTCAGCTGCATATACAAAAGGATAACATTGGCTCTCTTTCATTTGCTATTTTTAACTTTTAAAAATAATTATTTTTATTAATTTTTTGAGAATTTTATATATTTTGATCATATTCACCCCAACTCCTCCCATATCAAAACCTTCCTCCTTTTTTATTTTATTAAGAAATTTTCTATTCTTTTTACATACCAACCACATATCCCCCCCTTCCCTCTTCCCATCCCCCAGCCTTACCCTCAACCCATCTCCCATTCCCACCTCCTCCGAGTCAAGGTCTCCCATGGGGAGTCAGCAGAGCCTGGTACATTCAGATGAGGCAGGTCCAAGCCCCTCCCCCCCCGCACCAAGGCTGCACAAGGCAACACCCCCCTCCTATACACCCATTTTTAAAAAAACCCTTCAAGCCATTTATGTTTCCCATAAAATTGTGCACGTGTGGGCATCTGTGTATAGGATCACACTCTTAAAGAAAAATTGGCTCTCCTCTCAGCAGCTAACAATTTCCAATAGACTTCAGCAAGAGGTAGGAATCCACACCAGTCTTCCCTGTCCATGCTGGGATTTTGTCTGGCTTGAGCTTGCACAGGTCACTGTGGATTTACATGTACAATACAGAATCTGAACTACTACTGTCACCAGGATTTAAATGACCCAGAAATGACCTGAAGTTCCAACATTGCTTCTGTTCTCCCCACTCCAGCTTTTAGGCCCAGATCTTTAAAACTGACCACACCTATCATCATCAGCCATTACTTAGAAGCTAACTGACTGTTTAGGTACTCGCCAGGGACAAGCCCACTTGATTTTGGTCCCTAAATTCCTTTAGACTGTATACACTTCACTCCATTTCTTCATTGTAATCACTGTCTTAATTGATTTTCCTATGTTTGGGATGCCTTTGTACATGACAGTTAATTAATAAATCACTTTAAATTTACTCATTTTATTTCCACCAACTAATTCCATGTAGTTGAATGTCTCATATAAGGAACACAAACAATGGTCTGGCAACCTATCAACTACAAATTTTGTTGCTCTTTGCATAATTGTTAATGTATCTTATTTTACATTTTATATATCATAGTCACCTAGAAATCAATCCATTTCTTTTTGATTTTCCAGTTAAATGGAATGTAAAGGTTTTTTTTTTTTTTTTTTTTTTTTGGAGACAGGGTTTCTCTGTGTAGCTTTGGTGCCTGTCCTGGATCTCACTCTGTAGACCAGGCTGGCCTTGAACTCACAGAGATCCACCTGTCTCTGCCTCCTGAGTGCTGGCATTAAAAGGAATGTAAGTTTTTAAGGTTCTTCCTTCTAGTTTCTGAATTTCATTGCTATCCATTATAATGTCTCTCTTTTCTTCTCTAATTTTATTAAGTTGGATTTTCTCACCCTATTTTGGTTACTTTGATAAAATTTGTCTATCTTGTTTATCCTTTTGAAGAACTAATTCTTTGTTTCATTAGTTCTTTTTATTGCTTTTTAATTTCCATTTCATTAATTCCTTACTTGATCTCGTTTATCTTCCATATACTAATTTTGGTTTGGCTTGTTCTTGTTTTACCAAGGCTTTAATATGCACCATCAAATTATTTGAGATAATGCTATTATTTTTTCTTATTTTATAAAGTAGAAAATGAAGAAATATTCCCAAATTCTTTTTATGGAGCCAATATTATCCTGTTACCCAACTCAAGTAAAGACCTAACAAAAAGAGAAAATTATGGGCCAGTATCTCTGATGAACACAGACACAAAATTCTCAAAAAAAAAAACCCACTTGCAAATCAAACTCAAGAACATATTAAAAAGATTATCCACCTTGATCAAGTCAATTTCATCATTGATGTGTAGGGATGTTTCAACATATGTAAATCAATAAATGTAGCTTTTTGCATAAATAAGCTAAAGGATAGAAACCACACATTAGATGTAGAATAAGCCTTTGATAAACTCCAACTTCTTTTCCCATTCTGTAGACTGCTGTTTTTTCTTATTGACTGTGTCCTTGGCTTTACAAAAGTTTCTCACTTTCAGGAGGTCCCATTTATTTATTAATTGTTGATCTCAGTGTCTGTGCTACTGGTGTTATACTTAGGAAGTGGTCTCCTGTGGCAATGCGTTCAAGACTACTTCCTACTTTCTATCAAGTTCAGTGTAACTGGATTTATGTTGAGGTCTTTGATCCACTTGGACTTGGAGGGAGAAGGTGGGATCTGTGGGTGGTGTGTAGAGTGAGTAGAAAATTTCTTAATAAAGAAAAATGGAAAAATAAAATAAAATGTAGAAAAAAACCCCTCCAACTTCTTTTCATAATAAAAGTACCAGAGTGTTGTTCAAATCTTAGATGGTCTTATAATTAAAAAACCCAGAGCCAGATATCAGGGCGAAAGCTGAAAGATGAGAGAAGCAGAACAGCCAGCCACTAGCTCTTACCGCTACGAAATCCTCAGTCAAGAATGAGTTCCTGTTTCCTCACGCCTTATATATCTTTCTCTGCCTAGGTGTCATTTCCTGGGATTAAAGGCATGTGTGCTTCCCAGTACTGGGCTTAAGGGTGTGTGCCACCACTGCCTGGCTCTATTTCCAGTGTGACCTTGAACGCACAGAGATCCAGACTGAACTCTGCCTCCCAAATGATAGGATTAAGGGTGTGTGCCACCACTGTCTGGCCTCTGTCTAATCTAGTGGCTGGCTCTATCCTTTGATCCTCAGGCAAGATTTATTAGGGTACACGATATATCACCACATTTTGCCTTTTTATCTAAAATTATAAAAGACGGTTATAACTAATCCCCTTTTAATGTAAAGTAATAAAAGAAGGTTATAACTAATATAAGAAAAACTATATACAATAAGTACAACAAGTATATACAATATATAGTCAAGAATTACATTAACAATTTCTAGTCTGTTAACATTTGACAAATTCAGAGAAAATACTCCATTATCTATCCTATTTTTGTGAGTCCCAAGTGTTGTACCTAATTCATGTTTATCCTAACTTGTATTACTAACTAAAAATATCTTTTGATGTCTTTCAAACTTATATACTTTACACCTCTTTAGTGAGTTTATTTTCTGAATTTTAACAAGGAAAACCATAGCTAAAGCCATCTAATCTTCAACTCCATTAGAGACCTGAGAAGGAAATAATATTACCTAAGTAAGTAGGAAGTGCAAACAAGTGACTTCCAAAAAAATGTGAGAAATGACAGAAACAGCTGGCTGCCTAGACAGTTACCCAAGATTTCTATGCAACATTGGGGCACCCGTCTTCGGCCTACAGGCCTAGCATATCTGATGCACTCATCTGTGAAGCAGGATTTTCTAAAGGGCCTTTCTACCTTGTCTTGGCATGGTTCAGCAGTCCTTTCTTTTGTGTCCTGCTTGTCCATTTTGCACAGCTTACTGTCAGCAGTTGAGGTAAGGGCACTTTCTAGCCCAGTGGCTAACTTGCCACAATGAAAATAAACTCTGTATGGAGTTTCTTCAATGCCCATCATCTTCTCTGAAGTATATTGGTACTTCCAGGAGCAGACATGTCTCATAGTCATAAAAAGAATCTATGTTATTAAAATATCTTAAATACCATATTCTGTAGATCTCTGAAGTGTTTGAAGATGACCTGTATATCTAAAATATATCTGTTTGACCTTGAAAACATACCTAATATGACTACAAGTTCGATTGTAATAGGTGACTAAATACTAACTTGCATTTTTTATATCTTAATTAGTTGGTAATAATAACTTTCAAGGACTATTAATTTGCATTACATTGTTAAATGAACTGTATAGGTAAAATACCTTGAACAAGATTAGAAATATATGTACAGTATTTTCTAACAAAATCAATCTCAAACTTGTGTCAATATAAATAATTTGTATTCAATATACAAAAATCCAGCCCCATGTAAAATATTTAAAACTAGTAGTTGCCTTTTAAAAGTAGATTCAATAATCTACTTTTAAATCTTATCCTATCCATATCCTCCCTTTTTCTCTTTTCAGAGTAGATTCAATAATCTACCCTTTATCATCATTTCTATATCTTTTTTCTTTTCAGAGTAGATTCAATAATCTACCTTTTATCTTATCATATCTATATCCTCTGTTTTTCTTCTCAGAGTAGATTCAGTAATCTACCTTTCATCTTATATCAATATCCTCTTTTTTCCTTTCCTTTTCTTTTTTTTAAAACAAGAACCTTGAATCTAATCCCCTTTGTTTAGCTTTTTTCCTGACCATTATCAACTAACAACTTATAACCAACCATCCTAAACAATGACAATTATCCATAATCCATTGAATAACCAGAAACCACCCACCTCACCTATTGGGAATGTGGGCATCATGTTCTTAAAATTACTTCCTACTGTCTTGGGGTGAAGGCGTCTTTAGGGAATCCTGACAATAAAATTTGTGGGTTAATTTTCAAGTCCTGGGAGAGTTAGCTATATCATTTGTCCGGTCTCTGCATAATGGGAAAGTGCAAGGCTTGTCTCAAGTCCTTGCTCGAGTAGTCTGTGAATCCGGATCATCTTAGCCATCTCAAAATTGTTCTCATCAGTTTGTAGTCCAAAGCCGATCTTTGGGTGGTGTTTGTCAGCTTAATGTTATTATCATTGTCCTGATGGAATCATCGTTGTGGGGTCCCATCATCTTTTTGGAGAGTTCTAAGTTGCTGTTAGGCATTGTCATGTTTCGTTGCAGAAAATCTTTTTCATGGGACTTTTTTTTGGATGATTTGTCCTTTTTCTTCAGATGTCTCATTTGTCCAGTGTTCTTCAGATTTCTTAGGCTTCATTCTCCTGAAAGATAAAAACAAAACACTTCCCCAATCCTAACTTTTGGGGGTTTCCTTTTTGCAAGTTATATCTGACCAAATGAAAAACATTAGTTAGTTGTATAAGTTAATTTAAATTGAATGGTCCTGCTGGTTGATGAACTATCACCTCTTCTAATTAAGAGGTCTCTCTTGTTCAAATTGAACCTTTATCAATTTTGATGGTATCCATAGCTCGTCTTCTCTTGTAGAAACAAAAGCAAAACCTCGCACCCAACATAATACATATCCTGGTTTCCTTTCTGAGGTCAGCGCATCTTTAAAGTATATAGGCTGATTTAATTCTGTAATTTTTTTCTAGTATCCAATGTATCCCTGTAGCTGTTGTTCCTTTCTCATTAACATTGAGAAAATTCAGTTAATAAAGTATTATGTAATATATTTCTGGGGATTTTTTTTTACCTCTTTCTGTTTATTTAGCATAACCTTTGGAGTTTGATTTGATCTTTCTATGACTGCTTGGCCTATAGGATTGTGTGGTATACCTGTAACATGCTTTATATTGTAATAAGCAAAAAACTGTTTCATTTTACCAGAGGCATGCTGGAACATTGTCAGTTTTAATTTGTACAGGTATACCCATGATGGCCATAACTTCTAGCAAATGCATGATTATAGAATCAGCCTTTTCGTAACTCAGAGCAGTTGTCCATTGATACCTGAACAGGTATTAATGGTGTGGTGTATATATTTCAATTTTCAAAATTCTATAAGATGTAACACACTCATCTACCAGATTTCATTCCTCTGAGTACCCTTTGGGTTATATCCTCCTGGTAGTGGAGTTCGAATGCATAAAGAATAAGTAGGACATTTACTTATAACTTCCTTGACTTGTTGCCAGGTTATGGGAAAATACTTTTTTAAACCCTTACTATTAAAAAAAAAAAAAAAGGCCGGGCAGTGGTGGTGCACGCCTTTAATCCCAGCCCTCATGAGGCAGAGCCAGGTGGATCTCTGTGAGTTTGAGGCCAGCCTGGGCTACCAAGTGAGTTCCAGGAGAGGCGCAAAGCTACACAGAGAAACCCTGTCTTGAAAAACAAAACAAAACAAACAAACAAAAAACCCTTACTGTTGACATGTTTTTAAAATGAAATTCTGAGGCCTCCAACACATTTCCTATCAATAGTTTATCAATCTCATCATTACCTTGTGCTGGAGGGCCTGGAAGACAAGTATGGGATTGGATGTGAGTTATATATAAGTGATGATTCCTATTCCTGATTATTTCTTGTAACTGAATAAATAACAAAGTTAATTTTGACTAATCAGGGATAAATTCAGCAGTTTCAATATGTAAGGCCACTCTTTTGCCATATTAAGTCAGTAACTGTTTTGAGAGGTTCCAAAAAAAATCCATTAATACCATCAGAATGGCATATAACACCAGAGAATCTAAGGTTACTGGGAACACATCTCAACAAAATAAAGACAATAGACTGTGAGCCTACAACTAACATCATGTTAAATGGAGAAAACTCAAATCATTCACACTAAAACCAGGCACAAGACAAGGATGTCCATTCTCTCCTCTTCTGGTTAATATAGTGCTTCAAGTCTTATCCAGAGTAAAATAATTGAAAAAAGAAAAAGGAGATACAAATAGGGAGGAAAAAATCAAACTATCACTCTTTGATGTGATTCTATGTATTAAAGCCCCTAATGACTCCACTAGAAATTCCTATAACTGATAAACAAATTTGGGAAAGTAGCAGTGTGCAAAATTAACATTAACACACAAAATCACTAGCCTTCTTTATACAAATGATAAACATAGCTTTCTTTATACAAACAAAAGGATTCAAGGGAAAATTATCATTTACAATGGTCTCAAAAATCCCTTGAAATAAATCTAACTAAAGGAATAAATATAAACAAAATGCTTATTCCATTTTATAAATAAATACCATGAAACTTTAAGAGATCAACAAAATTGTAAGATTCACTTGATATTGCTGGTTTTTAAACATAAGTAGTTATCAATTTGCCTCTTAGGACTCCTTTAATTGTATTCCACAGATTTTATTAGATTTTGGTTTTATTTTAATTCAGTTCTAGAAAATCTCAAATTTCCTTCTTGATTTCTTCAGTCACATATTGATCATCCAAAAATGTTGTTCAACCTCCATGACTTAATGCATGTTCTGTGGTTGATTTCTAGCTATATTTGGTTATGGACAGACAGAATACAGGAAGTTATTTCAACTTTCCTACATTTGTAATAGTTTGATTTGTGTCTTATTGATTGTATTATAGAGAAAACTCAATGCGCTGCTGAAAAGAATGTGTATTATACAGTGTCTGGAGAGAAAGTTCTGTAGATGTCTGTTAGGTTCATTTGATCTATGAAGTCCTTTAAATCAAATGCTTCTGTACTTAAATTTTGTTGGGATGATCTGTTTGTTAGTAAGAATGGGATATTGAAGTCATCCACTATTATTCTGTTAAGGTTAATTTGTGTCCAAGTATCCAGTACTGTTTGTTTTGTGAAATTGGATGCACTGACATAAAATGTATGTCTGTTAAGAGTGGTACTGTCTTCTGGTGGATTCTTTACAGCAAAGGATACCATTTCTGTGTAGAAACAGGCTATAGAATGGAAAAAACTTTACCAGCTGTACATTTGACAGAGGCTTAGTAACTAGAATATACAATGATCACTGAACATCAAGAATATAGACAACACAATTAAAAAATAGGGCATGGAACTAAATAGAGAGTTATCAAAAGATAAAATGCAAGTGAATGATAAATAATTTTAATAGTATACAACATACTTAGCCATCAGGGAAATAAAAACCAAAATTACTTTGAGATTTCATCTTACCATAGTTACAATGGCAAATATTGAAATAAACGACCACAAATGTTGCCATGGATATAGGGAAAGGGGAACACTTACTCATTGCTGATGGGAATGCAAACTGGTTCAGCCACTATTGAAATCAGTGTGGAGGTTCCTCACAAAGCTAGAAATAGATCTACCATATGATCTAGCTATATCATCACTCCTAGGCATATGCTCAGAAGACTCTATGTCCTATCCCAGAGATACTTGTTCATCTAGTTTAATGCTACTTTATTCACAATCTTTAGAAAATGAAAACAGCCTAGATGTCCATCAAATGATGAGCAAATGATGGAAATGAGGTACACTTACAAAATGAAATATTATTCATCTGTTAAAAATGAAGTAATTCTCAAGTAAATGCATAGAACTGAGTGAATGCTAGATTTTAATCTTTAGATGTGTTTTTCAATCGGAATACCTGATAAAGGCCAAGGTCAAGAAATTAGTGAAGGGAATAGGGACATTCAAGGGTGGTATAAATACAAGAAAAGTGAAACCAAAATCACTACACAGATATAAATAATAAAGATAGAGTAAAATTTAATGAAATGGAAATTAAAACAATATAAAAAATGATTAAATAAAATGGTTGATTCTTAAAAACATAAAAAAATGGACAAACCCTTAGCAAAACTAACTAAAAATAAGAATGAAATTAGAGATAAAAAGAGATATATAACTACATACATGAAGGATATCCAGATAATAATTAGGGAATAATTAGAAAACTTAAGATCATATTAGATTAAAAACTCTAGATGACATATGACCTACTGAAATTAAACCAATATAAACAACTTAGAAATATATCTATGAAGAACAATAAAACAGTATTAATAAAAAAATCTGAGGACATGGCTCAGATGGGGAGCACACTTGTTCTGCAAAGCATAAGTACCCAAGTTTGAGTCTGCAACACCCACATGTAATATTAAGCAAGGCTGTGCATGTTTGTAACCCTAGCATTGAGGCATAGAGACAGACAGATTCTGAGACTGCCAAACTGAAATACTGAAATTTGCTAGCTGACATAGTGAACTTCCAGTTCAGTTAGAGACTCTGCTTCAAAGCAATCAACGTGCACATCAGTAGAGGAAAACATCCCATGTCATCTTCAGTCTTCCATTTATGCACATGGGCATGTGCGCCTATACACTCACAGGAATACAACACACACACACACACACACACACACACACACACACACACACACATACACACACACCACTCAACTGATAAAACCAAGGTCCAATTTGTATCCCCTTAATCTCCTTATGTTGTTTTATTGCTCTGGCTAGAACTTCAAGTACTATATTGAATAAGTATGGGGAGAGCAGACAGCCTTGCCTCGTTCCTGATTTTAGTGGAATCACTTTGAGTTTCTCTCCATTTAATTTGATGTTGGCTGTTGGCTTGCTGTAAATTGCCTTTATTATGTTTAGGTATGTTTCCTGTATTCCTGATTGCTCCAAGATCTTTATCATGAAGGGGTGTTGGATTTTGTCAAATGCCTTTTCCGCATCTAGTGAGATGATCATGTGGTTTTTTCCTTTGAGTTTGTTTATATGGTGTATTACATTGACAGACTTTCGTATGTTGAACCACCCTTGCATCCCTGGGATGAAACCTACTTGATAATGGTGGATAATTGTTTTGATGTGTTCTTGGAGTCTGTTTGCCAGTATTTTATTGAGTATTTTTGCATCAATGTTCATGAGGGAGATCGGTCTGTAGTTCTCTTTCTTTGTTGTATCCTTGTTTGGTTTAGGAATCAGGGTAATTGTAGCCTCATAGAAGGAGTTTGGTAATGTTCCTTCTGTTTCTATTGTGGGAAACAATTTAAAGAGTATTGGTATTAACTCTTCTTTGAAGATCTGGTAGAATTCTGTGCTGAAACCATCTGGTCCTGGGCTTTTTTTGGTTGGGAGACTCTTAATGACTGATTCTATTTCCTTAGGGGTTATTGGACTACTTAAATAGTTTATCTGGTCTTGATTTAACTTAGGTATGTGGTACCTATCCAGAAAATTATTTATTTCTTTTAGATTTTCCAGTTTTGTGGAGTAGAGGTTTTTGAAGCATGACCTGATGATTCTCTGGATTTCCTCATTGTCTGTTGTTATGTCCTCCTTTTCATTTCTGATTTTGTTAATTTGTTTCTGTCTTTTGGTTAGTTTGGATAAGGGCTTGTCTATCTTGTTGAGTTTCTCAAAGAACCAACTCTTTGTTTCATTAATTTAAGCTTTTGTAGAGCAAAGGATATGGTCAACAAGGCAAAGTGACAGCCTACAGAATGGGAAAAGGCCTTCACCAACCCCACATCTGACAGAGGACTGATATCCAGAATATATAAAGAACTCAAGAAATTAGACATCAAAATGCCCAACAGTCCAATTAAGAAATGGGCTATAGAACTAAACAGAGAATTCTCAACAGAGGAAACTCAAATGGCTGAAAGACATTTAAGGAATTGCTCAACATCCCTAATCATCAGGGAAATGCAAATCAAAACGACTCTGAGATACCACCTTACACCTGTCAGAATGGCTAAGATCAAAAACACTGAAGACAGCTTATGCTGGAGAGGATGTGGAGCTAGGGGAACTCTCCTCCACTGCTGGTGGGAATGCAAGCTTGTACAACCACTTTGGAAATCAATATGGTGCTTTCTTAGAAAATTGGGAATCAATCTCCCCCAAGACCCAGCTATACCACTCTTGGGCATATACCCAAGGAATACTCAATCATACCACAAGGGCACTTGCTCAGCTATGTTCATATCAGCATTGTTTGTAATAGCCAGAACATGGAAACAACCTAGATGCCCTTCAACTGAAGAATGGATAAATAAAATGTGGTACATATACACAATGGAATACTACTCAGCAGAGAAAAAACAATGACATCATGAGGTTTACAGGCAAATGGATGGATCTAGAAAAAAATCATCCTGAGTGAGGTAACCCAGACTCAGAAAGACAATCATGGTATGTACTCACTCATAGGAGGATACTAGATGTAAACCAGGGATGACTGGAGTGCTACTCACAACTCTGGGGAGGCTACCTAGAGAGCAGGACCCCGGGAAAGACACAGGGATCGCCCAATGACAGAGAAATGGATGAGATCTACATGGACAACCTGGACGTGAATGGGGGTAATGAAGGGCAAGGGTCAAGGGAAAGAGAGCTTAGGGGAGCAGGAGATCCCAGCTGGATCAAGAACAGAGAGGGAGAACAAGGAATAAGAGACCACGGTAAATGGAGACCACATGAGAACAGGAAGAAGCTGGGTGCTAAAGAGGTCCACAGAAATCCACAAGGATACTCCCACAATAGACTACTGGCAATGGTCGAGAGACAGCCCAAAATGACCTACTCTGGTGATAGGATGTCCAAACACCCAAATTATCGTGCTAGAAACGTCATCCAATGACTGAGGGAACTGGATGCAGAGATCCACGGCCAGGCCCCAGGTGGAGCTCCGGGAGTCCAATTGGCGAGAAAGAGGAGGGTTTGTATGAGCGAGAATTGTTGAGACCAAGGTTGGAAAAAGCACAGGGACAAATAGCCAAACGAATGGAAACACATGAACTATGAACCAATGGCTCAGGAGCCCCCAACTGGATCAGGCCCTCTGGATAAGTCAGACAGTTGATTAGCCTGATCTGTTTGGGAGACAACCAGGCAGTGGGACCAGGACCTGTCCTCAGTGCATGTGCTGGCTGTTTGGAACCTGGGACTTATATAGGGACACTTGGCTCAGCCTGGGAGGAGGGGACTAGACCTGCCTGGACTGAATCTACCAAGTTGAACTCAATCCTCAGGGTAATCTTTGCCCTGGAGGAGGTGGGAATGGGAGGTGGGCTGGGGGAAAGGTGGGGGGGAGGGGGGAGAACAAGGGAATCCGTGGCTGATATGTAAAATTAAATTAAATTATAAAATAAAATTAAAAATAAATAAATAAATAAAAACCAAGGTCCATATTGATTCAAACATGAATCCTATTAGACCATTGAAAAAATAACTGACACCAGTGCTCTTCAAACTTCCAAATGTACTCTGCCAAATTGACTTTGAGAAGTCAATGTTATATTCATAACAAAAATAGAAAAAGACACAAACAGAAAGAAACTAACAGAATAATCTCCCTGATAAAGGTGGACAAAACATCTATCAATAAAATCCTTCCAAATCCAATTCAACTACATGTTGTGGAATATTAAAGATGTGTTACATTTGTTTATTCTGTGGAATATTTGTTTAATGATGCAAAGATGTGTTGCATTCTTTTATGCTGCATTTGTTTAACTCTGTGAAGCTGTGTTACTTTGTCTGTCTAAAACACCTGATTGGTCTAATAAAGAGCTGAACAGCCATTATGTAGGCAGGGGAAAGGATAGGTGGGGCTGGCAGGCAAACAGAATAAATAGGAGGAGAAATTTGGGGAGAAAAGATCAAGGAGCAAGAAAAGGAGAAGGACATCAGAGGCCAGCCACCCAGCTACACAGCAACTCACAGAGTAAGAAGTAAAGAAAGGTATACAGAATATAGAAAGATAAAAGTCCAGAGGCAAAAGATAGATGGGGCCATTTAAGTTAAGAAAATCTGGCCAGAAATAAGCCAAGCTAAAGCCAGGCATTCATAAGCCTCCATGTGATTTATTTGTGAGCTGGGGGGTCGACCACCAAAAGGGACATAAAGTAAAAACAAAACAAAACAAAACAAAAACAAAAACCAACTACAACTACATATAAGAAAGATCATTCACAATGGCCAAGTGAACCAATTTGAGCTATACAGGGATGGTTTGACTAGGCAAATCAACAAACAACACATCACATGAATGGACTCATGAACAAAAGAAATCACATAAGTGTACTATTAGCTGAAGAAAAGGACTATGACAAACTTCAGTTTCACTTCCTTATAAAAGTCCTAAAGAAACTAGGGATCAAAGGAGTATATACCAATACAATAAAGGTTACGTAGGACAAAGCCATAGCCAACATTATAATAAGTGGAGAAAGACTCAAAGTATTTCCACTGAAATTAGAAATTAGAAGAGGAGTACTCCAGTCTTATTCAGGCTGTCTTTGATGCCTTAGCTTGTACAGTTGCACAGGATAAAGAAATAGAGTAAAGACAGAAGAGGAAGAAGTAAAGGCATCACTATTTGCAGACAATGTGATCAGACATGACAGACAGCAAAAACAGAACCAGAAAACTTTTAGAACTTGTAAGTACCTTCATCCAGGAGCAGGACACAAAATTAACATATAAAAAGTACATTTTATTCTTTTGAATGTATTAATATTTTAAAATTTTATCATGGCCCTCATAATTCCTTATAGAAACATTAAACATATGGATACAGAGAGAGACAAAAGGAAGGTAGGAAGGTAGGAGAAGGGAGAATAGAGGAAGCAGAGAGGCTAGCAGGAAGGAGAAAGGGAAAATAAAAGGAGGGAATGGCATAGGGTGGATCTTGTCAAAAATGTATGATAAGCTTGAAAGACTACACCTCTATGAAACCCATTGCTATGTCTAATGAATGTACAACAATAAAAGGGAAAAATCATTGTTTTATACACCTGCGCATCAGCCACTGTATCTGTTAGCAGTGATGTTTTTGTGCCCAGTGGAGGCCACTCCAAGTGCTCTTTCTTAATAGATTGCCTCCTTTTGCTGCGGGCTTCCTTCTGAAGGACTGTGCTTTCTGTCTCTGTTATTATATATCATGCAAACTGGAGTTTCTTGGAAGAAGTATGATTTGTTCTGAACCAAAAAAGAAAACACAAAAAAGCAAAAAAAAAAAAAAAAAAAAGACAATGATTAAACACTTGTGACAGTTTATAGCCTCTTAGCAAGTATCAAAGAAATTGTCTAGATAGAAAAGGGGATTTTCAAAAAGAAGAAATATAGAGACTAGCAAGGGAAATGGAGAACTTAAGACAGAGCATCAATTGCCTCACCAACAGTATTAATACTATAACAGAAGATATTAGAGATCACATAGTAAAGACCATGAAGATGCTGAGGGGAAAGCAGGTGAGACAGGTAAAGGGAAGCTTTGCTGGGCACTAAGGATGGAGTACCATCACTGGGGACTGGAGTAAGGTGGGCTTTCTCTTCAACAAAGTCACTCCTATGAGAAACAATCACAGTGATCACACTGTATGGTGTTTATGCATGATCCCCAGGCAATTACTTCTCATGGCACCTCAGTCCCATGTCCTGTGAATAGGATGGAAGAGACTTGGCAAATTTTCAGAATTTAAAATTAGAGCAAATGGTATATAAGAAGCAAAATATGCCTGTGGGAATTACATACATTTCAAGACACATTTTCACTAGATTAAATTTAAATTACTTCTATTGTTATTCAGAAGAACCACAGAAATATAACTGAAAACTCCTCATGGTGTTGAAGATGAAAAGCAATTTTTATGGGCATCACATCGTATGATGCTGAGTACAACTCTGCTTGCACCTAGAAGCAAGAATCTCAAGATGATGGTCCCCTGTGGCCTCAGGACTCTCATTAAAAAGTTCATTGTACTGAGCTGCATTGACAACAAATGAACACAGAACTTGCCTTTATGGAGTCTAAATTCATAAGGGATTCATTGCCGGCATCTGAAAGGGGACATACTTGAAACTTACCCCTGAGTTATGACATATAAAACCACAAGACCTGCTAAAAGCCGCACCTATGTTGTAAGACTAAATTTTCCTTGCAGCTTACTTACTTCATTATTTTTAAAGAATGGAAAGTGAGTCTTCTTTGTTACAAGGTGGCATTTTTAGAGCAGTTTTGCTCTTAAAGAATATTGTTCTAATGATCAAGTGCTTGTGGGGGTTTATAGCCTGTTAGGAAGTACCAAAGAAATTATATGCACAGACAAGCTGGAAGTTAACAATACTACCAGTTCTTCATTTTTGGTAGAGCAGAAAACCCTGTGTAGAAAGTTTTGATGATGTGAAATAAACAGGAGTATAAATATCAAAGCAAAAGAAGGAGGTATGTATAAAGAGGATTATGGCTGGGTAAAACAAAGATGATAGTAGATCCAGTGTTACAGGTATCTTTTTCCTCAGTGGCTGTCAGAGTCGTTGGTAAGAATGGAAATAATATTATATAGTTGTATCCCCAGTCAGCTACACCTGGATAACATGAGGATATCAGAAGCTACCACTGACATATACAAGAACCATCTTAACCAGATCAATTAATTAAAACTATCAACTAAAGTCGCTGAGAAACATTGTCAAGCTACATATAACCTGGTATGAATTAGAAAGTTTCCTAAAACTTGTGTGTGGTATGTGTGTGAGGGCAGTGGGGGTGTAGCACTTTGATAATCTCTTCTAGCAATTCTAAAACGCCTGAAGGAAGATTATTTTTGCTTGAGTGAGAATTGATACTACAGCAAATACAGAAATCTCTCAAATAAGAAATAATGATAGCATCTTTCTCCTGGATGCTCAGTTACACAGCTGGAATTTCAAGAGGCATCTGATTGCTTTTATTGTCACACATTCATTCATTTAATTAAGCAAGCATGTATAAAGCACCTCTCCCCATGACTTCATGTTCATGACATGATTTTTAAAACCCATTAAGAGGGCAGCAAACTATTTCAGTGCACATTGAAATACAGGCAAATGGATCAAATAATGTAATTGGGGAGGAATTAATAAGTGAACTGAATTAGCACATGTGGAGGGCTTTCTTCAGACTCTGGGACTTCCATATTTTTCTACAGAAATTACAAAAACAGTACTCAAAAACTGCATTCACTCAATTTAGGCTAAAAGTTGGGGCACATGAAAGTTAACACAAACCTCTGTCTTTTTTGGGGATCATTCTTGGGGAAAAGTTCTCATCACCATAAAAGTTATATTAATCCAAAAGTGAGAAACAAAAAAGACTACCAGCCAGGACGACTTACTAAGGCTTCTAAAAGTAAGTGGTATTCGAATTGTCTTGTCAAAAAGTTATTTTTGTTTGTTTTGTTTTTGCAAAAAAGAGCAAGCAGACATGCATTTTAATTCAGAAAAAAAGTGTGTAAAGCAGAAGAGTCAAGAAAGAATGCGCTGCATTTTAGAAATAGTGCATGTTACTCTTATGTAGCTGACAACAAATGAAGATGGATTAGTGAGACCTCGAACTCATGATAGAGCATGTGTGTTTGGGGAGGAGGCTTTGTAGGCAGCGAGGCAAGTAAATCGTTCTCCATTCTCTCAACACCTTTCTATAATGTGCCATCCAGATAGACATACCACCTGTATCACCTTCGGCAAATCAAACACCTCTCTGAACTGTAGTTTCCTCATCACGAACAAGGTCAATATCGTAGCTATTCTTAGAGCACTTTTTAGGACATATGAAGTATTAACTAAAACATTAGGAACTGGAAGTTATTAGCACCACCTCCCTTGTAAGCAATGAGGATCAAAAAAGCAACTATAATGAAGACACAGCATGGGTACAAATATAACACTTAAGAAGCCAGAAATATGTACACCACAGGAATGGGAAGAGGAGGCCCCTGTATTCATTCTGTGTGATAGACACTGGGGAATAGCAGACTAGAGGGTTTCACATAGAAACCAAAATGTCAATAGAGTTCTGAGCTCTGTAATTATTTAAGGCACTTACCAGGATGAAAGGTATGAAAGAAAAAAAAAAACCAACCTTTTGTTCATTACTTGAAAGGATTGTGACACTAGAGATGTACAAGAAAAAATTACAATGTGATTGTTTGTTTCTGAAACAGTATTTTGATTAGTCCAGCCTGCCTTTGGATTTACTACATAGCCAAGGTTGCCCTTGAACTTCTGATCAGCTTGTCTCCTCCCAAGTGCTAGGATTATAAGCATGTACACCCAAAACCCAGCAAAGAGCATTTTTATAAGAGCTCAAACAGGAGCATAATATAGAGTAAACTGTAGTTCAATAAGTAAGAACAGAAAAAATTTCCTTTAGAAGTAAATTAACCAGGAAACCTTCAGAGAAAGAGTCTGTGGGGTGAACTTGAAGGCTAGCTCTAACAGTCTGAGTGAAAGCTGCCTAAGTAGATCTGTTGCTCTGTGTATTGACTGTTCCCTATGCCACTGATGTTCTCTTCACCAGTCCTCACATGTTCCATGCAGTTTGCCATTCTACTCTGCATCTTAGAATGTCACCTCCTCAGAGAGGTCTTCCCTAATAGATTAAAGAGCCGCATGCACTGCCATATCACAGAACTCGACATTGTGTTTCCTATTCAGTTTTAAGTGTCTGGAACATCATGAGCATTTAATTAATATATGTTGAATGAATTAATGACCTTTATAGATACCTAAACATTCTGCACCTAAATCTCTTCTGTAAATCTAAATGCCACCCACACCACATGATTTGTGAGGATTCTATGAGATAGCACTATCTGACCCCAACACATTTGTGACATATTGTAAGTATGAAATATGTGCCCATTTTCTGGCTTGGATTATTTTCTGCACCTAAATACACAATGCAAATAGGAAATAGCAACTCTTCAAATAAGAATATAGTTTTGTCTTTCATAATTTTAATTTAATCTTTGTGAATCTTACTGAATAATTTCTAGCTAGCATCTTTCTCTATTTCTCTTCCATGTCTTCATTTTCTACCTAACTTTCTTATAATTTTTGTCCTTCACCTTTAATAGTAGCTGAGGTTAAAAAGAAAAATTCTGTAAAGAGTCCTGGTAATTTCCTTTCATGTTTTCTTCATAGATTGCACCCTAAAGGAACAGACAAGATAGAAATATGACTGTGGGAGATTGGTGTGAGAAACTTCAGTTGGATCTTTTCATGCCTGCACTGCAAAGAGAAATGTTATCTTCACTAGCTAGAAAAGGCGCTGGGGGTTCTGCTAAAAATTCAAAAGCTCATCAGACCACTGTGACAAAAATTTGCAAATCTGGAATGAGGCTGTGTCTTTCAGATCATGTTAACTCCAAGGGAGTTCATTACATCATCTATGCAGTGGATAGAGCTTTGATACTCCAAATGAGTTCATTGTATCATGTTTGCATTGGACAAGAGCTTTGATGAGGCCTTAACTTCTTTAGGAACTTAAACATTATGTTATGCTTAAAAGTACTAATATAAATTTTATTATTTATGTGGATATTGCTATTTCTCTATCTTCAATTACTATACTAAGATAGGAATGTGCAAGTTACACATGCTGAATTCATTTATTCATCTGATCTGGTCATTGAGGTAAATTCATTCCTGGAGTCACTGGGTGGTGGAGAATACAAATAGTAACAGGACCAGGACAACACTGAAAAAAGTGAAAGTTTCTTGAGAATTTCTCACTGGTCTCTGCAGAATTTTAAAAAATCATGTCAATTTGAAAGCAAGTTACTCAGTTACTGTGTACATTCCATTACTAGGTTAATAAACAATGCGAAGGGCCAGGACATCATCTGATGAAGAACATATTTGGAAACTGTGGCATATCAAAATCAAGCAACTGAGACATTTATATTCTCTGTTTTCTTCAGTGTAGATCCCAAATGGAGAAAAGTGTTAAGGAATGCTTTGTGAGTAGATTTCAAGAAAACATTTGGAGCAACTCTTTGAGTTTCATGCAGATTCTGATACTAGAGTCTTTTCCCTCAACTGTTAGGCTCCTGGCTTGACTTCAGGGAGATCCACATTTGTGCATATATACATATATTCATTTACTTTTTAAAATTTATTTGTGCATGTGCTTATATGTGGGGTGTGTGTGTGTGTGTGTGTGTGTGTGTGTGTGTGTGTGTGTGTACATACCATGCTACATGTCTGGTGGTCATTTTTCTCCTTCCAACATGTGGGTACTTGAGATTGACTCATGTCATCAAACTTAGCTACAAGTACCTTTATCTGCTGATTATTTCACTGTCCTCACTTCCCTTTGTACAGGTTCTTCCATTAAATTGTTTCATAGTAACTCTGATAGTCTTGATTAAGTAACAGATGGCATCAGTGCAGAAGCTTCTCACAATCATCTCAGTGTCTTGACCTCAAGCACATATTCACCCCTGGAGAAAAATCATTGCCACCTGGAGGATGGGCAATCACACCACAGTGACCATGTTCCTTCTATGGGGATTTTCTAGCTTCCCAGAACTGCAGAATCTGCTCTTTGTTGTGATTCTCCTCTCCCATGTGACCATCCTCCTAGCAAATGCATCCATCATGGTGGCTATCAAGCTCAACCACAACCTTCACACCCCCATGTACTTTCTCCTCTTTGCCCTGTCCTTTTCAGAAACCTGCACCACTATGGTGATCCTACCGCGAATGTTAGTGGATTTGTTATCAAAGAGAAAGGCCATTTCTCTCCCTGAGTGTGCCACACAAATGTTTTTCTTCTTTGGACTGGCTGCCAACAATTGTTTCATCTTGTCTGCCATGTCCTATGACCGTTACACTGCCATCCACAGCCCACTGCACTATCATATCCTTATGACTTCAAAGGTCTGTGTTCAGCTTGTGGTAGCTGCTTGTGTGGTTGGGTTCCTCTGTTCTTTTGGCATTACCTTCACCATATTCAACTTGTCTTTCTGTGATTCCAACAATATCCAGCACTTTTTCTGTGATATTTCACCCTTGGTCCATCTTGCTTGTAACTACACTGTTCATCATGCCATGATTATTTTTATGCTCTCTACATTTGTTCTGGTGGGCAGTTTTGTTTTAATCATGATTTCCTATGTCTTCATAGTATCCCTAGTTGTAAAAATGCCTTCTGCACAGGGGAGGTATAAGGCCTTCTCAACGTGCTCCTCCCACCTCACAGTTGTGTCTATGCACTACGGATTTGCTTGCTTTGTCTACTTGATACCCAAGAACAGTGACTCCTTCCGTGAGGACATGCTGATGGCTGTCACATATACAGTACTGACACCTCTGCTCAACCCCATTGTTTATAGCCTAAGAAACAAAGAAATGCAGACAGCCCTGAGGAAGGTACTACATAGTGTCAACAAAATTTTGCCTTGCCTGGCAAGTAAAAAGGCCCTGAACACTTAAGAACAACTATTGAGCAGTGACAACCAAAGTGGGAAATTGGATATTTCCATAAAAGACCATTATTTAATATACAAAGCAATTAAAGTGTTATCTAACTGCCTAAAGTGTCCTGGTCTCACCACTTTCCTACAGCAAATAGATCATGGTTTTAAAACATGTATACATGTAGTAGACATATCAGAATGCTTTGGAACACTATTTTCATGACTGTAGTTGCTTTGGTGGAAAAGAATTATTATATTAATGAGAAAAAAGAAAAGAGAAGAAGTTAGGGAAGAAATGAGAAGGCTAGGGATATAGGTGGAGAAACAGAAGAGGGAGAGATGGGGAGGGAGGGGGATAGTGAGTAGAAATTAGCAGTGTGATTGGCTGACAAAGGAGGAAGCACAAACACTTCTACTGAACTGAATATGAGATATGATCACAATACTGATAAATTTAAAGTCAACTTGAAAGGATGATTTATTCCTATTAAAAAGCAGAGCTTAGGTATCAGAGACTACTCTGGTACTAATAACCCCAGGTAAGACACTACCCACCACCTACTAACACTCCTTAGAGCCTGCCCACTTCTCCCTAGTAGCATCCTCTTCCCTCGGTTGGGATAAACTTTTTGTAAGATGTGTCTCTGTCCTTCCTCACCTGCCTAAAGCATCTTCTGATTGGCTTAATAAAGAGCTGAAAGCCCAATAACTAGGCAGGAAGTCGATAGGCAGGACTTCTAGGAAGTGATAGGAACTGTGGAAAGAATCTGAGGTAGGGGATTCACCAGCCAGATGCAGAGGAAGTTGGACATATGGTACCGAGGAGAGGTAACGAGCCACATGGCAGAATGTAGATAAATATAAATGGCTAATTTAAGTTTTAAGAGCTAGTTGGGAACAAGCCTAAACTAAAGCCAAGCTTTCATAATTAATAAAAGTCTCCATGTCATTATTCAGGAGCTGGTGGTCCAAATAAAGTTCAGCTATAATTGCTGCCCAGTGAGCAGCATGTATAGTCAAATATAGGGTCTGAGAAAGCTGAGAAAAGTTCTGGGGGAGAATCCAGATGCAGCTCCCTAACAAGAACAGTGTCTCTGGCAGGTTAATGCCTGAGGGTGTGAGGCTAGGCTTTCATAGAAAGGCAAGCAATGGCTGCAGCCCAGAACCAATGGGGTAGCCTGCTGGATGGACCCAAGTGGCGGTGGGGAGCCAGTTGCCAGTGCCATGTGCTAAGCAGAGCCACAGAAGGAACCTACAGATGCACAGAAGAGCACGGGAGCCACAGTGCACAGACACTGCAGTCTCTCTGGCCAGCTTGTGAGTGCTTGCTGTGTGCAACTGCCCCTTCCTGTTGGGCTGGTCATGGTGGATGGCCTGGCTCTTTAATGTTTGTTCATGTGGTCAGATAAATGCTGCAGGTGCACAGAAATCCAGATACAGATGGAGAAAAACTCTGAACAGGTACAGTATGCTTGAAAATATGCTTAGGTGCTGGAGAAAGAAAAGAAAATAGGTATAGACAGTCAGAAAAATAGTCTAAAAATAATAAAGTCTTTTAAAGAAAGAGTACAGTAATATAAAAAGGACAAGTCACATAAGGATGGGAAATACCCTAACACAGACGTTCAGACATTATATAGTGCTTCATTAACTTTAAGTTTTTAAGTGCTAATGAGCAAAACAAACAGCTGCTGAGAGACACTGGATTGTGGAAAAAACTGCTAAATTAAACCAGCCTATGAATTTTAAGGATGTCTTAACTTTGGAATGGAAGTTAGGAAATGTGTTTTGTTGGGGGAAAGATTATGCCTTTTTTCCCACATGAAATGAAAAGCTATTGATTCCTTCAAAATTAATAAAGATTAGATTTGACTGAGGGAGACATCCTGAAAATCTTGGCTGCAGACATGAAGGAAGAAACAAAGAAAAACTACCATACAGGTGACATATATGCTGATCTCTCTAAATGGAAAAGCTCTGAGAATGGATGAGACATGAAAAGTCTTGTTGGCTACAGAGTCCCCATGACTTATTATGTGCCATTCTTTCATATGACATGGATGGCGGGCTATATTATGGATTAGTTATGCAGTTCAAATGGATTTATAAAATTGACAGATGTCTTTTTCCAGCTCAAACATAAAACAGAGAATCATCTTTAGCTGATTTGTGCACACAGCACATCCCATACTTGTGTTAATGAAGATATGTATGTTAGCTTTAAAAGTTTGCATGTTTCCAGGATAAAAGGACCAGACACCAATGAAGATAATGCAAATATCCCAGGTGATACAGCCTAACAGAATGCCTTTATTGCTGTTTCCTAAAAAATCTGCTTCCAGGACAACTTCAAAGTGGTTAGCTAAGGTGGCCTAGCTTCACACACTACTCCAGCCAGGACTTTAGATAAGCCCTACACTTTCTCATCCCAACAAACCAAACAGCTAGCTCTCCCAGGTCTTGACCATTATTCAGATTTTCTCAGGGTCCTTTAGAGATGACATTGCCCCCTAGAAAGCAGGAAATAATTTTAAGAACATGATGCCCACATTCCCAAGAGGTGGGGTCAGTGGTTTTTTGGTCATTTGGTGGGTTATAGATGTTTGTTGTCATTTAGGGGGATTAGTTGCAAGTTGTTATTGGTCATGGTCAGGGAGGAAACTAAACAATAGAGGTTGGATTAAGGGATTTCTTTCATTCTTCCTTCCTTTCTTTTTTCTTCCTCTATCCTTCTTTCTCTCTTATATAGTGAAAATAAAAGGGGAGATATAGAAATGATAGGATATAAGGGTAAATTACTGAATTTACTTTTAAACTAAAAAGCAACTACTAGTCTCAAATATTTTACATTGGTATGGATTTTTTTATATTGATACAAATTTAAGGTTATTTTTGTTAGAACATACTGTATAGATGTTTCTACTCTTGTTTAAGGTATTGTACCTATGTAGTTCATTTCAAAATTTAATGTAAAGTTCTTGTCCTTGAAAGATACTATTACAAACTGTTTAGGGTAATTAAGAAATGCAGGTTAGTAGTTAGTCACCTTTAACAATCAAACCTATAGTCATGTTAGGTATGTTTTCAAGGTTAAACAGAGATACATTTTAGATAGATGAGCGATCTTCAAACACTTCAGAGATCTACAGAATATGGCATTAAAATGTTTTAGTAACATAAGGTTTTTCCTGAGAGTGAGATGTATCTGCTCCTGGCAGCACCAATCTACTTCAATGAAGATGATGGGCATGAAAAACTTCCACATGGAATTTGCTTCAAATGTGACAAAGCCAGCTACTGGGGAAGCAACTTCCCTTGCCATGGTTGCTGACAGTATGCTGTCCAAATGAGACAAGCAGGACACAAAGGAAGTCATCTGATGAATTTTGCCAAGACAAAGTAGGCCAGTCCTTCAAAATTCTTTCTTCACAGAAAAGTCTGTCAGATGTTCTAGGTCTGAGGAATAATTTCCAAACTATGTAAAGAACATAAGAAACCAGACATCAACAAACCAAACAATCTAATTAAAAATGAGGTACAGATCTAAACAGAGAATTTACAATAGAGCAATATCAAACGGTCAAGAAGCTCTTGAAATGTTCAATATCCTTAGCTGTTAGGGAAATGCAAATCAAAATGACTCTGAGATTCCATCATACACCTTTCAGAATGGCCAAGATCAAAAACACAAGAGACAGCTCATGCTGGAGAGGATGTGGAGCAAGGGGAAACACTCCTCCATTGCTTGTGGGAGTGAAAACTTGTACATCACTTTGGTAATCTATATGACTGTTTCCCAAAAAATTAGAAATTCATCTGCCTCAAGATTCATTGATACCACTCTTGGGCATATACCCAAAGGATTCTCCATCACACCACAAGAACACTTGCTAACCTATGTTTGTAGCAGCTTTATTCATAACAGCCACAAACTGAAACAACCTAGATGTCGTTCAACTGAAAGATGGAAAAAAATGTGGTACATTTACACAATGGAGTGTCATGAAATTTGTAGGCAAATGGATGTAACTTGAAAAAAATCATCCTGAGTGAGGTAAACCAGACTCAGAAAAACAAAATGTTATGTACTCACATATAAGTGAATATTAGCTGTAAAGTAAGGGATAACCATGTTACAATTCACAAACCCAGAGAATAGGAGTGATAAGCAGGGTTCAAGGTGGGGGGGATGCATGAATCATCCTGAGAAAGGGAAATAGAATAGATACCATGGGTGGATGGCTAGGGTGGGATCAGGTTGGGGGAAGATGGAGGGAAAGAGTATTTGGAGAGACAGCTGGAATTGGGGGGCATTTTGGGCATGAGCTAGAAACCCAGAGCAAAGGAAACTCTTAGGAATCTAAGAGGGTAACTCTAGCCAAGATTCCTAGCAATGGGAGATACTGAGCCTGAACTGGCCATCTCCTGTAATTAGGCAAGACTTCCAGTGGAGGGATTGGGGCACCAACCCAGTCACTAAACCTTCAGCCTACAATTTGTCCTGCCTATAAGTATGCTAAGATAAAGGTGGCACAAAACTTGGGGGAGTGACCAGCCAATGACTGGTCTGCCTTGAGACCCACACCACAAGAAGGAGCCCACCCTGACACTGCCCAGAGGTCCAGGACCCAGAGACTGGATAGTCTGGAGATCTAGGATAGAACCAAACAAGACTAACAAAAAAAGTCAATGAAATGATTTCTAATGATATTCTGCTATACCCATAGATTTGTGCCTACTGACTGTGGAGGGCTGTCGGTGAGGTTCTCAGGTTGGTGAGAAATAAGCTAGTTAGACAACCTAGCATAGTAATCAAACATGGAATGTTTGTATATTTTACTTCATATAAATTTGCATTAAAATGCAGACTATAAAGCAGATAGAAATAATGAATTGTTGCTATTAATTTGTAAACAGAAATAATTATAGGGAAATTTACTGATATCTATAATTTTCTTGAACACATACCTAAAAGATTATATATATATATATGCATAAAAATTAAATGATAAAACAAATGTAAATTTGTTATAAGTGCATAATGTCCTTTACAAAAATGTGGTGACAGAAATTCTAGTCCCCATGCCCCCTAAACATTTTCACTGTCATGTGAAGATCTGTAATGTAGTTCTTCCTCCTACAGACTGAGCAGAACTTCAGTACATCTCCTCCTCCCTTTTATTGAAAACAAATTCTTTTCTCATACAATATATCCTGGTTATACTTTTCCCTCCCACTACTCCTCCCCATTCCTCCCCTCCCTCCTCTCCCATCTGGATCTACTCCCTTTCTGCCTCTCACTTAGAAAGAACAGGCTTCTAAGAGATGAGAAGAAGACAACACTACAATATAGTAAGTTAAAACTTAGACCATAACATTGAAGTTGGACAAGTCAAACCAACAGAAGAAATAGAGCCCAAGAGAAGGCACAAGAGTCAAAGACACATTCATTCACGTACTCAGGAATACCATAAAAACACTAAATTGAAACCACAGTATATATTTAGAGGACCTGGCATAGACCCTTATAGGCCCTGTGCATACTGCTTCAGTCTCTGTGTGTTCATATAAATTTTGCTTGGTTGATTTAGAGGGTCTTGCCTTCCTGGTGTCCTCTATCCCTCTGGCTCTTACACTCTTTCTGCCTCATATTCTACAGGGTTCCCTGAGCCCTGAGGGGAAGGACTTGATAGAAGCATCCAATTTATAGCTGAGTGTTCCAAGGTCTTTCTTTCTGTGCTTATGTCTGGTTGTGGGTCTCTGTATTTTTTCCCATTTGCTGTAGGAGGAAGTTTCTCTGATGATGACCAAACAAGGCACTGATCTATGAGTATAGAGAGCATCATTATAACACTACATTTTCTTTCTTTTTAAGACCAGTATTATTTGGTTTTATCTTAGGCCTCTTGTCTATTTAGTCTTTGGTTCTTGGTCACTCACGTAGTATTGGGTATGGGTTCCATCTTGCAGAGTGGGCCTTAAGTAAAATCAGACATTGATTGGTTACTCCCATAAGCTTCATGCTAACATTTCCCTAAGAATATTTTGCAGGCAGGACAGCATTATAGACCAAAAGATTTGCGACTGGGTTGGTGATTACACTTCTCTTTTGGTAGCCTGCAGAGCTTCCCATACCAAAGACATTAGAATGTAGGGGTGAAGGTTCTATGTAGGCATCAGCTCAACCTCTCTGTGTTCAATGAATTGTGTGCTATTTTCTGCAAAGGTCCTTGCTATCAGTTTGTGGAGAGTAACCTATTGTCTTGGCAACACCTGGGTTACATGGGGATTTCCATGAGATTCCTTTGTCCAACAACTCAATTGGATGTAACCCAGTCCCAGTACTGACAAGAGATGGCCAGTTGGGACTTAGCCTCCCCTATTATTTAGACACTTCATTAGGATTACCTTATGATATTTTAGAAAGATTCCACTGCATTAGATTTCCATACCATCCCTCAAATGAGACACTTCCATCTGTCTCCTCTGCTGTATTCCCTCCTTCAACCCCCTTTCCTCTCCCACTCCCCACCTGATCCTCCATTCTAATATCCCCTTGCCCTGAGTTCACCCATAAAATCTATTATATTTTCCCCTCCTAGGGAGATCTATGTGTCCCCCTAGTCTCTTCCTCTATACCTAATCTCTCTGGGTCTACAGTTTGTAGCTTGGTATTTACTTAATGGTGTGTGTGTGTGTGTGTGTGTGTGTGTGTGTGTGTGTGTATACATACCCTATTTATCCTTCTGTGTCTGGGTAATCTCATTAAGGATGACTTTCTCTAGTTCCATCCATTTGCCTGAAAATTTCATGGTGTCTTTTTAAAAAAAAATTTAACATCTGATTAATACTCTACTGTGTATTACCACATTTTCTTTATTCATTCTTCTGATGAGGGACATCTAGGCTTTTTACAATTTCTGAATATTATGAATAGAGCAGTGTCTAGTTAGGATTTCTATTGCTGTGAAAAGACACCATGACCATGGCAACTCATAACAATTTCAGAGCTTTAGTCCATTATCACCATGGTAGGACATGGAGGTGTGCAGACAGACATGGTACTGCAAAAGGAGATGAGAATTCTAGACAGGCAACAGGAACTGAACTGCCATATTAGGCATGACTTGAATATATGTGAGACTTCAAAGCCCACCTCCACAGTGACACACTTCTTCCAACAATGCCACACTTACTCCAACAAGGCAACACCTCCTAAGAGGGCCATTCTCTATGGGCCAAGCATTCAAACATAGGAGTCTATGGGGACCATAACCTATTCAAACCATCATAAGCAGCAATCAACTTGCTTGAGCAAATGTCCTTGTGGTAGGCTGCTGGGGATGTATTTCTGTATGCTGTGAATGTGTTGCTCTGATTGATTGATAAATAAAATGCTGATTGGCTGGTAGCCAAGCAGGAAGTATAGTATAGGTGTTATAAAGAGAGAGGAGAATTCTGGGAAGTGGAAGGGTGAGTCAGGAGATGCTGTCAGCCACTGCCACCATGAGAAACAAGATGTAAAGTACTGGTAAGCACAAGCCACATGGCAACTTATAGATTAATAGGAATGGGTTGATTTAAGATATAAGAACTAGCTAGCAAGAAGCCTGCCACAGCCATATAGTTTATAAGCATTATAAGTCTCTGTGTGTTTACTTGGGTCTGAGTGGCTGCAGGGGCTGGGTGGACACAGGAAAACTTCAACTACAGTAGGATGAAGTGAATATGCCTAAGAGTGGTGTTGCTGCACTTGTGGTAAATCTATTCCCATCTTTTTGAGGAATCACCATATTGATTTTCATAGTGATTGTACAAGTTTGCTCCCCTACCAGCAGTGGATGAGGATTTCCCTTGCTCCAGATTATCCCCAGTATGAGCTGTCAGCTGTGTTATTGACAGGTATAAGATGGAATCTTAAAGTAGTTTTGATTTGCATTCTCTGATGGCTAAGGATGTTGAACATTTCTTTAAGTGTTTCTCAGCCATTTGAGATTGCTCTACTTAGAATTCTGTTTAGACCTTACCCCGTTTTAAAATTTGATTATTTGTTTTTTTAATATCTAGTTTCTTAAGTTCTTTATATATTTTGGATACTAGTTCTCTATTGAATGTGGAGTTGGTGAAAATCTTTTCTTATTCTGTAGGATGCCTATTTGCTCAAATGACAGTGTTTTTTTTGCAATGCTTTTTAGTTTCATGAGGTTCCATTTACTAATTGTTGATATAAGTGCCCATGTTATGTTCTGTTCAGAAACTCTTCTGTGCCAATGAGTTTGATGATATTCCCTGCTCTCTCTTTTATCAGGTTCAGTGTATCTGGTTTTATGTTGAGGTGTTTGATCCACTTGCACTTGAGTTTCATATGGGGTGATAAGTATGGATCTGTTAATATTCTTCCACATGCAGACATCTAGTACAATCAAGGGGAACATCAAAAGGCTTTGTGGCATGATTAGATTCTCATGGATGTTTACTTGTGGAGTCGACACTCCATACACCTGTAGAGAGGCTGAATATTCATTTCAGCTTTCAAACATCAACTATCATCAGTAATCACACACAAGAGTGAACAGGGCAGTCAGTGCATCTCTTATTTCTTCTGAGTCTTATTATCAGTGGATATGGTATAATTGTTTAAATGCAGTAAGACATGGAGCAGTGTATTGTGTACCACCATGCAGGAAAATCTAAGAAGTAAATATACTAACACTCTCAGTGTAATTGTTGCAGTGTGGCATTATGCTTAAAAAATGTCAAAATAATTCATTACAAAAATTGTGAACCAATATGTAATAGTTGGTGACAGTGGATTTTCTGTTTCAGAAAGGCCTATTACCAAGAGTTGCTTCATGAGAGAGCAGTCATGTCAACCACTTTCTCCATGTGTTCTTTCTCTTCCCCAAATTTCTTCTAGGTGAATTCTCAGGTGATAGCCTTACTTGATGAGAACTTTTCCTGGACATCTACATAGGACCTAAGACTCTTAAGCCTTGGTGGGTTTTCAGAAATATAAAGACTGGTACTAAATAAGAAGTAAAATGCCCTTTGAGGACTCATCCATTTTCAAACATGCTTCAACAAGTTGAATTTCAATCATTTTCCTTTTTTTAGATTGACAAGAACAAAGTAAAAAAATGAAATTAAAAAATATCTGTGGACATCAGAAAGAGTTCTAGGTCTACAGGGGGCTGTTCTCCTGCTGGGGACAGAAAGCTCTAAGTGATGCAAGGGGTAATGGTCTCAGGTGGCCTTGTGGATCTCATTAGGGGTGCACCAAACTTAGCTCCAGCCACAGGATCTGGAAAGACACTGCCCTGTTGTCATAAGAGAACTCAACTTCAGGTAGAAGTGAACTCACCACAGGCATGCACAGGGGAAACTGTCTTAAAATTTTTTCTTAAATAACATTGCAGAAAGGACTGAAGAAGACTGCATGATGTGTAAGTTCTACATACAGCTCCCCTCATTATTTTAAAAAGATTAGATGTTATCCTTCTTTGGTATGAGGTGTGAATTTAATTTTCATTTCTATCTGCCATGAATATTTATTTTTAACATCTACTAATTACCAAATCCTTGTGAGGGTTAATAGGGAGAATATGATAAAGATAATAAGGATACCACTGGGCTGGAAATGTGTGATATATTTTTAAATACATATAAAATATATGATGTATAAAATTCATATGTATATATGTGTATTTGAAAATATACTTCTATATATTTATAAATAAAATGGTTCTTCTATTTCCATTGTTTCATCTGTGGTTAAATTTCACTATACACCACTGGCAGCTGTCTTCTTCCTGTGTTTCTCATTATTTATCACTTTGCTACTCATTCCTTGGACCATTTGATATCATCACTATGTGATTATGATTTATAAGCTCAACAAGCATTCTTATGGTGGAATTAAGGGAAAATCTGTACATGAAACCTGGAAATACAACTCTAGATAAAAAATATAAAACAAAATCCATGGATCTCTCTCTCTCTCTCTCTCTCTCTCTCTCTCTCTCTCTCTCTCTCTCTCTTTTTTTTTTTAGCTGAGGATCGAGCCCAGGGCCTTGCGCCACTGAGCTAAATTCCCAACCCCTCTTTGTTTTTTGTTTTGTTTTGTTTTTTAGGTTTCTGTGTAGTTTTGGTGCCTGTCCTGGATCTTACTCTGTAGACCAGGCTGGCCTCGAACTTGCAGAGATCCGCCTGGCTCTGCCTCCTCAGTGCTGGGATTAAAGGCATGCACCACCACTGCCTGGCGGATCTCTCTCTCTTTTTTAAATATTTTCTACCACCTGCAACTCAATAAAACCTAGCCTCAATTTTTCTGGACAGTTAAAATATCAGTAACTGCCATGCATCTGAGTTGAAATCAAATTAGGTTTGAAGAAAGGTAAGTACACTTTCCCAAAGACTGGTAACAAATAGTCAATATATTTTACCACTGAAAGTCACCCAACAAATAGGAATTAGTTGTACCTGCAGTACATTCTGGTGGACAATACACTCTTCACCTGACCAACATTTTAAATGCCTCTAGAAAGTTCAGTGGTTAACAGCACCCTTGAGTTTTCAAATGGTGAAGGACAAAGTAACTTCAAATCAAGACTAAGGGTAAAATCCCTGTAGATCTCCTCGCTGATTCAAAGAAATATGTCAAACTAACTTCTCCAAGTCTCATTGCAAGAGTGGGGTCTGGAAAAACTGGGGTCTATCTAGGGTTTTGGGGGATGAAAATTAATTGTTTCCCTTTCAACTGCAGAATTGGCATGGCGCAGACTGTGTGAAAAATAAACATTTCTCAGATTTAAAGAATGATTTTTAATTTTTGTTTGTGTATCTGTGCACATGAGTACAGGTGCTGGTGGAGGCCAGAAGAAGGAGTCAGATCTCCTGGAACTGGAGCTACAGGTGGTTGTGAGTCACCTGACCTGGGTGCTGGGTTCACTCCAGCCCTTTACAAAAGCAGTAAGTGTTCTTATCTTCCAAGTCACCTCTCCATCCCCAATCCTCTCAGCTTTCTGAATGCTTTCCTCAGCTCACTAGACCACTCCCATTCTTGGGAGTTCCTTTTTGTGTTCTTTCCCTAGTATTTACTAATCTACTTACATTAAGGTGACCCAAAAGGGAACTGCTGTGTAGAAGAATATTTTTTAGACACATTTTAAAATTCACTTGTATAGTATTAGAAAAAAATTAAGGTCAGAGCTGAATGAATATGAGGTTTTTATTCTTAGACAAAGTATTTCTTTTCTATTCTGGCCATGTATTTCTGATGATACTTATCCCCTGAGCATGGGAGCCTGTGCTATCCAAACCCATATGTGCAGCTCAGCCTCACAAGCAATGCTTCCCAGACACTCGGGGCTTTCTAACTGTTTCTCTGACCTCCATGCTAACTTAGAAGATGTGACTTTTTTTCTTCATTTCTCCTTCTTTTGGCAATTTCAGGGTATTTTAGCTTGCTGGTCCTGTTGACCTCAGGGAGGAGTTACAAAATGATAAACTCTTCCTCTGCCCTGAAACTTGTAGGAACTGACCATGTACAATGTCATAATAAAATCAGATGCCATGTAGAAAAATTCATTAACTCAATCACAGTGCTTAGTAGGCTTCTTAAATAGACAATATTTGAATTGGATTGGAAGAAAAGGCTGTGGTTTAAGAGCCGAAGATGAATGAGGAGAGGGGAGAGCAGTGCAAGTCAGAGCAGCAATGTATTAAAGAGTGAGGACAGAACATGACAGGCTTGGTGGACATCAGGAAGTTCCCCCATAGAGGGAAGGTTGTTGTGAGAAGATTATGGGGACTGGTAGAACTTGAGTGTTACTCTATGGCATTTGTATTTACAGGGACAGCTTCTCCATTCAGAGGCACATCATCTGTGTGTGAATACCAGATCCATCTTTAACAAACTATTCTACCTTCCAAATTTAAGCCACTGCACTCTTACCTCAAGTGTGAGCACAATACTATTACTCTCAGATGTAGTAGGCATTCAAGAAGGCATAACCCAATTACACCAAGTACATGATATTCTTTGAATATGAGTAGCTCTTTCCCATGATGAGGATCTTTACTGTTTTTTTTTAAATATCTGACATACTTTCCCCCAGACCTTTAAAAGACGAGCAGCTAACCATCTTCCATCACAACACTGAAAGGAATTCCTGATTCCACAGTAGAAGGTAGTATATTCTTCAATCACTTTGTGTTGTTTAAATGGATTGTATCTTTCTCTATCATAGGCAGGGCAACTCATCTAAATGTCATTCCATGGCATCTTTCTCATCAAACCCAGGTCTGACAAGTCATACATATTAAACTATTGGTAGAATCAATGCACTGAGTTTTGATAGTTTTGGTAGTTTTGTACCCTGTGCCTTGGTTTCAATTTCTGTGATATAAGGATTGAAATATCACACACAATTGTTGGGGAAGTTGAATGAGGAAATTCTGTCTGGCATACAGTCTGACTACCTCATTTCTAGGGATAAGAAAATTCTGGTTATTGGGGTGCCTCATTTATATTTTATTTCTTGAAATTCAAGATGTAACAAAGATACTATTTAGTTAAAATAATTTCCTTTTATATTATTTGTTTCCTTTTTTCTTTTCATAAATTTGCTCAAGCTGACCATGAATTCTCAGGCTGGAGAAATCCCCCTGCCTCAGATTTCTGAGTAATGAGGATTACAGTTACATGTCAGTATGTTCCACTTACAGATGTATTTTTTCAGAAGACCACCCAATGAACCCCTTTCTTTTCCTAACCCCACACCCCACAACTATGTCTTCCCATTGCCTTTCTTTTCTCCCCTAAAAATTGCCTGTAATTAAACCCCATGTTGTATTCTAGTTACTTTTATACAGTCACTTCATATAGTGTGACTATTTCAATAACTAATGAGAATACGGGAAAATGGCATGAAGAACATGAGTTAATTCTTACCACATCTACATTTTAAAGCTAACTTCTTCACAAGAACATTAGTTGTAAAATATATTGGAAGCTTTCTTAAAAACTCAAAAATGGACCAGGACTTCATGATCATATTACAAATATGCCACCAGAAAGAAACTAATACTTTATAACCCAATAATGTACCTGTTTCAGAGACAGTTATCCAAAGCCTCCCAGCTTCATGTTATTGCTATAGAGAAGAATCTCGTGTATATTTCAACGTGGTAAGTTTATTTACCAGATCTACTCATTGGTACAACTTCATCCATACAGCTGCTGTGTTCTTGCAGCACAGGGAATACAAGATGATTTTGAGAGAATGTTTGTAAGTCTGCAGATAATTTTCCTGCACCTCATTTGATTGTACAGTCAATACTACAAAGCCCTATGTGACCAAGTTTGGACTAGATCATACACACATTTTACAGATGTTAGTCTTGCACTGGTGGGTGAAAACATGAGCACTTTTTAAGTACTTTCTTGTCTTGTGAAGTTTTCTCTAACAAGGGAAAAAACAGGCAAGGTGAGGTAGAGTAGAGAGGACTGTTAAAAAATGTTTGAAACTACACATAATTTATAAATTAATCATTTAGAATCTCTCTTCTTGTTATATTTGCTTCTGACCTTGAATTCAGCCACAGGTATTTAAGTCACCCTTTACATGCTCTCTCATTAGCACTTCTTTGACCATTGAACAGAAACCCCTGTTTGAAGGCCAGCTGATATCAGAGCACTTAGGCGGTCGCCTCAGTCTTGACCTAAAGCACACATTAACTTCTGGGGCAAAATTGCTACCACCAGGAGGATGGACAATTACACCACAGTGACCACATTCATTCTGTGGGGATTTTCCAGCTTCCCAGAACTGCAGAATCTGCTCTTTGTTGTGATTCTCCTCTCCCATGTGACCATCCTCCTGGCAAATGCATCCATCATGGTGGCCATCAAGCTCAACCACAACCTTCACACCCCCATGTACTTTTTCCTCTTTGCTCTGTCCTTTTCAGAAACCTGCACCACTATGGTGATCCTACCGCGAATGTTAGTGGACTTGGTATCAGAGAGCAAGACCATTTCTCTCCCTGAGTGTGCCACACAGATGTTTTTCTTCTTTGGATTGGCTGCCAACAACTGTTTCATCTTGTCTGCCATGTCCTATGACCGTTACACTGCCATCCACAATCCCCTGCATTATCCCATTTTTATGACTAAAAAGATCTGCCTTCAGCTCATCATGGCCTCTGCTGTGCTTGGCTTCTCAGTTTCTCTGTACATTGTCATCATAATATTCAACTTGTCCTTTTGTAACTCCAACATCATTCAACACTTTTTTTGTGACATTGCACCTGTGGTTGCCCTTGCCTGTAACTGCACTTTTCTTCAGAAAATGATTCTCCTTGCATTCACCATCTTTGTGTTGGTGGGCAGCTTTATTTTGATCATGGTTTCTTATATCTTCATTGTGACAGTAGTTGTGAAGATGCCTTCTGCCAGAGGACGGTATAAGACCTTTTCAACTTGCTCCTCTCATTTCACTGTGGTGTTCATACATTATGGGTTTGCTTGTTTTGTCTATCTGAGGCCCAAGAATGGTGACACATTCAGGAATGACACACTGCTAGCAGTGACATACACCGTTCTGACGCCTCTCCTCAACCCCATCATTTACAGTCTAAGAAACAAAGACATGCAGACAGCTCTGAGGAAAATACTGGGTCATGTAATTAAGGGCTTCCCTCAAATGGTAAATAAAAGAGCTCAGAACATCTGAAAAGTCAATATGATTTTGTTAAATAAATGTGGAAAAGTGGAGTACTTCCAATAAAAATCATGACAGTGCATAAAACAGTTGAAATGTTGTCCAATTGTATGATGGGTTTTATTCTCATATTTTTCTTACTACAAAACCAGTAATTAACCCTGAAAACAAGCATATAAGTAACATTACACAGACTGAACAATTTGGATTTATATATGTAGGAATATTTATGTATGTAAAAACAATTTATTTTTTAAAAAAGAGACTATGCACTTGAAAGAGAGCAAGGAAGAGTATATGGAAGGGTTCAGAGGAAAGATGGGGTAGGGGAAATGACATAATTATATTATAATCTCAAAATAAAAGAAACAATTAAAAACTAGATGGGATTTTAAAATATTAGGATACTATTATATATTTGAATGTACATATATAGAGAGACAGCATATAGTAGACATAACAAAATTTGTTTCAAAAAATCATGTTTCATAACATTTGCCTTTGTACAAGAAAAAATATTATAATGAACAGTAAAAGATAGAGAAAGAGGAAGTGACAGAGACAGAAAGAAGGGAAGTAGGAATAAAGTTACAACGGAAACAACATAGCACACCCACATGTTTAGAGTTGACCTGGAGAAATGACCACAATGCAGAAAAATGACAAAGAATTTTAAGAAAGTATTTTGCTAGAACTTTATACAAACATATAGGGGAAGAGGGTTGTAATTTTTTAAAAAATATAAAAAACTGATAAAAGAAGTGACCCTAAAAGAAATATATATTTTACCATACCATTGACATTGTAGATAAGAGCTGTCAAAAAGCTCTTTGCGTTTTGCAGCAAAGAAATAAAAGTTAGATGGAATTGTCACTAACTTACTCTAAACCTCTAAATCACAGCAATTCTTGAATTGTATTGAAAAAGAGTGGGGGCAGAGGACAGTCCTGTCTCCTGATTTTAGTGGGACTGTTTAGAGGTTTTATCCATTTATGATAGTGTTGGCTGCAGTTTGTCATATATAGCCTTTATTGTTGAAGTTTGTTCTTCTCCAGTCCTACTCTGTCTGGAACTTTTATCATGAAGGCATGCTGACTGTTTTTCAAAGGCTTTTTTTGCATCTATTGAATTGATAACATGATTTTTGTCCTTGAGGTCATTTATATGATTTATTACATTTATTTTTTTCTGGAGAAATAAACACTTTTGCCTTTGCATATGTGAATGGTGGTCTTTTGTGGGGTGATCTGTGAACCCTAACAAAAATAAATGTCTGTTACTACCTGGGGCCATGCTGACATCAGGGCCATGCTGAGGATCATGTTTGAGTAGATAGTCCTATTGCAGCCTGCATCTGTGTTGACATTCATGGCCCATGTTGTCACCAAAGGTCACATGGATCTCCATGACTCCATGACAGTAGGATATCTGAGATGAGTATCCCTGAGAGTCCAGTATTGATTGTGTACCAGAAGCCAGAGGCCTTGAACTAGACCAACAACTTATTGCAATGAACTTCCCAAGTAAAGTGGACAAAAGGGTATACTGCATGATGTGCCACAGCTTTCAATGCCACTAAGATGAATGAAGAGGTGTTGGAGAGGTGGGAAAGATGGTGGAGCAAAGTGGGTTTTTTGTTTACTTGTTTTGTTTTTAATTCATATTTTTAAAATTTTCTTCTTGGTGGATTCTATGGAGGGGTGAGGGGCAGATGTGGTGGGATTGGGATTGGGGTGTATGATGTGACATTTCCAAAGAATCAATAAAATATGTTAATTTAACATATATATGTATATATATATATATATGATGGCTTATTTTGTTTCTCAATAAAAACTGTATAACAATATCAGAAAAAAGACACCAGAAATATTCAAAAGAAATTTTTCTTTGAACTGTAGTTATTAGCATGTGTCAAACATTAGAAATGTTGTATATTTCCTAGTATTTTCACTTTACATTTTAATATGCCTTTTAGTACATGATACACACCCAGACATGCACACATGAACTCACATATATACACTATAGTTCCTTTTGAAACAAGATAGCACTAGGTATTCCAGGTTGGCATAAAAGCCCTGATCTCCCTGCTTCAGCTACCCAGCTGGTGGGATTACAGGCATGCGCCACCATGCTTGACTTAGATATACTTTTAAAACTGTTGTTTTTAGTTTGGCCTGCATCATAAGAATTGGTTTACATTATAACTGAAGATATAATTTTGAGATTTGTGTAATAACACACTGAGTGGATAGGCAATAATTAATAATAATTATTTTTGGACACTCATCTTCTACAACCTTTAGCTGTCAGAAACAGAAATCCCAGAACTTGAATCAAGCATCGTGGGAATAGCATGACAAAATATGATAAATGTAAGTATAAATGATAATCCCATTCTTGCTATTTTCCTTAAGGTTTTAATTTGAAAGAATTATGTTCTATGTTCAAAATATGTTTATCTCCATGGTTTTCAGTAAGGAAAAATTAAACCAAATTGTTTCCTAATGTTCATTGACTTATTGAGTGTTTTGTTGACTTCTCATTTCTTTTTGATGAAGGATTATTTCCCATGTTTCTGAGAAATCATCAGAGTAAAATATGTAATGCTTCTCAAACCCTTTATCATGATACTCACAAAGCTTCTTAGGCACCTTCAGTTACTTTTTGAATGCCTCTCCCTATAGCATATGCTTGTTTCAGATTTTATACAATTCAAGAACCATATTAACAGAAGTCTACACCTTTTACTCATGTGTACTAGTTATAGTTTATAGAAATACAAACTTCTGCTAACAATACTATTGCAATTTCTTGAGAATTCAAATTCTCACTAAAACAGTAATATCAGTATTATATGTTCTTCAATGGACCAACTTCTTAAATATTTTCAAATTTCTTCCCTTAGAGTAAACATTGAGTTTCTCCACTGATGGGACTCAGCTCTTTGACTGAGCGCATGGTGAAGTGCAGAGAAGCAATAGTGGGATGGATGCAGCTTGGTCAAGAATGTCTTCTGTCTATTTCTTTGATGATCACCAGTGAGTATAAGTACTGTAGTAACAGGTATCCCACTATTTTTGATGTTATCGCTATCATTAAGATTGTGTTTTTGGACACTGAAGACAGCTTACATTGGAGAGGATGTGGAGCAAGGGGAACACTACTCCACTGTTGGTGGGAGTGCAAACTTGTACAGCCACTCTGGAAATCAGTATGGCACTTTCTCAGAAAGGTGAGAATAAGTCTTTCTCAAGACCCAGCCATACCACTCTTGGGCATATACCCAAGGAATGCTCAATCTTACCACAAGGACACTTGTTCAACTATGTTCATATCTGCATTATTCATAATATCAAGAACCTGGAAACAAACTAGATGCCCCTCAACTGAAGAATGGTTAAAGAAAATGTGGCACATACACACAACGGAGTACTACTCAGCAGTTAAAAAAAATTATATCATGAAATTTGCTTGCAAATGGACAGAACTAGAAAATATCACCCTGAGTGAGGTAACCCAGACTCAGAAGGACAAACATAGTATGTATTCACTCATAAGTGAATACTAGATGTGAGGGAAGGGATGGTCAGACTGCAATCCACAGCTCCAGAGAGGCTAGCTAACAGGGAAAGACCCTAGGAGGGACACATGCATGGCCCAGCAAAGGAGAAGTGGATGAGATCTACATGAGTGGACTGGCAGTGGGTGGTGGGTGGTGGAGGGTGAGGAGTGGGGGATGAGAACATAGGGAAATGGGAGGGTTGAGCAGGAACATGGACAGAGTGGGAGGGCAAGGAGGGAGATACCATAATAGATGAGGACATCATGGGAATAGGAAGAGGCTCTCAGGAATCCACAAAGATGACCCCACCTGGGAGTGCTGGCAGTGGTCTAGAGGGTGCCTGGACTGGTCTACTCTAGTGACTGGTCTAGTAAATACCCTAACGGTCATCATAGAGCCTTTGTCCAGTGACTGATGGAGGCAGATGCAGAGATCCAAGGCCAGGCACCAGGCTGAGCTCCGGGAATCTAATTGATGAGAGAGAGGAGGGGTTCTTCATGTGGGGGGACATCAAGATCATGATGGGAAGATGTACAGAGATGAGCAGCCACACTGGCAGAAGCCCATGAACTGTAGACTAGTGGTTGTGGAGCTCCCATGGGACTGGACTAGGCCCTGTGGATACAGAAAACAGTTGTTTGGCTCTAACTGTTTGGGGAGCACCCAGTCAGGGGGATCGAGATCCATCCCTGGTGCATGGGCAGGCTTTTGGGAGCCCAGTGCCTGTGGTATGATGACTTGCACAGCAGCCTTGGTGTAGTGGGGAGGGGCTTGAACTTGCCTAGGCTCAGTGTGCTGGGCTCTGCTGACTCCCCATGGGAGACCTTGATTTGGGAGTTGTGGGGATGTGAAGTGGCTTGGGAGGGAGGGCTGGGTGGTGGGAGGAGGGAAGAGATGGGATCTGTGGGTGGTATGTAGAGTGAGTAGAAATTTTCTTAATAAAGAAAAATGAAGGAAAAAAAATTGTGTTTTCAGGACTGGAGGGAGAGGTGGCTGGGCAGTTAACAGCACCAGCTACTCTTCCAGAGTACCCGGCTTCAATCCCTAGCACCTACATGCTGACTCAGAACAGTCTGTTACTCCAGTCTCAGGAGATTTGATGCCCTCTTCTGGCCTGTACTGGCACTGTGCTTAACTATCTTATACATAAATAATTGAAATCATGAACAGAGCTATTACACTTCTGATGCCTTCCTTTTTCTAAAATTCAGAATCCACCATTCTTTGGTCACTCCACTGCAATGGACTATTGAGACATATTGAAATCGTTTCTGAGACTCAGAAAATAGTTAAGCCTGAAGAATAAGTCTAAGTGCTGAGCATTGCTTGTGCTGTTTGTCCTTTGTCTCTATCACAGCTCAAGGTGGCCACCCCACTTTCACTATGATGCCATTTAGAGGAGGTCTGTGCTGACTGCACAGAGTTGCAGAACAGAGCTGAACAAAGCCAATGTTTTGTTTCACATTTTCCAGCTCTGCTGACTCACACTTGATAGCTAATCCTTTCGAATATCAGTTTCTGTACTTAGACAATGGGAGTGTGTGTCCATTGCAGTTTTGTTGTGAGATTAATAAAGATGATTATATGCAAATAACAGAGACATTTGGTCACACTTTAGGGGTAGGAAACATTTTTAATTAAATGAAAATTAAATGCCGGCAGATTTTCAATAATAACTCCATGATCTGAAAAGAATTATAGTGTTACAACATGTCAAAAGACCTTATCATAAATCCACAGTAAGCAAGTATGGTCTCTAACACCTTCTCAATACCTGACTAAGCCATCAGTATGTGTAATACACTGACTTATTTTTAATTTTCCCTTTGTCCTCACTGGATAATTAAGGTCCAGAGGTTTCTACTAGCTTCAGGCTTCTGAGCTTGAATCAGAGACTCTAACTGCTCAAATACTCTTGCTCTCAATGCATCAGTCACCTACAATGTAAATAAGAACAGAAGTGAGAGCCTTTCCCAACCAAATACCTGCCTTTTATTCTGATGACATTTTTATAGTCTCAGCTCCTCAAACTCAGCAATGGTTTTGGCTGCCACAAACCATCTCCACACTCCTAGTTACCCTGGGCAGACTGGCTTATTTGAACAGGTGCCATTGCAGTGCCTCTCCTGTGGATGGCAAGCTCTCTACAGGGTAAGTGATGAAATGAACAAAATTAGTTTGTAAATTTATTTCTTCTTGAACAAATGAAAAGTCATCTTAACCCAAAGCCCTTTTACTTACCATTTAAGAGCAGAGTGCTGACATGGGATTATGATGGGATTTTATAAGTATGTTTATTCCATTTACTTTTATAAATATCTGGAGGCTATGTATTCTAAATTTTTTTTTAATTTTATTTTTTTTTGGTTTTTCGAGACAGGGTTTCTCTGTGTAGCTTTGCGCCTCTCCTGGAACTCACTTGGTAGCCCAGGCTGGCCTCGAACTCACAGAGATCCGCCTGGCTCTGCCTCCCGAGTGCTGGGATTAAAGTCGTGTGCCACCACCGCCCGGCGAGGCTATGTATTCTATAGGATGAATAATTGAATGTCCCCACTGACCAAGGAATTTAATCCCTACACATAGTAAGGGTGATGTTGGGTACCTGTGTGCATCATACAAGAGAAAAGAGGTTCTCGTCAAATATGACAAGGTCTTGGGGACCACTGTTGTTTATCTCTTTGACAAAAAAGTTCTTGAGTTTGTTGTACAGAAATGTCCTATGTCTTTAAGGTCTGATTGTCCTTCTCCAGGGGACATACATAAACTATGGTGTGCTTTCCAACACTCATCCTTTGTATATGGAAAGTGAAGATGTTTGTTTCCTAATTGAATATCCAATGAACAGAACAGATAGCTTACATGCTTCGGTAGAGTTAGTACACTAGAATGTACTTCCTGATAAACTTTCAAATTGAAAACAAGTGTTAGATTTGGTGGACAGAGCAGGAAGTAATGAAATGATTATTTCCACTTGTTCTTCATTTTATTGAAGAGGAATAAAATTATTTCAGAACTCAGTAAATTAGTAAGAGGAAGTGAGCCTTCTTTAGGTGTCTTGGATCTCTTTCTTCCTACCCCACAGTGAAGCAACTGAATCTATTCTGAGGCATCCAAGCACTAGCATTCCACTGAGACAGTAAGCAAGAATGAAGAATAGGAAATGTTTGAATCATTTGCCCTACATGCCACCTGCATTAAATGTCTTGAGGGTTCACATTGTCCATCATCATTTCTACATCTCTTTGGACTAGTCAAGGACCTGAATGTGTTTTATTTTGTTGTAGAAAATAATTGTCTGGCTACACAATTATGTTCTTCAACATAAATCCATCAGAATATTTTTCTTCACTTACAGGCTGACCCACTAAAATAGGCCTTACTGTGGATCTTTATATGGTTCTTTAAATCAGATCCAACCTACCTCAATTATATTAAAAAACAATATTGAGGGATACACATATTCTAACCATAGGGAACTTGGCCTTATTTCCTGAGCAATTTGAGTCCTGTTTCTTAAAGAAAACACTATTCTACAATCCTGATTGATAAAAGTGTCCCCTCTTATGGCCTATTGCACCTCTTTGTTTTTGTTTGTATTGTATGTGTAAATGACCAAGCACTTCTGGAAACATGTGACTTCTATATAGTATTTTAATTACTTTAGGTGAGACAGTGGCTTAATTGTTTCCACACAAGCATGATACCTGGCATTTAATAAATGTTGAGATTGTGTCCAACAGTTGTGTTTCCAACAAAACTGGCAAAAATAGCCCTTGGAGGTCTGTATCTCTCATCTGTGCAAGGTGCTTAACTGGAGAAGGAAACGACTTATTCACAGAGATTTTTTTTTTTTTTTTTTTTTTATGACTGAAGCTTTGTTCTCCATGAACAGGAGAAGGAATGCCCTCTTAGGACAGTTGCATGGTTTTCAGTTCCACTGTGTGACAGGTCCTTTCCATAAATTACTTAATGTCTACTTTTTAGTATGTATTTAAAGTAAATAAATATTAAGATATGAGAAGTTTAATGGCTGGTATAACATTGTTATAATTTTCACTTATATCTGTTAGTTTTCATTTGTTCTGTATTATCCTCTAACTAATATTGTACTCTAAAGTTTTGCTTAGTAAACCATAAATATATTCATTTTGTTAGTTTCTAAAAAATATCTCCAAACCCTGATGTCTCCAGCCCTATTGTCCTAAGGAATGAGGTTCTAACTTTTGCTTTAAAAGATAAACACTAAACTGAGCCTGTGCTCCGGGATTCCCATGTGAAAGCCATTTTCACCTACTTTTCCAGAAGTCATGATGATGTGATGTGTACTTTCTGCAAGAAAATTGTGCAGTGTAACCTGTAACATTATCTCTGTTTTTTTTTTTTTTTGGTAGGGGGGATTTTTTTTTGTTGTTTTTTTGTTTTGTTTTTTGAGACAGGGTTTCTCTGTGTAGCTTTGCGCCTTTTCCTGGAACTCACTTGGTAGCCCATGCTGGCCTCGAACTCACAGAGATCCGCCTGGCTCTGCCTCCTGAGCGCTGGGATTAAAGGCGTGTGCCACCAACGCCCGGCTGGGATTTTTTTTATCCTAATTTTTTCATAGACACAGAACCTTGACTGTTGTGGAAGCACTAATCAAAATTCTTTGGTCAAAATGGTCTTCTAAATTGTTATATATACCATTACATCAGAAATGTGGTTCTGATGTGTATTTAAACATGAATGGAATGCTAGCCAAATTTGTACAAGTAGCATCATCTAACTTGGTTATCGTGTGCATAAAATTGACCTTCTTTACAAAGCCAATTGTCCCCAAAGATTGATGTACTAACTGAGGCTTGATTACCATGGACAAATCATGTCACAAAAGTGCTCACATTAGATTTATCATAGTATGATATAGGTCAGGTGTGTGGAAAACAGAACCAGAGGAATTAAATCAACACCTGTGTTGCATGGAGCATAGAATCAGAGGGAATGGCTCTTCACTTCTCTGGAGAAACTGCTTGATTTCTCCAAGGCTTGATTTTCTCATATGTAAATTTAGTATAATTTAAAATGCCAGCCTCATAGATTCATTATAGAAACTAAATGCAAAGCCAAAGACCATTAGTGACCAAGTCTCTCAGTTTTAGTATCAATCTCACATCTCTGCTCTTTCATCAGTTTATGGTTGATCAACATTCATTTTCTTATGTCCAGACAATTTTTTTGCAAAATAAAAAATTATGATGCCACTTTATTTGGTTTCTGTCAGGATAAATCAGTTAATATATAATTTATTTATAACAGGGTCTTAAAATGCCAAGCATTAATTATTGTTTGCTACATAAACTAGACAACTAAACATATCTTGATATATGCAGAGTTCCATAATAGTAATAATTATTGCTGTATTATTATAACTTGACAGATTTTAAGGTGTCTTCTTACTATAGAAGTGTAGAAAGGTGAGAGTTGTTGCGAAGGAATAGGATTTCAACTTACACAAACAATTGATCAGCAGATGGCAGGCAATTATAGAGGTATGCACAAGTAAAATCCTTACACTCTATGGATATACTCCGATGGTGGCCTTTCTCAGGGCCTCCTTTACATCTCTGTTCCTCAGACTGTAGATGAGGGGGTTAAGCATGGGGATCACCACTGTGTAGAACACAGACACTATTTTGTTTTGTTCAGTAGAGTAATTGGACTTGGGCATCACATAGATGAATGTGATGGTCCCATAGTAGAGAGTGACTGCAGTGAGGTGGGATGTGCAGGTGGAGAAGGCCTTGTGGCGGCCCTCAGTGGAGCGCATCTTCAGGATGGTGATGAGGATGTAGGTGTAAGAAATAGCTATGACAAACACTGTGACCACAATGATGGATCCAGCAGAGATAGAGGGGATAATTCCAATAATGGAAACATCTGAGCAAGAAAGTTTCAACACAGCAGGGAAGTCACAGAAAAAGTGATCTATCTGATTTGGTCCACAGAAGGACAAACTTAGCAGACAACTAGTAAACATCCATGAATTCACACATCCACCTACATAGGAAACCCCAACTAAGAGGAAGCAGATCCTGGGGGACATACGTGTGGCATAGAGCAGGGGTGAGCAGATGGCCACATATCGGTCATAAGCCATGACAGCCAAGAGAAAGCACTCAGCTGTCCCAAATGTCACTGCAATGCAGAATTGGGCTTCGCAGGCAGCCACAGAGAGTACCATTCCATATCCAAGGAATCCTGTAAGCATTATAGGTGTGATAGTCGTGGAAAACCCAATGTCCACAAAAGCCAGATGGCTAAGGAACAGATACATGGGAGTTTGGAGCTGGGGGCAGCTTCTTATTAAAGTGATGATGCTGATATTGCCTACTAAAGTAACAGCATATATTCCTAGAAATATCATAAAGAGAATGACAAGTAGTGTGGAATTCTCTGTTAACCCCAAAAGAATGAACTCTGTCACGGTGGTGTGGTTTTGAGCTTCCATCTCCAATGTGAAATGTCCCTGTTGAGGGAAATGAGAAATTCATTTCTTTAGGGTTGTTTCATACTTACTATAATTTTTTTATTATTCCACAGATTCAATAGTAATCTCTTCCTTTGACAAAGTTATAAATATCTGTGGTTTGCAGAATTAGGGATTTTGTTCCTTCCTCTTTGAATAAAATGGGACTAGTTAAGAATCACCCTGCTTATTTCAGTTATCTTCTTCTTTTTTATTTTATTTTATTTTTCGAGACAGTGTTTCTCTGTGTAGTTTTGCACCTTTCCTGGATCTCACTCTGTAGACCAGACTGGCCTCAAACTCACAAAGATCCGTCTGCCTCTGCCTCCCAAGTGCTGGGATTAAAGGCGTGTGCCACCACCGCCTGGCTTATCTTCTTCTTTTTATGTAATACTTATACAAGGTATCCTCAAACTTTGACTTCAGAGATCCTTCCCTCAATGTCAAGGTCCATAATTTCAATGATCTCTTGAGAGTCTCCTCATGTGCCAATCAATTAGAAATCCTATAAACACTTCAAACTTTGTCATTCCATAGTCTTCTTCAACCCCTCCACTAATATTTTTATATATATTTATTTTTATGTATATGATTATTGTGCTTGCATGCATGTCAATACATTAGATGCATGCCTTGTGCCCATGGAGATCAGAAGAGGGTATTGCATTTCCTGGAAATAGAGTTATGGACAGTTGTGAGCCACCATGTGGGTGCTGGGCATTAAATTCAGGTCCACTGCAAGAACAGCTAGTGCTCTTAACTTCTGAGCCATCTCTCCAAGCCCCCCATCCCACTCAGCTCATTCATTCACAATCTCATGTCTGCAACTTGTCAGACTTCCCAGCCATCTTCCTCATATTGTACTCCATCTAGTTAAATCCTATTGCTTTTGTCTATAATTTATTTCCAATTTTCCTTTCTTCAGCTCCCTTTTCCATCCTCTGTGTACCCACTTGCCTTAAGTTCCTGGTCATTTTTATTCTGCATTCTGTCTGTACTTTATAGTAATATGACATAATGACTTCTTTCTAATAAAAAGCTGATAATGCCAAAATCTAATTCTTTTGATTTTCTTTTCAGATCTTCATGGTGAACTATAACCTCATTGGCACAACACTCAGTATCCTTTCTGACCTCTTCCTGCATTTCACTGTTTCTCAGCATCTTCTCATGCAGTTTTCACACTAACCTAGATGCCCGTCGTTATCCTAGGTGCTTAACCTCAGCCTTCAAGATTATTTCCTTTACAAAGCCTTCTAGGTCTCATAAGGATGGATCTGATTCACTTTCTTTGAAGACATATGCTTCTACAGATGTCTGAAGTGCCATTGTGTACATTGCACCATGATCTATGGCTTGCTTACCTTTCTTTCTCCTCAATTAAAACATATTACCATTAATAACTTTTACCTTTGTCTTAAAAATACCCAGTGTTTAGGCAGAAAATGTGCTAAAATTTTTGGATAAGTATATATATATATATATATATATATATATATATATATATACACTCATGTATATATATGTGTGTGTGTATGAGAGAGAGAGAGAGAGAGAGAAGGTCTTACTATACATAGACTAGCCCTAGCTCATCTCAAACTTGTGATAATCATGTTTCAACATGAGAGTACAGGCATGTGCCACTGTGCCTTGTTTACATATATTTAAATAATCCCATGCTTAGTTCTTTTTTTAAAGGCAACAATTTAAAAACAGTGTATTTTGTGCTTCATGGTAAGTTCACCACTAAGATTTACAATAGAGAAAATACTAAGCAAATTGTTCCCTATTGCTCATTGATGGGTTGTGTTGTTGGCTGCATCTTGATTGAAGGTGTTAATATTCTTCATCTCCCCAAACATGGTATAATATTCTCATAAGCATAATAGTCTCCTTACAATATTATCATTTCTGAAGGAGTTAAACAATTACAAGTTATAATGCTATCAGTATTAAATGTCCTCTAAATGTATTTATTCTTTTAAGTTTTTCAATTTCCTCAGAGTAAATAAGCATATAATCCATCTGTTGGTGCAACTGATCACCTGACTTGGTGAATTGGGAGGTTCAGTGAATCAACAGCCAAGAACCTGCAACTCATTCAAGATTGTCCCCCGTCTCTTCTTTCCTGGGTCTTCCTCTTTAAGTTACCGTTATAGTAGGTAGATTATTTCCTTTGATGTTAGCCCTATCATTAGGTGTTTTTCTTTTAACATTATCAATTATTCACCATATGTTTAATGGTACGAATCTTCAACTTTCTATATAAAATCATTGAGATATTTGAAGCTTTCCATTTTCTTAAAAAAAAAAAAGCACCCACAGTTCCTTTTTCTATCGTACCTGCAGCATGGTTTCCAGCTCCCTTGAAGTCTTCTTCAGTCTGAACATACTCAGGGCTGAAGAACAGACCAAGCACCCAGTCTTCCTGCTATTTGCCTTTTGACTCAAGCAGAGTTCAAAGTGGCAACCCTGATATCATTCTGACTTACACTAGTCATTCTGCACTAACTGCCAAGTTGTAAGTGGAAGCAAAGAAGTCAGAAACACAAGTCATCTATATTAAATTACACATGACACTTAAACTCTTTGATATTCAACATATTTCTAACTTGAACAATGGGAAAACTGGCCCTGTAGTACAGTTTTGTTGTGAGATTAAAGGAAGTGATATCTGTGAAATGCCAGAGGACCTGGTCACATATAGGAGTTAAGCATCACTTTATTTAATAAAATGAAATGAAGTTTGGGTAGCTTTACAATGATTTAGTGTTTTGATGACTGTAGTTTTGCTTTCAAAATGTCAGGTAGCTTTACCATAAATCCAAAAACAAGACAAGAGGTGCAGTACTTATGTGTTCTCAGTTCTGAATTCTGCTCTTTAAATATATAATACATAGACTAATTTTTTGCTTCTCTTTTCCTCTCCATTGGACACTTAATATCGAGAATTCTACACTGGATTTCATGTTTATCAGCCTAGATCGGGTATACTGACCACTCAAATATCTTCTCCCTCAAAGGATCAGTCACTGTGGTGGGAAATAGAGTGTTTGGGAGAGTGAACCTTACCTAGTTGAAAACAGGCTGTTGTTTCTGATTTCCTCTCCTCATCTCAGTTCCTGAAGTCCAGTAACAATGATGCTTGCCACAGACCATCCTTGCAGTACCCACATGCCTTAAGAATACTGCTCTATGTATGCCAGAAATCCACTGCACAGTGCCTCTTGGTGAGGGCATGGTTACCACAGAGGTCAAGAGCTCAAAAGTGCTTGATAATTTTCAATTCATTCTTAAGTTATTTAAAAATCCATCCTAATAAAGTACATTAATCTGTCATTTACCATTTAGAGTTGATATTGACACTGAAATCCAAAGAGGATTTTATGAAGTGGATGTATTTTATTTTTAGAGAGAGTTGGGTTCTGGACACTGAAATGTGAACCATTAGCGCAATCACTGGTCAAGGATCATAGCCACACACATGCAGAAAATACAAAGTTGAGTGTCTTTGTGTGCATTTTAAAAGAGGGGAAGAAAGGCTGTAATCAAACAAGGTAAACCTTCAGGGATTATTGCTGATTGCCGCTCAAGAGAAAGGTATATGTGTTTCTTGGACAGAAATAGCTTATGGAACCAGATGATTCATTAAGTCCTGGCTTACTCTCCCCAGGTGACACCCACTTGCCATAGCATCCAATGGAATTCTTTTGTTACTTATTTACAGAAAGTGAAAGAGATAGCATATGGCTTCCCAGAACAATATTTGACACTGAAAGTAATAATTTGTCTTTTTAGTTTGGGGCATTGTGATAATATTACTCTCCATTTACAATAAACTCTGAATCAAAATTAAAAGGAGTCTTGAGATAGCAGGCTAGAATAGTAGTAAATTAAATTAGTACTTGGGTTCATTGCCCATTTTGCTGAAGAAGTAGAAAAATTATTCTAGAGCTCTGTAGATATAAAACTGACATTTTAAAAAAGGTGTTTGGACTTCTTTCTCACTGTTGTTTACTAGAAAAACTAAAGAATCTCCCCTGATATATCTGAGTATCCATGGTTCATTGAGTCATGAATCAATAAAGCCATTTGCATTCAGAAAAGATGATGACCCCAGTTTTATCCCTTACTTAATATTTCTTCCCCTATCCAAAATCTTTCCTGATTCTGTAATTTAAAGATGTTTTTAACCACTTCTTTAGGGAAAACATTGACATTTTTGTAGGAGTTACACTGAATCTGATGTGTGCTCTACAGAATATGGCTATTTTAACAGTTTGAATTCTTCCAGCTCACATATGCAATGCCTATCTCTGCATCAGTTTTTAATCTCACACTCTTTCATTAATGCCTTACAGTTTTCAGTACAGAGACTGTTTACATCCTTCACTGATTTTGTGAAAGTTTTTATGTCTGGAAATGTGGAAGTCACAAAACTATAAAGTTCCATGATCTCATGGAGTCAAAATGCACCTCTAATGTTCCCATAGAGTATTAGAGGTGTTTATCAAAAGATAAGTGCCATTGTGGTGGAGTGTATGTTAAGTACATGATGCAAAGAGTCAGTGCTGAATCCACACTCCTCTGTAAAAACTATTCTATTTCTCCAAGGCTCACTCTTCTCATCTGTAAACAAGGCTCCCTTTTCTTATTTATAATGCCCTAACTCATAGATTCATTGGGAAATTAAATGTAGAAGCCACATGATTTTAGAGACCAACTCCTTATATACAAATGACTTCAATTATTCTTCGTGAGCATATGGGCATTCTACTTTCTGTCTTTCTCCAGGAAATTTTCCACAAAATAAAACAATAGTGCTACTTACTTAGGTTATTGTGAGAAATAGGTAAATTCATATATGCAACTAAAATTTATCCTGGCACACAGAAGGCACAAATCATTGTTTGCTACATAAATAACACAAAGGCAAAGATCTTGACATCTTGCAGAAGTTGTATAGTAGCAATTGTTATTCCTATCACTTTATTGACTTCAAGTGGCCCCACAAATGATATGTATAAAGGTAAGAGTTAGTGCAAAGAAACAGGATTTAATATTAAACAATCAGTTAAGCATCATGTGATAAATACTAAGTGTGACAAAGTAAATCATCCATTTCTTAAATTTGAAGAAGGTCTATGAATATACTCTGACAGTTGCCTTCCTCAGAGCATCCTTCACATCTCTGTTCCTCAGACTGTAGATGAGGGGGTTAAGCATAGGGATCACCACTGTGTAGAATACAGACAGCACCTTGTTCTGTTCAGTAGAGTAATTGGACTTGGGCATCACATAAATGAAGGTAATGGTCCCATAGTAGAGAGTGACTGCAGTGAGGTGGGATGTGCAGGTGGAGAAGGCCTTTTGGCGGCCCTCAGTAGAGCGCATCTTCAGGATGGTGATGAGGATGTAGATGTAGGAGACAGCAATGACAAGCACTGTCACCACAATAATGGAGCCAGAAGAGATAGAGGGGATGATTCCAATAACAGAGACATCTGAACAGGACAGTTTCAGCAAAGGGGAGAAGTCACAGAAAAAGTGATCTATCTGGTTTGGTCCACAGAAGGACAGATTTAACAAACAGCCAGTAAATGTCCAACCATTCATGCAGCCACCAACATAGGAAGCTCCCAGCAGTAGAAAACAGAGCCTGGGGGACATGATCATGGAGTAGAGGAGAGGTGAACAGATTGCTACATAGCGATCATAGGCCATGGCAGCCAGTAGGAAGCACTCAGCCGATCCAAATGACACTGTAATACAGAGCTGGGCTTCACAGGCAGCCACGGGTAGGGCCAGCCCATGTCCAAGGAGTTCCATCAGCATTATAACTGAGACTGAGGTTGAATATACAATGTCTACAAAAGCCAGATGGCTGAGGAATAGGTACATGGGTGTGTGCAACTGGGAAGAAATTCTTATCAACGTGATGATGCTGATATTTCCTACTAAAGTGACAATGTACACTCCTAGAAATATTACAAAAAAGACTATGCACAGTGTAGGGTCCTCTGTTAGTCCCAAAATGATTAGCTCTGTCACAATGGTATGGTTTCCAGCCTCGTTCTTTTGTGTGAATTGTTCCTGTTGAGGAAAATGAAAATAATTTGTTTTTAAAATGTTCTGATTTTTCACATTGCTGAATTTTTTTAAATTTTCCTCATATTTATTCTTGGTTATGTTCTCATGTATATACTGCCTTCTTTGGAATTGTGGTTTTGTATTTTTTCTTTGAATAAGATGAGAATGATGAGCCTCATTTTCTGTCATTCATTATTTTTGCATGTACTATTTCTTAAATGTCACTACTCAATACTTCACTGTTAGGATCTCTCTTCAAAGGTCCAGGTTCATAATTTCAATATCTATTTATTCTCATGATGCTCATTGTTTATTTGAAATCTCAAAAAAACCTCTAACAATGGGTTCCCATACCAAACTAATCCTTTTCTTCAACCACTCCACCTGCATTTCATATCAAGTGCTGATACTATCCAGCATCTCCTGTCTGCAACTTGGGAACCTTCCTTGCTTTTTTCTTATTGTACCACATATAATAAAAAATAACTATATACATTTGTTTCCCAATTTTATCACTTTGTTAACTCAAAAACATAGCTGTCACCTCAAAGGTCATAGAACTAGTTTATTCTCTAGTTAATTGAGTGATCATGGCCCAGGAACATGGAGTCAGCTTGCTACAACTACCATTATCCTATGTGATAACAGTTTTATAAGGCTTTTGTAGTTACAGGACAAAGGAAAGCCATAACTCAAGTCACTTTACAAATATATTTGTGGAATCATCAGGTAAGTAGATTACAGAAATAGTGGGGAAATCTCTGTTATAGGTCTCAGATCCTGTCTGATTACACCCTTAGCTTTGGTGTTGGTAGAGGCTAGAAGCCTAAGGATACATTCTAAAAGACTTCATGTAATAGTTACAAGGTGGGCAATGAATGGCTATAAATGGGCATAGGATAGACCAAGAATATTAAATGTAAGTTTTTTTTTTTTTTTCAGTTCACATCCTCATCTCTTGTTTGTTACCTCTGTCGTCAAGGCTCTGGTCATTCTTCTTTTGCATTTTGTTACATTTGCCTCACTTCTTTCATTATTTTTCTTCTATGTTTCACAATAATATAAAATAGTGACCTCTTATTCATTACATTCTTTGAGTAACTTCTCAAATCTTCATGATATAACATAACCTCATTAAAACAATACACATCACATATATCCTTGAATATAATCTTGTCTCTCAGGGTGGTTTTGCCCACTACTGACACCAAACCAGCTGTTTATCATTTTCAGGTGATTTATCCTCATCTTTCAACATTATTTTTTTTCTTCAAAGCTTTCTCTGACTCCTAAGATAGATCAAAGTATCTTTCTTTGTGCTGTAGATGTCTCCACTCCCAGTGAGGACACTGGCCTTTTGTTGATGGCCTTTTGTTCTCTCATTCTTCTTAAATGACATAGTCTTGTCAATAAGGGTTTTACACTTCTCTTACAAATATCCAGTGCTTGGGCATAAAATTGAATGTACAAGTGGTGAATGCATGCATGAACAGTGAACTGAATAGGCTCTGGGTATCAAGAATAAAATATTAAAATAAAAGAAAAAGAAAAACAGGCTTCAGAAAGAAAAAGAGCCAATAACTTTCACTTCATGGAAAGTGCTGCCTTGGTACTACAAATGATGGTTCTTTAGTTCTGATTTTTAAAAACTTATATAACAACATTGGGGGAAAACTTGAAAATTCAAAATATGCATCATACACATCAACAATAAGAAATTTGGTACATTTATAAGTATTCTCTTTCCATTAATATATATTAGTTTGCATATATATACATATATAATACACATGCATGTACACACATAAGCACATGCAGGGTCTTGCTGTCTTTAAACTTCAGTCTTCCTACCTCAGCTTTGTAAAAGCTTTGTATACAACTACAAGTATGTGTCAGTATGTCCAACTTAGATACATTTTAATAGTGCTGTATTTAGTTAAAGTTGCAATATATGAATTTGGTTTACATTGTGAATATTTACCCACATAATTTTTGAGATACACATAAGCTCTGAATGAATAGAACATAACTTAATTGATTATCATTTTTTCAGGTATTTATCCTGTACAATTGTTAACTGCCACACCTAGGAATCCCAAAAATACCTCAATTACCATGATACTAACATGAAAAATATGACAAATTATCATAATTGTCCAATCCTTACTTGATTTTCTTAGGGCAGTAATCCAAAACAATTAATTATCTTTTGGGATCCAAGGTAGGTTTATCTACTTAATTTTCAGTAATAAAAAAAATTAAGCCAAATTATTCCCTATAGCTCATTGATTTGTGGCTTCCTTTGTTGATTGAAGAGTTTAGGGTACTTCATATCCCTGAGTAATATTTGGGATGTGAAATAGTTCATAGAACCTATACCATCTTCTTTGGCTTGATACTCAGAACTTTGTAGTTTACATTCAGTCACTTCTCTAAATTTATCCCCCTATAACATATACTCTCTTCTAATTGTATACTTTTCAAGAGTCATGTTAGAGGATGCTGTGATTGTCTCCTCATACTAATTAAATATAATACACGTAGTATACAATTTTCTGCTAACAATGTTTGTGCAGCTCTTAGGTATTTAAACATTTACCACAACAGTAATATCAGTATTAACTATCTTTCAAATATATCAGTTCCTTAGTGTTTCCAGTTGTTTTTCCTTTAGTAAAAATAAACATTTAGTTTCTCTGATGGTGAGCCTGCATTCTTTCAATATGTTAACTATGAAGGGCAATGGCTCCATAGTTGGCTATCTGTAGCCCATTCAAGAATATCTTCTATCTTTTCTCTGATGGTTTTGGATTGTATTCAAATAACACTAGCAACCGACAGATTACTTCCTTGATGTCAGCTCTACTATTAAAAATGTGTTTTTTATTGCATTAATTGTTAATATTGCAATGGTACAAACTATTTTATACATATTATTAAAATACTTAAATAAAGCTATCATGTCTCCACTGCCTTCTTTATTATAAAAATCAATATTCATAATTTCTTAGAAAGTTCATCCTAACTCTACCAAGCTTACATGATCCTTTGAAGCTGTTCTTTCCAGACTCTGAAAATACTTTGGTCTGATGAAACAAGGCTATGCACAGAGTAGCATTTATGCTTTGTGTTTCCTGCCTTGATCTCAGTTCAGTAGTGTCAATCCTGCTTTCATTATGACAGTGTTAGGAGTCACTCTGCACTGGCTGCAGATTCCTGGGGAACAGGACTTGACAAAGAAGGCATTTTGTCAGCAGGGTTAACCTGCACATGGCAATCTCTTTGGCTCTCATTTTTTGTGTTTGTTCAGTGATGCTATTTGTCCATATACTACAGCTTTGTTTTGAAATTAAAAGAAATGGTATCTATAAACCTACAAAGGTATTTTGTCACATAGCTGTGCTAGTAATTTCTTTCCCCCTTTTATTGAAAATAGATTTTTTTCTCACATAATATATCCTGATTATAGTTTCCCCTTCCTCTACTCCTCCCAGTTCCTCCCCTCCTCTCCTCCCATCTGGATCTACTCGTATTCTGTCTCTCATTAGAAAACAAACAGGTGTCTAAGGGAATATAAAATAATATAATATAATGTAATACAAGAGATAAGACAAGACAAAAAACTAAGACATTGGAATTGGACAAAAACAAACAGAATGAAAAGAGCCCAAGAGAAGAATCAGTGACCCACTCATTTGAACACTCAGGAATCTCATATAAACACTAAACTCGAAGCTATAGTATATATGCAGAAGAGCTGGTGCAGACCCATACAGGCCCTGTGCATGTTGCCCCAGTCTCTATGAATTCATATGAACTTTGATGATGCTGATTTAGAGGGTCTTGCTTTCTTGGTGTCCTCCATCCCCTCTGGCTCTTACATCTTTTTGCTTCCTCTTTTGCAGGGTTCCCTGAACCCTGAAGGAAGAGATTTGCTGGAATTAAATAAAAACGAAATGTTGGTAGTTTCAGTAGTTCCATGTTTTGAAGACCATAACTTTCCTTTCTACATGCCAGGTCTTCCTATCACATATCTCCAAGTAAGTACAATCTCTGACACCTGCCCAGGTCTGGACTAAGACATTCTTATGTGTACTATGCTGATCACTACTTTCCTTTTGTTTCTTCCCTACTACACACTTAAGTTTTTGACCTCTAGACTGGCATTTATTCTTGGCACGATAGGCCAGGGGCTCTGACCACTCTAATATCCTCTCTCATAAGAACATAAGACTAGGAACCTAATCCAATTCTAGTATCAGGCTTTTCCTCCAGATTTCTTTTTTCATATTATCAGCTTTCAAGGTTAGCAGTGTTTTTGGCTGTGTTAGACCCATATTTTCTTGGCTTCCCAGGTCCAACTAGTATAGCTATATCAGGAACACCATAGGGCTTCTTTGGCTCACCTTCTTAAACCAATGAAAATCCATCTTAAATAAAACCATGACTATTGTACTTACCATTTTGAAATAGAGTTTTGATGCTGAATTCCAGTAGGAACTTTAGGAAGATGTGTTTCATTTACTTTTATAAATAGTTGGAGGATGAATACAATGTGAACTATTGAATACTCTCACTGGCCAAGGATACACATGCAATGGGGATGATGATGGATGTCTTTGACCATGATGGGAGAGAAAAGAGGTTCCTGGCAAACATGGGGAATCCTTGGGGATATTCCTGCCTGTCCCTTTGAGAGGTGGGTCTCTAGGATTTTTTTTTTGTACAGAAATGATTTCTGAAACCAGGTGACTCATTAAGGCCTGGCTGGCCCTCTCTAGGGGGCATCTACATGCTATGGTGTTCTTTGGAATTCTTTTTCATTGTTTACTGAAAGCCAGTGAAATGATTTGTGTTCTCCCAGAAGAATACAGGACATTCATAAAAAATTACTTATTTTATTAGTTGATGCTAGCTAGTGTGGGGATGTAAGAGGACTTCTCAGTTAAACTTTAAATCAAATAAAAAATCCCTGTTCAAAATGAAAGGTAAAATAGTACATCATGAACATTGTTCATTTTCCTGAAGAAATATTAAGATGATGATAGAATTCTGTATATAAGATTCATTTTTTAGGTATCTTGAGCCTATTTCTTCACACCCCTCAATGCAACAACATAGGAAGGCCTTCTGAGGCAGCTGAGTATCCACATTACATGGCAGGCAATAAGCTGAGTGCATTAAATATTTAACTCAATTCATTTAGATACTCTGCATTCCTTTGTGTTTTAAGCATTTAATGTAGGCATACATCATTTATACAAGTCTTTGACAAATACCAGAATGCAGAGCATCTGAAAGTGATTTATGGTGCTACACATAGCTATCATTGTCTGTCCTCTTATTCTACACCATGCATTTATTTTATGCCTCTTCTAGGATCATTGGTTCACATGTGCATTCTTCAACACAAAGCCATCAAAGTATTTTTCTTCTCCTACAGATGAAGTTAAGGCCTCACTGTGGATCTTGAAATGACCCTGTAAGGCAGCTCCGACTTCTGTCAAGTACAATATAAGACCTACTGCCTGCATGAGTAAAGGAACTTGTGACCATACAGGCAGACCTAAAGACTTTAGTTTCATCTCAGTAATTCACTAAAACTATGATATGATACATTTTTAAGTATTTCCCAATCATACATTGTCAGTTCTGATTGCCCAAAGACTTCTCAGTCTTCCATTTAGGAGCATTCTCATGGACCCTAAGGAAATGTAACAGACTCACCATCTCTGCAGAGTCCAACCTCCGTGTGTGTGTGTGTGTGTGTGTGTGTGTGTGTGTGTGTGTGTGTGTGTGTGTGTGTATACTTGCATATAACATATATATTAAAGTAAGAATGCATTCTTATGCCAACCCTGTAGACCATGCTACTGGAGTTAGACAGTCACCCAGAAAATAGCAAGGTCCATGTTCACTAGAACCCTGGTATGAAGTTGATTGACACAGACCACATTGTGGATCCAAAAATTGTTAGTGAAATAGTTACAAATTCACCAAGGATGGATGGTGACCCACTAGTCCTATATTGCACTACGAAAGAAAACTAACTTAAAAATTTCCATTGATACAATTCCAAATGAAAGAAAGTAAATTTCTGAAGATAAATGTGAAAGGAAATATTTTGGACAAAGTTTTAGGTACAGCACAAGAACCATAAACTATAAAGAATTGCAAAGAGAAAATACTTCTGGTTACTCTGAGTTTGTGCATTTTTAAAAGGTAAAGATATGTTATAAATAATCAAACTTTTTTCTTCCTATCTACAACTATTTCCCCTTTTCAGCTGGTATTCAAATCCACATGAATTTTAGAATTAACACAAAAACATTTACAAAATTTCCTCATTTTTATCATAATTTCAATGACTGTATATTAAATTTGTTACACAAAATTACATTTTATATTATCTTACTAATTTTTAAAGATTTATCTTTATTATTCTATCATTATATTATGCCTACATATATAGGAGTATGTGCACATGAATGCAGGTGTCTAGGAAAGTCCAGAAGAGGGCATCAGATCCCTTGGAGGTTGAGTACCTGGCAGTTATGAGCCAGCTAATTTGGATACTGGGAATTGAACTTGGGTTCTCTGGAAAAGCAATACAAGCATTTAACCACTCCATCCCACTTTTATATTAAATTTAAGTTAGGATACAAAGTATCCATTTCCACTATGACATTTTTGTACACGTATATCATTATGCTTTGGCCTTCATCACCCAAGTACTTATTCTATCCCTGATGCCCCTCTTGCTGGTCCCTAATCATCCTCCAAAGAGTCCTCATTTCTGCTATCATGTCATATGCATTCTGTCTCCTTCTCTTCCTCCCTCCATGTCTCTCTTCCCTTAAGACTGTTTTCCCTCTCACATTTTACCCCACTCTGCTTTCACATCCTACACACATACATGTACACATGCATGCACACCTATACCTATATAAAATTAAATCTAGATTCAGTATATGAAATAAATGTGATATTTGTGTTTTAGGAGACTGAGTAAACTTTCTTATATAGTTATGTCCTACTGCATCCATACTGCATTTCATTCTTCATGACTAAAAAGTAAATTCCAGGACATGTGCCTGTGTGTGTGTGTGTGTGTGTGTGTGTGTGTGTGTGCATCTGTGTACTATATTTCTGTGTTCACTCTTATGTTTATCAACACCTTGGTTTGTGCCATAGCCTAGCTATTGTGATTTGTGACATGGTAAAGATGGATGTGTATTTTCTTAGCACATTGATTTAGATTGCCCACCATGTATACCAGGAGTTGTACAGATGGGTCATGTTAGAGCTCTACTCTTGAGTTTTTAAGAAACCACCACATTGCTTTCCATAGTGATTAGCCCAGTTTACTTCCTTCCAAGGGTAAGCATTCTTCTTCCCTCAGTCCCTATATCAGCGTCCATTGTAATTTGCTTTCTTCATGATGGCCATTCAAACCAGGATGAGATGGATTTTCAAAGCAGTTGTAGTATGCATTTCCCAGACAGTTAAGCATGCTGAATACTTTTTAAAATATTTGTGGACCAGATGTATTTCTTCTTTTGTGGACCATAAATTGAGTTCTCTAGCTTTTCTACTGATTGGATGGTTTGTTTTTTTCAGTGTTTAATTTATACAATTCCTTATAGAGTCCAGACAGAAATCCCCTATCTGATATACAGTTGGCAAATAATGTTTCCCATTCTGAGTGCCATCTCTTCACTCTGACGATTATTTCCTCTGCTCTGTGGTAGTTTTAGTTCATGAAATCCCTTTGTCACTTCTGGGGATTATCTACTGTGCTACCATTGTCCTTTTCATAGTGTCCTTCACATGTCTGTATCTAGAAGTGCTTCACTCCTGTGGTCCTCCAGCAGTTGCATGTGTCAGGTCTTATGTTTGGTTTTTAATCATTTTAAATTGATTTTATAGGGTGAAAATATGGTTACATTCTTTCTTGTGTGGAAATCCAATTTATCCAACATAATTTGTTGAAAGAAGATTGCTTTTGCCAGTCTATTTTTTGAGGCTTTTGTCAAAATTGAATGGTAGTAGCTCTGTACATTTGTTTCCATATTCTCCATTTTATCACATTGGTCTATAAGTCTGTTTCCGTGCCAGCACAATATTGGTACTATGACCCTGTCATATAATTTAAAATCAAGTACAGTGATACCACCCAGATTTCTTTTTCTGCTCAGGATTATGTAGGCTTTTGTGCATCTTCTTAATCTTTAGCATTGTTTTTCCTACATCTGAAAAATATCTTGGGGAATTATGTTGACTTTATAGATCACTTTTAGCAACATAAGCTAATTTTGCAATATTAATTCTGTTGATTTTCAAGTGTCTAATTTTATCAGTGTTTTAACATTTTCATTATGTAGATCTTTCAATACTTTAATTAGGTTTGTTTTGGAGTGTTTTTTCTTTTTTTCCTAAGTTCTTTATCCATTAGCTCATGATTGATATATAGAAAGGCTACTGAAGTTTCTGTGTTGATTTTGTATCCTAGCACATTTATGAGGCTGTGTATTTCAAATATGTATATATTGGAGTAGGTGATTCAAACATTTTCTAATATAATCAAGTTAATTATCTATCCTTTTAAATATTTTCTCAGTTCCTAATCATGAACACTTTTTTTTGTTTTTTTTTTTTTTTTTGAGACAGGGCTTCTCTGTGTAGCTCTGTGCCTTTTCTGGAACTCACTCTGTAGCCAGGCTTGCCTCAAACTCACAGAGATCTGCCTGCCTTTGCCTCCCGAGTGCTGGGATTAAAGGTGTGCGCCACCACCGCCCGGCATCATGAACACTTTTAAAGTCCTTTATTTTAATGTTTCTTTTCCTTTATTTTTTTCTAACCTAAATAGTTAACCTCTATTTATTGGTACAATTGTGAGAACAATTACTGTAAGATCTATAAACATCCAAAAGTATAGCATTTGTCTAGATAATATTTCCTGAATACCCTTAGTAGTTAATAGGTATGGTTTGGAAAATTATTCAAGAAACTTGCCCCAAAGTGCTAGAGAATGTGCTAGGAAGTAGCTCAGTGGATAAATTCCTTGTGGTGGAAGTATAGGGATATGAATTTGAAGTTCTAGCACCGGTCAGGATCAGCTGTGCACATGTATAGCCCCAGCACTTGTTAGGGTGAACTAAGACAGGAGGATCCCAGGGCCAGAAACCTTAGCTAAACCAGAGCTTCAGGTTTTGTGCCTGCACAATCCTGTAACCCCAGCACCAGAAGCAGAAAGCAGTATAACGTGTGATCTCACTGGGTTGCCAGCATAGTCAAAACTACAAGCTTCCAGTTCAACAAGAGGCCCTTCTTCAGGAAAATAAAGTTGAGAATGATAGAGAAGATACCCAACATCCTTCTCTGGCCTCTTGTACACATGTACAAGCACAGGCACACACACAATCATGTATGTGCAATACATACAGAGACACACACAATACAAACCACAGATGCACATGAACACACACACACACACACACACACACACACACACACACACACACAGGATTAATTAATAAATAAAAGCCAAAATGAAACAGTTGTAAAAATAGGCATGAGGAGCCGTGGATTAGAATAGAGGACCCAGAAATAAATCTATACAGCTTAGCCTAACTTCTAATAAAGGTATCAAAAGCACACATTAGAGAAAAGACAGGCTCTTTAACAAGTGGTGCTGGCCTAATTGGATTTCCACATAATGAATAATGAATCTAGATCCATATCTCTTACCCCCACTAAAGTCAATTCATAATGGATCAACAACTCTAATATAAATCTGAAACTTCAAAATGGATAAAAGAAGACATAAGCAAGACATTTTAAGATATAGGCGTAGGATATAAGGGCAATCTGTGCTGTAACATCTGTCACTCCAGAGGTCACCAAGGTTGACTCTACTGATCTGTCTAGCTAACAGCTGTTGCCTTTCTCCCTCACCAATCCATGTTCATGCCTCCAAAGCTGTTCAGTGAGAGGATGACCTCCCCAATATAGCATTCTTTAGCCAAGGAAACATGTGTAGCTGCACTCCCCTGCTAGAACCTTCAAAAGCAAGTCTTCAATATAAAGACATAGGAATCTCAATAATTGACCAATAGGATTAACAGAAATCTAAAGCTTCTGCTTAGCAGAGGAATTGACACCCGAGCCAAGAGATAGCCTACATAACTGAAAAAAAAAAATCAATAGTGTGGTAACTGCACATTAGAAAGTGAATTTTATCCAGAATTTGTAGAGAACTGTAAAATTTAAATACTGAAAATAAAATGTATTGCCAGGCAATGGAAGTGTATCCTTTTAATCCCAGTACTCAGGAAGCAGAGGCAGGGAGATCTCTGTAAATTCAAGGCCAGCCTGTTCTACAGAGATAGTTCCAGGACAGCCAAGGATACACAAGGAATCCTGTCTCAAAAAGGCAATAAATTAGCTAGGCGGTTGTGGCGCATGCCTTTAATCCCAGCACTCAGGAGGCAGGCAGATCTCTGTGAGTTCTAGGCCAGCCTGGTCTACAAGGTGAGTTCCAGGAAAGGCACAAAGCTACACAGAGAAACCCTGTCTCGAAAAACCAAAAAAAAAAAAAGCAATAAATTGTGGGACCCCACAACTGACTCAGTTTCCCAGTTTGAATCTGAAGTCTATTCTGAGTCAATAGAGTTCAAGCTTGCATGCTTCAGTGCTGTGAGAAAGTCCTGATTAGCCCGCAGAGTCTCCTTGAAGGACTGTAAGAATGTCCTGATTAACCCATGGGAAGGAACATACTATCTAGCTAGATGCAGGCTGCTCATGCCAGCCAGAGGTACATGGAGATAGGAAATGAAACTGCCTGCTCCTTGACTCAAGGACAGGATAGATAGTGGCTGAATGCCTGTGCTGTGCATTGTTCTACTTCTGTCCTTCAAGACTGTATATAAGCTGGCTGTGAAATAAACTCAGGGCTGTTTGGCATTGACTGGCAGTCCTCTTGACTCTTCTCTCTTCATTGTCTCTACAATCTGTACACCTCCACCCAGATACCCAGTTGACTCATCAGCAGGCTACAACAATAAACAAAAAAAACAAATAAATAAAATATATTAAATCAACAAAGGCACTGATGAGCTAAATAAACTGATCTCAAGAGAATTGAAAATAGCCAACGAACATTTGAAAAACCATTTAGCTTCCTTAGCCATTACGGAAATATAAATTAAAGCTGCTTTGATATTCAACCTCACCTGAGTCAGATGGCTGTCATTAGAGAAAGTAAAGACAGCAGATGCTGGTGAAGATGTAGGGAAAGAAGAACTCATAACCTGCTTGTGCAGATTTTGCTTTGTGCAGCCACCACGTAAAAGAATACAGACTTTACTAAAAACTACAACTATCACATTACCTATCTACACTGCCCTTGGGTATACACTCAAAGCCTTTATATTAACATAACCAGGGCCTTTGGGGTCCAGCCCTAAGATCCCTTTCAGGGTTCAGGTCAGATGATGCACTGAAGTGAAGGGAATTTAGGATATTTCTAATCTGAGGGTTTACAGAAAAAAGTTCACATGTGTGTGTGCTGTTCCAGTCATGTCTCCTCTATTGTTCTAATTTTCTTGTCCTAATTGTATATAATTTCTTAGCTCCAATTCTCTGTTCTAATCCTCCTGCTTCTCCTCATCTATCCTAAAAATTCTCTTTTTGTAGGAGGCTTGAAGCAACAAAAAAATTACAAGAGTTACCTCTCATTGGTCAAAAGCACATCCCTAAGGTAAGCAACAAAGAGCTGAGCCACTACTGTGGCAACACAAGGTTTCAAGGTTTCAAGAGTAAGACTGATCAGAGCCTGGTTAGATAAACTTGAGACATAGGTCTTTTATAGGCTAGACTTGGAAAGTGAAGAATTGGCATGATTTTTTCGGTTGTGTTAATAACCTTGGTTAGACACCTGCACTGTCACTCTAGCTTGCCATAAGTCTTCTGAAGGGCTTTGATCCAAACAAGGTGAAACACCTGCAATTTTGCTCATGAATAAAATCTGTGAAAGTTCTGCCTATAATCTATTCCAAAGATACTCATTTGGACAGTTTGCACTGTCAGTAAGCCAAGGATGAAGAACAGACCTCTAAGTGTCTAACAGTCATATAGAACATATATATATCCATAAGATTAAGATGTAATTGTGAGATTATATGTGCGATTACATGAAAGAGAAATTGGAATATAAACAGTGGAACCCTGTTCACCCATTAAGAAACCTTAATATCCACAAGAAATGGATAGAACTGGAATTCATTAAGTAAAACAAAGCCTGATTAATACAGACAAATATTCCATATTTTCATATTTTCTTTATCATATAGGACCTAGATTTAAAATTCTCTGTATGTGTAATGAATCTAGAAAGGGGATCATGGAAAGAGAAGAAAATGTCTTAAGATGAAAAAGGAAATGTAGCTCATGGTCCAGGCTGGCTGAAGACTCCACAGGCCGTCCCAGCACTGCAAGGATAGGGCGGGTTGGCACCATTATGAGGAGCAAATATATGGTGGAGAAGTGAGAGAGAAAGAGAGGCAAACCTGTTCATGTGCTATGGAAAGAGAGAGAACTGAAAAAGCGAATGTGGTGAGGAACAGACTGATGAGGGTGGCCTGCTTGCCACCCAGGACCATGGTGACATCTGAGCCCAGGCTGCTGTCAAGGGCCATGTCTGGGTCTATGGTCTTACCTCAGCTGGAGTCTGTGTTGACATCCATGGCTCATGTTGCCACCAAAAGCCACACAGATTCCCAGGTGAGCTGCCACTTGTGGCCATGTTGGTGTCCTAGGGCCATGCTGCCACTAGGGCCATACTGATCTGGGTGCTAGTGCTGCTACTGGGGCCATGGTGACATCCAGATCCAAGCTGCTGCCAAGGACCATGCCTGTATCTGGGATCCTGCTACAGCTAGGGTCTGTGTTGATCTCTGTGGCCCATGTTACCATAGGGGTCCATAGGAACCATGCATGTTGAAATCTGAGAGCTGTGCTGAGCTGGTACCTCCTTTTGCTGGCCCTGGTAGAGCTGGCCCTGGCCCTCACCGGCCACTGCAGCAAAAGAGCTGGCTCTGCCCCTCATGGGAGAGCTGGTCCCACACTCAGGAGAGATGGCCCGACCCCTCACTGCTGGTATGAAAGAGCTGTATCCTGATGGCATGGCTTTGCCCCTCACTTGAGTGGGCAGTCTCAGCAGCCTAGACTAAACAAATCAGTTCCACACATGCACATGTGTGAAAATGCATAATGAAACCCATTGCTTTGTATGCTAACTATAAAAAGTAAAAAATGAGGGCATCGGATAAAACAAGAATTTGTGTCTAATAATGTAAATTGTATGTCAAATAATATTGGCTTTGTCTAAAGAGATATTTATTTTGAATTTATGCTATGAAACATTTGACTCATTTCTATTTCTTGGTCTACATTTTAAAAAACAGTGATGCAATGAAGCATTGGGAACAGTATAGCTGAATAGTTATAAAAAAATTATATGAATCACTTTAAAGCATAAAGGAAATTAACATATTCATGGCATTATATCAAAAACATTCATAATTAAAATTTCAGAACAATCTAAAAATAACATCACATATTGGACATCATATAAAATTTAGGAACATGGAAGGGACTTTTGGTTCATCTAAAAGGGAACATTAGCTTAGACATAATGTTGGTTTTAGAAAGAAGTGTCTTTAATAACTGCTTTGCTGTTAAACTTAGGAGCCCAGGGTTTGGAGTAAAAACATACATATGAAAACATTAATACTGAATTAAAATGTAGAATATTGTCACAGAGAGGCAAATATTGCATCTCTACCTGCAGCGCTTGAAGGCATAACTACAATTACACAATGATGACCAGGACAGTAGTTCCAAGCACCTGCTTCTCAGAGATATCATCGATGATCGATGATCACAGCCTAGCCCATGCTAATTACAATTATCCAAATCAAGTTATAAAACCAATTGGATCTTTGCAGTTGTAATACTGTCTGTTAATAATGAAGAGAATGAAGCCCTTGGGATTTTATGGAATATCACAGCCAGCACAATATATATGAAAACACAGACACACCCAATTTTCTCATCTCATTGGATTTTTTCCACTGGATTTTCAATGGTATACTAATAAAGATGAGTGTGTCTAGTGGTGAGATACTTATGGTCTTACTTTACAAATGGTCCCAAGTCCTACATAAGGAAGCCCTGCTATAGGAAGAAGATTCCTGGAGTTTGTTCTGGTAATGTTTGACCATCAGGTAACATTCAATCTTTCTTTTATATTGATACATAAATGTCCCAAGTGGACAGACTCCACCAACACCAATTGGAGGAAGAGGTGAGTGGCTAGCCTCCTGGCTGGACAACCCTACTCTCTAAGCCCTAGGCTCTGGACACATTCTGAGCTCCTCTTCCATGCATCACAGCCCCAGCAAACAGTCAGCAGTCCTATCATCCCTCATGGAACCAGAGGCCACCAGAGGCACAGACTCTACCAACACCAATTGGAGGAAGAGAGGCCACCAGAAGCACAGACTCCACCAACACTGATTGGAGGAAGAGTCCCAGCAGCTGATCAGCAAACATCCCCCAGGGCATCAGAGGCCACTGGAGGCACACTATCTGCACTAATTGGAGGAAGAGCAGCCTGGAGACACAGGCACCACCTGCACCAACTGGAGGAAGAATCATCACCTATACCTACAGTTACCTCAACCCAATTGTGTAGACTGAAATATAAGAATACATTCAACAACATAAAGAGCAATACAGCAACACCAGAACCTAGTCATTCTACAACAGCAAGACCCGAACATCCCAACATAGCAGAAGCAGAAGAAAATGACCTTCATAAAATAATTTTATGAAGATGATAGATGCCATTAAAGAGAAAAAGAAAAAAAAAAAAAACCCTGAAAGAAATGGAGGAAAAGAAACAAAAAATTGGAAGACATCAAAAAATACCTTAAAGAAAGCCAAGAAAAAACAATCTAACAGGTGAAGGAAACAGTTCAAGACTTGAAAATTGAAAGAGAGGCAATAAAGGAAACACAAACCAAGGGAATTCTGGAAATGGAAAATTGGGGTAAATGAACAGAAAGTAGAGATACAAGCATAATCAACAGAATACAAGAGATGGAGGATAGAATCTCAGTCATTGTAGATATGTTAGAGGAAATAGGTTCATTGGTCAAAAAAATGTTAAATCCAACAAATTCTTAATACAAAACATCCAGGAAATCTTGGACACAGTGAAAAAACCAAACTTAAGAATAATGATAGAAGAAGGAGAAGAATTCCAGCTCAAAGGCACAGAAAATATATTCAACAAAATCATAGAAGAAAACTTTCCCAGCCTAAAGAAGGACATGTCCATAAAGATACAAGAAGTATACAGAAAAAATTTGGAATAATCTTCTGTATTTTATCAGACCACCATGGCTTAAAGTTAGATTTCAACAGCAACAAAAATTACAGAAAGCCTAGAATCTCATGGAAAGTGAATACTGCTCAACTGAATCACCAATGGGTCAAGGAAGAAGTAAAGAAAGAAATTAAGCCTCCAAAAATTCAAAGAAAGTGAATGTACAACATACCCAAACGTATGCGACACTATGAAGGCAGTGCTAAGAGGAAAATTCATAGCACTAAATGCCCACATAAAAAAGTTGTAGAAATCTCACACTAGCAACTTAACAGCACAGCTGAAAGCTCTAGAACAAAGAGAAGCAAACTCATTCATGAGGAATAAATACCAGGAAATAATCAAATTGATGACTGAAATCAATAAAATAGAAACAAGGAGAAAAATAAAAAGAATCAATGAAACAAAGATTTGGTTCTTTTGAGAAAATCAACAAGATAGACAAGCCCTTATCCAAACTAACCACAAGGCAGAACATCCAAATTAACAAAATCAGAAATGAAAAGGGAGACATAATAATAGACAATGAGGAAATCCAGAGAATCATCAGGTCATTCTTCAAAAACCTATACTCCACAAAAATTGGAAAATCTAAAAGAAATGGACAATTTTTGGATAGGTACCACATAGCAAGATTAAATCAAGACCAGATACACAGTTTAAACAGACCCATAACCCCTAAATAAATAGAAACAGTCAATAAAAGTCTCCCAAGGAAAAAAAGGCCAGGACCACATGATTTCAGTGTAGAATTCTACCAGAATATCAAAGAAGAAAATTCTCAATAGAAGAATTTCAAATGGCTGAAAGATATTTAAGGAATTGCTCAATAGTCTTAGTCATCAGGGAAATGCAAATCAAAATGATTTTGAGATGCCATCTTACACCTGTCAAGATGACTAAGATAAAAAACACTGAAGACAGCTTATGTTGGAGAGGATGTGGAGTAAGAGGAATACTCTTCCATTTTTGGTGGGAGTGCAAATTTTACAGCTACTTTGGAAATCAACTTCTCAGAAAATTGAGAATCAATCTTCCTCAAGAACCAGCTATACTAATCTTGGGCATATACCCAAGGAATGCTCAATCATACCAGAAGGACACTTGCTTAACTATATTGATAGCAGCATTATTTGTAATAGCCAGAACCTGGAAACAATTTACATGCCCTTCAACCAAAGAATGGATAAAGAAAATGTGGCACATATACACAATGGAGTACTACTCAGCAGCAAAAAAACAGTCTCATTATGAAATTTGCAAATAGATAGAACTAGAAAATATCTTCTTGAGTGAGGTAACACAGACTGAGAAGAACAAACATGGTATGTAATCTCTCATAAGTGGAGACTAGATGTAAAGCAAAGATAACCAGACTACAACCCACAGCTCCAGAGAAGCTAGCTAACAAGGAAGACCCTAAGAGGGATGTATGGATTGCCCTGGGATGGGGAAATAGTTGAAATCTCCATGAGTAAACTGGGGATAAGGGGGATAATGGAGGGAAGGGGATGGGGGATGAGAACATAAGGGAATGAGATTGTTGAGCTGGAACAAGGAAAGAGTAGAAGAGCAACGAGAGAGAGAGAGAGAGAGAAAGAGAGAGAGAGAGAGAGAGAGAGAGAGAGAGAGAGAGAGAGAGAGAGAGAGAGAGATCATGCGGATAGCTAAAAACTGGGTGCTAGGGAAGTCCCCAGGAATCCACAGGATTACCCCAGCTTAAACAATTAGCAATAGTGGAGAGGGTGCCTGAACTGGCTTACCCCAGAAGTCAGATTAGTGAATACCCTAACTCATCATAGAGCCTTCATCCAGTAACTGATGGAAGCAGATGCAGAGATCCACAGCCAGTCAGTCACCAGGCCAAGCTCCAGGAGTCCAGTCAAAGAGAGGGAAGAGGGATTCTATGAGCAAGGGGCATCAAAAGTTCATGATGGAGAAACCTACAGGGACAACCAAACCAAACTAGTGGGAACTCATGAACTTTGGACCAACAGCTGTGGAGTCTCCATGGAGGAGACTGAATAGGTATTTATGATATGGTACACATTCTTCAATTTCGCAAACTCTGCAAATGAAACACATCAATTTGCCAAATTTCATTTATTTGAGTACCTTTAGGGTTACTACTTGCAGGTAATGGAGTTTGGTTATACAAAGAACAAGTAGAACTTTACCTTATAATTTCCTTGGCTTGTTGCCAAGTTATAGAAAAATCTTTCTTAAAAGCTTTGCATTAACATAATGTTTCTTAAGAAACACTGAGACTTTTAGCACATTTCCTACCAATAGCTGATCAATTTCATTATTACCTTCTGCTAAAGATCCTGTTAGATCCATATGTAATCTGATATATGTTATATACAAGGGATAATTTCTATTCCTGATTATTTGTTGTAATTGAATCAATAAGAAAGTTAATTCTGAATCATCTGGGATAAGTTCAGCAATTTTGATATGTAAAACAATTTTTTTTCTGCATATTGAGATTCAGTAACTACATTAGGAGGTTCTAGAAAATCTAAGAACACCAGGAGAATAGCATGTAATTCTGATTTTTGAACTGAGCTTTGTAACACTTCACTTATTTTTCCTGACTATAATCCTCCCTTCCTGATTTATTTCCATCAGTATAGAACATGGGGCTCTAGAAATTGGTGTCCCTTTTACTATATGAAGTTGGATCTAATTAGTTCTTTTTATAAACAGCAGCCTCTTGCTTTTGGAATATTTTGTTGCTCATCTCTTCCAAGAAATAATGCAAGCTCTTTGCCAATGTTCATTTTCTGCCCATAATGAGATAATTTCAGCATTAGTAAAAGGTACCACAATTTCAGCTGGGTCTACTCCTGCTAACTGGTAAAGCCTCATTTTTCTTTTCAGAATCAATTTAGGAAAAATTTCTACATAGGCCTTTAATTTTTAATTCTGTTTGTATGCTAAAATATCCATTCTAAGATATTATCTTCTCTTTGCATAAGAATTCCTGTGGGTGGGAGAATGTGTAGAAGGTAAAATAATCAGAATATAATCATGCCCCAGATCCAAGCAATCCACATGTGCATCCTGTAATTTCTTTTCTACCAAAGTCAATTCTCTCTCAGCCTCAGATGATAATTTTCTTGGACTATTTAAGTTCTTATTACTTTGTAATGTTTGAAATAAATTACTTATGTCTTGAGTAGTTAAACCAATTGTGGGCCATAGTCAGTTAATATCTCCCAGCAATTTTTGAAAATCATTAAGAGTTTGTAATTGATCTCTCTTGATTTGTACTTTCTGTGGTTAGATTTCTATAAAACTATCATATACCCTAGGAAATTAATAGAATCTCCTTTTTTGTATTTTTTCAGGAGCAGTTTGTAATCCCCAACAAGGCAAAATTCTATTTACATTATCAAACATCTTTTCTAAAGTATCTGTATCTGAATCAGCCAGTAAGATATCATTCATATAACAGTAAATTATAGATTGAGGAAACTGTTTACAAATTATTTCTAATGACTATTCTACAAAATATTGAAACAAAGTAGGGCTGTTTAACATCCTCATTGAAGAACTTTCCAATGGTACCTTTCAATATTCTGGTCATTAATAAAAGTAGGCACTGTGAATGCAAATTTTTCTCTATCTTCTTTTTTAAAGGTATATTATAAAAACGGGCTTTTAAATCCATCACTGTAATAGACTACCCCTTAGGTCATAAGGAAGGAAAGGGAATTCCAGGTTTTAAAGAGCCTATTGGTTGGATTACCTTATTTACAGCTTATAGATTTGTTACCATTCTCCATTTTCTGTATTTCCTTTTAATGACAAATATAGGAATATTTTAAGGACTGTTGATTTTTCAATATGTTGAACACTTAGCTTCTCTTATACCAGCTGTTCTAGTGCCTGTAATTTTCTGATGTCAAAGGCTATTGATTTATTCACACAGGTTTGTCAATTAATCATTTTAAAGGTAGGGCTTTTAGTACCCTTGAAAGATCAACAGTTTCTTTGCCCTGCTTGTGTACAACTTGAAGAGTCTGTGACTATTCTTGATAATACCTTTAAAATTCCTCTCAGAATCATTATTTCTTTTATGGTTTATTTATGAGATTGGAGAAATGTTAATCTATGTTTTCCATTGCTGTAACAAATCATGCCCCAATGAATTCATTGCTATGTTAGCCACATATGGTTTTAATTTTCCTATCTGTCCTTCTGGCCCCATACATTTGACCCACCTTTTACTTGTTTTACCTGATATAAAGTTCCAATCCCTAAAAGCTGAATATTTACCTCCTAAAGAGGCCAATCTGGATGCCAAGATTTTGGTGAAATTATTGTTACATCTCTACCTATGTCTAGTAATCCTTCAATTACAATGCTATTTATTTGTATTTTTAGCTTTGGTCTTTGATCACTTATAGAAGTTTGCCAAAATATCTGTTGTATGGTCTCTCCTGATATTTTTTTGTTTTGTTTTATCAACTGAAGCTGTTCTGTCCTTGATCACATCCAGAACAGTATGGTTTTTAATAACAGGTATCAAGTCCTTCAATTGTTTTGTGAATGAGTTTCTCCAATGCTGACAGGGAATGACTGAATCACATTTGATATTGGTGACTGTTGGAGGCCCCTAAGGTATTTCCAAAGGGCAAAGAGTTATTATACCTGTCCCTGGTTGATCTTCATTCATTGGTTCAATGCTGGCCTTTGCCACACCTTCTGCATACTCCATAAGGCTGGGCCTTCTGTTTGGATTATCTCTACAAAAAAACATTGTTTCTAAGAATGCCCTGCTTATAGTTCATTTCAGATGACCTTGTTTACCCCAATTAAAACATCTGACATTTTGATTTTTCTTAAAATTTTTAGAAATCACTTTTCCTAACAAGGTAGCATCATAAGTATGAGATTAAATATCAGCTTTATTTCTAATCTATTCATCTATTGGTGCTGATCTTTATTTTAAAGGCCTAACTGCTGTGGGATGTTCTGTATGTTAAATGTGTTGCTCTGATTGGTTAATAAATAAAACACTGATTGACCAGTAGCCAGGCAGGAAGTATAGGCGGGACAAGGAGAGAAGAGAATTCTGGGAAGTGGAAGGCTGAAGCAGAGAGACACTGCCAGACGCTGCCATGAAAAGCAAGATGTAATGTACCAGTAAGCCACGAGCCATGTGGCAACTTATAGATTAATAGAAATGGGTTGATTTAAGATACAAGAACAGCTAGCAAGAAGCCTGCTGTGGCCATACAGTTTGTAAACAATGTAAGTCTCTGTGTGTTTACTCAGTTGGGTCTAAGTGGCTGTGGGACTGGCAGGTGAGAGAGATTTGTCCTGACTGTGGGCCAGGCAGGACCAGAAAAACTCTAGCTACACCTAACCACCATTTTGCATTCTGAATTAGCATTTTCAAATGTCAAAGATTCTGTGGCAGACTAGCCACCACTTTTATGACCCAGGGTACTCTTGAGTAGGGAGAAGTGAGAGATTTGTAGATAAAAGTATATATAGAGAGACAGAAAACATAGGACAGCTCGGGAGGCCCTGGATCCTAATCCACCAGCCCCTTCTGTCTTTACTAAAGGACTTTTAAAAGGAATGCCAAGGGGTGGAGCAAAAAACCTCCCCCCAGCACAGCCAGGTGTAGACCATTCCAAACACCTGGTGACTTTGCATGTGTTCAAGCCATCCCCTAATGCAGCTCTGCTGTGCAAAGCAAGCTCAGATCTCACTAGAAAACCTTTGTGGGCTTCCACCCTTCCCGAGCTGTCCTATGCCACAGAATCTTTGACATTTGAAGCCATTTCCACAGTCTCTTCAGGCTCCACTGTTGTGGTCACTGTTTATCATCTCCCTGTCGTATGTCTACATCCTTGTATTAATCCTGAAGATACACTCTACAGAAGGCCACCAGAAGGCCTTCTCCACCTGCACCTCCAACTTCCCTGCAGTCACTCTGTTCTTTGAGACCATCACATTCATTTATCTGATGCACCCGTCCAGCTTCTCCATGGACCAGAAATACGGTGGTGTCTATGTTCTATACAGTGGTCCTCCCCATGTTGAACCCCCTCATCTACAGTCTCTGAAACAAAAATGTTAAGGAAGCCATGAGAAAACTGATGGCTAAAGCACATTGCTGGTCCTGAAATATTTGAAATTATAAACAGTATAATGAAGTCTGCTCTTGCAGGTGAAGGACAATGTTCTAAGTAAATTTGAGATTATATTTATAATATTCTAGACTCATTTTTATCATCTCATTATCAAGAGACTTTCAGCATAAAAATAATAAAGATAAACTACTAAGATAGCACCACTTACTGATTTTTTTCTTTATCCTTTCATTGGCCACCATTTTTTTGCATCTGAAAGCATAAATATTTTCACCTAAATTCTGTGTTCTTTGAATGCAGCCTTTAGAATTAAAATGGTAGAAGCTTCTGAAATCCTTTGAATGAGGATAACATTGCCATCAATTATCAGTCTGAAAGATGGTCTCTAGCTTTACAGAAATCTAAATGGGGCTGGTGTTGGAAGGATGCTGTGGTGGTTTGAAAGAAAATAACCTTCAAAGAGAGAGACACTATTAGGACATGAGGCCTTGTTGGGGGAAGTGTGTGACTGTGGGGGTGGGCTTTGAGGTTTCTTATGCTCAGGTTACCTCCTAGTGAGTCATTTGACTTCCTTTTTCCTGCAAAATGTAGCACTCTCAGCTCCAGTACCAAATCTTCGTGAATGCTGCCATGTTCCCTTTCATGATCTTAATGGACTGAACCTCCGAAACTTTAAGTAAGCCACCCTCAATTAAATGTTTTATTTATAAGAGTTGCCATGGTTGTGGTGTCTCTTCACAGTAATAAAAACCCTAACTAAAACAGATGCTGTTCTCAACAGGATTCCTCTTGTGGTTCCTCTGTTAGTTAACTGTAGCCCAGCCAACTTGGAAGATAACCTAAATTCTCTCTTAGTTGATGGCTCTTATCTTTTAGTAATCTGTTAATAAGGACATCCTACTGAGGATAATTAGGATGACCTTACTCCTGTGGAGATGAAGCACTTAGTGTACTCTTGAGCTGTTTCACTATTGAGAACTATATGATGCATAATTCTATAGTGTTTTTGAACAATTTATTTATTGACTCTAGAAGTGATTTTTTTGTTTTCTTTTTTAAGATTTATTTATTTTTATATTGGTGGGTGTTTTGTGTGCATGTATGCCTGCCCACTGTGTACTTGCCTGGTGTCCAGGAAAGTCAGGGGAGGGGTGTCATATACCCTGACACCGGGGCTACCACGGGTTGTGAGCAACCATGTAGGGGCTGAAAATCAAACCCTGGCCATCTGCAAAATCAAACCCTGGTCATCTGCAAGAGCAACAAATGTTGCTGAGTCATATCTCCAGCCCTATATTTTCACTGTTTTATGCATAATTCCATTAGAAAAACAGTTTTTGGAATTCTTTCTCTGAATCAGACTAAGTTTTGTTTTTAAAATTTAAAATTATTTGTGTTATATTAGACCCCTTTTGGTGCTCACACATCATTTGTCTTTTGTGAAAAATGCGTTTAAAGAAAAAGTATAATGTTTGAAGAAGCTGACTTTTTTCTTTAGTGAAAATGTGAATATTTGATTAATCTTAATACTTCTTATATTACACAATGTGCAGTGATTTCACGGTCTTCAATATCAAGTCCAATTTTTCTGAGTGCTGGGAGAAAAATCACTTGTGGCAGTAAGGCCTTGAAATTGAAAATTTGATGGAAGCCTCATAAATTCTACTTTCAGATTTTGCAGTAATGTTTTAATATCAAATAATACAAATTAAATTATTTTCTGCTCTAAATAATGAGGGATGAATGTTTTCTACTCAGATGCTAACTCTCTGGATAAAGTACCCATATAAGTTTATTTAGGGCTAAGCACTACATACATAATTAGTACTGGATACCATGGTGCTGTCTACAACTACTTCCTATGTAGCATAATAGGAAAAGAGAAAGTCACACTGGACCTTAGAGGATCGTTCTGTCCTCACAGGCATTTAGTGACTACGTTATGTGAATGCACATGATAAAATTTTATTTCCACTGTGGCTTAGGAATAAAGAAACAAGCAACATAATTAGTAAATGTTTATTTTCTTTGTAATTATATAAAAGTAAGCAGAGGAGGATTCTTTGCATACATAGCCTTTCCAGATTTCATTTAAGACTGTCCTTAGTATGTATTTTGAAACCTCCTATGATACAAAACACAATGGCCTAAGGTGCTTCCTAATGTAGCTGCAGCTGGTATATTTAAGTTGACAAGGAATGAGCTAGGTATATTGAGTATTAAGTCCATGAAAGTTTTAGTTTTTCCTCCATCATCTAGCACATGCTTTTATTGTATTCCTCATCATTCCTAACTCTACCTATATTTTTCAGATGAAATTGGGAAAGTCCATTCAGTATGATTGTTCTTTCTTCTTTACATAAGTAGCTGCTTATTTACTTATAGAGTATTAAGATTTTTCCAGTAGAATAGGATAAAATAAAGGATTAGGAGTTCAGGGGTACAGCTAGGTAAAAGATGGTTATGGGAAAGTATGGAATCTCATCTAATATGAAGGAATATGTGAATATGAGGGGAATACACTATGAGATCAAGAGATCAGAGTTCCCAGTGTGACAAACAAATTTCTGCATAGGGTCACTAAAGCTATTAATTCAAGTTACTTGAGGTTTCTCAGATTAAATGTGTCATGAACTCTATGCATCCTATACAATTCCTGTACACTGTCAACTGTCTTTAGTGTCTTAGATCTTTAGAATATAGATTATCAGTGTCTCAGAACTCTGTTCTAGGAAGCTCATGTATAACATTCATCCTTATGCCCACTCATCCACCTGATGTTCATGATTTGATTAAGTCTAAAATGTTATCAAGAGGCAGATGTTAAATAAGTGAATGTTCTAGCCCTAGTCCTCAAAGTGATGACCATGCAGTCACGAGAGACAGATAAAAAGAATTGAAGTTTATATTACCAAGTGATAAAGTGTAGGTCTTTAGAAGATGTTATGGAAACATACAAGGAGAAATAGTCTTATCTGAGAAGGCAGCATGTTGGTAGACTCAATAAGGGTCTTAGATGGGATCTTCCATTTTTAAATGAAGTCTTTTCTAGGCTTCAGCTCACCAAAACCAGTCTGGATACCACCATTTCTGACTATCCACCTGCCAAGAAAATATTTCAATTAGATCCTAGGCCAGCTCCACTCTCACAGATTCACCTGGTCATCTGGTGGCAAGTTGTTCCAGCCTGAGGAAGACTTGGCTATGGTACCAGTTGAAAGATAACACTTGCCAGTTTGGATTGTTATCTTGAAGAATTATAAAAGTGCCTTAAGTAAAAGTGTAAGACAGTATGTGTGGTATCAGTTTCCAAGCAGCAAAGGAAGGAGTGGACTGTTACATTAAACCATAAGAAGTTAATACAGCCGGGCGGTGGTGGCACACGCCTTTAATCCCAGCACTCGGGAGGCAGAGCCAGGCGGATCTCTGTGAGTTCGAGGCCAGCCTGGACTACCAAGTGAGTTCCAGGAAAGGTGCAAAGCTACACAGAGAAACCCTGTCTCGAAAAACCAAAAAAAAAAAAAAAAAAAAGAAGTTAATACAGTTTAGTGGCTTAAAGAAATACAAAAGTGTTATCTTATACTTCTGAATGTCTAGTATGACTCTTACTGATATGCAGCCAAGGAGTCAAAAGCACAAATCTGCTCTAGAAGCTTAAGAGACACTCTATTTCCTTAGTCTTATGAGATCCTAGAATCCACTCTCTTCATGGTTTCTAGCTTTCTTTCTCTGTAGTCCACACCAACATGGTTACATACACACACACACACACACACACACACACACACACACACACACACGTTTGTTTTTAAGTCAATGCTTTACTAACATTTTTTTTTTCAGCTAGCCTTCTAGTTTTAAGAAGTTTTATCCCATGCCAATGTATTCAAGACTACTTCCTACTTTCTCTTCTAGCAGGTTCAGAATAGCTGGATTTATGTTGAGATCTTTGATCCACCTGGACTTAAGTTTTGTGCACGGTGACAGATATGGATCTATTTGCAGCCTTCTACACATTGATATCCACTTATGCCAGCACCATTTGTTGAAGATGCTTTCTTTTTTCCATTGTACACTTTTGGCTTCTTTGTCAAAAATTATATGTTCACAGGTGTGCGGATTAATGTCAGGGTCTTCAATTCGATTCCATTGGTCCACATGTCAGTTTTTATTTATTACTGTAGCTCTATAGTAGAGCTTGAGGTCAGGATCATGATGCCTCCAGAGGTTGTTTTATTGTACAGGATTCTTTTAGCTATCCTGGGTTTTTTGTTTTTCCATATGAAGTTGAGTATTATTCTTTCCAGGTCTGTGAAGAATTGTGTTGGTATTTTGATGGGGATTGCATTGAATCTGTAGATTGCTTTTGGTAAGATTGCCATTTTTACTATGTTAATCGTGCCTATCCATGAGCATGGGAGATCTTTCCATTTTCTGACATCTTCTTCAATTTCTTTTTTCAGGGACTTAAAGTTCTTGTCATATAGGTCCTTCACTTGCTTGGTTAGTGTTACCCCAAGGTATTTTATATCATTTGTGGCTATTGTAAAGGGTGATGTATCTCTGATTTCCTTCTCAGTCTGTTTGTCAATTGTATATAGGAGGGCTACTTTTTTTTTTTGAGTTGATCTTGTATCTTGCTATGTTGCTGAAGGTGTTTATAAGCTGTATCAGTTCCTTGGTGGAATCTTTGGAGTCACTCAAGTATACTATCATGTCATCTGCAAATAGGGAAAGCTTGACTTCTTCCTGTCCAATTTGTATTCCCTTAATCTCCTTATGTTGTCTTATTGCTCTGGCTAGAACTTCAAGTACTATATTGAATAAGTATGGGGAGAGTGGACAGCCTTGCCTTGTTCCTGATTTTAGTGGAATAGCTTTGAGTTTCTCTCCATTTAATTTGATGTTGGCTGTCGGCTTGCTGTAAATGCTTTTATTATGTTTAGGTATGTTCCCTGTATTCCTGATTTCTCCAAGACCTTTATCATGAAGGGGTGTTGGATTTTGTCAAATGCCTTTTCAGCATCTAGTGAGATGATCATGTGGTGTTTTCCTTTGAGTTTGTTTATATGGTGAATTACATTGACGGACTTTCATATGTTGAACCACCCTTGCATCCCTGGGATGAAGCCTACTTGGTCATGGTGGATAATTGTTTTGATGTGTTCTTGGAGTCTGTTTGCCAGGATTTTATTGAGTATTTTTGCATCAATGTTCATGAGGGAAATTGGTCTGTAGTTCTCTTTCTTTGTTGTATCCTTGTTTGGTTTAGGAATCAGGGTAATTGTAGCCTCATAGAAGGAGTTTGGTAATGTTCCTTCTGTTTCTATTGTGTGGACCAATTTGAAGAGTGTTGGTGTTAACTCTTCTTTGAAGATCTGGTAGAATTCTGTGCTGAAACCATCTGGTCTTGGGCTTTTTTTGCTTGGGAGACCTTTAATGACTGATTCTATTTCCTTAAGGGTTTTTGGACTATTTAAATAGTTTATCTGGTCTTGATTTAACTTGTGGTACCTATTCAGAAAATTATCCATTTCTTTTAGATTTTCCAGTTTTGTGGAGTAGAGGTTTTTGAAGTATGACCTGATGATTCTCTGGATTTCCTCAATGTCTGTTGTTATGTCCCCCTTTTCATTTCTGATTTTGTTAATTTGGATGCTCTCTCTCTCTCTGTCTTTTGGTTAGTTTGGATAAGGGCTTGTCTATCTTGTTGATTCTCTCAAAGAACCAACTCTTTGTTTCATTAATTTTTTGTATTGTTCTCTTTGTTTCTATTTTATTGATTTCAGCTCTCAATTTGATTATTTCCTGGCGTCTATTCTTCCTGGGAGACTTTGCTTCTTCTTGTTCTAGAGCTTTCAGGTGTGCTGTTAAGTCACTAGTGTGAGATTTCTCCAACTTCTTTATGTGGACATTTAGTCTATGAATTTCCCTCTTAGTACTGCTTTCATAGTGTCCCATAAGTTTGGGTATGTGGTGTCTTCATTTTCGTTGATCTCTAGGAATTTTTTCATTTCTTTCTTTATTTCTTCCTTAACCCATCATCATTTAACCATGACATATGTGAAAGATTTTAAGCAAATTGACATGAATTCAACAAACATCTATTTAACTCTTCCTGTATTCTAGAATTGGATCATTAAATATGCATATAAAAAGTCACAGATAGTAGACATGCAGATCAACTGCTGTGAACAAAATGTTAGTGGGAAGACAGATATGAAATTAATTTCATTCTCTCATGCAGTTTGGAATATTTTAACTTAATTGTTGGCCAGCTGTTTACACCATTCTTCAGTCTCTGCACTTTCTTACAACCTAAATGAACTGTGTGTTTATAGAATAGATGAAGCTTTGCAGTCAATTTCTTAGTTAGCTGGACTTGGTTCATTTAAAGTTCTACATCTTCTGAGTGTGGGCTGCCTGGCTTAGCATTTTACTAAAGAGGCATGATCAATGGACTCCTTAAACCCAAGATGAAAAGAGACTAACTTTAGCCTAGAGAAAATGAAGCCCCAGTTTAAGATCATTGCAAGTGTCCATCATGGCTAGGACAATCTGACAGTTGCTTTGTCAGTGTGCATGGCAGGGTCATTAAAATGCTAGCGTAAGTTTGATTATTCTGTTGTAAATCATAAATGTTAATAGGCAATGGAGAATGCGGAGAGTGTCTGCCTGCAGGTGTAGTTTACATCTCAAGTCTCCTATCACAAACTTATAATATGTTGAAAATGAACATGATTTCATTATTGAAAATGATATTTCAGATCTGTTGGATGCATGGCTGTAAACTAAATTCTTCTGGTGAATCCAACTCATCTCTGAATAGGTAACATGAAATCTGGACCACAGAATACAACCATATTTTGGAAGTGCCACAGTTAAATTACAGCCAAATGATGTCATTTCCTTTTGCAAATCATTTTATTAAAAACAAATTAAACCCATGGGTAATTAAAAATATTTAATCTATACACTTATATATAATCACATGCACATTTTATTTTTTCTGTCCCACTGGACAAGTAGGTGAATACTCATAAGTTCTTTGTCCCACTGGATTGTCAGTATAATTCTCCCAAAGAAATGAAGCAATTAACTTGTAATTTTAAGGGAAGTAAGTTACTTGGGGCTGTATCCCAAATGATCAAAAAACTCACTTAAAAGTAGTTTTGCTGTGCAATAAGAATTCCTTGGAGCCCCTTCTGGGTGTTGTAATAGATGTGTTACTGACTTAGACTTCTAGCATTTCAAGGATAGAGGAATACTTGAATTTCCTAAGTGTCACGGAAGCTATTTGTCTTGAGTAAAGTGTAAGAGACTGAGACCTTCTTGCTATTTCTTTATGGTTTGAACAGTGTTTTATTCATACTTATAAATAAACAAAGGAATCAAGTGTGGTATGTATGTTCTCCTTTGTACAGGTTGAAAACAGGAGGTTAAAAGTCCTTGTCATTTATCTGTATTTCCATGCACTGGGGGCCGGGGTACAAATTGGCTCTCAGTTTGTGTGGCTCCATTATATTTCTGTATATTGCTTTGTCTTCTTGCAGGCAGCCACATCCCACCTTGAAAACATTTATATCTTTCATACATTTATTTTTTTAAGAAAGATTGTCTCTATAGATCTTTGTCTAGAAGCCACAATAATTGGTGAATTGTGACTCACAGTACTAGAGAAACTTTGACCTAATACAACTTGATAAATTTCAATAAAATATATGCATTGCTGATTGCTATATATGTGTTGTTTCTTGGACCTCAGGTAGAAGTTTTTGAAGAAAAACCAAATATTTCTAAAGACTCTGTTGGTCTTAGAATTGTGAAAATGGGTGGATAGGACTAACATTTTCCCTGTCCTGGTTCATGCTCTGTATCTTGAACGAAGGGACCATTATTTTGAAATGTGAATTGGCCTTTCTTTCATTATAATTTGCTAGTTATTATAGCTTCCCACTTCTATCCAGACCACTCTAGCTCTCTTACTCTATGCCAAATGCACCCCCTTCCCTTTCCTGACCACTGCTTTTTAGAACTGGTGATATGAAAACATATCTAATGCAAGCTCCCAAACGCTTCTGTTTATTTACTTGATGTTAAGATATAGCAATATCTAGACTCCTATCACTTCCTACAATCCCATAAAGGAGTAAAGAAGAGTCTTGAGACACTTTGCAAAATGTTTAGTATATTTATACCAGAGTGATAATAAGAATTGTGATGAGTCTTTCTAACTTGAATACAGACAACATTCAGTTCTTGGTACTGATTTTTTTTTTTTAATGAAGAATTTGGCTTCTTTTATTTTAGCAGGTCATAAAAATAAAAATGTCCAAGTTAGTTCTATTGTTATTAGCCTGACAAGTAGAAAATTGGAAGCTATATTTACTGGAGGAGAGAACACTGGGGCAGAGGCATGTTTGTGATTGGGGATAGGAAAACTAAGAGTCAACATTTGCATGAACATTTAGGTTAATCAGTTTGTGCTATAAAAATAAATGTTACTGTGGATCCCCATATATGTATTTCCTGTATATACATGGAATAAACTTGTTGTATCATATGCTAGTAGGAACTACAACTACAACAACTACAGTTGGATCCTAAAATAATTGAATTTCTTATTATAATATCTTATGAAATTTGAAAAGAAAATTTACAAAGCATTCTATGACTAAGAAAATTGCCATTTTAAAATTTAATTATAAGATTACATTTAGGTGCATATGTTAATTGCAGGTCCATTTCAGCCAATGACTCTCCTCTGGTTCTGGTTCCAGTGGGCACCATTGGGTAAATGAATGGAGACTGAAAATGACACCATGGTGACAGAATTCATTATTTTGGGACTAACAGATAGTCCTACACTACGTGCCATCTTATTTGTGTTTTTTCTACCAGTTTACATAGTGACTGTATTTGGAAATATCAGTATAATCCTTTTAATTCGAAGCAGCCCACAGCTTCACACTCCCATGTATCTGTTCCTCAGCCATCTAGCCTTTGTGGATATTGGATATTCCACATCGGTTACACCCATCATGCTCATCAGTTTCTTAAAAGAAAAAACTACTATCCCTCTCTCTGGCTGTGCAGCCCAGCTTGGCTCTGATGTAGCTTTTGGAACTACAGAATGCTTCCTGCTGGCCACCATGGCTTATGACCGCTATGTGGCCATCTGTTCACCCCTGCTCTATTCCACTCAGATGTCCCCATCAGTCTGCTTCTTCCTGCTGGGGGCATCCTACTTAGGTGGATGCATGAACGCCTCATCATTCACAGGCTGTTTTGTGAACCTAAACTTCTGTGGCCCAAACAAAATCAACCATTTTTTCTGTGACCTCTTCCCACTTGTGAAACTCTCTTGTGGCCATGCTTATATTGCTGAAATATCACCATCCATCTCTTCGGCATCTGTCCTTGTGAGCACACTATCTACCATCATTGTGTCATACATTTACATCCTACTCTCAATCATAAGGATGCGCTCTACTGAGGGAAGGAACAAGGCTTTTTCCACCTGCACGTCCCACCTTACTGCAGTTACTTTGTTTTACGGGACAGTTTTATTTGTGTATGTGATGCCTAAGTCTAGCTATTCAGCTGATCAGGTCAAAGTGGCTTCTGTGATCTACACAGTGGTGATCCCCATGTTGAATCCTCTTATCTACAGTCTGAGGAACAAGGAGGTGAAAGAGGCTATGAAAAAATTAATGGCCAGAACACTTTGGTTCCCTTGAAGTAAATCAGACAAAACTCCATACTTAATAAATTCAGTGATGGTAAGGAACAATGGTGATTGATATTTCCATGTTATTTATCCATACCCTGAACATTTACATAGTGAGAAGCTCCTATGCATACAGAAATTTGATGTTTATTTCCATTTATAATTTAAAAAGTGTCATTTACATGGACACCTGCTACATCCAAGTGAAATGTGGATTTTTGTAAAGGTAAGAAAACTTCAGAGAATAGTTTATAACTTTAAATATTCCCCATTTGCCAATTTTGTAATGTTATTTGAATAGATGTCTTTCAAAGCTCAAATGTCTTTCAATCTCCTATTTAAAATAACACTTAGGAATGAAATTTCCAGTAAATGTGTAACAAATGGTATGTCTGACAAGTTAGGGATTCAGGTCATTCCTCTCTAAAGGTATTGCTCTTACATGGTAAATGACTCTGTTAACTTCTGGAAACAGTGAGGATAGTCTCTCAGAAAAAGAATCTGTTTATTTTCTTTTAATTTGATTCAGAATGAAAAAAAATCATAATCCCTGTATTTTGCCATTACAAGATACAAACCTGATAATAGAGGAAACTAAATGAATCTCATCCAGATTTGCTGACTGGGGTCTGCATACATAGGTATTAGAGTGTAATTTAGCATCAAACATTGTTCCGCAGGATGACAACAGGATGGTGAAACTGTCTTTGTATGATAGCAAATAGGCAGGAAACTATGGCTCAATCAGAGAATGCCCTTACCACTCTCTTATAACCTCTCATGGAGGTATCTGTGATCGCTGATTACCCTACTCATGATCAGTCTGTCTGTGGCAGTTTCTCCCTGTAGCTCTTCTAACAGTGATTTCTGATTAAAACTTTGGTGAATGCATTTTTATTAACACAGTTGTAGTGTTGGACAAACCCTGTAAAGGTTTGGAGACAACACCATTGCACAAGCTGATTTCTTATCCTTGACTTTTCACTGGTCAGATTGAGCAAATGTCCTCTTCTCTTGGAAGCTGCCTTGGGATTTCTTCGCTATGGTTCTGAAATTTGTTCACTTATACCTCCCTGCCTATATCATTGTGGAACTAGACTTTCACCAATGCAGTAATTCTAGAATGGAAGCCTGCACAGACATACATGGCTGGTGGCACTCTAGGGTTTGACTTCAGCCTGGGAAAAGACTTTCAGCATCATTCTGGGAGTCTGAACTCTGTTGGCTGAAGATTTTCATTGTCTGTTTCTGGTCATCTTCATCTTGTTTTCCACAATTTGCTCTTGAGGAAGGCTATAGTATTTCTGTCCCCAAAAGTAATCTTCCTTAGAGGACAGACAAACTTCTTCATTGGTCTTTGCTCCAAGACTCTCAAACCCAGTGTGTCTTACTGAATTGGCTGTATCTCTCACTAATAATCCCTTTTCATCTCCTTTGTTAATACATACCACCTCTTTGTAAAATGTCATCTTTTTTTTCCATTTCTGTGACCTAGTACCTGATAGAAGCAACTGAAGGGAGGAACAGTTATTTTGGATTATAAGTCCATCATAGTGGGAAAACATGGCCCCTGGAATGTCTGGCCTGTGGTGCCAAAAGCTTATGGCCTATCACATTGTGGTGAGACCAGAAGCAGAGATCTTAGGGCACAAGCAGAAGCTAATGTCATCTTCAAGGCATGCCCCCAACAAAAGCTAGGCCACAGCCCCAAGGATTCCACAGCCTTCTCCCTGAAACACAGTTCCACTAGCCGTGGAGTAAATATTCAAACACATAAGCTGAGAATGTGGGGGGAAATGGAACATAGAATTTGATATACAAACTATAAAAGTATATTCTCACAGACATGGATGGACCTTACTGCATGCTCATCTAAATGGTCAATCTACCTCCATCCTTTTTCTTCATTCGAAAGGAAGATATGTGACATATTTATCACATCTTTATCTGAGCCTTTTTTGTTTGGAAGTTTAAAATTTCCGCAACTGATTATTATAATTTCATATAGAGATATGTCTCATGTGTTTCACCTCTAAGGAATCCAAGTTTTAACTCACCCAGCTGTAAGGGGTGTGGGTAGATCTGGCATTGGGAATGAGGTAGATTCATGTTTTTCTCCCTTGTTCTGAATAAATATGAAAGAGGAAGACGTTACCTGTGCAAACAAAAGAACCGATGCTAGAAAATGCAGTTTGTGTAGATGGCCACATGCTTTCATGTTTGTTTTTGGTTTGTTGCTGGACATAGAGCCGAAAATCTTGTGGATGCTAGGTAAGCTGTCTACTACTTAGCCAAACTCCCAACCCTGTTTTTATACACTGAGATCTAAAGTTTGATCCTTACCTTCCAGTGATGGGAAGACATTCAGGCCTTACCAAAGAAACGTCTTTACCCATTACCTTACCATATGGCCTAGAGTGCTGAGGGTGTGGACACTCCCAAGAGAAAGGGAATGATGGATTAGGGTGCAGTTTAGGGATGAATTGTGTCTTTCTAAAATATGCATGGAGGACTTATAATTCTCAGGATCATTGAATGTTACTGTATTTGAGAACAGATTCATTGCAGATATAATTTTTTAGGAAGATAACTACTGGAGTAAACTGGGCTCCCCATCCAGTATGACTAAAGGCCTGGTTTTGGATGAAAACATCACAAAGGACAAAACTATGTTAAAAAGAAGACACAGATATGGATGCTGCTGCTATATGCCAATGAAAGCCAAGCATTTACCTTAAAATTCAAAAAGCTAGGAGAAAGACATGGAACAGATTCTCCTTCAGAACCCTGAGAAGAAGTCCTAACAATACCTTGTTCTTGGACTCTAAGCATCCAGAAATACAAGATGAATTGCATCTATATAAGACATCTAGCTTATGGCACTTGACTATAGTAGCCCTAGCAAACAAATACAATTGCATGTTACTTTACCCTCAAGTTTCACTATCAGCTAGTTTATTCCTGGAAGAGAGGAGAATGGAGGCTTGAAGGATACCATGAATGCCTGCTAAAAGATGCCTTCTTTAAAAAAGAAATAACAAAAATAAAAAGAATATCAGGAGCAATGAAAAGAATTTTATCTGAACAGATTAATAAACAAGAACCAATGATAATGATTCTACTCCCACTGAGAGCAATCCAAAGTTCTCATACACTGTGTGTGTGTGTGTGTGTGTGTGTGTGTGTGTGTGTGAGAGAGAGAGAGAGAGAGAGAGAGAGAGAGAGAGAGAGAGAGAGAGAGAGAGAGAGAGAGATATCTCCAACTGGGAAATATTTAAAATCTGTTTTTGTTTTAACCCGTTTTTCTTTTGAAAACTTCCTGGCCTATATAAATTACAGTAAAATTTCCCTCCCTTAAAATTGATAGGACTTCAGAGCCATAAAATTTCTCAAGTTTCTTTAAAATACAGCAATGGACCGATGCTTAAAAGTCTAAGGGCAGGGGATAAATTCCTAGGGTTGTAATTGGGGTAATAGTTACAGGAGCACATGTGCTAGTCAAAAATCATCAGTCACATGTTTAAGTTTGTGTATGTGATCATTTTCAGTAAAGCTTTGCAGAAGATTACTTATGAGAGCTGTTTTTTTTTTCTCATTTTAACCTGATTCTACAAGCTTGTTGGCAGAGACATCAGCTACTAACCCACACAAGCCAAAACTGCTAATTATTTCTCAAAACTACTGCCTACTCTCTCTTGAACCTCACTTAGTTTACTATATATGGATTTTAGATTTTGCAATCCATTGTTTTCTTCAATTGATTTTTATTTAAAAATATTGTTCCTTCCATAATGTAAGTTTATTGATAATGAATTTTTAACAGGTTACTTTTTGTCAAAAATTTCCTTTTTACACCCTCAATTTTGAGTGATATTTTGTTTGGGATAGAAATCTGAGTTAACAGTTAAAAAATTTTCACGGAAAATTTCACTCGAGTATAGTTTTTATCATTTCTTTTCAATGTTGCCAGTGGCCATGTCAGAGGAGCAGCAGGGGGCAACTGAAGTTCAAGGTGTCAGACCACCAGGAGGAAATTCTCTGATGGGCCAATCTTGGACAGGCAAGACCCCGAGACCTACGGTCCCAGAATGTCTTTGCTTCTGCTGTGCCTTTTCACGTTTCCTGCTGCCATTTTCCTCTGGTATCTGACATGGTATGAATGGGTGTGAGGAGATCCCCACTGCCTCTAACGTAGTGTGTTTATGTCATGGAAACATCCCATTCTACTGGGCATGTTTACCCATAGATTAGTATAAAGATGATTCCTTCCTAAGCTGTCTTGTTTAATTGATAATAATAATGTTAGTTTAAATAGAGTTTTGATGATAAAGAAATAAACAAGGAAGTGTCACACAACTAGAACACATGAGTGTCTGTTGAGGAGCTGTACAGACTGTGGCTTAGGTTAATGATTAAGAAAATCAGTTGAGTCCCAGTTAGCCCTGCTAGCTTAAATTCTTTTAACCTTAGTGGCGGTAGATGTGTTCACAGTCTTCAGAGTGAATTACAGTTGAAACAAAGCTTTGAAAATAAGCTTAGACTAAGATGTTATTGTTAAATAGCTTTGAGGTGAAAAACCCAAGAAGATAATCTAAAGTTTTAGAAAGACACATAGTTAAGGTAGAACTTTTTAAGGCCAGGGAACAAGAATAAAGCAGCACAATTATTACTAGCTGATGGACTTTCCTTGTTAGGATTGGTTGATGACAAAGGTGATGATTGCCTGTGCCCATTTTTGCCCTCGATCTCCTGATACAAAAATCTATTGATGAGTTGGTATGCACCCCAAAGATTTAAAGTAGAGCTAACTGATTCTTTTTCATATATAAAAGTTTACGTTTGTGATTCCTCTAAGATTCTTTATAAGATTACCTTTAAAGGTAAGTAATAAAGTAATTGGTCCTTTCTTTGTAACTGCAAAACTGAAGCTTGCCAGTAAAAGATCTGACTGAGAAAAATATCTTGCTTGCCTACACAATTAATCTCTAACAAGGTGCTTAGGTATGAATGTATGTAGGTTCTTGGGACAATTTGTTTTTCACCTGTAATATATAAAATGCTTGATCATATAAAGGATTTGGAAACATACATTTTTTTTACTGTTTGTTTTGTATTCATTATAATTATTCACTTGAAAAAAGAATGTAACAACATTGTAATTTTTATTTTGCCTGAAGGATTTTGCTGGGGTGTATAAGCTGTAAGGGAAAGAATAGAGATAGAGTTAGCTAGAGTTAAAATGGGCTAGAGGGAAAACATCAATAATGAGTTAGAAGGAAAATGTCAAGAATGAGAGTTAGAAGGAAAACATAAAGAATGAGAGAATTAAAATGAGTTAGAAGAAAAATATTAGGAATTAAGAAGTTAGAAGGAAAACATTAAGAATGAGAGAGTTAGAAGGAATTGTAAGGGAAACATCAAGAATAAAGAGAGTTAGAAGGAAAACATCAAGAATGAGAATAGGAAATCACAAGGAAAATAAAGAATAGAGACTGCAAAAGAAGAATAAAGGAAAGGTCTGAAGGAAGCCATCAAGAGAGTGTGTGAGTGTCATTTTCCCTCAACCCGCTCAGATAAAAAAAAAAAAGTCTACTACATGCTGAAGCTGTGACTTCCAGTTCTAGGCTGTCTGGAGGCTGGTCCCCAAGGCAGCAAAACAATGTAACCTGTCATTTTCTAATTTTTGCTTCTTAAAGGGAATACACATTTTATCTTCCATTATCTTCTCTCTGTCTCTCTGTCTCTCTGTCTGTCACTGTCTCCGTCTCTTTCCCTCACCTCTTTCTTATAACACTGAGAATCAAATTCAGCTGCTAAGTAAGCATTCTACTACTGAACTAAAACCTCTGCCCTCAGTCCCTTTTTGGTTTTCCATAGTTTTTTCATAATTTTCCTAAATGTAAACTGTTCTCATACTTACCATGTTTGGATTTTTTCAGACTTAAAAAAATTTTTCATCTCATGTTCTTTCTCTAATTTTGGAATTTATTGGTGACTGCCTTCAAACGTGTCTTCCTCCTCATGGCCTCCCATTTTGAACTTCAATTATCCGTGTGTTAGATCACTTCACATCTCTTAGGAAGCTCTTGAGCTACTTGCATTTCATCCTGTAATATTTATTTAATGTGGTGGTATTGTATTCCCCAAAATATTGTGCATGCTAATAAACTTATCTGGGGTCAGAGACAGAACAACCACAATATTAAACTTAGAAGTTAGGCAGTGGTAGCACAAGCCTTTAATCCTAGCACTCCAGAGACAGAAATCCCTCTGGATCTCTGTGAGTTCAAGGCCGCATTGGAAACAGCCAGGCATGGTGACTCACGCCTTTAATCCCAGAAAGCAGACTTTAATCCCAGGGAGTGGTGGTAGAAAGCAGAAAGGTTTATAAGGCATGAGGACCAGAAACAAGAGGCATTTGGCCTGGTTAAGCATTTGGCCTGGTTAAGCTTTCAGGCTTTTTAGCAGCAATTCAGCTGAGACCCATTCTGGATGAGGACTTAGAGGCTTCCAGTCTGAGGAAACAAGACCAGCTGAGAAGTTGGCAAGGTGAGGTTAGCTGTGGCTTGTTCTGTCTCTCTGATCTACCAGCATTAACACCAATAACTGGCCTTGGGTTCTATTTTATTAATAAGACCTTCTAAGATTCCTGCTACAATTTTCTATTGACACATCTGTCAGCTACAACCCTAATTTCTGTTGTGATCGAGTAACACTCCTACTGAATCCCTCAATTATGTTTCATGTCTCAGATTCAATTTTACTTTCTTTTTCTTGTCCCACCCCTTTTCATCCTTCTCTCCCTGCCCCTGCTGCGATGTCTTTCCTTCCTTCCATTTTCAGTGTGTGTGTGTGTGTGTGTGTGTGTGTGTGTGTGTGTGTGTGTATTTGTGATGCCTGAATTATTTTCATTTGGCCCTCCCTTTGCACACCTTGTTATTTTTAATTATTGAGTGATAGACAGTGAAGATAAACACTACACAAATGAGACAAACATATCTTCTTCTACTATTCATTTTATTTTGGAGTCCAAGAAATTGAAATATCAGGTTGACCCCTTTGAGAAAACGGGAATACTGTGCTAAAACAGGCCAGTCACGCAGGAAAGCAGCTGGTGTCCCCGCATATAGTATAATATATATTTTTGTATAATATATATAATTGCATTCCAATCTACTACAGGTAGCACTTGCAGTCTGGGCTGCTGTTTGTAGTTGAGCACCATGTCTTCCTAGGTTAGTCTAAAGTCTTCCTGAACTAAAGGTATCACAAATAAAAGATGGTGTTATTGGTTCACTCCCTTCTCAAACTTACCTTACTGACAAATGAACTACAAAAACTAAAATCTGTACTCAGATTACCAGTTGACTCTTGTCCAGCCAGTTGCTGTGCATCTTGAAAATATGCAAATTTCTTAGTAAAATATGGCTCAGAGAATTTCAAATTCAATTCTCTAGTTTCTTGCACTCCTGAATCCTGGTCTCAGAATTCTTAGCTCTACTGTGATCTTTGGCAAATACACATAACTCCATGTACACAGCCTGGCACACTGCTATAAAATTCCAGACCTTCTCTTTTTTGCTAAGTCTCATAATTCTTGTAAATACAGAAAAGCCTACTAGCAGAAATGACAAAAACTCCACCAGAAAACTTCTACAGCTCATAAGCACTTTCAGAAAAAGTATCAGAATTCAAAATTGATATGTAGAAATCAGAGCTTCCTATATACAAATAACAAATGGACTGAACAGCTTCTTCAAAATATTGTGCTGCTCAAACCAGATGACTTCATGGAGAAGAATGCAAATGGATCAATACTAACCATCTTGCACAAAACTCAACTTCAAATGGAACTAAGACCTCAATGTAAGACTGGTTATCCTGCGTCTGATAGAAGAGAAAGTGGGGGATAGTCTTAAACACGGGAAAGGACTTTATGAACATGGAGAAGATTGCAAATAGTTCTATACTAATCAGGAAAATGTAGTACGTTTATATAATGAGATATTCAGCTGTTTAAAAAATGAAATAATGAGATTTGCAGATAAATAGATGGAGCTAGAATAAAACTCCCTGAGTGAGGTAACCCAGTCCCCCAAAGACAAATAGAGTATGTTAGGTTTTAAATAGAGTGTTAGATTTTAACCCTTCAATAGGTATGCTACTATCTGTATAACCACAGAAGTTAGGTATATAGGAAGAAACTAGCATGGAGGGAAGGATATCCCAAGGAAATGGAAATAGAATATATAATTAGAGACAAAGTGGGAGGATACTGGGACAAGTGGATTAAATGGTGAGGGAACACGGAGGTAAAGGAGCAATGAGGAAATGCCAACTAACTCCAAGGGCCATTTGAGGTGTCATATGGAAACCTATTGGTTCTTTAAATATATAAGTACATGAAAGAAACCTAAATGGATTTACCAAATAGTTGGGGAGACAAAGCCCAACTGGACATCTCTTACCACCAAGTGAAACCTCCAGTGCCAGAAATGGGTTACATCTAATTGAGTTTCTGGCCAAAGGTGCCTAGTGGACACCCCCAAAAAACTCAAGCTATTTCCAATACTATTGATTGCTCTCCACAAACTGATGTTAAGGCCCCACTGCTGAAGACAACACTTACATATCTCATTGATCACGAATAAGTTGGGTTGGTGCCTAACTAGAGCCTTCATCCTTACTGACTAGTGTTAATTGCACTGGAAGGTACTCTGCACTTCGGAGAGAAATAAACACCAACTCAGCTACAAAGTATGTAAGGCCCTCTCAATCAACAGAGATTGAAGCAGCATGCTCTGCGCCATATTCTCTGTGCTTGCAGTTATCACTTCAGTGATTTTATGGGATTCCTGAGTGTGAGAACGAGTGGGTCTCTGATTCTTGGACCTTTTCTAGGTCTTTTTTCCTTGGTTTGTCTTGTCCAAATACAAAGTGATAGTCTGTGTGTTATCTCATTATATTTTATTTTGTTATTTTTTTAAATAAGTGAATGAATGAGTGAAAAACTAGCCACTAGGTTTTCTACAATAAAGTGACACTTCAGGACGTGCTGAATGTTTAGGAGAAGCTGAACAACATATAATGGACTCCAGTATTTAGTGTACTTTTACTTGATTACAATTTGGTGTTTTGATTTTTTTTTAATTTTTTTTTTGTTTTTTTATTTTTATTTTGCAATACAATTCACTTCTACATATCAGCCACGGATTCCCTTGTTCCCCCGCCTCCAGCCCCCCTCATCTTCCCCCCAGCCCACCCCCCATTCCCACCTCCTCCAAGGCAAAGACTCCCCCATGTACTGAGATCAACCTGGTAGACTCAGTCCAGGCAGGTCCAGTCCCCCACCCCCCAGGCTGAGCCAAGCGACCCTGCATAGGCCCCACGTTTCAAACAGCCAACTCATGCAATGAGCACAGGACCCGGTCCCACTGCCTGGATGCCTCCCAAACAGACCAAGCCAATCAACTGTCTCACCCATTCAGAGGGCCCAATCCAGTTGGTGACCCCTCAGCCATTGGTTCATAGTTCATGTGTTTCCATTCGTTTGGCTACCTGTCCCTGCGCTTTATCCAACCTTGGTCCCAACAATTCTCACTCATATAGACCCTCCTCATTCTCGCCAATTGGACTCCCAGAGCTCCACCCAGGGCCCAGCCACGGATCTCTGCATCCAGATCCCTCAGTCGTTGGATGGGGTTTCTAGCACGACAATTAGGGTGCTTGGCCATCCCATCACCAGAGTAGGTCAGTCCGGGCTGTCTCTCGACTACCGCCAGCAGTCTGTTGTGGGGGTATCTTTGTGGATTTCTGTGGGCCTCTCTAGCACTTTGCTTCTTCCTATTCTCATGTGGTCTTCATTTACCATGGTCTCCTATTCCTTGTTCTCCCTCTCAGTTGTTGATCCAGCTGGAATCTCCCTCTCCCCCAAGCTCTCTTTCCCTCAACCCTCGCCCTTCATTACCCCCACTCATGTCCAGGCTGTTTATGTAGATCTCTTCCATTTCTCCGTCATTGGGCGATCCCCGTGTCTTTCTTCGGGTCCTGTTTTCCAGGTAGCCTCCCTGGTGATGTGAGTAGCAGTCCAATCATCTTTGTTGCACATCTACTATCCTCCTATGAGTGAATACATACCATGTTTGTCTTTCTGAGTCTGGGTTACCTCACTCAGGATGATTTTTTTCTAGATCCATCCATTTGTCTGCAAACCTCATGATGTCATTGTTTTTCTTCTCAACAGAGGAAACTCAAATGGCTGAAAGACATTTAAGGAATTGCTCAACATCCCTAATCATCATGGAAATGCAAATCAAAACAACTCTGAGATACCACCTTAAGCCTGTCAGAATGGCTAAGATCAAAAACACTGAAGACACCTTATGCTGGAGAGGATGTGGAGCTAGGGGAACTCTCCTCTACTGCTGGTGGGAATGCAAGCTTGTACAACCACTTTGGAAATCAATATGGCGCTTTCTTAGAAAATTGGGAATCCATCTCCCCCAAGATCCAGCTATACCACTCTTGGGCATATACCCAAGGAATGCTCAATCATACCACAAGAGCACTTGTTCAGCTATGTTCATATCAGCATTGTTTGTAATAGCCAGTACATGGAAACAACCTAGATGCCCCTCAACTGAAGAATGGATAAACAAAATGTGGTACATATACACAATGTTTTGGCTTTCTATTTAGATGTGGTTTTGTTGTTCTTTGCTTTTGGGGTGGGGTAGTTGTTGTTGTATTGTTTGTTTGAGAAAGAACTTAATGTTGAATGGGTAAGGAGAGGACCTGTAAATTCTTAAGAAGAGAAAGAACATGATCAAAACATTTAAATTTAAAAATTGTCTGAAATAATAAAAATACAGTAATTTCTTGAATAGATTTAGAATACAATACAATAAAAATGTGCAAAAATCCAGTGTGAAAAATATGAGTTACACATTGTCTCACAACAAACAGTATTCACCTGAGATAATTTTACCACTTGCTTTGAACAACTATCAGATGGAAGAATGTTAATTGTTACACAAGAGGAAAAGACCACTTGAGATTGAGAGACTCCTTGAAAAGAAGTTGTGTATGTGTGAAATGAACTGCTCATCACTCATTAGGAATGATGTGTTGATCCCTGATGATTTGAACTCACACTGGAATGCAGAGCCTCAGCAGGGACTTATTCTCAATGACAAACAATGACAGTGGAGACAGCTTTGCAGCTATAAAATCATAGTGACTTTGAATTTCTTATTTCATAATGAATTCTTGTTTGAAGTGGTAAGTTTTGAGATTTGTGGGTAAATCTGATTTACTGATTTTACCTTTATCTTTGGCTAATACTTTATTTTTTAAAACATTGTGTCTAAATTTATAAGTTTTAGTGGATTCACAAATCAGATGAAATAAAGCAATAAACTGGACCAAAACTTAGCCAAATCAACTTCTATTTCCATATTCAAACTCCTGTGAATATTCAGGTAATGTTTATTGCTAAAGATTGCTTATTTAACTAGTCACTGAAGAATCCAAAGTCCAGCACGATCTTTAAGAGTATAGGAATTTACTACTCAGGCAAATGAAGTCACTGTGTTTGAAAATACTTTGATGGTGTACTGTTGGTAACATCTTGTGGAAATACCTGCTTTGCTTTTTGACTGAATGTTCTAGTATCACCAGCATCAGATATTTGAGTGATACAAAGTCAAAAATTTTGAGATAAGAGTACATGTAAGCCCAAGCTGGATGAACCTGGGTAAACTTCTTAGCTTTTTAGTTTGAATGTTTACTCACCATTGTACTGTGTAGAAGACCACGTGATTTCATTCCATCACACTCCAGTTAGAAAACACTGAACTTTTTATAGTTTTCCAACTAGTTCTAATAAGAAAATTTATCTTGATGTTGTTGTGTTTCACTGAAAGAGTATATGCTTTGGGTACTAGGGAAGCTCGTATTTTGTGTATTCACCACATAGCTGCAAAACTACCCTCTCCTACATCCAAAATTTGTATGTTTTCTGAACTTCCTTGTAACACTTTCATAAATAGTATTTACTACTTAAGGGTTTGATGAATTTCAGCCTGCCTGTGCTTCATATCTCATTCTAGACTTTCAATATAGTCTTATTATTTACTAATAATCAAACTAAATATTCTTAATGAAATAGAAGTAACAGAATCATACTTACAATCCTATGCCTGTACTAGTGCTTAGTAATCATGCAGTAATGTTAGCCATTATATGTCTTCACACAATTCTGCAGTTTCATATTTTATCCTTGTGGTATTTAAAACATCTGATATTTACAGAAGTATAACATTATAAAACTTTAGTTTAAAAACCACATAGGTATATTTTACCATATATAAATTTAGAAATAAGAGATATATTGTTTGAAAGAAGTTCAAAATATTTCTGACATTTGTGTTTAAAATCTAAGTCACATTAATTGCACATAAATGTATGTACACAGAGTCCTGAATAAAACATTGCCAGATTAAACTGATATATTCTCTTAGAATGACATACTTATTTGTGATACCCTAATGTTTGAGTTAATGAAAATGAGGGCATCTATTTATAAATTGCTTCCTGTAATGTCTCCATCACAGCCTTGCTCTAGCAGCAACTACACTGTCCCATGGCTTTCCTGGAGGATGGGAACCACACTGGAGTGACAGAGTTCATTTTATTTGGTTTAACAGACAACCCCATCCTTAGAGTCATCCTCTTCATCATTATCCTGTGCATCTACCTGGTGACTGTGTCTGGGAACCTCAGCACCATCCTTCTGATCAGTTTCTTCCCAGCTCCATCACCCCATGTACTTTTTTCTCAGCCACTTGGCTTTTGCTGACATGGGCTATTCATCTTCTGTCACACCCAATATGCTAGTAACCTTCCTGATGGAGAGAAGTACAATCTCTTACCTTGGATGTGGCATCCAGCTCGGTTCAGCTGCTTTCTTTGGGGGACTCGAATGTTTCATTCTGGCTGCCATGGCTTATGATCGTTTCATGGCAATCTGCAACCCACTGCTTTATTCAACCAAAATGTCCACAAAAGTCTGTGTCCAGTTGCTCCTAGTGGCTTATGTAGGTGGTTTTCTTGACAGTTGCTCTTTTACTGTAAGTTTTTATTCATTAGTGTTCTGTGGACCCAATGAAGTCAATCATTTTTTCTGTGATTTGGCTCCATTATTAAAATTATCATGTTCCAATGTCAGTGTCACCGCAGCGGTTCTCTCATTCACAGTTGGATTCGTCCTTGTGGAGACAGTGCTTGTCATAGCTGTCTCCTATACCTACATCCTCATCACCATCCTGAAGATGCGCTCCACTGAGGGCCGCTACAAGGCCTTCTCCACCTGCACCTCCCACCTTACTGCAGTCACTCTCTTCTATGGGACCATCACATTTATCTATGTGATGCCCAAGTCCAGCTACTCCACTGACCAGAACAAGGTGGTGTCTGTGTTCTACATGGTGGTGATCCCCATGTTGAACCCCCTCATCTACAGCCTCAGGAATAATGAGATTAAGGGTGCTCTGAAGAGACAACTTGGTAGAAAAATATTTTCTTAGAGACATTTGTTATGCTGTAGCAACTGATATAGCAGTAATGTTTCAGAGATATAGTAATAAAAGGAAGTTGAATATCTGTAATTGAAAAAGTCGGCTGATATATTACTAGCAAATGAGGAGCGTTGCAATAAATATAGGAGTTCAATTTTCAGATTACAGAAGAAAGAACAGGGTCATGGTAAGTTACCTTTAATACAATCAAATAAAGTTTTCAATTAACAGCATATTAATTAATATAAAACATAATCTGCTGAAAATAGTTTGAAATTATTTTCATATTTTTCAAATATTTCATCACTAACTTGTTAGAGATTGCATCTTAACTGTCTCCAAAGTCTCATGAGTTTGGTAAACATCTGTCCCCTGGTGTTGTTGAGAAGGGCTAGAATCAGAGAGGTTGAACCTAGTGGGCAATCTTTAGTATACTAGAGGCCTGACTTAAGGGAGAAACTGGCACTCAGCATATTCTTTGTCTCTTTTCTTTATTGACCATAAAGTGAGGGGTTTTGTTCCACCATGTGTTCTTTTGGTGATGCATAGCCACACATACCCATGAACAGAAACTTCACAATGGACAGAGCTCTAAAAAACATTGCGCTAAGAATAAACCTTTATCTTCAATGCCAGTTCATCAGCTACTTGTTCTAGCCACAGAAAGCTTACCAACACCTAACAAGGCTTCAGGGTGTGGCTGGTTTAACACCACCTTATCCTGAGTTAAGCCTGATAATTATGGTTATCTCTGTACACTGTAAGAGAAGTGATAGAGAGCAACTAGTGGGTGAAATTGGTGGAATTTTTTTTTATAGAAACATTGTCTCTGAGATATGGGTTTTGTGCACCCATAAAAATCTAATGTATGGTGTAAGCCTGCCGTACTGACATAATTGTGAGGTCCATAGAAAAGAACAGAAAATCCATCTCTCATTAATCTGAATTTCCATCAGGACCAGAAGTTGAATTCCTACTTTAGATTGAGTTGGATTCTTGAGCTTGCTAGGACCAAGGTAAACCGACAAGCAACAACAACATAAAGTTTTCCAGAAGAGAGTCAAGTTTTTAAATTCAACTATAAGGCTGTGAAGAAGTGGTTCTTAGAATGACTTCATGATCAAGAACCTCATCCTCAAGTGCTCACAGAAGTAGACCTCGTTATATCTTCTTTGAAACTCTGACTACCTTTAAAATAGATACAATCAACCTTTGCACGTGGATGATGATCACATTTACTTCCCATTCTTCTTCCACTTTATTGTTTCGAAATAAATTCCATCTTCTTGCCAATAGACTCAAAGGCATTGATGTGTTTATCTTTCATTTTCATACATTACAGAATGGTGTCCAATGATTCTCACGTTTTAGATGTTAGTCTAGTCCAGTGGATGGTGTCACAAATGAAAATTGGCATTTCATCCTCTAATATAGGATTTTGACAATAAAATTAGAGATAAGTGACTTATATTGATAACACAAAAATCAACAACAAAAACCAAAGTCATGTGTGATGTGCTACAATTGAGTTAACAACACAGGTTTCACTGAGAACCTAATACCTGACAAAGGATTGCAGGGTGTGAGGACATTCATGTTAAACAAGGCACTATCTATGTGAGTTAGTTGTGTGAGTGCAATAATACACTCATGTGCATGTTTTATACCATTGAGGCTTCTGTTGAAACAATGACAGAGCTGTTCATTTTAATTAGCACTGTGGTGCACACAACAGGAACAAATGATAAAATGTATATCTTCAACATTAAATGATAGCTGATGGAATCAGCATTCTGTAAGCATTCAAAGAAAGTGTAACAAACCAGGGAAGCAGACCTAAAATTTTACACACACACACACACACACACACACACACACACACACACACACACATCTGTGTTTGTATGGATGGATGGATGGATGGATTTAATGTCAGTAAGTTGGGTTACAGATTTACCACAAAAGCCTGATGACTTGAGTTCATTTCCTGGAACCCACACAAAAGTAGGAGAGAAACCCTCCCCTCCCCCCCCCCCCACACACAGTAAGAAATGTACCTCTTTGTTTTTCAATAAAAGAATTTGAACATTGGGAAGAAATGCTACAAATTTGAGTTAAATTTAATGAGTTGGGAGATAAAAGAGGAAAGCATCATAATCTCAGTTATGTCTTTTGGAGAGATCTGGTCAATGGACATCACAAACATTCTCAGAATAAAGAGAAGATACAGGCAAACAAGCCTTGTACAGATTGCAGCCACAGTCAGATAGAGAATGTCAGTCCCTGAACTTGGATGTAGTACAGTCAAGGACAAGTGGTATATTAAGACAAATTGAGTAAATGACTACATATTTATAAGCTGTTGTTGAGAAACAAGTCAGATATAATCAAGAAAAACGTTAATGGAATCACCTTATAATTTCATTGTCAAATTCCTGTGAATAGTTAGGCAGAGAATCCAGTTTTCAAAGCTTTCTTATTTATCCAAATACTTAGAAGACTGGAATTCCACATGGTCTCTCACAGCATGTAAGCTGAGCAAGCCACAGAGAGCTATATATTAAGCCCTACTCCTCCATGGTCTCTGCTTCAGTTCTTGCCTCGTTTCCATCTTTGAGTTCCTACCTCAATGATGGACTGTGACATCAAAGTATTAGCCAAAAAACCCTTTCCCCTCCAAGTTGGTTTTTGTTGGTGTTTTACGACAGCAAGTGTTGCTACAGGAAGAGAGAACAGTGACAGCAAGATAATGAGCCAGTGGTCAAAGAAATATTCTATGAAATATACAACATTGGGAAAATAATTAAAAACAGTGTTAAGTAGTGCAGGAATAGCACAGTTAACAACATTCCATTGAAAACTAAAAGAAAATAGAGGTCAACCCTGAGATGAACCACCAGGTCCTTGTAGTTGCAGATTCAGGAAGCTGTGTACAATCACACAAAGCAATTCATATCTGGATTAAATTTTTGAAATGAAAGACAGAAATACATTGAAAGTAGCCAAACACAAAGAACTCATCACTTAGAAAGTAAACTGGCTCCATAAGACAGTTTCTCATCTGTTAACCGTGAAGTCAAAATGAGAGGCCTAACATTTTTCCTTTCCTTTGCTCTCCTTTTGTTTTGTTCTTTGAGTGTTTGTGTGTGTGTGTGTGTGTGTGTGTGTGTGTGTGTGTGTGTGTGTGAATGTATTGCAGAGCATATGTAAATGTCATAGAACAACATTCAGAATTCCATTATCCCCTTCCAACTTGTTTTTAGGCACAGCTTCACTTTTTTTCTGTCCCACTGTATACTCCAGTTTAGCTGGCATCAAGCTTCCAGAAGATTCTCCACTCTTTGCTCTCATCTCAAAATAGAACCACTGGGAATACAGATGTAGACTAACCCAGTTAGCCTTTGATGGATATTTAGAGAAGTGAAACCAGGTCTTCAGGTTTGAGTGACAAGCACCTTCACCTACTGAGTCATCACATCAGGCTTGGTCTCCTCAGTACTAATAAAAAGTTGTGTTGTCGCACTATGGGTTTTCTCTCCAGGGTTAACATTCCTAAAGTTGTATATCATCATTTTACTATTCTTTTCTCCCCATTCTTTCTATCCCAGTGTGAGGTGCTGAGAGATGACTCAGTTAGTAGATTTTGAAAAACAAATGACTCAACTATATACTGTCTAAATGATACATCAAATATACAAGTATAATAACATAGGTTAGAAGAAAAAGAGGAAACAATGTCATTGTGAACATTAATTTAAAAAAATAGGAGTTGCTTCTTGAATATTTGAACAAAGAATATATATATATATATATATATATATATATATATATATATATATATAATCATAAAGCTTTTGAATGTAAAAACTAAGAGATGGAGAAGACATTGTATGTTCTCAGAGATGAAGAGAATTGGGAAGAGAGGGATATTCCTATGGTTATAATTGACAGCATGAGCAAACTTCGTGGTGGTCAACATGTTCTGTGTCTTGAATGAACCTCAATTCTGTGTCATTATACTGATTGTGACATTGTACTAAGGTGTGGAGAAATGCAACAAAGTACACAGAGGGTCACTATGGTATTATCTTCTACTGTTGCCTGAGAATTTGTCACTAGCTAAAATTTTAAAATTAAATTTAAAAAAAGATGGCAACATGTAGAGATGTATAAAAAGGACCTTGTTTGCAGAAAGCTTTGAAGTTTGAGGTAAAAGTATTTCCACTGCACTGCATCCTTGTTCACTCATGACATTTCCAATTCTGTTAAAAAAGCAAGTCAGCTACTCAAGTGTCATTCCCCATAAGACACATTTTTTCATAAAACATGGCCTCACTTTGTATTGGCGACACTGTTCTGTATATCTTCAAGGCACAGACACTGATAGGTAATAATTTTCCTTCTCTGTTGATTCAAGAACGTTTATTTCTTAGCCAGGCAGTGGTGGTACACACCTTTAATCCCAGCACTCGGAGGCAGAGGCAGGTGGATCTTTGTGAGTTCGAGGCTAGCCTGGTCTACAGAGTGAGATCCAGGAAAGGAACAAAGCTACACAGAGAAACCCTGTCTCGAAAAACCAAAATAAATAAATAAATAAATAAATAAATAATGTTTATTTCTCATTTTTACATTAGAAGTTAATTGGTAGGCTTTTAAAGGCATTTGTTGTGGAATTTTGTTTTAAGGTGAGTTACATTCTTTCCTACTGTTTTTGTTAACAATGCAAAGACAAGTTACATTTGTTTGATTAAATAAAATTAACCTGTGGTCAAGAGGCTCAGTCAGCAACTAGCTGACAAGAAGTGGTAGGGAGGAACCATGGGTAGTGAGGATTCTTTTTTTTTTTTTGGTATCTGTTCTTTTTTTTAAATTTATTTACTTTTATTTTATGTGCATTGGTGTTTTGCCTGCAAGTCAGATCTTTGAGTTATAGACAGTTGTTAGCTGCCATGTGGGTGCTGGGATTTGAACCCAGATCCTTTGGGAGAACAGTCAGTGCCCTTAACCACTGAGCAATCTTTCCAGCCCTGAGGATTCTTAAGTGAGGGTGGAGCAGAAGGACAGGCTGCTTTTTGGGAGCCATGAGCAAGAAGAGGTTAGCTATTTGTTATTCATCCTCCCTCAGTGAGCAGAATTTCACCTCAACCTTTGAATCCTGTGTTCTGTAGAAGGGTGGAGATCTAGATAAAGCTTTCCTTAGTTGCCCAGAAAGAGCTGATGCCTGAGGGAACAGAATTCCTGCTGGTTGTGGCCCTTGTGGCCAAACCGCTGCTGATAGCTTCAGAGTTGCAATTGCTAATTAGGAGAAACACTGTAATAAATAAAACAACGTTTTGGCTTACCAATGTGGGGTATATTTCCATAGGGCCTGAGAAGGGTTTTTAAAAAATGAGAGAAAGAGAAAAGAAAAAAGAAAAGAAAAGGAACATGGATCCTTTAAGAGGCATTGCTGTTCAGCCAGCAGCTCTAAATAAAAACGTCAAGCTGAATAAAAACCACTGTGGCAATGCAGATACCAGCTTCCTACAGCTAGGAAAGTTGAATGCACTTCTGAGTCATGAACCTCCGAACCTCTGACTGGGCCATGAGTTTTTTGGCTTGGCTTTCCAAAACAGAGGCGGGCAGAGCCAGCCAAAAGAGCTGCTTGGAGGATCCAGGTCTAGCTTAGCAGTCTAAGTTTGCTGGTGCAGTAAACAAACACGAAAGAAGAAAGAAAGAAAGAAAGAAAGAAAGAAAGAAAGAAAGAAAGGAAGAAAGAAAGAAAGGAAGAAAGAAAGAAAAAAAGAAAGAAAGAAAGAAAGAAAGAAAGAAAGAAAGAAAGAAAAAGAAAGAAAGAAAGAAAGAGAAAGAAAGAAAGAAAGAAAGAAAGGAAGAAAGAAAGGAAGGAAGAAATAAAGGCTAAAAGATATGCAGTAAAAGAGGTTCAGACAGAAAATCATCTAAACATGTTCCAGTATGTTTTAAACTGTGTATAGGCTTAAGAAATAAAAAGGGTATGGACAGTTATAGAAAGAAACAGCTAAAAAAAGTCTTTTAAAAAAGAGTAAAAGTAACATAAAAGAAAAAAAGCCATGTAAGATGGGAAATACACTGGGAGTCTGGATCATGTGTGTTATTGTGTTGATTTTGAATTTTTTGATTGTTGAGATGCAAACAACAGCTGCTAAGAGACATGGGATTGAAGGACTGCTGAAATAAACCAGCCTAGATAATTTAGCAACAGCTGCTAAGAGACATGGGATTGAAGGACTGCTGAAATAAACCAGCCTAGATACTTTAGGGATGCCTTAACTTTAAAAAAGAAATTTTTAAAAAAATGTGTTACTTTGGGAAAGAGGTTTTGCTTTTGTTTCCACAGGAAACAAGAGGCTAAGGATTCATTCCAGGTTAATATGGATCAGGTTTGATCAAAGGAGACCTCTTAAAACTTGACAGGTGATATCTATCAACAAAGGTTATAGCTGGTCTTCCTAGGACATGGCCATTATCTCAAATCTTCTCAGGGACCCTAAAGATACTTCATTCAAAGATAGCAGGAAGCAGTTTGAAGAACACAATGCCCACATTCTCAAGAGGACAATAGATACATCTGCTTCTGGCAGCACCAATTTATTTCAGAGGTTATGGGTATTGAAGAAACTCCTATGGAGTTTGCTTTCACTGTGGCAAGGTTAGCCACTGGGCAAAGAAACTGCTCTTGCCTTTGACTGCTGACAATGCGCACTACAGATTGGACATTCAGGACACACAGGAAAAAGAGTGTTGAACTTTGCCAAACCAAGGCAGGACAGTCCTTCAAAATTCCTGCTTCACAGAAGAGTTTGTTAGATATTCTGCAGGACACAGGGGAAAGTGACTAGTGAATTTTGCCAATACAAGACAGGAGAGTCCATCAGATTTCCTGTTTCACTGAAAAGTTTACCTGATACTCTAGGCCTGTAGGCTGAAGATGGATGTCCCAACATTGCAAAGGAACTTTGGGTGACTGTCCAGGAAGTCAGATGTCTCTATCATTTCTAGAGTTTTGGAAGTTGCTTGCAATGCACTTTCTGTTTACTCAATTAATAAATATTATATTCTCTGGGGCCTTTTATGGAGTTGAAAACTAGATATTTATAGTTGCAGTTTTCCTTAGTTATGATAGAAAGTAAATTAGGTATAAACTTTGGGTTCATTAAGATAGGATAGATTATGGAGTATTTTCTTTAAATTTGCCAGACACAAATGAACTGAAATTAATTACATTGTGAATGTAATCCATCTGATAATTGTTCTTATTATATATTATCTATTATGTTAAAGTTGAAACCTTTCATTTTTGTTCAGACAAAAAGGGGAAATGTAGTAGATATTATTTTAAGGTGTGTTAACAATGTAAAGACATGTTACATTTGTTTGATTAAATAAAATTAACCTGTGGTCAAGAGGTTGAGTCAGCAACTAGCTCACAGGAAGTGGCAGGGAGGAACCACGTGTAGTGAGGATTCTTAAGTGGGGGCAGAGCAGGATTGGCTGCTTTTTGGAAGCTATGATGAAGGAGAGGTCAGCTATTTGTCACTTAGCCTCTCTAAGTGAGCAGAATTTCAACTCAACCTTTGAATCTTGTGTTCTATAGAAAGGTAGAGATCTAGATAAAGCTTTCCTTAGTTGCCCAGAGAGAACTGATGCCTGAGGGAACAGAATTCCTGCTAGTTGTGGCCCTTGTGGCCAAACTGCTACTGGTAGCTGTGGAGTTGCAGTTGCTAATTGGGACAGCAGTTGCTTAAGGGCAACCACTGTAATAAAGAAAAACAACAGACATTAATAATTAGTTCCATATTCCTTATTTCTATGACAAACACATGGCATAATGTATACCATCTTATTCAAATTAAGTGTATCAGGAGGTGGCATGTTTTAAAATAAAGCAATGATGAGTATCACATAGTGCATGTCCCTTATCTAAGGTTCCATAAATTGACAGTGACAAAGCCATATCTTGATCCCATATAATACTTATCTCAACTTTGATAATGTTTTATACATATATTTTCTTTAGAAGATTAAGTTTTGCTACTAAACTTTAGAGCTTTTCCATGTATAAGAAAAGGAATACATTGGTTTCAGACATGAATGCAATGGTTTACAACGTGACTTGCTATTGTTCAATGAATTAACATACTATTTTTTTAAATTTTATAATTAATTTAAATTTACATATCAGCCACCAATTCCCCTGTCCTCCCTCCCCCACACCTTGCCCTCCCCCCAATCCACTCCCCATTCCCACCTCCTCCAAGGCAAGGACTCCCATGGGGATTCAGCTCAGCTTGGTAGATTCAGTTGAGGCAGGTCCAGTCCCCTCCTCCCTTCACCTAGGCTGAGCAAAGTGTCCCAGCATAGGCCCTAGGTTCCAAAAAGCCAGCTCATGCACTAAGGACAGGTCCCGATCCTACTGCCTTGGAGCCTCTTAAATAGTTCAAGCTAATCGACTCACTGTCTCATTTATCCAGAGGGCCCGATCTTATCTTATCTTATCTTATCTTAGAAGTGGCATGGAGGAACCATGTGTAGTGAGGATTCTTAAGTGGGGACAGAGCAGGATGGGCTGCTTTTTGGAAGCTATGATGAAGGAGAGGTCAGCTATTTGTCATTCAGCCTCTCTAAGTGAGCAGAATTTCACCTCAACCTTTGAATCTGGTGTTCTTATCTTATCACAGACTAAGCTGTCTCACTTATCCAGAGGGCCCGATCCAGTTGGGGCTCCTCAGCTATTGGTTCATAGTCCATGTGTTTCCACTAGTTTGGCTATTTGTCCCTGTGCTTTTTCCAATCATGGTCTCAATCCCTCTACTCTCTCACTGATTGGACTCCTGGAGCTCCACCTGGGGCTTGGCCATGGATCTCTGCATCTGCATCCATCAGTCACTGGATGAGAGTTCTATCATGACAGTTAGGATGTTCAGCCATCCAATCACCAGAGTAGGTCAGTTCGGGCTTTCTCTTGACCATTGCCAGTAGTCTATTGTGGAGGTATCTTTGTGGATTTCTGGAGACCTCTCTAGCACTTTGCTTGTTCCTATACCCATAGTGTCTTCATTTATCATGGTATCTCTTGTTCTCCCTCTCTGTTCTTGATCCAGCTGGGATCTCCCACTCCTCTAAGCTCTCTTTCCCCCAACCCTTGCCCTTCATTACCCACCCCCCTCACATCCAGTTTGCTCATGTAGATCTCATCCATTTCTTTGTCATTGGGCCATCCCTATGTCTTTCTTAGGGTCTTCTTTACTAGGTAGCCTCCCTGGAGTAGAAGTCTAGTCATCCTTTGCTTTACATCTAGTATCCACCTATGAGTGAGTACATACCATGTTTGTCTTTCTGAGACTGGGTTACCTCACTCAGGATGATTTTTTTCTAGATCCATCCATTTGCCTGTAAACCTCATGATGTCATTGATTTTCTCTGCTGAGTAGTATTCCATTGTGTATATGTACCATATTTTATTTATCCATTCTTCAGTTGAAGGGCATCTAGGTTGTTTCCAGGTTCTGGCTATTACAAACAATCTGCTATGAACATAGCTGAGCATGTGTCCTTGTGGCATGAATGAGCATTCCTTGGGTATATACCCAAGAGTGATATAGCTGGGTCTTGGGGGAGATTGATTTCTAAATTTTCTAAGAAAGTGCCATATTGATTTCCAAAGTGACTGTACAAGTTTGCATTCCCATCAACAGTGTAGGAGTGTTCCCTTTGCTCCATATCCTCTCCAGCATAAGGTGTCTTCAGTGTTTTTGAACTTAGCCGTTCTGACAGGTGTAAGGTGGTATCTCAGAGTTGTTTTGATTTGCATTTCCCTGATGATTAGGGGTGTTGAGCAATTCCTTAAATGTCTTTCAGCCATTTGAGCTTCCTCTGTGGAGAATTCCCTGTTTAGCTCTACAGCCCATTTCTTAATTGGACAGTTGGGCATTTTGATGTTTAATTTCTTGAGTTCTTTATATATTCTGGATATCAGCCCTCAGCCAAATGTGGGGTTGGTGAAGACCTTTTCCCATTCTGTAGGCTGTCGCTTTGTCTTGTTGACCGTGTCCTTTGCTCTACAAAAGCTTCTCAGTTTCAAGAGGTCCCATTTATTAATTGTTTCTCTCAGTGTCTGTGCTACTGGTGTTATATTTAGAAAGTGATCTCCGGTGCCAATGCATTCAAGACTACTTCCTGCTTTCTCTTCTATCAGGTTCAGAGTAACAGGATTTATGTTGAGTTCTATTATCCACTTGGACTTGTTTTGTGCACGGTGACAGATATGGATCTATTTACAGCCTTCTACATGTTGACATCCAGTTATGCCAGCACCATTTGTTGAAGATGCTTTCTTTTCTCCGTTGTACAGCTTTGGCTTCTTTGTCAAAAATTATATGTTCATAGGTATGCGGATTAATGTCAGGGTCTTTGATACAATTCCATTGGTCCACATGTCGGTTTTTATGCCAGCACCAAGCTGTTTTTATTACTGTAGCTCTATAGTAGAGCTTGAGGTCAGGGATCATGATGCCTCCAGAGGTTGTTTTATTGTACATGATTCTTTTGGCTATCCTGGGTTTTTTGTTTTTCCATATGAAGTTGAGTATTATTCTTTCCAGGTCTGTGAAGAATTGTGTTGGTATTTTGATGGGGATTGCATTGAATCTGTAGATTGCTTTTTAAGATTGTCATTTTTACTATGTTAATCTTGCCTATCCATGAGTATGGGAGATCTTCCCATTTTCTGACATCTTCTTCAATTTCTTTTTTCAGGGTCTTAAAGTTCTTGTCATACAGGTCCTTCACTTGCTTAGTTACTGTTACCCCAAGGTATTTTATATTATTTGTGGCTATTGTAAAGGGTGATATATCTCTGATTTCCTTCTCAGCCTGTTTGTCAATTGTATATAGGAGGGCTACTGATTTTTTTTTTTTTAGTTAATCTTGTATCCTGCTACATAAGCTGTATGAGTTCCTTGGTCGAATTTTTGGGGTCACTTATGTATACTATCATGTCATCTGCAAATAGGGAAAGCTTGATTTCTTCCTTTCCAATTTGTATCCCCTTAATCTCCTTATGTTGTCTTATTGCTCTGGCTAGAACTTCAAGTACTATATTGAATAAGTATGGGGAAAGCGGACAGCCTTGTCTTGTTCCTGATTTTAGTGGGATCAATTTGAGTTTCTCTCCATTTAATTTGATGTTGGCTGTTGGTTTACTGTAAATTGCCTTTATTATATTTATGTATGTCCCTTGTATTCCTGATTTCTCCAAGACCTTTACCATGAAGGGGTGTTGGATTTTGTCAAATGAGTTTTCAGCATCTAGTGAGATGGTCATGTGGTTTTTTTCTTTCAGTTTGTTTATCTGGTGTATTACATTGACAGACTTTCTTATGTGGAACCACCCTTGCATCCCTGGGATAAAGCCTACTTGATCATGGTGGATAATTGTTTTGATGTGTTCTTAGAGTCTGTTTGCCAGTATTTTATTGAGTATTTTTTGCATCAATGTTCATGAGGGAGATTGGTCTGTAGTTCTCTTTCTTTGTTGCATCTTTATTTGGCTTGGGAATCAGGGTAATTGTAGCCTCAGAGAAGGAGTTTGGTAATATTCCTTCTGTTTCTATTGTGTGAAACAATTTAAAAAGTATTGGTATTAACTCTTCTTTGAAGATCTGGTAGAATTCTGTGCTGAAACCATCTGGTCCTGGGCTTTTTTTGGTTGGGAGACTTTTAATGACTGATTTTATTTCCTTAGGGGTTATTGGATTATTTATTTTATCTGGTCTTGATTTAACTTAGGTATGTGGTACCTATCCAGAAAAGTATCCATTTCATTTAGGTTTTCCAGTTTTGTGGAGTAGAGGTTTTTGAAGTATGACCTGATGATTCTCTGGATTTCCTCAGTGTTAGTTGTTATGTCTCCCTTTTCATTTCTGACTTTGCTAATTTGGATACTCTCTCTCTCTCTCTGCCTTTTGGTTAGTCTTGATAAGGGCTTGTCTATCTTGTTGATTTTCTCAAAGAACCAAGTCTTTGTTTCATTGATTCTTTGTATTGTTTTCTTTGTTTCTATTTTATTGATTTTAGCTCTCAATTTGATTATTTCCTGATGTCTATTCCTCCTGGGTGACTTTGCTTCTTTTTGTTCTAGAGCTTTCAGTTGTCCTGTTAAGTCACCAGTGTGAGACTTCCTCAACTTTTTTTATGTGGGCATTTAGTGGTATGAATTTTCCTCTTAGCACTGCTTTCATAGTGTCCCATAAGTTTGGGTATGTGTTATATTCATTTTCATTGATCTCTAGGAAGTCTTTAATTTCTTTCTTTATTTCTTCCTTGACCCATTTCTGATTCAGTTGAGCATTATTCAGTTTCCATGAGATTGTAGGCTTTCTGTAGTTTTTGTTGTTGAAATCCAACTTTAAACTATGGTGGTCTGATAGAACACAGGAGGTTATTCCAATTGTTTTCTATCTGTTGAAATTTGCTTTGTGGCCAAGTATGTGGTCAATTTTAGAGAAGGTTCCATGGAATGCTGAGAATAAGGTATATTCTTTTTTGTTAGGATGGAATGTTCTGTAGCTATTGATTAAGTCCATTTGAGTCATAACATCAGTTAAGTCCTTTATTTCTCTGTTAAGTTTTGATTAACATACTGTTATTAAGAGTTAGTAAAGTTAATACATGCATATATTACATGGATATAAGTGGTGGAGTATTTAGAAAGGGGAATGGAACTGATGTGAATAAGAATGAACACACAGGAGAGAGTAATAGAAGTGAGTATGATCAAAGTAGATGAGATACTTGAATAAAACTGCCATGAAATCTATGGTTTCATACAATGAATATAAACTGATATTTTGAAAACAAGTCGAAATGAATGCTGTAGATGGCTGAGCACATGGTTTTCAAGGCTGGTGTGAGTGTGTGTGTGTGTGTGTGTGTGTGTGTGTGTATGTGTGTGTGTATGTGTGTGTGTGTGTGTGTGACTGCGTGTCTGTGTTTGCATGTGCATGTGCACTCACACAGTCTTCTGGACACTGAATTCTTGAAAAAACTGTTGTATTTCAGTTGTTATTTATTCCTTACTGGAATGTAAACTAATAATATGAGGAACAAATTAAATGTGTTAAAGTAAAAAAGGAGCAATAATTTTTACTGGTCATTCCTCAACTGATATTCATTATTTTAGTGTTTGTGTGAGGTAGTACATGAAATATTTATCCTGAAATTTTTACATTGTATCTGTATTTATGTCATTTATATAATATAGCTGCTGTGAAAGCAACAGGTTGCAATACTGTATTCTATTCTAACAGCTGTCAAGTTTTCTTTCAAGGCAGTGTTCTTGACATATATGGGACCTGGTGAATATATAACAGAGTTCATTCTTTTGGCGTAACAGAGGGTGCTACAGTCTGTACCACTTTATTTGTTCTGTTTCTAATAATCTGCTCTGTCACCATAATGGTCAATGCGAGCATAATTATGCTGAGCAGAAGCAACCCTCAGCTTCACACTCCTATGTACCTCTTCCTTAGCCATTTGGCTTTTGTAGAATTGGGTGCTCCTCTGCAGTCAAACACATGTTCTTTGGTTTTCTATGGATGGGAACATATATCTCTGTGGCTGGTTTTGTGGCTCAATTCTGGTCTGTAGTAACATTTGAATGAGCTGAGTTCTTCCTGCTGGCTGCCATGTCCTATGACTGCTATGTGATCACCTGCTCACCTCTGCTCTACACCACACAGATGTCCTCCACAGTCTGCATCCTCCTAGTGGGAGCTTCCTACCTAGGTAGATGTGTAATAGCTTAGACATTTACTGGTTTTTTATTAAATCTATCCTGTGAAACATTTAAAATTAATCACCTTTTCTGTGACTATTCACCATTTTTGAAGCTTTTTTGCTCTCATGAGTTTTCTTCAGAAATTACCCCAGAAATCTCTTAGGGTTCCATCATTGTGGTCACTGTGTTTATTATTGCCCTGTCATATGTCTGCATCATTATCTCAATCCTGATGTATTCTACCAAAGGCCATAAGCAGGCCTTTTCAACCTGTACCTCCCACCTTACTACAGTCACTCTGTTCTATTGGACCATTGCATTCATTTATGTGATACCCAAATCTAGATACTCCACAGAACAGAACAATGTGGTGTCTATGTTCTACGCAGTGGTGATACCCATGTTTAAGTCCCCTAGCTACATTCTCAGAAACAAAGATGTTAAAGAAGCCATGAGAATATTAATGATGAATGCTCACTGGCATTCATAAATATCTGGAATTTTAAGCAGTGTGATGAACTTTGATCTTCCAGATGGAATGGTCAGTCTGCTATGGAAATTTATAATTACATTGATTATATTTTGACATAAATTTTATCATCTTACTATCAAGAACATCATCATAAAAACAATTGATTCACTAAGATAGTAATATTTAGTAATTTTCTCTTTGTTTTATCCCTTCATTAGCCATGATTTTCTGTAGACAAATTTCTAAATGGTCTTAATAAATAAAAATCATGGAGCCAGAAATTTGAGTTAAAGCCTTAGAGAAAGATCAGAGGAAGAGGACGAACCATGAGCTAACCTCACCTTACCAACTCCACAGCTTCCAAAGAGAGCTTCTTCTTGTATGCTCATGTTTGTATGCCTTTCCTGTTCTGTTCTCTCATTGGCTCTCTTAGCCCAGCTACATCACTTCCTCTTCCTACACAGCTCTGTCACTTTCTGTCTGTCTGTACAGACCTCCAGACTTCTATGGTTGGTACTAGGTTTAAAAGTGTGTGTAACCACGCTTGGCTCTGTTTCCTAGTGTGGCCTTGAACACACGGAGATCCTGCCTGCTAAGTGATAAGATTAAGGGTGTATGATACCACTGCCTGACTTCTTTGTTCACTTATAATTGCTGGCCTTTTTCCTTTGATCTCCAGGAAAGCTTTATTTATTAAAGCACAAATAAAATATTACCACATTTCAGCACAAATAAAGTATCACCGCAATTTTCTGCATGTATGAACACAAGTCTCTCACATAAGTTCTGTGTTCTTTGCATATAGCCTTTAGAATGGAAACTGTAGAATCATCTGGAATCCTCTGAATGAAAATAATATTGCCACTCATGATCTTAACCTGAAAGAAATGACTTCCTGCTCCATAGAAATCTAAGTCTTAAAGGCAGAAATGTGGGTGGTTGGGAAGCTATGTTATCAACAGGATTTTTTTTTTTTTTTGGTATCTTATGCAGTCAACTCAAGAGATTACTCAAATACTCTTTTCTACTAATCCTTTCTTTTTAGCAATCTATTGAGCTCTATGCCTTAAGGAGCCCCTTAAGAACATCCTACTGGGTATAATTGGGGGTGATTTCACTCCTGTGAAGATGAAGATATAGGGGTTTAGTTTTCTTGGGTTGTTTCAGTAATGAGATTTAGTGTGTACTTCTGCTGTATCTTTTGAAAACCTTATTTCTTTGGTGCCTTTGTCACGCCTGTAGCATGAATCTTTTTTTTTTTTATTTTGCAATACAATTCAGTTCTACATATCAGCCACGGATTCCCTTGTTCTCCCCACTCCCGCCCCCCTCACTTTCCCCCCAGCCCACCCCCCATTCCCACCTCCTCCAGGGCAAAGCCTTCCCCGAGGACTGAGATCAACCTGGTAGACTCAGTCCAGGTAGGTCCAGACCCCTCCTCCCAGGCCGAGCCAAGCAATCCTGCATAGGCCCCACGTTTCAAACAGCCAACTCATGCAATGAGCACAGGACCCGGTCCCACTGCCTGGATCCCAAACAGATCAAGCCAATCAACTGTCTCACCCATTCAGAGGGCCTGATCCAGTTGGTGACCCCTCAGCCATTGGTTCATAGTTCGTGTGTTTCCATCCATTTGGCTATTTGTCCCTGTGCTTTATCCAACCTTGGTCTCAACAATTCTCGCTCACATAAACCCTCCTCATTCTCGCTAATTGGACTCCCAGAGATCCACCTGGGGCCTATCCATGGCTGTTCTTATTAATAAAATCAAACCTGAAGCCAGTTATTGGGGTGAACACTGGATGATCAGAGAGACAGAACAAGCCACAGCTATCTCACCTTGCCAATTCCTCAGTTGGTCCTGTTTCCTCAGACTGGAGGCCTCTGAGTCCTCATCCAGAATGGGTCTCAGCTGAACTGTGCTGCTAGAAGCCTGAAAGCTTAACCAGCCAAATGCTTAACCAACCAAATGCTTCTAGTTTCTGGTCCTGACGCCTTATAAAACTTTCTGCTTGCCGGGCGGTGGTGGTGCACGCCTTTAATCCCAGCACTCGGGAGGCAGAGGCAGGCGGATCTCTGTGAGTTCGAGGCCAGCCTGGGCTACCAAGTGAGTCCCAGGAAAGGTGCAAAGCTACACAGAGAAACCCTGTCTCGAAAAAAAAACAAAACAAAAAAACCATATTTTAACACACTCAGAAGTTCCATAGAAATACTAACCTGAATGCAATAATATATACGCAGAGAACCTGTTTCATACCCATGCAGGTCCTGTGCTTACTGCTACAGTCTCTGTGAGTTCATATGAGCTTTTTTTCAGTTGGTTTAGAGGGCCTTGATCTCCTTGTGTCCTCCCTCCCCCTCTGGCTCCCACACTCCTACACTCCTTCTGCCTCCTCTTCTGTGGGGTTCTCTGAGCTTTGTGAGTGGACTAGATGGAGACTAATTAGAGATTAGATGGGATCATTTAGAGCTATGTAACATCTGGCTGTGGCTGTTGGTATGTTGTAGGTCACTCTATCTGGAAACCCCTTGAGGGAAGAGGTGAGAAGATGCATCATCAACAACACAGACACCAGGAGTCAGGTGAGAAGCAAGCAGCATACTCCTTTATTGAGGATATGAGGTGAACCTATATAGCCCCTTCTGATTCCCCATTGGCAGCTGGAGACTCTCTTAGCTGTGTTGTCTCTTTCTCATTGGCCCCCAGCATTCTGATGCTCATGTGTCACCAATCACCAGGTGCAGTGGCAGACTCCAAGTTGGCTCAGTGGGAAGTAGCTAGCAGGCATGCCTATGAGCACTACCCAGAACAGGGCATCTGTGGTTTTATCAGGCTAGCTGGCTGTGCTCCACCTATACTGATATTTATTCCCATCTGTTGCAGGAGGAAAATGGATTTGTTGGTCAAAGAAAACATTAAAGTCAACAAAGTCATAACACAAAGTGTCCAGGAATTATGGGATACCATGAAAAGACCAAACCTAAGAATAATAGGGATAGAAGAAGGAGAAGAATACCAGCTCAAGGCACAGAAAATATATTCAACAAAATCATAGAAGAAAACTTTACTAACCTAAAGAAGGACATGCCTATGAAGATACAAGAAGCTTACAGAATATCAAATAGACTGGACCCAAAAAAAAGTTCCCTTTTCACATAGTAATCAAACCACTAAACATACAGAATAAAGAAAGAATATTAAGAGCTGCAAAGGAAAAAGGCCAAGTAACTTGTAAAGGCAGATGCATCAGAATAACACTCAAACACTCAATGGGGACTCTGAAAACCAGAAGGTCCTGGACAGACATTATGCAGATACTAAGAGACCATGAATGCCAGCCCAGACTACTATGCCCAGCAAAACTTTCAATCACTATAGAGAGTAAACAAGATACTCCATGACAAAACCAAATTTAAACAATACCTATCCACAAATCCAGCCCTACAGAAAGCACTAAAAAGAAAAAATCAACCTAAGGAAGTTAGATGTACCCACAAAAATACATGCAATAGATAATCCCACAGCACCAAATACCAAAGAAGGAAAACATACACAAACTACAACTAAAAAAATAACAGGAATTAGCTAACAACCACTGGTCATTAATATACCTTAATATCAGTGGATTCAATTTGCCTATAAAAAGACATAGGCTAACAGAATGGATATGAAAACAGGTTCCATTCTTCTGACAAATACAAGAAACACATTTTAACTTTAAAGATAGATACTACCTCAGAGTAAAGGGTTGAGAAAAGACCTTCCAATCAAATGAACTTAAGAAGTAAGCTGGTGTAGCTATCCTAATATATAACTATATAGACTTCAAACTAAAACTAATCAAACAGATTAAGTACATTACATATTCATCACAGGAAAAATCCATCAAGAAGAAGTCTCAATTCTGAACATTTATGCCCTAAATATAAGGACATCCACATATGTAAAAGAAAAATTACTAAAGCTTAAATCACACATCAAACCCCACAAACTAATTAGTGAGAGACTTCATCCCACACCCACCACTGGACAGGTTTGCTAGACAGAAACTTAACACAGAAATAAGGGAACTAACACATGTTACGACTTAATAGACATCTACAGAACATTCCACATAAACACAAAAGAATATATCTTCTCAGCACCCCATGGAACCATCTCTAAAATTGACCACATACTCAGTCACAAAGCAAATCTTAACAAATACAAAAAAAATGGAATAGCCCCCTGTGCTTGATCAGACAGCTATGGCTTAAAGTTAGAATTCAACAACAACACAAATCACAGAAAGCTTACAATCTCATGGAAACTGAATAATGCTCAACTGAATCACCAGTGAGTCAAGGAAGAAAGAAAGAAAGTAAAGACTTCGTAGAATTCAATGAAAATGAATCCACAACATAACCAAACTTATGAGACACTATGAAAGCAGTACTAAGAGGAAAGTTCATAGCACTAAATGCCTATATAAAAAAGTTGGAGAAATCTCATACTAGTGAATTAACAGCACACCTGAAATCTCTAGAATAAGCAAAGTCACCCAGGAGGAATAGATGTCAGGAAATAATCAAATTGAGGGCTGAATTCAATAAAATTGAAACAAAGAGAACAATACAAAGAATCAATGCAACAAAGAGTTGGTTCTTTGAGAAAATCAAGACAGACAAGCCCTTATCAAGACTAACCAAAATGCGGAGAGAGAGAATATCCAAATTAACTAATTTAGAAATGAAAAGGGAGTCATAAAAACAGACAATGAGGAAATCCAGAGATCAGGTCATTCTTCAAATATTTGTACTCCACAAATCTGGAAAATCTAAAAGAAATGGGCAATCTTTTTTATAGGTACCACATACCAAAGTTAAATCAAGACCAGATAAATTTAAAAACACTTACGGATTTAAACAGACCTGTAATCCCTAAGGAAATAGAATCAGTCATTGAAGGCTCTTAACCAAAAAAATAAAAGTCCAAGGCCAGATAGTTTCAGCATAGAATTCTATCAGAATTTCAAAGAGGAGCTAATACCAATACTCCTCAAATTCTTCCATATAATAGAAACAGAAGGAACACTGACAAGCTCATTTGATGAGGCTATAGTTACCCAGATACCCAAACCACACAAAGATGCAACAAAGAAAGAAAATTACAGACCAACTGTCCTCATGAATATTGATGCAAAATTACTCAATAAAATACTGGCAAACTGAATCCAAGAGCGCATAAAAAAAAATCAACAACCATGATCATCTAGGCATCCTCCCAGAAATGTAGAAATGGTTTAACATACAGAAATCTGTCAATGTAATATACTGTCTAAACAAACTGAAAGAAAAAAAACCCACACAATCATCTCATTAGATGATGAAAAAGCCATTGACAAAAATCCAACACCCCTCATGATAAAGGTCTTGGAGAGATCAGGAATACAAGGAACATATCTAAACATAATAACAATTTACAGTAAGCCAATAATCAACATCAAATTAAATGGTGAAAAAATTCAAAGCAATTCCACTAAAATCAGGAACAAGAAAAGGCTGTCCACTCTATTCAATATAGTTCTTGAAGTTCTAGCTAGAACAATAAGATAACAAAAGGAGATCAAGGAGATACAAATTGGAAAGGAAGAAGTCAAACTTTCACTATTTGCAGATGATATGATAGTATACATAAGTGACACCAAAAATTCTACCAGGGAATTCCTACAGCTGATAAATTACTTCAGTAATGTGGCAGGACACAAGATTAACTAAAAAAAATCACTAGGCCTCCTATATACAAATGATAAATGGGCTGACAAAAAAAACAGAGAAACATCACCCTTTACAATAGCCAAAAATAATATAAAATACCTTGGAGTAACTCTAAGCAAGCAAGTGACAGACCTGTATGACATGCACTTTAAGTCTTTGAAGAAAGAAATTTGTTGGGGACCGACTCTGGACAGCTGTGTCCTGAACTTTGTCAAGCCTTGACAGGAAGTTCCTGGCCTAACCGTGGGCTGTACAACTTCCTGGAGTACGTGCTAATCAGCCAGCTGCAGGGGCCTGGGACCAAAGCGACCTCACCCTCCCTTAGGAATTTTCCATTTTTATCTCCCTGCTTCCCCTGCTCCCCCTCCCTGCCTGAAGCCCTGCTTATAAGCCTCAACACCCAGTCAATAAACGAGACCTTGATGCAACTCAGACTGACTTTGTCTTCCTTTACGCGCCTGGTCTCCTTTCTCTCTCGCCCCCATTGATCTTTCAGGAGGTGCCTCCTCGGGTCTCATCAAATAACCTGGCCCTCGGGACCGGGGAGAAATTGAAGACAATATTAAAAAATGGAAAGATATCCCTTGCTCATGGATAGGTAGAATCAAACATAATAAAATGTCAATATTACCAAAAGCAATCTACAGATTCAATGTAATCCCCATCAAAATCCCAACACAATTCTTCACAGACCTGGAAAGAATACTCAACTTCATATGGAAAAACAAAAAAATCCAGGAAAGTTAAAACAATCCTATACAATAAAGCAACTTTTGGAGGCATCATCATCCCTGACTTCAAGCTCTACTACAGAGCTATAGTAATAAAAACAGTTTGGTATTGGCATAAAAGCTGACATGTGGACCAACAGAATCAAACTGAAGACCCTGACATTAATCCGCACACCTATGAACACCTGATTTTTGACAAAGAATCCAAAACTGTACAATGGGGAAAAAAAGCATCTTCAACAAATGGTGCTGGCATAACTGGATGTCAACATGTAGACAATTGCAAAGAGATCCATTTCTGTCACCGTGCACAAAAATCAAGTCCAGTTGGATCAAAGACCTCAACATAAATCCAGTTACTCTGAACCTGACAGAAGAGAAAGTGGGAAGTAGTCTTGAATGCACTGGCACGGGAGGCCACTTCCTAAATATAACACCAGTAGCACAGACACTGAGAGCAACAATTAATAAATGGGACCTCCTGAAATGGAGATGCTTCTGTAAGGTAAAGGACATGGTAAATAAGACAAAATGACAGCCTACAGAATGGGAAAGATCTTCACCTATCCCACATCTGACAGAGGGTTGATCTCAAAAATATATAAAAAATCCAAGAAACTAGACAACAAAGTACCAAACACCCCAATTAAAAAAATTGGCTACAGATCTAAACAGAGAATTCTCAACAAAAGAATCTCAAATGGCTAAAAGACATTTAAGGAATTACTCAACATCCTTAGTCATCAGGGAAATGCAAATCAAAATGACTCTGAGATACTGTCTTACACCTGTCAGAATGCCTAAAATAAAAAATACTGATGAGAGCTTATGACATCAGAGGATGTGGAACAAGGGGAATACTCCTTTATTGTTGGTGGGAGTGTAACCTTGTATAGCCACTTGGAAAATCAGTATGACAACTTTTTGGAATATTGGGAATCAATCTACCTCAAGACCCAATAATACCACCCTTGGGCATATACTCAATGCATGCTCAATCATACCACAAGGACACTTGTTCAACTGTTTTCATAGCAGCATTGTTCATAATAACCAGAACCTCGAATCCTGGAATCAACCTAGATGCCCTTCAACCAAAGAATGGATAAAGAAAATGCATTACATATATACAATGGAGTATTACTCAGATGTAAAAAACAATGATATCCTTAAATTTGCAGGTAAATGGGTGGAACTAGAAAATATCCTGAGTGAGGTAGCTCAGACTCAGAAAGGCAAACATGGTATGTACTCACTCATAAGTGGAAACTAGATGTAAAGCAAAGGATAACCAGACTATAACCCACAGCTGCAGAGAAGCTAGCTAACAAGGAAGACCCTAAGAGAGACACATGGATCACCCTGGGAAGGGGAAATAGATGAGATAATGCTGTGGGATGATGCCCTTGTACACTGGTTTAATAAAACACTGATAGGCCTGTAGCCAGGCAGGAAATATAGGCGAGATGAACACACTAAAGGAATGCTGGGAAGAGAAATAGAGTCAGGAGTCAGCAGCTAGACACAGAGGAAGCAATTGTGAAGGCAGAACTGAGAAAAGGTACCAAGCCACATGGCTAAACATAAGTAAGAATTATGGGTTAATTTAAGTATAAGAGCTAGTCAGTAGTAAGCTTGAGCTAATGGCCATTATAGTTCATTAATAATATAAGCCTCTGTGTGTTTACTTGGGTCCCAGCAGCTATGGGACTGGTGGGTGAGAGAGATTTGTCTTGACCATGGGACAGGCAGGACACAGGAAAACTTCAGCTACAAATAGTGCCCAATGTGGGGCAATAATTTTCACCCAAAACCCGAGAAAGCTTTAAAAAAGGGTTCTAAAATGGAGCCAAGAGCAGCTTCCTAGTTGTGTCTCTCAGGAAAGCTGTGATACAGAGACTTTGTGGTATGCAGACTTGAGCTACAGTATGGTGCGTTCATGGTGCTGGGGCATGACTCAAGTAGCATGGCAGATTCCTGCCACTGTACACAGAGGCATTTCCAAGTCACACAGTATGCTGCATGGTGGATTTAGCTTTTGCTACTAAAAAAAAAGAGGTTTCTGGACTACACACTGCTTTAATGGAGGCATAGATCCACTGCTTCTGAGAGTTGGTGGTACACATGGCTCCAAGAGCCAGAGCTGGTGGTAAACTTACCACCACCATGTTGGGAAGCATAAGTGGGCAGAGCCAGCAGCCAAAGCTGCCATTTCAGTCCTAGTAATGGTTCAGTTTAAAGCAATAGATTCACAATAAGGCAGATTCAGATGGAATAAGACTCTAAACGGTTTAAAGTGTGTATAAAAATATATGTAGGCTTGGAAGAGAGAGGAAAAGGAATATAGAGTTATATAAAGAAATTCCCTAACTGTCATCATAGAGTCTTCATCTAGTATCTGATGGAAGCAGATGCAGAGATCCACAGCCAAGCATCAGGCTGAGCTCTGGGAGTCCAGTGGAAGAGAGGGAAGAAGGATTATATGAGCAATGGGGATCAAGATCATGGTGGGGAAATCTACAGAGACAACTGAACCAAGCTCATGGGAACTCACAAACTTTAGACTGATAGTTGTGGAATCTGCATGGGACCTTATTAGGCCTTGTTCATACTGGAGACAGTTGTGTAGCTTGGTCTGTTTGAGGGATACCTGCTAGTGGGATGATGATCTATTCCTGGTGCATGAGCTGGCTTTTTGGAGCCCATTTCCTATGGTGAGATGCCTTGCTCAGACTTGATGAAGGGGGAGGGGCTTGGTCCTGCCTAAACTGAATGTACCAGGATTTGCTGACTCACCATGGGAGGCCTTATCCTTTTGGAGGAATGGATGAGGGGTGGGCCAGGGAGAGGGAGGCTGGCATAGGGAGCAGGAGGAGGGATGTGAGGGGGATCTGAGGTTAGGATGTAAAAAAAATAAAAAAAATTCTTAAATAAAAAATCAATCACTATAATAGGCCATCCCTTAGGTATTAAAGAATGCATGGGCATTCCAAGCTGCAAAAAGCCCATTGGCGAAATCACCTTATTTATATCTCTTAAATCTATTACCATTTTCTATATTCCAGATTTCTTTTTAATGACAAATGAGAATTCCAAGGATTGGTCGATTCTACAATATTTTGAGCACTTAGCTTCTCCTGTACCAGCTGTTCTAGTGCTTGTAATTTTTCTGATGTCAAAAGCCATTATTCCACCCACATAATGTCAGTTAGCCATTTTAAAGGTAGAGTGGTTGGTATCTTTGAAAGATCAACTGCTGTTGGGTTCTGCTAATGTATAACTTGAACAGTCTGTGACTGTTCTTGATAACACCTTTTAATATTTTTCTCAGAAGCATTCTTTATTTTATGGTTTGTTTCTGAGATTGGAGGAATGTTAATCTGTGTTTTCCATTGCTGCAACAAATCATGTCCCCATAAATTCATGGTTATGATTACTACATATGGCTTAATTTTCTGTCTGTCCTTCTGGCCATATATACTCGACCCATCCTGTACTTTGTTTTACTTGAGATAATAATCCAATCCCTAAAAGCTGAATATTTATGCCCTGAAAAGGCCAATCTTGATGCTAAGGTTTTGGTGAAATTAACATAGAAGCCTTCTTTTGGGCCTTGTAAAATTTTAGTAAATGACGCAGACCTCTTTCTTGATTCTTTAACCTTGTCTCATGCATTTAATGCTGCTGAATGACCTAGCACCAAGGTATGGTCACCAAATTCAAGCTGCCTTGTTGATTCAGCATATTTGCCTTCTTCTAGAAACTGATCTTCATTGTTCTATGGCCCTAGCTTCATCTTTCCACCATGTTTCCCATTATAACTACAGCTTCCAATATTGCTGTAGCCAATTCTTTCCAGTCTTGGGGTATAATTCTGTTCTTTGTTGCCCAATGGGATTTAATTGCTAGCCTACTCAATTAATACCACCCACCCTCACCACAGCTACCTTTGTCACTCATAACAGTTCTGTTTATGCTTCTGCACCACATTATAAGATTTAAAAGGTTGATTTTTTTTCTAGTATACTATCCACTAAACTATCAATTTCATCAGAATTATTTTATTTGGTAGCATATCTTTAGTATCTATTTGCTTTTATGTTACAATAAGTATTCAACATATAGAAGAAAGAATGAATGCTTCAATGGTTATCTCACACAACATTTCAGAAAGAATTTGAGGTCATTAAGGCAGAGACCACTGATTTTTGGTGTCTTTTCCCTGCCTTCTTCCTAAACTATTCTCAAACATGTTGAGAAGGAGCTAGAAAACTTCACTGATATGTAAATTAATTATTTTTATTTGTCATTAACCTATCATTTCCAAATTATCCAAGCTCTGCTAGTACTAATGTAAAAATTCAGAAAACAGTTAACATGATCTCAGAGATGTGGATACAGTGTTTATGGGGAGGTCAATCTTTATGTTTAGAGATTTGGGGTGCATATGTCTAAAGTTCTAAGGTCATTGTAGTCAGATGCACCTTAAAATTTTAGCAGATGCTTTTAGATGTTTGCCAGGTGATAAAGACTAGCATAAAGCTGTCAGGAGAGGTGGGTATAAGGCTTTCAACATTAGAGTTGTGAGGCTCAGTGGGAAAAATCAATACCACCATGTCTGATAATCTGACTTTGATCCCTATGACCTACATGGTCAAAGGAAAGAATCAACTCACACAAGTTGTTGTTCTCTCTCTCTCTCTCTCTCTCTCTCTCTCTCTCTCTCTCTCTCTCTCACACACACACACACACACACACACACACACACACACACACACACACACACTAAATGAAGGAGAAAAAAAATTAAAGAAGCAGACTAGACAGACTAGAGAGATAATAAAAGGGGATATAGGGTGGACTTAAGAGGAGATTGGATAAACGGGAGAGATGGCTCAGTGAATAAGATCACAAACTACTCTTGCCATAGGACCTGCGTTCAGTTCCCTGAACCCAAACTATGTCTCACAATCATCTACAATTCCAAATCTAGGGAATTCAGCATACTCCTCTGCCTTTTGCAGGGAACAGGCACGCACATGGTGTACATCCATGCATGCAAAGAAGTCATACACATAAAAAGTAAAAATAAACAATTCTTTTTTAAAAAAAAATAAAAGCAGACATTGGAGAGAGCTGGTCTGTGGGAACTCAAGGAATTTCTCTCCTTTATCTGGGTATTGAATCTCACAGTGCCTTTCCTATGATAGTAATGGTTATAGCACTAGTAACTGATTTTATTGATAGATACATAGCCTCTGATTTCTATTTAATCTTGGAACTTCAACAGGAGAATATTGAGGATCACAGAACCCATTCAACACATCTGGGTCATGGATGTCATGGTAACCCCTCTTCTTTGATTGATCCCCATTAACAGTCAGAAAGTTCTGTCTCCTAATATTTTTCAATCTACAGTTTTCTTATTTTCTAACTTCTCTACATAACTGATTTTCATGGTCTCTGTCTCCTGGAAACCTAGAGTTCACTTCCTAGTCAGTCTCCTGGAATTATTGGTGTTGAAATTATCTAAACACATCTAACCACTTTACCTTGCATGCAGCCTTTCAGTGGTTCTGAAAGGATAAATATACCTTTGTGTGGCATTTGTACCTTTTCTTTTCTTTTCTTTTTTCAAGACAGGGTTTCTCCGTGTAGCTTTGTGCCTTTCCTGGAACTCACTTAGTAGCCTAGGCTGGCCTTGAACTCACAGAGATCCACCTGCCTCTCCCTCCCAAGTGCTGGGATTAAAGGCGTGTGCCACCACTGCCCAGCAGCTTTTCTAAACCTATATCTATCTGCGGTCACCATCTGTCACCACTTTCCATCTTGAAGCCAATTCTCTTTTTATATATTTTTCCATTAGTGAGTAGCGATCATAGAATGGCTATCATTTTGACAATTACATATATGAATATAACACATTGACAAAATAGTCATCTCTGTTACCCACAACCACCCTGTTCTTAATACTTTATAATTGTCACTCCCCACATACCCTGCTCTTTCCATATGCTATCTCTTTTTTTAATTAATTAAATAATTAATTTTCCCAATCTGATCACTGTTTCCTCTCTCTTCCTCCTCTCCACCCAGTCCCTCTTCCCAATCTCTACTCTCCCCCTGCCGCATTCACTCTTCTTTTCTCTTCAGAAAAGAGCAGGTCTCCCATGTATATCAGCCAGCCATGGCATATCAATTTGCAATAAGACTAGGTATCTCCTCTCCTATTAAAGCTGGATGAAGCAACCAAGTAAGAGAAAAGGGTCCGCCAAACAGGTAACAGTCAAAGACAGCCTCTGCTCCCACTTTACCAGGCTACACACTGTAACATATGTACTAGGTTAGTCCTAGCCAAGCTCTCTGGTTGGTGGTTCAGTCTCTGTGAGACCCTATGAGCCCAGGTTAGATGATTATGTGGGTTTTCTTGTGATGTCTGTGGCTCCTCTGGCTCCCATAATCATTCCTACCTCTCTTCCACAGGATTCCTCAAGCTCCACCTATTGTTTGGGTGTAGGTCTCTGTATCTGTTTCCATCAGTTGCTGAGTAAAGTCTCTCTGATGATAGTTGGGCTTGGCAACGTTCTATGAGTATAGCAGAATATAATTAGGAATCATTTTATTGACATTTTTGCCAGTCATGTTTAGTTCTATCCTAGGTCTCTGAGATGTCCAGCCTCTGGTTTCCTGTCTTTCAGGCAGTGTCAGGGGTGATCTTCCCCCTCATTAGATGGATCTCAAGCTGGACCAGTCATTGGTTGGCCACTCCCATGTTTTCTGTACCAATCTGCTATTTCTAATGTGCTTTCTTATATCTCCATTCCCCTAATATTGCTTTTATCTAGTCATATTGTAAGATTTTGTTTGTGTACTGTGTTTTCTGAAAGTCCTTATCTACAATCCTGCCTGAGAAAAATGCAGCTCCCTTGGGCCTACTTCTTTTTGTTTTACCTTCTACATTTAAACTTAAGTACCAAAATTCCTCTAGAAAAGGAAACATGTGGGTTTATATGATGTTGTAATAGTTTGGAGTCATATGAAGATTTGGGCATGTTGGTATCTACACAACCTCTATTGCTTAATAAGCTCTCAGTAAACAGCTAAGCTGAATTGAGCTATCTCAAGCAACACCATGAGAACCTGTGTCTCAGTGAAGTGCAAGATGCTTGCCTGAAGAGAGAAAGCCTATCCTTCCCAGGTCACACATTTCTACATGCCTATGGCTCTCCTCTCCATGGCCAAGAAGTGGAATTTCATGCCAGTCACCCAAAGGGGAAATACAGGATTTTGTGCTTTGCCAGTTGGGGTAGATGTGATATTTGAGCACCAATATGCATCAATTCTTTCCCTGTATTTTTCTATTTTCTTTATGTTTGCTTTTTTTCACTTTAACTTTGTGTTTATCTGTGTGTGTGAATTCATATCATCAAACTTGATGGTAAGCACTTTTACTCAGTGATCCATCTTTATGGCCTGATTTTATTTTCAGCATTTCTATATTTTAAATAAAGCATTAAACTATGAGAAATTAAAAACATGACATGCCTATGAAACACCTCATAATTTTCTGCATTTAATTTACCATGTTTCCCTTACTTAGAATCTTTCACTGAAAAGTACTGCATGATTTCACTTAATAGAGAAGGATGAATAATTTACATTTGAGTGGATACTTTAAAGTATCTCCAAGCTCTAATGTCTTTCACCCTTTCTCACTGAGGAAGGACAGTTGGGGTCTGAGTCTGGCTTTCTGGTGTCATAATCAGTTGTTACAGCATTTGATGTGAGGTCCCATATTGTATCAAATTTGTCTCACTGTTTCTTGATTCATAAAAATCACACACATAAAAATCTAGTCCTTTCCACGAGAAAATAAATGTGTGGCAGGATCTGTGACAAAATTTCAATCTATTTCTTGGAGGTTCTACTTTATAGTTCCAGGCCTAAGAACATATAATTGTGGGAGGCATTTACTGAAGAGCTTAGCCCTTGTAAATCTCTACATATAATGAAGTAACAGTGTGTAAAATGGAGCTGCCTGTTTTAAATGTTTATTTCAGTACAGATGGCATTCCAGCCAAACGGATGATCACAACTTCAAGATCTAATTACCTAAACATAAAAATGAATTTATAATGGGAATAAATCCCATTTTTCCAGATTTACACTTCCCCCAGTTTGAGTACAACATAGACTGTGTCTGCACATAGTTTCTCCAAAAGACTGATGCAGTGTACTATTGAGCAAGTTCCTTACATCATTTTCAGCATCCAAATCACTTTACTGATTGGGGTGAGAGAGTATACACATAGTGCAGGGAAGATAGAATCAAGAGACTTGAATACACACTGATTTGGACAAACTATTTGATCTCTGTAAGACCAATCGCTCATTGATATTTCTCATCTATGAATTGGGGGGAAGATTTTAATGCCAGGTCAGCAGATTTGTTGTGGAAATTAATTGTAGAGACTGCAGAAACAGGTTCTCAATGTTAATCTTATAACTACTTTTGTACATGAGTGTGATAATTTACCTCCTCAGACAAGATATTTGTAAAATAAAACTACTGATATCACTGCACCAGGTTATTGTATTTGTATATAAAATGAGTTTGGAATGATATGGCATACAGCAAGGGCAAACTGTTGTTTGGTACATGAATTTTAAAAAGGAAAATTTCTTGACATCTGCTCAAATTCTATACTTAATAGAAAAGCCATTTTTGAAGATTTCAAGACAGCCTCCAAATGAACACAGATTGAAAGTGGGGTTTAGGACAGAAAAACAAGATGTTAACTTAAATACTGTGTGATAGCTACTGAGAGTGACATGTATAAATGAAATTTGTATGCTCTTCAAAGAACAAAATTCTATGAATATATTTTGACAATTGTCTTCCTCAGGGCCTCCTTTACATCTCTGTTCCTCAGACTGTAGATGAGGGGGTTCAACATGGGGATCACTACTGTGTAGAACAGAGATACCACCCTATTCTGCTTGGTTGAGTAGCTGGACTTGGGCATCACATAAATAAAAGTAATGGTTCCATAGTAGAGAGTGACTGCAGTGAGGTGGGATGTGCAGGTGGAGAAGGCCTTGTGGCGGCCCTCAGTAGAGTGCATCTTCAGGATGGTGATGAGGATGTAGATGTAGGAGACAGCTATGATGAACACTGTCACTACAATGATGGATCCAGCGGAGATAGAGGGGATTATTCCAATAACGGAGACATCTGAGCAGGAAAGTTTCAACAAAGGGGAGAAGTCACAGAAGAAGTGGTCTATTTGATTTGCTCCACAGAAGGACAGACTTAACAAACAACCTGTAAATGTCCAAGCATTCACACAGCCACCCACATAGGAAGCCCCAACTAAGAGGAAGCAGATTTGGGGAGACATATGTGTAGAGTAGAGTAGGGGTGAGCAGATAGCTACATATCGGTCGTAGGCCATGGCAGCCAGCAGAAAACACTCAGCTGTTCCAAAAGTGACAACAGAACAGAGTTGGGCTTCACAGCCATGCAGAGGAAGGGCTGTTCCATGCACAATAAATCCTAGCAGCATTATAGGTGTAACTGATGTGGAATAGCCAATGTCCACGAAAGCCAGATGGCTAAGGAACAGGTACATGGGGGTATGGAGCTGGGGACAGCTTCTTACTAAATTGATTATGCTGATATTTCCTACTAAAGTGACAATGTATATTACAAGAAAAAGCACAAAGAAGATGACACAAAGTATAGGATCATCTGTTAACCCCAAAAGGATGATCTCTGTCACGGTTGTGTAGTTTCCAGGCTCCATCTTCTGTGTGAATTCTCCCTGAGGAAAATGAGGAATACATTTGTTTAACATACTCGTTCCACACAGTCCTGGTTGCATATGATTATTTCCCATACTCAATCAGGTCTTCCGTATCCCAACATGCATTACCAAGATTCTTCAGTATTGAAAGTTTTACCTCTTTGCATAAAGTAAGAATGATGGAGCCTCACTCTCTGACATGTCACGTGATGTATTTTGAAGGTGCTTCTCTAGCCTTCTGTTGCAGGCAGAACTGTTTCCCAAGGTCCAGATCCAGTTCCTGTGATGTACTGGGATTCTCATCATGCTCAATGACACATTGAGTTCCTAGACACACCTCACTACCTTTCTTCTCATCCATCCTCCCTTCAACCACTCCTCCTCTAATTTGTATTTAGGAGATGACACCATATCCATCCAGTCAGCTGTATCTGCAATTTGGAAGACTTTCTGGCTTGTATCAAAGATTAGGAATTTGCCACATTTCTCTCCAAGGTCTGTTCCTTCCAGATACAATTTAAAATGACATTAGCATTATGAGTAAATAATTTGATAGAAGGATTTTACCTTATATTTTCATATAAAAATTCTGTGACATAATAATTAATTGTAAACAAGTTTTGAGAATGGTCTGATGGAGCACTATGTAGACATTAGTTTTGTGAGTATAGTTTAATTTAAATTGATAGATGTTAATTTTTTATATTGTATTTTTTAAATTTTATAATTTAATTTAACTTTACATATCAGCCACAGATTCCCCTGTCCTCCCTCCTCCTGCCCCCCCTCCCCAGCCCACCCCCATTCCCATCTCCTCCAGGGCAAGGACTCCCCTGGGGATTCAGCTCAACCTGGTAGATTGGTCAAGGCAGGTCCAGTCCCCTCCTCCCAGGCTGAGCAAAGTGTCCCTGCATAGGCCCCAGGTTCCAAACAGCCAGCTCATGCACTAAGGACAGGTCCTGGTCCCACTGCATGGGTGCCTCCCAAACAGATCAAGCTAATCAACTGTCTCACTTATCCAGAGGGCCTGATCTAGTTGGGGGCTCCTCAGCTATTGGTTCATAGTTTATGTGTTTTCACTGGTTTGGCTATTTGTCCCTGTGCTTTTTCCAATCATGGTCTCAACAATTCTCACTCATACAATCCCCCCTCTTTCTCACTGATTGGACTCCTGGGGCTCCACCTGGGGCCTGGCCGTGAATCTCTGCATCCACTTCCATCAGTCATTGGATGAGAGTTCTAATTTAATGAATGGCGATCAATTCCTTTTGGATTGTCACCTGCTCTCAGCCCTTTACTCTCACATCTAGGAACATTATTATACAAAAGAAGCCTCAGGGAAAACATATTAAGGAATTTTCAGTTTAAATAATAACATTATTATCACTTTTCTTAAGACAATAATTCAAGAGGTAAATATGTGTATGTTCAAAGATAATTTTATCCTTGTGACATGGAGTAATGAAAATACTAAGCCAATTTGTTCCCTATTGCTCATCATTTTGTGTGTGTACTTTGATGAATTTTCATTAAAGAGTTTAATGTCTTCTCTGTTTAGCCACTTCATTGTGACAAACACAAAATTCTTGTGTTTTGAAGCAGTTTGAAGATAGCATAAATAACAATAAATAAGTTATCATTAGTTAGAAAAGAAAAAAAAGCTACATCAGCCATACTAAAACCTTAGTGAATATTTAAAAATATTATAATATTGATATGAAAATTCACAGAATGAAATATAATTCTAAACCATTTCAGTTAAATATGTGGCTTGGGGGTTAAGAACACTTTATTGCTCTTTCAGAGGTCTTAGGTTCCATTCCCAGCACTCACATGGCTCAAAACCATCCATAACTCCTATTCCATGTACTCCAAAGTCTTCTTCTGACCTCATGTGATGCACATACACACATGCAGAAAAAATACTCATGCACATAAAATAATATAAATCTTTAAACTTTTAATTAAATTATTTTAATTAGGATTTTTTTAATTTATTCACATCTCATGGTACTTAGTCCAACTACATAATATAATATAACTCTTTAGTAAAATCTATTGATTACAAATTCTATCAGCTTGTGTTTTCTTTTAGCTAAAGAAAAATCTATTCCATGGGGAGGGCCGGGCAGACTCGCCAGGCTAAACCCTGGAGATTGATGTGCAGGACTTGATTGGGTGAAGAGGTTGGATGCAGTGTTGAATCCTTAATTTTTCAAAATATCTCACAGTCCATTGAGTCATTTTTAATTTGGTGCCATAAATAATAATATTTCCATTTAAATTATTACATTCAAGTTAATATTATTAGTAAAATGCTTCCCATCTTCTGAATCAGCTTCACAGCAGAAATACTGTATCAAAAAATCAAACTGAGAACTCCATAATCCATCCTCAGTTACATTTTAAAATGCATCTCACTGCTACATTGCTATGTATGCTCTCTCACAGTTATATTTCCTTCAAAAATTGTGAGAAGCCTGATTTTTTTTTAAGCAAAATGGAAGAGGAGTGGATCTGGAGAATGTGGGGTAGACAGGGAGGAGTGGAGGGAGGGAAAACTGGTGGGGATGTAATGTATGAGCGAAGAATTAAAAAAGCAGAGGCAGGCAGATCTCTGTGAGTTCGAGGGTAGCCTAGTCTACAGAGTTAGTTCCAGGAAAGCCACAAAGCTACACAGAGAAACCCTGTCTCAAAAAAAAAAAAACAAAAAAACAAAAACAAAAACAAAAACAAAAAACAGAATTGTGTTGCTATATTGCTCAGTTTCTACCCAAGGCCATTAGTTACAGCATTCATAGAGACATAACTTTTTTCTAAATAACAACGTAATTGCAGTTCTTAAGATTTTTAAAGCATTTACCAGAAATAGCAACCATGGTTATTATGTGGCATGAGAATATATTAATCCTTAAATGTTTTAAAATGTTTTCTTTATAGTTAGTAATAATATTGTTCCTCTGAAGGTTGGACTGAGGTCTTCAGCTAGGGAATTGTAAAATGCAGTGAATCAATAGCTGTAGCCCATTCAAGAATGTATTCTACCTCTTCATCGATAACTCTTCAGTGTGTTCAAGTTACTGTAACAATAGGCACCTTACTTATCATTTTGAAAAGCTGTTTCAAATCCTATCCATTTTGCGCCATGATTTTCATGGTACAAGTAATCTATTTTCCATACAAAGGTCTTAAATGTTTGACTAGAGCTATCCTATCTCTCCTGCCTTACCATTTCTAAATTTAAGCATCTATAATTCCTGTTGTCCCTTCCACTGTGATGTGCATTCCAGAATTTTGAAATTCTCTTTGTCAAACCCTGAACACAGGTGGGTCTTAAGGAATGAGGCCATTCTTGCTCTTTGCCTTCTGCCTCAGCTGAGTTCAGTTCTGTTGTGATTCTCCAAGAGTCCGTTTGTGCTGACTGCAGCATCTGGGTGCTGGAGTCAGACAAGCAGATGCTGGACCCATCACACTATTTTTTTTTTACTCTTAGTTATTGTACTTGTACAGTGGGATTGCTATCTACACAATGTAATTTTGTTGTAAAATTAAAAGAAATGTTTTATAAAATTAAAAGAAACATGATCTATAAAATTTCCAGAGGTATTTGATCACAAGCCATGATTAAGCAACTTTTAAATTTAGATATAAAATATTGATGGACTTTTAATTACTCAATATTTTAGTGAGATGTATTATTTTTCATTCAACACCTTCAGAAAAGTTTTCATCAACCACCAATCTAAAGGAAAGCAGCAAGCACAGAGTCTCCTATCTCCTCTGTTCCTGACTAAACCATTCATATTCATGAACCCCTACTGGGTTTTGCCCACTTTCCCTCTCCATTGGAAAATGAAAGTCTAGAGTTCTCACTGGCACACTTGCTGATTGACTTGGGTCAGCAAACTGTGACCCTCTATCCTTTCCCTGGATCCATTAGCCACTTGTGTAGATAAATAAAAGAGTATAGAAGTATGAATCAAATCCAACCATATATCTATTTTTTCCCTCTGATTTCCTTCTTGTAGTCTCTTCTGCTCAAACTTAGCCAGGGTTTTGTCACAGACCATTCACATTATGCTGGGTAACCAGGGAAGAATGGTCCAAGTGTGCCCGGCTGACCATTGCACAATGAGTCTTGCATAAATAACCTTTCCACAGGAGTCAACTGAAACTAGTGAGACAATTCTGCTACTTTCAAATTCTTGTTGAACTAATAAGATCCATGCATCTTACACTTACCTTTTAGAGGCAGAATTCTTGATGCTGAATTTCAAAGAAGAGTTTATAAAGTAGCTGCATCCCATTTATTCTTATAGTGGAATACTCTGCACTAGGAACCACTGACTGCACCATCTGGTGAAGGAACATAGTTACACACATATGGTGAGGATGATGGTAGGAACCTTTGCAATGGTAGGAGGAGAAGAGAAGGTAAATGTCAACATGACAAAGCCTCTGGGGCTACTGCTATTTGTCCCTTTGAGATAAAGTCCATGGGCTTGTACGTAAATGACTTATGGAACCAGGTGGCTCATTAAGGCTTCTCTCTAGGACTTGTTTAATATTTACTACAGCAAAATGTAACAAATTTTCTTACAAAAATAAGTTCCATGCTTACATTGACTCTAGTTCCAACCCTTCAATATGTGTTTAAGGATAAATATTTTATATTGCCATCTGTAATACATACCATTATGTATCTTGGGAAAACATAAAGAGAAGCTGCATGCAAGTTGAGTTTTAAATAATGTAACTTTTTAAAAAGACATTCCTATTATCATATCGGTAGGAAAAACATAAATAAAATAAAGTCTGAAATTCCAAGAGGATTGAGTGTCTTCTAGAATGGTAACAGTGTCAGAGTGTCACCTCATGAGCAGTGCCCTCAGTGTAAGTAGATCTTGGCAGAACATAAACTCTTCAACCCAAAGCTCAGTATTATTCTCTTCTCTTGCTAATCCTAATTCAGAAGCTCTTTTGTCCTCACACTTGAAGGAGTGTGTTTAAGACCACTACAGTAGTTAGAAGTAATATCCCTTTGCACCTCCTTTTATGCTGATAATTGTGCAAAGCATTTTATACATATTGAATCTTAAAAGCAATTTTAGGATATAGGTGCTTTTATTATTTTCGTTTTTTTCACATGAAAGAACAGTGATTTCCCCACTTCCAGTGCTGCCCACTAAACTCTCCACATTAATGTTGAATCATTCTTGAAGACAAAGGTTCTCTGGGAAGCACACATATGTTCACTTCATATGCAAGCACAGGGAAGCATCCTCAAATAAGAGAAGCTGGAATTCTATGCATATTTATTTTTCTCTTAACTTCCATACAGAAAGTCTAGAATGTGCTTTCTGAGATTCCAACATGTCCCAGTAGAATTTGGTTGCTCATGCTCCAGCAGTGACCTGAATTATACAATCAGAAAGATGGACCTTAGGGGAAAGATGGGAATGTTTTACTTTCAAGAATGCATGAAAGAAATTTAATATAAATAAATATATATTCATTACAATTTGAAGTCCATAAACAAAAGATAAAATTTCCTGATGGTCCTGTATCTAAATACATATAAGACACAGACAAATTAAAATATTGATGCACTCTTAGCACAGTAAACATCTAAGGTCTTGGGTATATTCATGTTCTGTATAAATTACTACATTACTGCTGGAGATAAGTATGACAATCTATGAATAAATATTATAATACTGAGAAAAATCATTTTAAACTCAATGCAAAGATTTATGCCTAAAACGTTGATAGAAAAATTAGAATAAACTCAAAAATTCAAGTAATTCATAAGAAGTGATAAAATTAAAAAGTCTTATACAGAGAAGTAGCATCATATCTAGTGGCAAAGTAGTGAATCATGTCTACCAGTGTTTGGGGTAAAGGTCACATGACTCATTCTTGCTACTTTTATGAAACATTAAAGTCCCAGGATTCATAAGAAATAATAAAGAATAATGAAAAATGTGGAAAAGAAGTCAAACTCACTATTTTTTGTGTTGCTTTATGTGTAGTAAATAGTAAGAAACCTACAAAATACTTTATTACAATATTAGGATACAAATACAACACATATGAAAATAGTTTAGTTTTGTGTACTTGTAATTGTTAACACAGAAAAAAGGTATAAAACCTGTTTAAGAATGAATGCATGAGCATCTATGAAATTCCTTAACAAAATTTTGAAGAGAAATTAAATAACATTTGATTAAGTACAAAGAGATATACTGCCGCGACCTGCACTGGCGAGGGATGTAGAGGTTAAGCAGCACTCAGGACACACCGTGGTTTGTCATTCAAAGAGAGCCCCTTATTGACTATCCACCAGCCTTATATGCCCTGCTACTTCCTACTCTCCATGGGGTCAGGGTACGGTCCTCAGGTTCCCATCCGCGTCCCAGCAGCTCAGCCAAACAGGAAAACTGCAAGCAGAGAGCTGATTCTTGAAACAATGTTCCAGCAATAGCTATATCATAAACATCCTGTGACTTACTGACCACAAGACAAGAGGAAGGACAAAAGGGCACCTTAGGGTAACTTAGGGCAAGCAAACAGGCTATGCACAAGGCCTGTTCAGTGCCTGCTGCCAACATGTCCTCTCCTTTTCTTTTTTAAAGCACACAGATAGCCCCTGTATTAGGTCATCTGTAGCACCTTGTCTGACTTACCTGTCTTTGGGGATGCCCTTCTATCCCCTGTCTTAGGTTGTCAGCATGGCACAGGAGTTGTCTGTATTTGGATACTATCTTTTTAACATATGTAACTGTAACGGTAACGCCCGCGTTACTGTCACCCGTTCACCATGTCCGAGCGAGGGGCTGCGGATAAAAAATAGAGACAAGAAACAGCGAGTCATTCGCCACGGCTGTAAGCCGGGTGCCAGCCGAATGCCGTTTATTGAAAGAGGGAGGAAACCTTAAATACAGGCTTACAGCACAATGGCGGATCCCCGGAGGGCAGAAGTTTGCTACTGAATGTTCTACATTCTTGCATCTAAGCTGTTAACGCCCAATATGCAGGATACACAAACAAGGAACTTCCCTAAAGCATTCAGGAGGGTGGATACCGGCAGGGAATTAGAATAGGGAGGACATCTGGTCAAGGTCGGCAAGCAGGCAACGGCTTTACTCAATATGGGAGAAGACCAGGGCCCTACAGGTCCCCCCTTTTTACTAAAAAATGAGCTTCTGACTTAGGTTGCGTGGGACGTCAGCAGGTCACCTTACCCGTCATGGAGACACCTGCCCAGGCCCCGCAAGTGCTCTGTCTTAGGTTGGTGAGCGCCCCCCAAGCATTACCCGTCTCTGAATACTCATTATCATACAGGCTCAACCACGTGAGCTGTAGAGTAAACTGTTGCCAAAGATCTCAAAGTGGCGCTGGGCTTGCAATCTGTGCGACCCAGAAAAGACCAACAGTAGTCCTAACCCACCCATAGCCAGGAGGCTAAAGGCGATTGAGCCATTCCCTTCTTAAACGAGCCTTACTGCAAATTGGAGTCCTTGTAAAGTGGTATCCCATAAACAAATGGAACTTGAGTTTAAATAATTTTTACAACTTTCAAAGCCAATTTAAATGTATAAATGTAGAATTAAATTTATCATGCCCAATAAAATAAAAGATTAACTAACTGTGGTAGCTACTTTTGCTGCCAGGGTCTCCATTGTGCTAGCTGTAGAACCCAATTATGAAATAGCCATCCCAGAAATAGTAGCAGCAGTGGCCACCACCGCTATAACAGCAACAATGGCAACAGCGATGTCAGAGTCTTCTGGAGCATGTGAGCATCATCTGTGTCTAACTGTCACGGTCCACTGGCATGGACGCAGCTCCAGGAACACGAACCACCAAGGCCCATTTTTCTTGATCCCAGCACTACTTAGGCTGGCAGGTCTGCAAAAGAACTAAGAACCATAAAGAAAACAAAAACAAAAACAGCAAACAAGGAGCAGAACTAATGGTCTCATTAATGGCTACATTCAGGCTCACAAATTTTAAGGTGTCTTCAAAAGAGGCTAGAAGAATTTCAGGAGGCCAATAGATGTTGCACAGAGCCATTCCTGAAAAGTAGGTACTACACCAGCTTGAAGAGGGTTGCAAAATGTGAAAAGGCTTAGCTGGCATGTTACTGTTAACAAATGAAGGTCATTGACCTTCGGGGTTATCCTTAATCTCCAAGGTGTGACACATTCTTAACATTTTTGAAAAAAGTTACCATACATTACCTTCTGAAGAATCCAACCACATGGCTACACTTCCTAGGCTTACAATAATGTTTGCCAAGGCTGGCCATATTGGGCTCTCAATCCCCATTGACATCAGAAGGGGAGAGTTTTTTACGAAGGCCCAATAGGTCTCTGCCATGTTGGGCTTCAGCAGCAGCCACAGGGCGCACGCAGCGTTCAGGAACCCAAAGAGGAACTTCATTGTCCTGCGGAAAGACACAAACAGATCCCCGGGCCCACACCAACACCGGATCGGGTCCCCTCCAAGTGCCAGTAGAAAGATCTTTCCATCGCACCAGAGGATGATTTGCAACAAGAGCCCTCCAGTGCTTATCTGCAGCGGATACTCCAGCAGAATCCACCGATAAAAAATTTAAAATATATAAAACAAGGGAAAGAATAGAATGTGGAGAGGAGAGATGAGCCCCTAGCTCCCCCCTTTTTACTTTAGCAATATATGTTTTTAAGGTACGATGGCAGAGTTCTACTATAGCCTGTCCTTGAGGATTATAAGGAATACCAGTCTTATTAACAATAGAAAAGTCTTGGCAGAATTTTGAAAATCCCGTACTGCTGTAGGCGGGACCATTATCAGTTTTTATGCATTTTGGCACGCCCATGTAAGCAAAAGCATGAAGGCAATGATTCTTTACATCCTTAACCGTTTCCCCTGAATGGGCAGAAGCAAAAATTAAAGAAGAATATGTATCAATAGACATATGGACATATTGTAATTTTCCAAAGGAAGGTACGTGTGTGACGTTCATCTGCCACACATGATTAGGTAAAAGTCCTCGGGGATTAACTCCCAAATGAGGAACAGGTAAAAATTCAACACAAATAGGACATGATTTAACTATCTGGATGGCTTGTTCCCAGGTTATGCCTGTAGGATGACGAAGAGATCCAACATTAAGATGATAACGTTGATGCAACTGAGTAGCCTTATCAAAGGTGGAGCAAATTAATGTGACAGCCATACGAGTAATGGCGTCAGCCCTCTGATTACCTTCACTTAGAGGTCCAGGCAATTGAGTGTGAGCTCTAATATGGCCCACATAAAGGTTATGTGAGCGGGACCATATAAGTCCTTGCACTTGCAATAAATATTCATGAATGGGAGAAATGGATGGTATGTAGGCTGTTGTCTCCAAAGGCATAATGGCATGTGCCACATATTGACTATCAGTATAAATATTTACACTCTCATCAGAAAACATCTGTAAAGCAAGCAACAGCGCCTGTACCTCTGCCATTTGGGCAGAAGTGCCCTGGACTTCTATTCTCTTTACTATGTTACCAGAAACCACCACAGCAAAACCATGTGAAGTGCCATCAGTAAATACCACACGGGCCTGAGGAATAGGAGTCATCTGTACTATCTTGGGAAATATAACAGGATGCAATTTAAAAAAAATGACACACATCATTGGAGGGGTAGTGAGTATCAAACCGACCCTGCATGGAGCATGTGAATATGGTCCAATCATTATCATTAGCTTGCAACTATGCTATTTGAGACTGGGTGTATGGGGTCACCACAATATCTGGCTCCTTACCAAAAGTTTGAACACTGATCTTGATTCCCTTCAATATAATCTGAGCAATAGCCTGTGGATAAGGAGTGATGTTTTTTGCTGGAGAAGCTGGGGAATGTACCCATAGAATAGAACCTGTTTGCCAAAACGCTCCAGTAGGTGAATGAGAAAAACAAAATATTCATGACCTAAATAATGATAGGGAAAAGATATCTGTACCTTTTCTGGGGCAATCTGTAAATTAGCCAGGCTAAGAACCTCTTGTAAATTAAAAAAGGCATCAAAAACAAGTTTTTTATCTCTAGCAGCCATTAATATATCATCCATGTAGTGAATTATATAAACATCTGGAAAAGCTTTACGAACTGGAGCTAGGGCCAAAGACACATAAATTTGACATATAGTAGGGCTATTGGCCATTCCTTGAGGCAATACCACCCACTGATATCTCTGATAAGGTTCTCTAAGATTTTCTGAAGGAACACTAAAAGCAAAGCGAGGACTGTCCTCGGAATGCAAAGGAATGGTAAAGAAACAATCCCTCAAGTCAACCACAATTAAATTCCAATGTTTAGGAATTGCCACAGGGGCAGGCAAGCCAGGTTGTGTTGCTCCCATGAGAAGCATGGTTTTATTTACAGCTCTAAGATCCTGTAATAGCCGCCATTTTCCTGACTTCTTCTTAATAACAAATATAGGTGAGTTCCAAGGTGAAGTGGAAGGAATGATATGCCCAGCATCTAACTGTTCCTTAACTAATGTGTTTGCAGCCTCCAGTTTTTCTTTAGTAAGGGGCCACTGCTCCACCCATACAGGGTCATCACTCTTCCAAGTGATTTTTATTGGTTGTATAATCGAAGGCTGCTGCGCAGTGACCCCTATGGAAAAGACCCTAATCCTCTTGTATCCCCAGGACCTCTAATGACACAGTTTTTGTCTGCTACAGGGAGCGGGTCTCCTTGCAACATTTTCCCTAAGCCTCTGCCTGGGCAGTAGCCTTGACTTTTCAGCATCTGTTGTACAGGCTGTGTAGTAAGCACAGCTCCCATACCATCTAACACATCCCGTCCCCACAAGTTCACTGGAATGTCAGGTAGCACAAAGGGTTGAAAAGTTCCTGCATGACCTTCCTCATCCTTCCAATCTAAAAGTAGCCTGCTCTGTAATGGTGTCTGAGCTGTGCCGATACCTTGTAGGTTAGAGGTAGAATTTTTAAGGGGCCAAGCTTCGGGCCAAAGTTTTAAAGAAATAACTGAAGTGTCAGCACCAGTATCTAAAAGACCCTGAAAATTGTGATTATTAACTTTTAAATTTAGCATGGGTCTTTGTTCTAAGGTGGAAACCCAGCATGCTAGAGGGCCTGTAGAGCCGAATCCACCCTCACCTCTATGTGGTTTAAGAAAAGGATTATTAGTATGAAAGCGAGGCATCAAAAGCAGTTGTGCTATGCGAGCACCCTGGGGAATAATTGTCACCCCTTTACCAGCCTCAACCATGATTCTAATTTCTCCTTCAGAGTCTTCATCTATCACTCCTGGAATTACTCTAATACCTTGCATAAGAGCACTGCTCCTGCCCAAAATCAGGCCTAAGGACCCTGCAGGTAGTGGGCCCATAACTCCAGTACCGAGAACCTGGGGGCCCATCTGAGGCGTTAATACTGCTCTGGTGGAGGAGCAGAGGTCCAATCCTGCACTCCCGGGGGTGCCTCTGATAAGGTCTTGGACAGAAAGGGATTCCTTCGAGGAACGAACTGGATGGGATGGTGGGAAACTGGGGTCGGGACAGGTGTATCCAGGGCTCCGTACACCTGGCTTCGGGGGGTCCGGAGCGGACCCCGCTGCCCATTTCCCGACGGCAGTAACATTTTTCCCTGAGCATCAACCTTAGATCGGCACCCATTACTCCAGTGATGGCCCTTTTTACATCGCGGGCAAAGTCCCGGCGTTTTTGCCATAGCTTGTGCTCCAGGACAATTATTCTTAACATGACCTTGCTGGCCGAATCCAAAACAGATTTTTGGGCGGGTTCCTCCAGAATTATTCCCCCTTATGGCTGAAGCCATTACCTGTCCCATGATGTGATGGCCATCTATATCTCTACATAGTTTAAGATAATCATTTAAGCTCTTATTTTTATGAGATCTAATGGCCTCCTTGCAATACTTATTGGCATTTTCAAAGGCCAGTTGCTTTACTATGGGCATGGCTTGATCAACATCCCCAAATACTCTCCCTGCTAATTGAAGCAGGCGATCTACAAATTCTGCAAATGGTTCTGATGGCCCTTGAATGACTTTAGATAGTTGTTCACCAGCAGCTTTATTAGGCAGCCCTTTCCATGCTCTGGTAGCGGCTACACTAATCTGTGCATAAACTGCGGGATCATACAAAATCTGTGCTTGTAAAGTGGCATACTGCCCTGTACCCGTGAGCATCTCAAGATTTCGAGCCGGGAAACCTGCAGCAGCATTTCTATTAGCTGTAGTTTGACAATGCTCTTGGAACTCACTCCTCCAAATTAAATAATCCCCCCCAGAGAGAGCAGCGCGACACAACTGCATCCAATCACTAGGGGTACAATTTAAGGCAGAAAAAGATTCAAGTATAGCGGTGGTAAAAGGAGCATGAGGCCCATATGACATTACCGCTTCCTTAAGCTGTTTAATGCTTTTAAAATCTAAAGGATTATGTTCCCTTTGCCTCTGTCCTTGAGCATTTTGAGTCTCTATAACCGGGTAAGCAACTCCCCCCGTTAACCCCTCTATGGGTGAGGAAGGAAGGACCTCCGTGTTGCAAAAGTCAAGGTTATGGGTTGGAGGTCTATCCTTGCGAGAAATCTTCTGTGATTTCCCTCTTAGGCATCTAGCATCCTTTTCTGATCTGACTTCTACATCATTACCCTCTGAAGATGACTCTGCAGAATCAGAAGACGACTCTGACGAATCAGGAACATCAGAAGTTTCAAGAGATCTGAGAGCCTCCTCTATCTGAGACTCCTCCAACACAGCTTTAGCTTCAGTTAAATGTTCTTGGACTTCAATATCATCACTAAGCAATGCATCTTTAACCAAGCGCCACAAAGAAAAAGTAGCTAAGGATACGGAATCAGGCCCTTCTTTATGCAAATATTTTTGTAAGTCAACCTTGACCTGTTCCCAATCTGGTATATTAAATCCTCCGGAGACCAGAAACCAAGGACTAACATTCCGGAGGATTTGAATAAAATCTTTAGCCGTCTTGCTCTTAATGATAGTGCCTTGCCGCCTCAACAGTCCAATTATTTGTTCCTCGAGGAGCGACTGTGAGCTAGCTGCACCCATTTCAATACAATTCACCCGTACCTTTTTTCTTTAAAATGCTGGCCAGCCTTGTTGGGTGTCCGTCAGCTCGTCCCTTCTTTCTCAGATCTCGGTAACGTCTTGGTAGAATCTCGGTGGGACCTCCATTTGTAACGGTAACGCCCGCGTTACTGTCACCCGTTCACCATGTCCGAGCGAGGGGCTGCGGATAAAAAATAGAGACAAGAAACAGCGAGTCATTCGCCACGGCTGTAAGCCGGGTGCCAGCCGAATGCCGTTTATTGAAAGAGGGAGGAAACCTTAAATACAGGCTTACAGCACAATGGCGGATCCCCGGAGGGCAGAAGTTTGCTACTGAATGTTCTACATTCTTGCATCTAAGCTGTTAACGCCCAATATGCAGGATACACAAACAAGGAACTTCCCTAAAGCATTCAGGAGGGTGGATACCGGCAGGGAATTAGAATAGGGAGGACATCTGGTCAAGGTCGGCAAGCAGGCAACGGCTTTACTCAATATGGGAGAAGACCAGGGCCCTACATGTAACCACACCTGAGCAGATTCAGGGGGCTGTATAGTTAATAAAGCTTGTTTGGTTGTCCGTTGGCCTCGACTAAACTGGAGACGCCATTGGTACACCATGAAGAATCCGAGCCCAAGACCCAATATACACATGATAAGTAGGGAAACGGACCCTGACCACCTAGTAACCCATCTAGTAATTTTTGACATAGCTTGTCACCAAACATTTTTATCAATAGGAGTGACTCTAGTTTTATTAATATGAACAATGGCATGAACTAATTGCAAAGTAAAATTTACAAAAGTTGCATTCCATGGCCCTCTTAAGTAATCATTTAATTCTTTAACCTTAGCAGATGCATTTACAACAATATGAGGGGTTACACATATTTTAAAAAACCCATAGGTACATAACATATGTTGTCTAATTGTCCATTTAAAGTCTGTAGGATGTCCAAAGCACCAGCCACTCTTTCCGACAGGGCATTAATAGTAGTAGCCTGTTGCACTCCCTGGGAAATAGCCAATCCAGCTGCAGTGGCTGCAACAGCCAAAGTTGCAATGGCAGCAATTACAGCAGCAGTTATGCCGAGGTCTTATCTGTTGTGATGGAGTTGTAAGGGAAATTCTGTTGCATTTTGTTCCAGAGGCATCATGACAAAGGCAGGAATTCTCACCACCACAGAATGTATGACATTAGGACTCCAGCAATTACTTAGGCTGTAATTTAAAGCTGAACAATTTAACTCCTCCCCTCACACACTCGAGCCATTCCAGAGAATAAAGAAAAAAATTGGTATTATTGAATCTTGAAGTTTTGAGCAAAGCATAGGGAATTACGTAAATTTATGGTGACATTTATGCTTTGCACATCATGTTTAACATTACTAGCTGTAGTTCCAATAGTCCCATTAGAGGCAAAGACAGCAGGAAACAGAGAGCTTTTAATATTTATTGGCAACAAAACTGGAGGATTCTTAACCAGGTTCCATGAAGGCTCTGTGTAGACCCAAGGGCTAAGGACCATCAGCACCATTGGAATCATGAGGTTCTTTATGTTGAGATTTCTGTGTCTGTTCCATAGGCCGAACATACCATTCTGGTATCCAGATTGGTTTCTCAGCACCTGGAGGGTATACACAAACTGTTTCCCTCACCCTAGCCAATAATGGTGCCGGGGACTGCCATGTGCCTGTGGAAAGATCCTTCCACCTGACCAGAACCTCAGAGGGAGAGGGGCCCGAAAAATGCCGTTGAGCAGCAGTATGCCCATGAACATCCACAAGCAAAAAATTTAAAATAAATAAAGTAATGGAAAGGAGTAATTGTGTTCCGTATACATCCCTGTACATCTCACCTTCTTTTGTTTTTTTGTAAATAAGTCTTTAAATGTTTATGTGCTCATTTAATTATCGTTTGTTTTTGAGGGTTATAGGGAATGTCAGTTTTATGAATTATATTTTATTGTGAACAAAATTTTTGAAAACTTTGGCTGGCATAAGTTGGCCCATTATCTATTTTAATATATTGTGGAACTCCCATATAAGAAAGCAGTCAAAAGATGTTTAATTATATTTTGTGCATGCTCCCCCTTGTGAAGGGTGGCTACTATATAATGAGAATACGTGTTTACAGACATATGTACATATGATAAAGTTTTAAAACTTGAAATATGTGTGACATCTATTTGTCAGATATTGTTGGGACATAGGCCATGAGGATTAACACCTAATGATGGTACATGAATAAAAGGAGCACAAGTGGCACAAGTAGATACAATTTTTAAGGCCTCAGTGCGAGTACAGCCAGTACGATGCTGTAAGGTTTGCACATTGAGATGCAATTTTTGATGTAATTGAAATGCCTGATCAAAAGTGGTGACTACATAAGTGAAATGAGTAGCTACATCTGCAGCGGCATTGTCTTTTGTAAGCGCCCTGGAAGACCAGAGTATTCTCGAATATGGCCCATAAATAGAGGATGTTTTTTAGTCCAAATTAACCTTTGAATGGTCTGTAATTGAGAATGTACTGTGGACTGTTTTTAATGTATGGAGTGGTTTTAATATTATGTATCATTTTGGCCACATAGTAACTATCAGTATAGACATTTATAGGTTTTAAAGAGTAAACTTGTAAAGCCAATTGTAAAGTTGTAATCTTAGCTTGTTGTGTAGACATGGAAGGCATTATCACTCGCGTTACCTTATCTCCATTGATGGCCATAGAAAAACCTCTTTTAGATGTATCAGTAAAAATTAAATGAGTATCCTTAATAGGTTCCTGTTTTACAATATGGGGAAAAATAAAACTACACACTTTAAAGCTTTTTATAAGTTTGTGTTTTGGATAAATGATTATCTTTATAGCCTGTGAAAGTACACAAGAAAAGGCACCAAGCTTTTGGGTTTTTTTTGTAAATAAGTTAACATTTTTTTGTGTATAAGGGAGTACAATGTATTTAGGAGACTTTTTAAACAAAGATTTTCTCATATATTTAGCTTTTTATGGGAGTTGAATTATTAATTTATAATATGTATTTAAAGTTTTAGATGGGGATGTAGATAAATGTACCCAAAATGTGGGCCCTGTTTGTCAAAATATTTCCGTAGGTGAAAATTTAGAGGGAAGAATTAGTAATAATAAGGGTTTGGTATAATCTATTTGTTGTACTTGGAGTTTTTGTAGTGTTTGTTTTACCTTTTTTAAAGCGGCCTTGGCTTTTGTTGATATGGTCCTTAAGGAAGTCGGAGAAGAGTCTCTTTTTAAAACATCATAGAGAGGCTTAAGTTTTCTGGTGGGTATGAGGGGCAGAGCCATTGAAATTTTTCTAAAAACCTCTGTCAATGATATAATGTCTTTAATTTTGTAATATGAAATTGTAATTTTTGTGGAAATATCTTTATAAAATTTATAGTATATCTCAAATATTGATAAGGAGCCATATTTTGTATCTTTTTTGGGGCAATCACTAATCTTGTAGCTGTAAGTGTTTGTTGTAAATCTGTATAAACTTGTAATACATAGTCTTGGGTGGATGTTGTCAATAATATATCATCCATATAATGTATAATATATACATATGGAAACTTTGTTCCAATGGGTTGTATGGCTTTTGTAACATACATTTGACATATGGTAGGGCTATTAGCCATTTCTTGAGGTAAAACAACCCAATGATATCGCTTATATGGTTTTTTGTAATTAATAGAAGGAACAGAAAATGTAAAATGCTGGAAATCTTTTTGAGCCAAAGGAATAGTAAAAAAGCAATCTTTTAAATCTAGCACTATCAAATGTCAATCTTTGGGAATAGCAACTGGGCTGGGAAGGCCTGGCTGAAGAGCCCCCATTAACTGTATAGTGGCATTTACTGTACATACGTCTTGTAAAAGTTTCTATTTTTTAGACCTTTTTTGATAACAAAAATAGGAGTATTCCAGGGGGACGTAGAAGGGACAATATGCCCTTCCAACAATTGTTTTTGTATTAACTCATGGGTGGCCCTCAATTTTTTTGGTGGTAAGGGCCATTGATCTACACACACAGGCTCATCAGATAACCAAGTAATAGGTGTGGGAGAAGGCCGCACACCAGAGACCCATACTAAAAATGCCCTAAGCCTCTCCGATCTCCAGGTAGTCTGGTGACCTCATCGGCGGTGGCAGTAAGAGCAGCAACACAACCCTGCTCTGCCTTTTTCAGCCCTTTTTTTGGTGTCCATCTCATATCCATCATTATGTTATTAATGAACGGATTTTTTTTTTTAGAGCTTGAGTAGTGAGAACCGCTCCCATGGTTTCTAACATATCTCTTTCCCACAGGTTAGTAGGTAAACCTAATACAACAAAAAATAAGGTTGAAAATGTCCTTCATGTCTCTCTTGATCATTTTACTTTAGTATGTAGGCACTTTTTTGTGGTCTGGTCTGTCCTATGTCCTATAACATTGTTGTAGAATCCTCCAGAGGCCATCGTGTAGGCCAATATTTTTTGGATATAACGGATACATCTGTCCCAGTATCAAGAATCCCCACAAAAGATATACCTCGAATTTTTAATTCTAATTTAGGCCTAGAGTCTAGGTGGGCTACCCAGAACACTTGAGGAGTACCAGTGGGCCCGAAACCTCCCACGGGCTAGCTTCAGCTATAGTGTCCACAAATGTCAGTGCGGTACTAGACTTAATACCTCTTCCTTGTTTTTGTAACAGCTCTCTCAACTCAGTGGCCAACTGAGCCTTAGCTGTGGAATTTTTCATGGTACGTACCCTATTTTACTCTGTTACATCCAATCCTCCCCCTTCCTTTGTGAAGGTGAGCCTTGTACGCTTACCCCTTCTTTCCAAGTCTCAGTGAGACCTCCACCTGCCATGACCCGCACGGCCTGGGACCCAGAACTGGTGAGGGACATTGAGGTTAAGCAGCACTCAGGACACACCGTGGTTCGTCATTCAAAGAGAGCCCCTTATTGACTATCCATCAGCCTTATATACCCTACTACTTCCTACTCTCCATGGGGTCAGGGTACGGTCCTCAGGTTCCCATCTGTGTCCCAGCAGCTCAGCCAAACAGGAAAACTGCAAGCAGAGAGCTGATTCCTGAAACAATGTTCCACCAATAGCTATATTGTAAACATCCTGTGACTTACTGACCACAGGACAAGAGGAAGGACAAAAGGGCACCTTAGGGCAACTTAAGGCAAGCAAACAGGCTATGCACAAGGCCTGTTCAGCATCTGCTGCCAACAATATACCATGTTTATGGACTTTAAACCCCAATATTATCAAAGTGCCAGTTCTCCAAAATTGCTCTATTTTAGGGCACTTAGGTTATAAGTCAACACTCACAATTTGTGTAAAATAACAAGGTGATTTTGCAATGATGTACAAAGTAATCAGAATTTGTGATAAAAATGAATAAAACAGAAAAATCAAATAGTTTGCTTCATATAAATTTAATACATACCAAAAATTAAACTAATGTGGACAGTATGATATTGGTGAAAGGACAGATATGTACATCAATAGAACAGAAAAGATGATTCAAAAATAGTCCCAAATGATTTGTATTATAGTCTATAGAGTTAAGAGTTAATAAAATATTGTGACATAGTTTGACCATGGATAAAAACAGTATTTTCTGCAATCTTTATAAATGAATATGTCAGCTCTGCTGTGTTGAACATTGTTTTACAATGAAAATAATTCTTTTTATTACATTTATTTCTTTATCATCTCCAGGACACATCACAGCACAGAGGTAGAATTCCAAGGACAATTTGGGGTAGTTAGTTCTTTCCTTCTACCATGTGGTTCTAGGCATTGAAAGCAGGTTATCAGGCTTGATGGCAAGTGCCTTTATCCAGTGTGATGTCTTTATGACCAAAATAAAATTATTCTTTCATGATACATTGCATCAGGAGTGGGAAGACCCAACATCCTGTATAATGCCATATACTTTACTAGCACACTGACTTCTATAGCTCTAAACAATCCTTGAAGGGACCTTGAAAGCATATGTGATGTATTTCAAAATGTACTGAATCAAAGTGACAGAGGGATTCTAAGTAGGCTTATCCTGCCCATACTGCCAGTGCAACACTATTGAAAAATTCATGAAGAAGGTGTTCAACCACAGAGATGACTGCTGTGTCCACTGTATAGTGAAGTTTAGAGTTTATACTTTCATTTTTCTCCTCCTCCTCCTCCTCCTCCTCCTCCTCCTCTTTCTCCTCCTCCTCCTCCTCCTCTTTCTCCTCCTCCTCCTCCTTCTCCTTCTCTTTTTCTCCTTCTCCTCCTCCTTATTCTGAAAGGATTTAATTTGACTTACAATTCCACAGAGACAGCCTGTCTTGGCAGGGAAGGTATGGCAAGACACAGGGTAGGCATGGGGCAGGAGCAGAAAACTGACTAGTCCCATTTCATCTACACCGAGAAAGAGCATGAACAGGAAGTGGGGTCAAGCAATATCTCAGATACTTCCCTGGCATACTTCTTACTGCTCGGCTCCACTTCCTGAAGAATCATAACCTTCCTAAATAGCTTCATCAGTTAGGGGTCAAGTAGCTTGCTTTCTATTACTTGCTCAGTCTGATTTCTTAAACAACCAAGGACTGCCTTCTCAGTGGTGGCACCTTCCACAGTGAGCTGGAACCTCCCACATCGATCATTAATCAAGACAGTACCCCACAGACTTACCACCAGGTCAATCCTGTGGAAGCATTTTCTTAATTAAGACTCCCCACTTCCAGATATGTCTAGGTCTGTGTCAAGTTAACAAAAGCCAACAAGTACAGTGGCCCAGTGAATTTAATTAGATTTTCTTCTTTGAACATGGGTGAGTGGTTATTTACTGGAGAAAAGCCAATTATTCAGTGGCTATACGACTGAAGAAAATCATATCCAACAACCATGAATTGCCAATAATCCCCGATGAAGTGGTAGAGAATCTTTAACCCCTTCCCATCAGTGATGCAATGTTGATAGGCCAAATCTTGGACAGGTCTCGTGCAGGTAACCACAACTGAAGTGAGTTCATGGGTACAATGTCTAATGACCTGTCCGGACAACACCTTTCTGCTGAAAAATCTCATCTTCTGGCTCCTTCATTCTTTCTGCATCTTCTGTGTAAATTCCTTTGAATATATTTTTAATGAAGTCCGAAATTAGAAAAAACTACATTTATTTAACCTCCTAATTTGAAAAGACATACCAACATTGGAAAAATACTCACTCCAAGAGATTCCAGCTCCTACATGTGAGAACCTGTGAGCAACACAGTTGTCAATAGACTCTGCCCATATGTCTATTTTTCAGGCAGATTTCAGCATTATATTTATTTTTAGGGTGTGATTTTTCCCCTTTATTTAAAATCATTTTTTCTCATATAATACATTCTGATTATGGTTTCTCCTTGCTCTTCTCCCATTTCTTCCCCACCTCCCCTCCCATCTTGTTCCACCAGCTTGATGTTCTCATTAAAAAACAAACTGGTTTCCAAAGGACAATGATTAAATAAAATAATATAGAACAAAAACTAACACATTGGAATAGGACAAAACAAACAACCAGAAGGAAAAATGTGCAGAGAGCACAAGAAACAGATATAAACACATAAACCCACACTCATTCACACACTTAGGATTACCATAAAAACACTAAATTAGAAGTTATAATATATATGCAAAGGGCCTGTAGGGAAAAAGAGAATACATATATTTAAAAATATAATTGAAAAATAAGATAAAATTTTTACAAAGGAAAATTCCTGAGATGATATTATGAGGCAAAAAGTCCCCTAAAGATACCACTGAATTTGTTTAATGTTGGCATCTAGTGCTGAGCATGCAGCCTACCATTAAGAGTTGTTTGTTTCCCCAGTGAGACTTCTTTGGAGGAAACTAAATTTTCATTTGCACATGGTTATCAATTGGATATTGCTTCTGAGTTAAGGATTGGGGTATATATCAAATTCTCCTATCAGTTCTAGGATCCCATCTTTTGCAAACCCATGTAGGCCCTATGCATGATGCCTCAGTCTCTGGAAATTTATCTCTGCATCAATCCTGTTGAGTTAGAAGGCCATTCTTCTTGATGTTCTCCATCCCTTCTGGCTCTTACATTCTTTCCTCCTCATCTTCCTCAAGGTTTCCTTGAGGAAATGAGGTTAGCCTTGAACTCATTGGCATAGGAAAAGACTCGGAATAGAGCACTGATGGCACAGGAACTAAGACCAACAATTAATAAATGGAATCCTTTGAAACTGAAAAGTTTCTTTACAATAAAGGGCATCATTATTCAGACAAAGAGGCAGCACACAGAAAGAGAAAAGATCTTCACCAATTATACATCTTTTAGAGGGTTAATATCTAAAATATCTAAAGAACTGAAAAAACTGGACATTAAGAAGAGAAAAAACCAATTTAAAAATATAGTACAGAACTGAACAGAGAGCTTTCAAAAGATGAAACACAATTGGCTGAGAAAGACTTAAAGAATATTCAACATCCTTAGTTATCAGGGAAGTGTAAGTCAAAAGTGCTTTGAGATTTCATCTTATACCTGTCAAAATGGTCAAGATAAATAAAACAAGTGATAACTCATGCTGCAAGGATGTGAAGTACGGTAACACTCACTCATTGTTGGTGGACATGAAAATTTGTACAGCCACTATAGATATCAGTGTGGCAGTTCCTCAGGAAGGTGGAAATATTGCTACCTCAAGATCTAGCTATACTGTTCTTGGACATATATTCAAAGGACTCTACATTCTATTGCAGAGACACTTGCTCATTCATTTCCATTGCCTATTTATAATACCTGGAAATTGGAAACAGCCTATGTATCTATCAATAGATGAATCAGGAAACATATGGATCAGGAAAATTTGGTATATTTGTACAATACAATATTATTCTCTTTAATAAAAAAAAAAACAAAATCGCTTCCTGAGACTTAGAGGCCAGCCCCCAGCTCCCATCTTGCCCCGGACTTCCCTTCTGAAGCACAGGTGAGTGCCCTAACTTGCCCCCAACCCCATCCCTGGGCACCAGCCACTCCAGGGAAGACCTGCCCAACTTGGCCCCAGGTGCTGGTCACAGGGCAGGTTCCCTTCTAGCCCCACCAGGAAGGATCCCCTTCTCTAAGACCCCTGGCAGACCCTGCAGTCTCCACGCCCTGCCCCCACGCCCATCCGCCTGAGCCCCAAGCCTCTTCCTGAGACTTAGAGGCTGGCCCCCAGCTCCCAGCTCCCATCTTGCCCCGGACTTCCCTTCTGAAGCACAGGTGAGTCCCCTAACTTGCCCCCAACCCCATCCCTGGGCACCAGCCACTCCGGGGAAGACCTGCCCAACTTGGCCCCAGGTTCTGGTCACAGGGCAGGTTCCCTTCTAGCCCCACCGGGAAGGATCCCCTTCTCCAAGACCCCTGGCAGACCCTGCAGTCTCCACGCCCTGCCCCCATCCCTATCCGCCTGAGCCCCAAGCCTCTTCCTGAGACTTAGAGGCCGGCCCCCAGCTCCCAGCTCGCATCTTGCCCCGGATTTCCCTTCTGAAGCACAGAGAGCTCCCATCTGGACAAGAGAGAGAGACTTCCTGAATCTGTCAGCTCTGTCTGAACCAAGTGTGTGGATAAGGTCAAGAAGGAACCACAAGGAGATGGGCAGACGTCAAGGCAGAAACACATACAACAAAATGAATAGCAATACACCATCACCAGGCCCTAGCCCTCCTCCAACACCTAGACTTGATCATCAGAAATTGGAAGAAGCAGAAGAAAATAGCCTTACAAATGTCATCATGAAGAAGCTAGAGGCTCGTGTAGAGGAAAAGACAAAAAAATGTGAAGAATGCTGTAAACAACTAGAGGAAAGGGCAAACAAATTAGAAGAAATCAAAAAAGTCCTGGAAGAGAACAATAAAATACTGAAAGAAAATCAAGAAAAATCAATGAAACAAATGAAGGAAACAGTCCAAGACCTGAAAAGGGAAATAGAAAAAATGAAGAAGACACAAACAGGGAATGCTGGAAATAGAAAATCTGAGAAAATGATTGGGAACTTCAGATGCAAGTATAATCAACAGAATGCAAGAGATAGAAGAGAGAATCTCTAGCGTTGAAGATACAGTAGAAGAAATAGATTCATCAGTCAAAGAAAACACTAAAGTCAACAAAGTCATGAACCAAAATGTCCAAAAAATTTGGGACACCATGAAAAGACCAAACCTACGAATAATAGGGGTAGAAGAAGGAGAAGAATACCAACTCAAGGGCACAGAAAATATATTCAACAAGATCATAGAAGAAAACTTTCCCAACTTAAAGAAGGAAATGCCTATGAAGATACAGGAAGCCTATAGAACACCAAACAGACTAGACCCCCCAATAAAGTCCCCTCGCCACATAATAATTAGACAATTAAACGTACAGAATAAAGAAAGAATATTAAGAGCAGCAAAGGAAAAAGGCCAAGTGACATATAAAGGCAAACCTATCAGAATAACACCCGATTTCTCAATGGAGACTTTGAAAGCCAGAAGGTCCTGGACAGATATAATGCAGACACTAAGAGACCATGGATGTCAGCCTAGACTAATATACCCAGCAAAACTTTCAATCATCATAGATGGAGTGAACAAGACATTCCATGACAAAGCCAGATTTAAACAATATTTATCCACAAACCCAGCCCTAGAGAAAGCACTAGAAGGAAAATTCCAACCTAAGGAAGTCAGATACAACCTCAAAAACGCAGGCAATAGATAAAGCCACAGCAGTAAACCCCAACGAAGAAAAGTACACACACATCACCACCAAAAAATAACAGGAATGAACAATCACTGGACATTAATATCCCTCAATATCAATGGACTTAACTCACCTATAAAAAGACATAGGCTTACAGAATGGATACGAAAGCAGGACCCATCTTTCTGCTGCATACAAGAAACACATCTCAAATTCAAAGATAGACACTACCTAAAAATAAAAGGCTGGGAAAAGACTTTCCAATCAAACGGTCTTAAGAAACAAGCGGGTGTAGCCATCCTGATATCCAGCAAAATAGACTTCAAACTAAAATCAATCAAAAGAGATCAAGAAGGGCATTACATACTCATCACAGGAAAGATCCACCAAGATGAAGTCTCAATTCTGAACATTTATGCCCCAAACACAAGGGCACCCACATATGTAAAAGAAACATTATTAAAGCTTAAATCACATATAAAACCCCACACATTAATAGTGGGAGACCTCAACACCCCACTTTCACCACTGGACAGATCCCCCAAATCGAAACTTAACAGAGAAATAAAGGACTTAATTGATGTCATGACTCAAATGGACTTAATCGACATCTACAGAACATTCCATCCTAACAAAAAAGAATATACCTTCTTCTCAGCACCCCATGGAACCTTCTCTAAAATCGACCACATACTTGGTCACAAAACAAATCTAAACAGATACAAAACAATTGGAATAACCTCCTGTGTTCTATCAGACCACCATGGTCTAAAGTTGGATTTCAACAACAACAAAAACTACAGAAAACCTACAATCTCATGGAAACTGAACAATACCCACCTGAATCACCAATGGGTTAAGGAAGAAATAAAGAAAGAAATTAAAGACTTCCTAGAGATCAACGAAAATGAAGACACCACATATCCAAACCTATGGGACACTATGAAAGCAGTACTAAGAGGGAAATTCATAGCACTAAACGCCCACATAAATAAGCTGGAGAAATCTCACACTAGTGACTTAACAGCACACCTGAAAGTTCTAGAACAGGAAGAAGCAAAGTCTCCCAGGAAAAATAGATGCCAGGAAATTATCAAAGTGAGAGCTGAAATCAATAAAATAGAAACAAAGAGAACAATACAAAAAATTAGTGAAACAAAGAGTTGGTTCTTTGAGAAAATCAACAAGATAGACAAGCCCTTATCCAAACTAACCAAAAGACAGAGAGAGAGCATCCAAATCAACAAAATCAGAAATGAAAAGGGGGACATAACAACAGACATTGAGGAAATCCAGAGAATCATCAGGTCATACTTCAAAAACCTCTATTCCACAAAACTGGAAAACCTAAAAGAAATGGATAATTTTCTGGATAGGTACCACATACCTAAATTAAATCAAGACCAGATAAACTATTTAAATAGTCCAATAACCCCTAACGAAATAGAAACAGTCATTAAAAGTCTCCCAACCAAAAAATGCCCAGGACCAGATGGTTTCAGTGCAGAATTCTACCAGATCTTCAAAGAAGAGTTAATACCAATACTCTCTAAATTGTTCCATACAATAGAAACAGAAGGAACATTACCAAACTCCTTCTATGAGGCTACAATTACCCTGATTCCCAAACCAAACAAGGATACAACAAAGAAAGAGAACTACAGACCGATCTCCCTCATGAACATTGATGCAAAAATACTCAATAAAATACTGGCAAACAGACTCCAAGAACACATCAAAACAATTATCCACCATGATCAAGTAGGATTCATTCCAGGGATGCAAGGATGGTTCAACATACGAAAGTCTGTCAATGTGATACACCATATAAACAAACTCAAAGAAAAAAACCACATGATCATCTCACTAGATGCTGAAAAGGCATTTGACAAAATCCAACACCCCTTCATGATAAAGGTCTTGGAGCGATCAGGAATACAGGGAACATACCTAAACATAATAAAGGCAATTTACAGCAAGCCAACAGCCAACATCAAATTAAATGGAGAGAAACTCAAAGCAATTCCACTAAAATCAGGAACGAGGCAAGGCTGTCCGCTCTCCCCATACTTATTCAATATATTACTTCAAGTTCTAGCCAGAGCAATAAGACAACATAAGGAGATTAAGGGGATACAAATTGGAAAGGAAGAAGTCAAGCTTTCCCTATTTGCAGATGACATGATAGTATACTTGAGCAACCCCAAAGATTCCACCAAGGAACTGATACAACTTATAAACACCTTCAGCAACATAGCAGGATACAAGATCAACTCCAAAAAATCAGTAGCCCTCCTATATACAATGGACAAAAAAGCGGAGAAGGAAATCAGAGATACATCACCCTTTACTATAGCCACAAATGACATAAAATACCTTGGGGTAACACTAACCAAGCAAGTGAAGGACCTATATGACAAGAACTTTAAGTCCCTGAAAAAAGAAATTGAAGAAGATGTCAGAAAATGGAAAGATCTCCCATGCTCATGGATAGGCAGAACTAACATAGTAAAAATGGCAATCTTACCAAAAGCAATCTACAGATTCAATGCAATCCCCATCAAAATACCAACACAATTCTTCACAGACCTGGAAAGAATAATACTCAACTTCATATGGAAAAACAAAAAACCCAGGATAGCCAAAAGAATCCTGTACAATAAAACAACCTCTGGAGGCATCACGATCCCTGACTTCAAGCTGTACTATAGAGCTACAGTAATAAAAACAGCTTGGTACTGGCATAAAAACCGACATGTGGACCAATGGAATTGAATTGAAGACCCTGACATTAATCCACACACCTATGAACAAATAATTTTTGACAAAGAAGCCAAAAGTGCACAATGGAAAAAAGAAACATCTTCAACAAATGGTGCTGGCAAAACTGGATATCAACATGTAGAAGGCTGCAAATAGATCCATATCTATCACCGTGCACAAAACTTAAGTCCAAGTGGATCAAGGACCTCAACATAAACCCAGCTACTCTGAACCTGCTAGAAGAGAAAGTAGGAAGTAGTCTTGAACGCATTGGCATAGGAGACCACTTTCTAAATAGAACACCAGTAGCACAGACACTGAGAGAAACAATCAATCAATGGGACCTCTTGAAACTGAGAAGCTTTTGTAGGGCAAAGGATACAGTCAACAAAGCAAAGCGACAGCCTACAGAATGGGAAAAGATATTCACCAATCCCACATCTGACAGAGGACTGATATCCAGAATATATAAGGAACTCAAGAAATTAGACATCAAAATGCCCAACAGTCCAATTAAGAAATGGGCTATAGAACTAAACAGAGAATTCTCAACAGAGGAAACTCAAATGGCTGAGAGACATTTAAGGAATTGCTCAACATCCCTAATCATCAGGGAAATGCAAATCAAAACAACTCTCAGATACCACCTTACGCCTGTCAGAATGGCTAAGATCAAAAACACTGAAGACACCTTATGCTGGAGAGGATGTGGAGCTAGGGGAACTCTCCTCCACTGCTGGTGGGATGCAAGCTTGTACAACCACTTTGGAAATCAATATGGCGCTTTCTTAGAAAATTGGGAATCCATCTCCCCCAAGATCCAGCTATACCACTCTTGGGCATATACCCAAGTAATGCTCAACCACACCACAAGAGCACTTGTTCAGCTATGTTCATATCAGCATTGTTTGTAATAGCCAGAACATGGAAACAACCTAGATGCCCTTCAACTGAAGAATGGATAAACAAAATGTGGTACATATACACAATGGAATACTACTCAGCAGAGAAAAACAATGACATCATGAGGTTTGCAGACAAATGGATGGACCTAGAAAAAATCATCCTGAGTGAGGTATCCCAGACTCAGAAAGACAAACATGGTATGTACTCACTCATAACAGGATACTAGATGTGGAACAAGGATGACTGGACTGCTACTCACATCACCAGGCAGGCTACCTGGAAAACAGGACCCCAAGAAAGACACAGGGATCGCCCAATGACAGAGAAATGGAATGAGATCTACATGAACAGCCTGGACATGAGTGGGGATAGTGAAGGGCAAGGGTCGAGGGAAAGAGAGCTTGGGTGAGTGGGAGATCCCAGCTGGATCAACAACAGAGAGGGAGAACAAGGAATAGGAGACCATGGTAAATGAAGACCACATGAGAATAGGAAGAAACAAAGTGCTAGATAGTCCCACAGAAATCCACAAAGATACCCCCACAACAGACTGCTGGCAATGGTCGAGAGACAGTCCGAACTGACCTACTCTGTCGTGCTAGAAACCTCATCCAACTGCTGGGGGATCTGGATGCAGAGATCCATGACTAGGCCCCAGGTGGATCTCTGGGAGTCCAATTAGCGAGAACGAGAAGGGTTTATATGAGCGAGAATTGTTGAGACCAAGGTTGGATAAAGCACAGGGATAAATAGCCAAACGAGTGGAAACACACGAAATATGAACCAATGGCTGAGGGGTCACCAACTGGATCAGGCCCTCTGAGTGGGTGAGACAGTTGATTGGCCTGATCTGTTTGGGAGGCATTCAGGCACTGGCACTGGGTCCTGTGCTCATTGCATGAGTCGGCTGTTTAAAACCTGGGGCCTATGCAGGGTCGCTTGGCTTGGCCTGGGAGGAGGGGACTGGACCTACCTGGACTGAGTCCACCAGGTTGATCTCAGTCTGTGGGAAAGGCTTTGCCCTGGAGGAGATTGGAATGGGGGGCGGGCTGGGGGGAAGGTGAGGGGGGCAGGAGGGGGGAGAACAAGGGAATCTGTGCCTGTATGTAGAACTTAATTGTATTGCAAAATAAAAAAAAGAAAAAAAAAACAAAATCATGAAATTCACATGTAAGTAGATGAGGATAGGGAAAAAATCATGAGTGAAGTAACTCAGATCCAAACAGGCAACTATGCTGTGTATCCTCTTACTAGTGAAAGTTAAAATTTAATTTTTCAATATGTTTGCTACTCTCTGAATAACCACAGAGGTTACATATACAGTAAGGAACTAGTGGAGGAGGGAAGGCTCTCCCAAGGAAAGGGAAATAGAATACATAGGGAGAAATGGGGGAGACTATAATGGAAGGATTAAATGAGGATGAGGAGGGAAGAAAGGAGGCTAAGGGTAGAAATTCAGGAGGGGCAACTAACACTAAGGGTCATTTGAAAGGTCATATGGAAACCCACTACAGTAGAAGCTTCTTCAAAAATATACATATATGAAAGAAATCTTTGGATCAGTTGAGTGTTTCCTTCTGGCTGCCATGGCTTATGATCGCTTCATGGCAATCAGCAACCCACTGCTTTATTCAACCAAAATGTCCACACAAGTCTGTATCCAGTTGGTTGTGGGATCTTATATAGGGGGTTTTCTTAATGCTTCCTTTGCTATAGTTTACTTTTTCTCTTTTCAATTCTGTGAACCAAATAGAATCAATCCCTTTTTCTGTGATTTTTGCTCCTTTGATGAAACTCACCTGTTCGGATGTCAGTATCTTTGCAGTTGTTACCTCATTTTCAGCTGGATCATTGTGATCACAGTGTTTGTCATAGCCATCTCTTATTCCTGTATCCTCATCACTATCCTGAAGATGAATTCAACTGAGGGCCGTGAGAAGGCCTTCACCACCTGCACCTCCCACCTCACTGCAGTCATACTCTACTATGGGACAATCACATTCATTTATGTGATGCCCAAGTCCAGCTACTCCACTGACCAGAACAAGGTGGTGTCTGTGTTCTACACGGTGGTAATCCCCATGTTGAACCCACTCATCTACAGCCTCAGGAACAATGAGATTAAGGGTGCTCTGAAATGACAGCTTGGTAAGAAAACACTTTCTTAGAGTAATCGGTTGTTTCGTAAAAACCATTGTCTCAGGTTTGGTTATTAGCCTTCTCATTCCTCCTGTTCCCCTCAATCTCCTTTTCCTGGAAATATACACAGGCATTTTATTTTATTGCATTTCCCTTTGTGTGTCTGTGTGCTTTTAAATGTGTCTTTGAGAATTTTATACATTGCAATTAGATCATGTTCTCCCTTTCTCTCCAATGTTTTCCAGTTCTTTACCTCCTTCTTTTACACACCCAACTCCATTTTTTGTCAAATATTCCTTGTGCTTCCTGTATACACCCTGGTGTATAGGCATCCACTGAAACATGCTTATTCTACCAAAGACCAATTTCTTAATGAAAATAGACTCTCCTTCCCCTGGCACATATTAATTGCCAATAACTTCTCAGGTATGGATGGACTTCACCTCATCTCCCATCTCCATGCTGAGATTTTGTCTGGTTTGATCTTACACATGCTGATACAGCTTCCATGAGTTCATATTTACAACCATTGTGTTGTATCTGAAAACAAGGTTTCTTTGTGGCCATCCACCAGCTCTGGCTCTTACAATCTTTCTACCCACTCTTTTATAACTCCTGAGCTTGGAGAGAAGGAGGTACAATACAGATGTCTCATATAGTGCTGAGAATTCCACAGTCCCTAATTCTCTGCATATTGACAACTTGTGTGTTAATTAGCAACTACTGCAAAAAGAAGCTTCCCTGATGAGGACTGGGAAATGCACTAAACTATGAGTATAATGATAAATCATTGCAAATTGACTTAATATTATGTCCATTTAGAAGTATAATGGTGGTAGGTTCTAGTTTGCTAGAGCCTTTGACCTATCTATCGCAGGTTTTGGGCCAGATGATGGTATTAGGTGTGGGTTTCATCTTTAAGAGCTAGCTTTATATCCAGTCAGAAAGTGGTTGGTTGCTCTCATGATGTTTGTTTCACTATAGCACCTGTAGGTATGTCATGCCAGGCTGGTGGTTATTGTAGTACGTAGTGTTCGCAAGACAAGTTGTCTGTACAACACACATTATATTTAAAAGCATGGTCATATTAGGTTACACCTATTGAAATATTTTAATTCCTTCTATTCAATTCAGAATAGAATTCAGATAAGATTCTATCTTCCATGAGTCTCTCCTTGGATTACCCAACTTGCCATTTATTTTTGAGGTTATCAGGAAAAGTGCACTTGCTATTTTCCATTTGGCTGCTTTTTGACTGCTCTCCATGCCTAAAACCACTTCTCAGTTTCCTGCTCAAATATTACTTGCCCGTGGGGATTTCAACATTAGCCTACCCACCTATTCTTGCCACAGTACCACTCATATCAGGTTCATTTATTTTTTCTACCACATTCTAAATTTTAATAGGTTGATACTTCTTTAGTATGTTCTCCACTGAAGAATCAATTTCATGAGAATTATTTCATTCAGTAATATATCTTTGGTATCTACTTGGTTCTAGTATACAATAAATGCTTAATAAATACATCTAGATGGAATGAATGGTTCAATGGTTATCCTGTGTCTACCTGTAAAACAAATCCCATCTGACACAATGTTCCAGAAAGAATTTTTAAATTGTAAAGGCAGGTATCACTGTTTTTTTATGCCTTTTCTCTGCCTTCTTCCTAAATTATCACCAAACATGTCAAGAAAAAGCCTGAAATCTTCATTTTATGTAAGTTAATGTTTCTTATTGGTTATAAACTTATTATTTCCTCAATTATTCAAGCTCCATTAATATGAAACATAAAATACATGAAACAGTTGAACATTCTGACTTCAGAGATGTGGATTCACTGTTTATGGCAAGGGTAATCTATATGGGACAAGAAAACTCCACTTACAGATAGTGCCCAATGTAGTTGATATAGCAGTTTAAGATTCACCTCACGTGATTAAAAAAAAAAAATACAAATGCTCAGTAATCCAGACAGAAAAACAAAAAACAAACCTCTAAACAGTTTACAGTGTGTTTAAAAATATACGTAGGCTTGGGAGAGAAAAAAGAATGACCATATATGGTCATAGAGTTAAAAATACAGTTTTAAAATAATAAAATAAGGTCTTTAAAAAGGGAGTAGGGTAATATAATAGAAAAAGTCACACAAAGATAGAAATACACAGAGAGTCTAGATATTGTATGTTATTGTGTTGTCTTTTACTTTTTTGTCTGTTGAGGTAGGAGTGATAGCTGCTAAGACACATTGGATTATGAAAGCTGCTGAGCTAAATCAATCTATATATTTTTAAAATGTCTTAACTTCAAAATGTAAGTCAAAAGATCTGTTGCTTTGAGAGAGAGGTTATACTTTTATTTCCACAGGAAATGAAAAGCTGTGGATTCATTCAAAGTTAAAGATGATCAGATTTGATTGAGGAAGACCCCTTGAAAATCCTGGGTACAAACAAAGAAATAAACCTAGAAGAACTACAAGACATGTGAAGTGTATTTTACCTGCTCAAACACATAACAAAAAGTTATCTTTGGCTGACTTGTGTACAATGCACAGTCTATACTTGTATTAATACAAATGTGTATGTTTCCATTAAAAGTTTATGTATTTTCTGAGCAAGGGTCAGACACCAATAAAAATGGATTGCCCGGGTGATTCAGTATCCAGACCAGCTTCAAGATTGCTGACTTGAGATGACACAGCCTCACTAAATACTCCAGTTAAGACTAACAGTTATCCTGATTTTCTTGAGTGCTATGGGATGGTCTGTATGTCAAGTGTGTTACTGATTGGTCAATAAATAAATCATTGATTGGCCAGTGGCCAGGCAGGAAGTATAGGCGGGACAAGGAGGAGAATAAAGCTGGGAAGTGGAAGGCTGAGTCAGAGAGACACTGCCAGCTACCAGGATGAGAAACAGCATATGAAGACGCCGGTAAGCCACGAGCCATGTGGCAAGGTATAGATTAATGGAAATGGATTAATTTAAGCTGTAAGAACAGTTAGCAAGAACCTGCCACGGCCATACAGTTTGTAACCAATATAAGTCTCTGTGTTTACTTAGTTGGGTCTGAGCGGCTGTGGGACTGGCAGGTGAGAGAGATTTGCCCTGACCACGGGCCAGGCAGGAAAACTCTAGCTACACTTGAGACTCCCTCCAAAAAGACCAGCACCCACAACCAAGAGGAAGTAGTCTAGAGAATGATACCCACATTTCCAAAATATTTGTTATGGATGTTTGTTGACATTTAAAGAGGCTTGGTTACAAGTTGTTATTGGTCATAGTTTTGAAAAGGCTAAACAGAAAAGGAAAAAAGGGGGATATGATATAGAAATGATATATATTATTGAATTTACATTTAAACTAAAAAAGCAACTACTAGTCTTAAATATTTTACATTGATATGGATTTTTTATATTGATACAAATTTAAGGTTATTCTTGTTACACCATATGTATATTTCTACTTCTGTTTAAAGTGTTGTGCCTATGCAGCTCATTTAACAATTTAATGTAAATTTCTAGTCATTGAAAGTTATCTTACAAACTATTTAGCATAATTAAGAAATACAGGCTAATAGTCACCCATAACTATCAAACTTATAGTCATGTTAAATGTGTTTTCAAGGTCATACATATATATTTAGATAGGTAGATGGTCTTCAAACACTTCAAAGACCTACAGAATATGGCATTTAATATGTTTAATAACCTAAGGCTTATCATGACAATGAGACATGTCTGCTCCCAGCAGCACTGATCTACATCAACAAAGACAATGGGAATCAAAAAAACTCCATATGAAATTTGTTTTCTTTATGGCAAAAGCTAGCCATGTGGGCAGAAAAACTTCCCTTGACTCAATTGCTGAGAGTTACTGTCCAAACTGGATCGGCAGGACACAAAAAAGGCTACTGCCCAACTTTGCAATGACAAGGTAGGACAGTCCTTCAAAATTCCCTGCTTCTCAGAAATACCTGTCACATATACTAGGGCTGTGGGCCAAAGATGGATACCCAAAACATTACAGAAAAACCTAGAGTGACTGTCCAGGCAGTAAGATGTCCTTGTCATTAGGTAACATTTCACCCTTCTGGGATCTTTGATGGAGCTGAAGACTAGAAAGTTATAATTATAGCTTTCCTTAGTTATGATAAAAATGTAAATTAAATGTTAAAATTTAAACTCACCAAGATAAGATAGATAATACAATATTTTCTCTAATTTTTCCAAATACAAATAGACTGGATTTTGTAATTGTAATTCTTAATTTGGTAACTGTTTTTGTTATATATAGTTTTACTATGTTAAGGATAAAACCTTCCTTTTTAATTAAACAAAAAGGGATAAATGCTTGGAATAATCCTGTACACTATAAAAAAAATGTGTTGCTCTCATTGGTTAATAAAGAACTGAATGGCCAGTAGCCAGGCAGGAAGTATAGGTGGGACAACCAAACTGAAAATGCTGAGAGAAGAAAGGGGGAGTCAGGGAGACACCAGCAGATGCAGGAGAAACAGAACATGTAGAAAGTGGGGTAACAAGCCATGAGCCACGTGGCAGAGGATAGATTTAAAAAAATATGGGTTAATTTAAAGTGAAAGAGTTAGATAGCAACAAGCCTGAGCTATCAGCTGATCATTAATATTAAGCCTCTGTATGATCATTTGAAAGTAGTTGTGGAACAAGCAAACTTTGCCTACAGTGTGTCAAGTGATAAGGTCTAGGAACAAGCTATTAGAAGAGATACGTACATAAGTCTCAATATACAAGTTGTTAAGATGAAGAAGGAGAGGATCAATGGGAAACATCAATAGCATCAAGCTTGATAATCTGGCTTTGATCCTGGGGACCTACACGATTGAAGGAATGAACCAACTCCCATAAGTTGTGCTCTGATTTACACACACACACACACACACACACACACACACACACACACACACTAAATGAAAGAGAAAAGAAATTATAGAAGCAGGATAGACAGACTAGAGATACCAAAACAGGAGATTTAGAGTGGAATTAAGAGGAGATCGGATGAGATGGCTCAGTGAATAAGAGCACATACTACTCTTGCAGAGGACCTTGGTTCAGTCCCCAGAATCCACATTGTGACTCACAACCACCTACAATTCCAAGTCTAGGGAATCTGTCACACTCTTCTGAAATTTGCAGGGAATAGGCATGCACATGGTGTGCTATGGTCCATGGCATAATACAGCAGATGACAATTAATAATTCAGATGTCAACCCACCAGATGAATAATTCTCTGATGGAGGAACCTCATTTCAAACAAGGCTTATGACTGCAAATGTTTGCTTCTGTCTGTAATTTCACTTGTGCAAAAACAGCTGTGGAATCTCCCCACTACCCATGCTGTAATATGTCCATATCATGATTATATCTCAATCTTATGAGCATTTATTCTGTAGACAGTCTAAAAGATGATCCCTCATTAAGCTGTATTGTCCATTTGATATCTATATTGTTAGCTTACATAGAGTTTGATGAATAAATACGTATACAAAGAAATACTGCACAAGTCTGGAATTATAAATCCCTGTGAACTGTCTTATATCATTGCTCAGGCTGACACAGGAAAACAGTTGAGTCCAGATTGGTTCAAATTCCTTTAATCTTTTTGCTGAGAATTACAGCTACAGGTTTCTTGTACATCATTAGGTGACACAAAGCTTCTAAAGAGCTTTAGCTTAGACCAGGTGCCTTGCTATCACAAGGTCACACAGCTGAGCTGCCTGGCTAGGTTGTAAATACAAAGACAGCCCAATTATCACTAGCTAGCAAATGGTTTACTCCTTGCACCCATTCCTGACCTCAATTTGTAAGAATATATTCTGACTAGTCAAGGCTAAAGAAAATAACTTGACTCGGGCCCCTAACGAGGGCTACAGGTGTTCTTAGGTAATCAGAAGTTACACACAGAATAGGAAAATATATTTCAAGATTTTAAAATGCTTTTATGGTAACTGTGCTCTTGGAGAATGCCGTAGCAAGCTCATATTAATAGCTAAGGAACCCCCAACTGGATCAGGCCCTCTGGATAAGTAAGACAGTTGATTAGCTTGATCTGTTTGGGAGACATCTAGATAGTGGGACCAGGTCCTGTACTCAGTGCATGAGTTGGCTGTTTGAAACCTGAGGCTTATACAGGGACACTTGGCTCAGCCTGGGAGGAGAGGACTGCACCTACCTGGACTGAATCTACCAGGTTGAACTCAATCCTCCGGGGAGTCTTTGCCCTGGAGAAGATGGGAAAGGGGGTGGGCTGGGAGAAGGCGGGGCGGGGGGGGGGCGGTGGGGCGGGGGAGAACAAGGGAATCCGTGGCTGATATGTAAAATTAAATTAAATTGTAAAATAAAATTAAAATTAAAAAAAGAATAGGAAATAGAAGTAAAAAAAAGAAAATTAAGACAAACCTGAGTTCCTACCAAAGCATTTATGACACAGCTCTCTTTCTGTAAACACTTTTAGAAAGCCTGACATTTCTGCTAATCACAAAATGTTAGATAACGTAATAACTGATTCTTTATTTGCAACTGCAGTTGCAGCCAATTAGGAAGCTGAGATTTATTTCTTCTATGTATTGAGATGACTGTTTCTTATCGTTTAATAAAATGTGACCTTAAAATGTAACTCCATATTCTACATGAAAGAGGCTATTGAGTATATATTGCTCTAAAAACAAAGAAAAGTGGGAGACATAATGAGAAAATAGCCAGGGAAGTCAACATGAGAAAAGAGAGCAACATGAGAGACTAGGACAATTACCATCAGAATGTGTGTGTTTCTTCCTAAAACCATCATATAGACAAAGTTTAGTTTTGTGACTCTGGGCATTCTCTTTGAGCTCTGGTGCAGCCCAGGGCTGGTTCCCTAGACTGCAATAATGGTGTACACCCATGCATGAAAAGTACTCATACACATAAAAAGTAAAAATAAATAATTCTTTTTAAAAAGAAAAAAGATTTTGGAGACAGCTGGCCCATGGGAACTCAAGGAATTTCTCTCCTTTACTCAGGTCTTGAATCTCACAGTGACTTTTCCTAGGATAACAATGCCATAGTGCTATTAACAGAGTTTACTGATACATATATTAGCCTCTGATTTTCTACTTAATCCTGGAACCTCAACAGTAGAATGGTGTGGATCACAAAATCCATTCAACACATCTGGGTTGTGGGAATCATGACACTCGCTCCTCTTCAATTGATCTCCATCTAACAGTCAAAGTTCTGTCTCTTAATATTTTTCAATATATAGTTTCCTTACTTTCTAACTTCTTTACATGACTGATTTACATAGTCTCTGTCTCCTGAAGACCTAGAGTTTGCTTCTTAGTCAGTCTCATAGAATGATAGGTGTTAAAATCATCTAAACATGTCTAATCACTTTATTATCTTGCATGCAGCCTTTCAGTAGTACTGGGATGGACAAATATTTCTTTTCATGGAATTTGTGGCTTCTTAAAACCTATTTCTAATGTACACTATCTGTTACCACATCCCAATCCAATCCTCAACCCAATTCTCTTTTCATATCTTTTTCACTACTGAATGGATATCACAGAATGGCTCACATTTTTGACAATCTCATGCATGCACATAAAACGTTGAGAAAATATCCACCACTTTTATACCCTCACCCCATTCTTAATGCTTCATAAATGTTACTTCCCACACCCTGCTCTTTCCAATCTGCTATTTCTAGTGTGGCTTCTCATACCTCCACTGCACTAATTTTGATTTTATCTAGTCATATTGTTAGATTGTTTGTATGCTTTATTTTTATGCAAAGTGCTATTCTACAATCCTGGTTGAAAAAAAATGTACCCCCTTCTTGGGTCTACTACTTTTTGTGACATGTACTACTTTTAAACTTGAGTACCAAAATATCTCTAGACAATGAAACACATGGGTTTACACAATGTTGTAATAGTCTGATGACCTGAATCATCAATATTTTCAGGGTCAAATGATAATTTGGGTATTTTGACATCCATTCAATTTCTGTTGCTTAATAAGTGCTCAGTAAAAAGCTGAACTGAATTAAACTATCTCAAAAAACACCATGAGAACTTGTGTCTCATTGATGTGCAAGATTCTTGTCTGGAAGATAGAGAGCCTTTCTTTCCCAGATGAGACTGGATTCTATTTGATTACAGCTCTCTCTTCTGTCAGTAGGAAGTAGAATTTCATGTCAGTACTCAGAAGGGTACTATGCTTTTTGCTATGCCTGTTGGGGCAGATGTGAGATTTGAGCACCAGTATATGTCAGTTATTTCCCTATATTTTACAATTTTCTTTATATATTGTTTCACTTTCAGTGTGTGTGTGTGTGTGTGTGTGTGTGTGTGTGTGTGTGTGTGTGTGTGTATCCAAGTCATAAAATATGGTGGCAAGCATTTTACTCAGTGAACCAATTTCTTTCAATATTTATCTAATTTAAATAAGGCTTTAAACTATGAGAAATTAAAATTATATCAAGCCTACACAATACCTCATACTCTTCTGCCTTTAATTTACCTTGTTTCCTTTCAGCCTTGCTTAGTAACTTTTACTGAAAAGTACTGCATTTTTTTCACTTGATTGTGAAGCATGAATACTTTCCATTTAAGGTAGGTACTTCAAAGCATCTCCAACCCTAACGTCTTTTTGTTCATCACACTGAGGAAGGACATTTGGAGTTTGAGTATGGCTTTCTGGTGCCATAACCCAATGTTACACAGCATTTGGTTAGAGGTCCCATATTATATCAAATTTTGCCTTGCTCTTCCTGACTCAACAATGATGACACAGATGAAAGACGATCCTTTCACAAGAAAAAATCTGTAGTGCAATCTGTAACAAAATGTCAATCTTTTTTTTTCCTTTGTTAAAAATTGAAAAGATTCTTCTTTCATATAATATATCCCAATCACAGTTTCCCCTCCCTTGACTCCTCCTAGCTCTGCCCCACACTTTCCCTCTCCCCAAGATCCACTCCTCCTCCTCCGTTTCCTCTTCAGAAAAGAGCAGGCCTCCAAGAGACAGCAGCCAGGTATGGCAAAAACAGACAATAGGACAAAGTGTTAAGACCTCACATTGAGGCTAGACAATGCAATTCAGTAGGAAGGAAAGACTCTCAAGAGCAGGCAAAAGAGTCAGAGATATTCCTGCTCCCATTGATGATGGATCCAGCAGAGATGGAGTAGATGATTGTAATAATGGAGACATCTGAGCAGAAACATTCAACAAAGGGGAGAAGTCACGGAAGTGATCTATATGATTTGCTCCACAGAGAGACAGACTTAACTGTTAAATGTCCAAGCATTCACATAACAACTGATATAAGATGCTCAACTAAGAGGAAGCACATTTGGGATATATATGTATGGAGTAGAGTAGGGGTAAGAAAATAGTCACATAGAGGTCACAGGTAATAGTAGCCCTTAAGAACAACTCAGCTGGCTGGTGGTGGTGATACATTTCTGGTTGTATATGATTATGCCCCAGACTCATTCAGGTCTTCTATATCCCAAAGTGTACTTACAATGTTTCTTCAGTGTTGGGGGTTTTATCTCTTTGCACAAAGTAAGGATGATTGAGCTTTACTCTCTGACACTTCATGTGGTATCTGTTGATAGTGCTTTTCCAGTCTTCTATTATAGGCAGAAGTGTTTCCAAAGGTCCAGATCCAGTTCCAGTGATGTATTGGAATTCTCGTCATACTCAATGACACATTGAAATGCCAGACACACCTCACATCTGATCTACTCCTACATCTTCTTCAACTAATCCTCCTCTCATTTATATTTAGGGAATGACACGCCAACCACCCAGTTACCTCTGTTTGCAATTTAGAAGGCTTTCTGGCCTGCATCAAAGATTAGAAATTTGCTACATTTCTCTCCAAGGTCATTGAAATCATGTACACAGAAGCAATACTAATACCTAATACCTAATAGCTTTAAAAGCAATGAATGAATGAATGAATGAATGAATGAACGAATGATTTTTCCATATCTTGTTGTGAAACCTCATTGGTGACAGTTGTCCAAAATATACACTCTAACTTCTAATCTGAGATGAGTCATAGTCCTACATTAATTCTGACATAACCCATGAATATGTTTGTAAAAGTAGTTTAAACTCAACCTCTGCTCACTCTCATCTGTAAAGTAGAACATTGTGTGTGATTGTGTGTGTGTGTGTGTGTGTGTGTGTGTGTGTATACAAATCATTAAACTAAACTAAGATAATGACCTGTGAATGTAGCCTAATTGGTAGAATTCTTGCTTGGCATGCATAAAGTTCTGTACTAGATCCCAAATACCACATAAACCAAGTATTGGATGCGTGTAAATTAAGTGCTGGGGAGATGGAGACAGGAGTATTAGAAGTTCAAGGTCTTCCTTAGCTGCCTAACACATTCAAAGTCAATCTGGATTACATGAGGCCATGTTAAAACGAGAGAGATAATTGACATCAAACATTAAATATACAGCTGATAAAAGAGAACTTTGACTGTAATTTATACATGTTATGTGTGTGATACATGTATGCATGACCTGTGGGGGTGTGTGAGAGAGTCCTGGTGCATGCATGCCATGGTATGCCTAAGAAGGTCAGAAGACAATGTCACTGTCAGTTCTGTTCTTCCACCATTTTTGATACAGGGTCTTTTCTGTCATTCACTGCTCCTTACTCCATCTAGTGGACCCCAGAACCCCCAGTGATGATTGTCTCTCTGCCTCTCATCTGCCAGTAGGGACAGGAAACACTTGGGTAAAAGTTAACTGATGCTCAGTGGTAATCACTTTATCTGGGTGATATCATGGGTACAGTAAATGACTTAATGAAAGTAAGATCAGAGAGAGACTTTTATCAAGGTGATATCAGGGGTGCAGTGTAGGACTTAATGAAATTAAGATTCATGAGAGAGTTGAGCTGACTCCTTGGGTGGAGGGTCCCTGTGCCTTCTGTCCTCCATTATAACTTATAACATATAGGCTGAGGCCAGCGGTCATGTGTTTCACGTATGAAATATGGAATGTTAATTCTTACTGGAAATAATACATACCCCATCCTATATGCACTATTTTCTAAGTAACAATGACATTTTATACTCTTGCCTATAAAAAATGTGTATGCCTCAAATAATTATTCAACTTTGCATCTCATCCATCCCTATAATCACCAAAGTGCCTAATAGAGTATGTTACATCAACCACTAAAATATTAAAAGAGAATTGGTGGACATGAATGAAAGAAACAAAAATAGTCCATTTAATGATTGGTTTAATATCGTCTAACATGAACTAACCTGAATCAAATATAAACTTGCAGGAATATTTTACCTAAGATAATTAGTTATTATGTACTTCCAATAATTTTCAAATGAAAGTGAACTAATATTCACATAAATAGGAAAATGAGAGATTGCTTTAGATAGTGTTAGACTCCTTCAAAATTAATTGTGTTTTTGTGAAATGAACTTCTCATCACTCACTGGGAATGAGGTAATGATCTCTGGTGATTTAAATTCACAATGGAATCCAGAGCCTCACCAGGGACTTAACCTTGGTGACAGACAGTGACGGTGGAAACAGCTTTGCAGCTATAAAATCATAGTGACTTTGAACTTCCTACTTTGAAATGAATTCTTATTTCAAGAGGTAAGATTGTGACTTTGTTGGTAAATGGAGATACTTTATTCTTTGAAAATGTACTGTGTTTACAAATGACGGTTGAGAAATAAGTCAGATGGATTCAAGCAATTATACAGCAGAAGGAAAATAAACATTTATGGAATCACCTTATATTTTCATAGGCAAATTACTCAGAATGATCAGTGATCAAACTATATTTTCAAAGATTCCTGATTCATCCATCCATTGATAAGACCAGAAACCATAACCTTCAAATGAGTACACACATAGAATTCAACCAAAAGGCTAACAAGTTCACTAGCTTTGAAATGCCTTGTGATTTACTGTCAGTGAATATCATGTGCAAAGACGGTTTGTTCCAGCATCACAGGCATCACTGTGAACAAATAAAGATGTAAATATAGAATGTGAGAGTTTTGAGTTAATCTGCCCCCCTGAGAGAACCTTGATAAATCTCTTAATTTCTTAGTTTGAATATTTATAGATCACTGTCCTCTGTTGAAAATCATGTCCATTTATTCCATCACACTCCTATTACAAAACATTGTGACATGCAGAAAGGAATTGGTGAGTTTTAATAAAAAATTAGTAATAATGTGCTAAATATTATTCATGTTTTGCATGATGATGAAATTAATCTTTCAAGTACTTTAAAGAGTGATTATCTATTTAGAAGTATTTAATGAGCTTAGAAAAGGAAGTTCCATTTGTAATTTTAGTGTGATCTCTCTTCCATTCTCAGTTGTAACAAGAAAATTTATGTTCTTTTTAAAAGTTAATCAAGACCTGACCTTACTTATGGAAATGATGCAGTTTGTGACCAGTGTCACCAACAAAGCACCACTCTGTGTTTTAACCGTCAGAAAGCTGGAATGCCACCCTGATGCCTGTCACTAATTTTTATGTGCCCCTAACTGTATGGCCACCCATCATTCATACTGTGGTTACTAAATAGAATACTCTGAGCTCAACCTAACTGGTGTTCATATCTACTTTTCTTTGTAAAGATTCATTATTTTTATTTTTTGAGGATGAATCTTGCCTGCATATGCATATGTACACTACATGCATGCCTGATGCCTGTGAAGACCAGAAGAAGGATAAGATCCCCAGAACTAGTACCAAGACTGCTGTGAGAAACCATATGGGTGCCAGGGATTAATCTTAGGTCCTTTACAAGCCAGGGATTAATCTTAGGTCCTTTACAAGTGAAACAAGGAATCTTAATCACTGAACATCTCTGAAACCCCATAATTTGGTTACTGCATATGTGTGTGTGTTACATAGCTTAAAATGTTTTTCTGCTGTAAAATGGAAAAAATAAAATAGCGTAATGCTGTTTAGTAGAAATAAAAATAGAAAGACATTCAAATTTTTAGAATCATGTCTTGTGATGTAGTATTTAATAAAAGTTAGCAATTATTTCATTCTTTGTTACATAATTCTATGCTCTTACATTTTGATCTTTTATTATAATAAATAAATTAATATTTTCTTATGATTAACATTTTACTTATTTATTTTTTATTTGTCTATTTATTTGTATGATGAGGTGGTGCAGGTAATATAGTGTATGTGTGGATAACAAAGGGCAATTCAGGAGTTGGTTCTTTCTCCCATCTTGTGGAATCCAGAAATCAAATTCTGGATGTCAGGTGTCAGGCTTGGTGGCAAGAGTCTTAACCTTCTAAGCCATCTCACCAGGCTAAGTCTCATAATTTTCAACTTTAGCCTTGATGACAATTAGGAGTGTTTTATTATGAGTAAAAGTAAATTAAAATTATTTATTATTTGTAAAAAATTTCTAAAATTATTGCTTGATAACTTTGATAACTTGATAACTTGACAACTTTTATACATAACTTTGAAGGAATGTATAACTAATGACAACCCAAGTATACCATACACTGTTGGTCCAATATTTTTGAAAAATATATTAGTTTGTAATGATCTTCATATATGTATAAAATGAAATGAAATTACTTATTTATAAATCTCTTCCTGTAATGTCTCCATCACAGCCTTGATCTGGCAGCAGCTACACTGTCCCATGGCTTTGCTGGAGGATGGGAATCACACTGCAGTGACAGAGTTCATTTTATTGGGCTTAACAGATGACCCGGTCCTTAGAGTTGTCCTCTTCACCATCATCCTCTGCATCTACCTGGTGACTGTGTCTGGGAACTTCAGCACCATCCTTCTCATAAGAGTCTCTTCTCAGCTCCATCATCCCATGTACTTTTTTCTCAGTCACTTGGCTTCTACTGACATAGGCTATTCATCTTCTGTTACACCCAATATGCTTGTCAACTTCCTGGTTAATCAAACTACCATCTCATATCTTGGATGTTCTGTACAGCTTGGCTTAGGTGCTTTTTGGGGGGCACTTGAATGTTTCCTTCTGGCTGCCATGGCTTATGATCGCTTTGTAGCAATTTGCAACCCACTGCTTTATTCAACCAAAATGTCTGCACAAGTCTGTATCCAGCTAGTTGTAGGATCTTATATAGGAAGTTTTCTTAATGCTTCCTTCTTCACACTTTCCCTTTTTTCTTTTCTCTTCTGTGGACCAAACAGAGTCAACCACTTTTTCTGTGATTATGCTCCTTTGGTGGAACTCTCCTGTTCTGATGTCAGTGTCTCTATAGTTGTTACCTCTGTTTTTGCTGCATCAGTAGTCATGATCACAGTGTTTGTCATAGCTGTCTCCTACACCTACATCCTCGTCACCATCCTGAAGATGCGCTCCACTGAGGGCCGCCACAAGGCCTTCTCCACCTGCACCTCCCACCTCACTACAGTCACTCTGTTCTATGGGACCGTCACATTTATTTATGTGATGCCCAAGTCCAGCTACTCCACAGACCAGAACAAGGTGGTGTCTGTGTTCTACATGGTGGTGATCCCCATGTTGAACCCCCTCATCTACAGTGTCAGGAATAATGAGATTAAAGGTGCGCTGAAGAGACAGCTTGGTAAGAAAATATTTTCTTAGGGCAATCTAGTGTTTTATAAAACTTAATATAATAATGACAATTACCCAAAATCAATGGGACATTCATCTCAGGTTTGGTTATTGGGTTTCTTGTTATTCCTGTTGTGCTCATCTCCTTTTTCTCCCAGTATATGTAGCTATTGTATTTATTGTATTTCTCTTTTTGTATTTTCAAATGTGTCTTTGAAATATTACACAATATATTCTGACCCTATACAACCCTCAGTGTAACTCCCTCTCCTACAAACAAAGATTTCTTTTTAATCAAATCCAACTTGTGCTACCTGTACATACTTAGAAGTTTAGGCTTCCAATGAAGCATGGTTTTCCTACCAGATGCCACACTTTTACAGAAAACTGACTCTCCTTCTGCTGCAAGATATCAATTGTCAATAACTCCTCAGCTATGGGTGGTCTTCATACTTATGTCCTCTCTCCATGGTGGGATTTTGTTTGGTATGACCTTGTACTTGCTGGCATAGCTAACATTATTTCAGATCTGCAATCATTCTGTGTCATTATGAAAACATTGTTTATTTGTAGCCATCCACCAGCTCAGGCTCTTACAATATTTCCACCCACATTTCATAATAATTCCTGAGCTTGGAGGGAAGGCTTATAATGCTAAGCCTTCTACAGTCTATAATTCTCTCCATGTTCACAAGTTCTGTGTTAATCACCATCTAATGCAAAAAGAGGCTGTGCTAATGAGAGCTGGGAGGTGAACTAATCTGCAGGTATAACGATAAGTAATTGCAATTTGGTTTCATACTATGTCCATTTAGGAGAATAATGATGGTGGGTTCTTCCCTGGGACCCATGACCTGTTTAGCTTAGGTTTTGGCCCTGATAGTGGTGTTAGGTGTGAATTTCATCTTGTGGAGTTAGATTTACATTCAGTCAAAAAGTGTTTGTTAACTCCCATGTTAATTGTGCCACTATAGCACCAGAAGTCATATCTTGCCAGGCCTCCTTGTTCTTGAAATGTTGACAACACTAATTGTTTATACATCACATATTTTAAAACATGGTTATATTAGGCTACTCCTTTTTTAAAGTTTTCATTAATTCTATTCACTTTAGAATAGAATAGAATCCAAATGCTCTTTAGAATTGAATCCAAATATTATTTATCTTCCATGAGTCCCTCCTTTGATTACTCTGACTTCCGTTTTAATTCTTGAGATTCTCAGGCTGAGGGCACTTGCTATTTTCTGTATGGTGGCTTTTTGCACCCTCTCCATAACTTAAGCCCTTCTTAATTTCCTGTTTAAATATCACTTGCCTCATGGAGATTTCATTGCTGGGCTATACAAACTAACACCACTGAACACTGCTATAGCTACTTTTACCTTTCAGAGGAGCTTCATTTATCCTTCTAAGTTTAAAAGGTTAATTCTCTAGTCTACTATCCATTGAAGTATAAATTTCATGAGAATTTTTCAGTCAGTAACATATATTTAATATCTACTTGATTTTACAATACAATAAATACTCAGCACAAATATCTAGGTGCAATTGATGTCTCAATAGTTATCCTGTAACTACCTGAAAAATAATTCCAAAGCTCTGATACAATGTTGGAGAAATAATTTTAGGTCATTAAGAAAGATACTACTGGTATTTGATGCCTTCTCTCTGGTTTCTTCCTAAATTATCCTCAAATGTGTAAAGAATAAGCTTGAAATCATCACTGATATATAAATTAATGTTTCTAACTGTTCATTAATTTATTATTTCTCAAATATCTGTGGTCAGTTAATACCTAGTGCAAAACAGGGAAAACAGGTGAATATTTTGACCTCAGAATAGCAGATTCAGTGTTTATGGGCAGGCTAATCTTTATGTTCAGGAATTTGGGCTTTACATGACTAAAGTTCAAAGAAATCATGTAGTCAGATGCACCTTAAAATTTTACCAGATATTTTGAATGTTTGTCAAGTGATAAAGACTAGCAACAGAATGTCAGGAGATGTAGTTATAAAGATTCTGACATGAGAGTTGTTAAGATGAAGAAGAAGCTCAGTGGGAAAAGTCATTGCCCCCAAGTATTGGTGAAATTATTAAGGCCACGCCATGTAGTTAAAAGGGAGGTTGATTTTGTGGTGTAACTTACAAGTGAATGGATAGTTTACAGAGTCTAGGAAACGCGTAGCGCATTCCAGTGGTGTTCTTTGGAGAACTCTGCTCGGTCTACCTCCTGCGTCCAGGGTCCAGGAACCAAGAGAGCCAGGACATCCGGATCTTGGATCTTCAGGGTCCTCTCTCAGCCCTGCCTTGTAGGTATGACAGTTACCGAAGCCTCAATGGGGGTTGGAACTTCCAGATCAAAGCTGGAGCAGCTACTCATTACATTTCTCCCTTTTGTTTAAATAAGATGGTTCTAACCTAATACAAGACTATATACAATAGGAATGATTATCAAATATTGTCCAGGAGTAATAAGGGATAATGACCTAGATAAGACGGAACTACAACCAACTAGAACAATATCAAACAAGAGACACATACTAAAATCTAGAGAAGTCTGGAGCATAGGTAAATGGCATGTTACTAAGGTCATTCCAAAAGGTGTCCTATCCTAAAGAACCTAAATCTAATACTTAATAAGTTCTATCTAAGATAATATATATATATATATATACTAAGTTGTAACTATAACTGTTAGTCTTCAATCCCATCAAAGACCTGAGAAGGAATATAATGATGCCTGAGAAATGGAAGATGGATGCAAGCAACTTTCAGGAGTCTTACAAGAGTAGACAGAGACAGCTGGCAGCCTGGACAGTCACCTAATGTTTCTCAGCATTGTTGGTGCATTCAAATTGGCTACAGGCCTAGAGTATCTGACAGACCATTTTTGGAAGCAGGAATTTTGGAAGACCATCTTACCCTGTCTTGGCAGAGTTCAGAAGTCACTTTTCCTTGTGTCCCACTTGTCCAGAAAGGACAGCATTCGTACCGTTGGCAGTTGAGGCAGGGGCAGTTCTTTGTCCAATAGGCCATTTTGTGCCAAGAAGACAAATTTCAAAACGGAAATGTCTTAGAAGTCCAACATTCTCTCAGGATCAAATTGGTGTTGTCAGGAGCAATTGTGTCTCATGTCAACAGAATTCTAAGTTATTTAAATGTCATATTTTCTAGGTCCATGAAGTGTTTGAAGATTACCTGTCCATCCGACCTATGTATCTGTAAATCTGGATAACCTAACTAACAAAACTATAGAGAAGACAAGCATAGGTGACTATAAATCTATAAGTCTTATCTACCTAAATAACCTAAGGACTAAGGCTTCATGTAAACAAGGTAAACAGTCTGTAAGCAAATGTATGGTAAAAGGATGATGACTTCAAAATTGTGACAATACACAAAATATCTTTAACAGAGGTAGGAATGTATAGTGCAATATGCAACATAACAATAATCCTAAATAGATATCAATATACAAAATATCCTAAACAGAGGTAGAACATACATACAGTATGACAGATATAAATTTACATTTGTATCAATATACAAATATTTCAAATAAGAGTAGAAATATATGTACATTATAACAAATATAGTTCTGTATTTGTATCAATATACAAATTATCTTAAACAGGAATATAAAAATAGTTTACATTTATATCAACATATAAGAATCCATAATAGTGTAAATTACAGTGCAAATTATCTAAGGCTGCTATTTTACTAAATTTGTTTACTAGTATATACAATAATCTACCATAATATCTTATACCTATCCATTCCATTTCTTCTTTTCTCTTTTTTTGAGACACTTTTTCTTTTCTTAAGGAGAATACTGAGTTTAATATTTTCTTCCACCCCAACCCTGTAACCATCATCCATAACCCTGAGAAATATGAAACCTTAGGGAGAAGGAGCATCATTTTCTTGAATTGTTTCCTGCTGTTTAGGGGGTGATGGTATCTCTGTTGGGTACTGTGAGAAAGCTCAGATAGTTAAATCTCAGTTAGACTAACTGTAGATTCTGCAGCAAGTCTTAGAGTAATGGGTAAGATTGTCTGAAATTCTGGCAAGAAGTGTAGTATGATGATCATTACCATGGTATCATTCTGGATTGGGTAGAGTTGTTGTTGTTGGGGCCCCATCTTCCTTCTGGAGACTTCAGAGATTGCTATTGGAAAAAATTTTTTATCAAAATGGGAAGTTTGGATTTAAAGAGGACATAACATGTAAGAAAGGATTCCGAGAAATCAAGAGTAAGCATAAAGAGAATTAGAATCTTGAATGTCCACTGTTCCTTTTTATTGGTTTCCTTCTGTCCCACACCAGAGGGCTCTTCTGATATGGTACTGAAGAATCTCTCAACCTGTTCTTTTAGCAATATGCTTGGGTTTAGAGAAGGAGTGAGCCAATTCCATCTCCAAAGCCAGCTTGGTTTATAATTGAATTGGAACCACAACTTTTCTAGATTGATAGAGATATAGAGTTAGACAGTGAGATTTTACCCTGTGTAGATTGGTACCAATAGATTCTTTCTTTTTGCTGTAAACATCCAGATATCCAAGGCCTTTTGATTTCTGGAAGATGGGTATTTCCATTATCCTGGAAAGACAAAAACAGAACCCTACCCCAACATTTGATTGTTAAATTTTTCTTACAACTTGAAGAGATGTCACATTGGTGGATGATCTTTTACTTCTCATCAAGGGGTTTCTCCTGTTCGAATCAAATTTTTATTAATTTTGTTGGTATCCATAGCTTTTCTTCTCCTGCAGAAACAAAGGCAAAACCACTTCCCCAACGTAGAACATATCCAGGTTTCCATTCTGAGGTCAGCACATCTTCGAAATAAACCGGTTGGTTTAGTTCATGAGTTTGGCCTGTCGTCCAATGTCTCTCCATAGCTGTTGTTCCTTTCTCATCAGCATTGAGAAAATTCAAGGTTAATAAAACACTATGCAATCTATTTCTAGGAGTCATTGTTACCTGTTGCTGTTTATTTAGCATATCCTTTAAAGTTCGATTGGATCTTTCTATGACTGCTTGGCCTGTGGGATTGTGTGGTATACCTGTAATATGCTTTATACTGTAATAAGCAAAGAACTGTCTCATTTTATTGAAGACATATGCTGGGGCACTGTCTGTCTTAATTTGTACAGGTATTCCCATGATGGCCGTAACTTCCAAATAGGTGTGTAATCACAGAATCAGCCTTTTCAGAACTCATAGGAGTTGCCCACTGAAATCCTGAATAGGTGTCAATGGTATGGTGTACATACTTTAATCTTCCAAATTCTGCAAAATGAAACACATCCAACTCAGTCGGTAGGGCATGAGACTCTTAATCTCAGGGTTGTGGGTTCATGCCCCATGTTGGGTGGCAGATATTGGTGAAATTATTAAGGCCACTCCACGTAGTTAAAAGGGAGATTTATTTTGTGGTGTAACTTACAAGTGAATGGATAGTTTACAGAGTCTGGGAAAGGTGTAGGGCAGTCTGGTGGTGTTCTCTGGAGAACTCTGCTCTGTCTACCTCCTGCGTCCAGGGTCCAAGAACCAAGAGAGCCAGGACATCCGGATCTTAGGTCTTCAGGGTTCTCTCTCAGCCCCACCTTGCAGGTGTGACAGTTACCAAAGCCTCAATGGGGGTTGGAACTTCCAGATCAAAGCTGGAACAGCTACCCACTACACCCAAGCATGATAATCTGGCTTTGATCAGAGACCTACATGGTGGAAGGAAAGAACCAACTCATATAATTTGTGCTCTTCAAAACATACACACACAAGCACACACACACACACACACACACACACACACACACACACACGCTAAATGAAACAGGAAAAATAAAGAAGCAGTCTAGACAGACTAGAAATGCAAGACAAGGGAATATAGGGTGGAATTAATAGGAAACTGAATGGAGTGGAGAGGTTGCTTAATATTGAAGAGCAAACACTTCTCATGAATAGGACATGGGTCTAGTTCCCAGAAACCACATTGTGGTTGACAAACACCTACAATTACAAGTCAAGTGTTTTCAGCACACTCTTCTGCCTTCTGAAGGGAATAGGTATGCCCATGGTATACATCCATGCTGTCAAAGCACTTATATACATAAAAAAATAAAAATAATTTATTTTTAAAAGGAAAAAATGGGTTACTGGAGAGATCTTGTCTATGTGAACTTAAGGAATCTCTCTCTTTTACCTGAGTATTGTATCTCACAGTGCCTGTTCCTTTGGTAGCAATGCCCATAGTGTTAGTAACAAATTTTACTGATATATACTTTAGCCTCTGCTTTCCTACTTTATCTGGGAACTTCAACAAGAGAATAGTATACATCATAGCACCCATTCAACACATCTGGGCCATAGGGGTCATGGCATCCCTCCTCTTTAATTTATCCCCACCTAAAAGTCAGAAAGTTCTGTCTCCTAGTATCTTTCAGTCTGTAATGTCCCTTTTTTCTAACTTCTCTGCATAACTGATTTACATTGTCTCTGTCTCATGGAGATGTAGAGTTTACTTTCTAGTCTGTCTCCTGGAATGATAGGTGTTAAAATTATCTAAGCACAACTAACCACTGTTACCTTGAATGAAGCCTTTCAGTAGTTCTGGGATGAGTAAATTTGCCTTTGTGTGGAATTTGTGGCTTCTTAAAACCTACTTCCAGTGGGCACTGTCTGTCACCACTTCCCTTTCTCAGCCCAATTCTCTTTTGATATCTTTTTCATTAGTGAGTAGATGTCACAGAACGCCTCTAACTTTGACAATCTCATGCATACACAAAACACATTGAAAAAATATCCACCCCTTATACCCACTATAAATCCATTCATAATAAATCATAAATATCAGTCCCCACATACTCCACTCTTTCCAACCTATTAGTTCTAATGTTGTTTCTTATACCTCCATTGCCCTAATCCTGCTTTTATCTAGTCATATTGTAAGATTTTGTTTGTGCACTCTATTTTCTGAAAAGGGATATTACACAATCCCAGTTGAGAGAATGTAGCTCCTATAGACCTACTGCTCTTTGTTGTACATACTACATTTAAACTTAGATACTAAGATACCTATTGAAAAGGAAACAATTGGTTTATATGATGTTGTAATAGTTTGGAGTCAGGTGATGATTTGATTATTTTGGTATCTACAAATTACTACTGCTTAATAAATGTTCAGTAAGCAGTCAAGGTAAATTAAACTGTCTCAAACAACACCATGAGCATCTTGTGTCTCGGTGATGTGAAAAATGCTTGCCTGGAGCATGGAAAACTTTCATTCCCATGTGAGAGAGACTTCTACATGATTATAGCTCTACTGTTCGTGGCCAAAAAGAGAAATTTGATGGCAATAATCAAAGGGGAAATCGGGACATCAGGGTTCTTCCTATGGGGCAGATGTGACATTTGAGTGCAAATATGAGTTAATTTTCTCCCTATATTTTATAATTTTCTTTATACTTACTTTTTTTCACTTTAACTTTGTGTTCCTCTGTGGGGTGTGTGTGTGTGTGTGTGTGTGTGTGTGTGTGTGTGTGTGTGTGTGTGTGAATTCAGGTAATCAAACTTGCTGGCAAGCACTTTTACTCTGTGAGCCATCTTGCTGTCCTAAGTTTTATTTGCAATGTTCATCTATTTTAAATAAGGTATTAAACTATGAAAATTAAAAAACATAGCATGCCTAAACAGCACCGCATACTTTTTTGCATTTAATTTGCCTTGCTTGTTTTCAGTCTTGCTTAGTGTTTTTCATTGAAAAGTAAGGTATGGTTTTACATAGTAGTGAAATATGAATTTTTCATTTCAGTAGATACTTTAAAGTATTTTCAAACCCTAATGTTTTCACCCCATCTCAGTGAGGAGGGATAGTCTGAGTCAGGGTCTAAGTTTATGGTGCCAATATGCATTGTTTTAGCATTTGGTTTGAGGTCCTAAATAGTAGCAAATTTTACCATGCTGTTTCTCATACTGGTGATGACTCATGTGAAAGATGGTCCTATCTAAAAAAGAAAAAAAGAATGTGAAGTATGATCTCCGACAATATGCCAATCTTTTGTCTACAAGTTCCTTTTCATAGACACAAGCCTAAGAATCTATAGTTGTGGAAAGGTATTTGCTGCACAGCTTAGCCCCTGTAAAATTTTACATATAAGGAAGTTACATTGTGACACATTGATATGTTTGTTTTTAATGTGTATTTTAGCATGGCTGAAATTCCAGCCAAATGGTTGATCATTATTTCAAAATCTAATGACCTAAAAAATAAGAATTTTAAAGTTTAAAATTGAAATCATTCCATTTTCCCATCTTTACCCTTTCCTCATGTTTGTATAACATAGATATATTTGTACACATTTTGTACAAAAAACTGATGCAAGGTACCATCAAGCAAGTCCCCTACATCATTATCAGTGCCCAAACCACTATACTGATTGTGGTGGAGAGAATAAGATAAGTTCATGGAGCACAGACTCAACACACTTGAATCTACAATGATCAGGACAAACTATTTGATCTCTGTAAGGCCAGTCTCTCACTGATATAGTCTCATCTCTGAATTGGAGTGTTGAGATATTTGTACACTGTGCAAAGATGTATTGCTGTGATTGGTGTAATAAAAAGCTTACTGGCCAATAGCTAGGTAGTAGGTATAGGCAGGACTTTTGGGCAGAGAGAGAACTCCAGGAAGAAGAGATGTGAGGAGATGCCAGGAGACATGGAACAAGTTGGACATACAGAAGTGGAGAAGAGGTTTAAAAATAGGCGCATGGCAGAATATAAATTAATAGAAGCAGATTAATTTAAGTTTTAAGAGCTAGTTGAAACAAGCCTAAGCTAAAGACCAAGGTTTTTTAATTAATAATAAGTTCCCATGTCATTATTTGTGGCTGGCAGTAGAAAACAGGTCTGACTACTTATGGCAACCAACATGGGGCTCAAGTATCCAAACACAGGGCCTAAGAAAGCTAAAACAAGTTCTGGACAAGGAGCCAGACATGGCTTCTCAGTTCCACAGTCTCTCAGGCAGGCCAGTGCTCAAGGTGAACAGAGGTGCAGCTCCCAGCCAATGTCTGTGGACTTGAGCCAGCTGCCAGTGCCATGTGCTAAGTGAAACCATGCAGCAAACAGACTGGCCCTTTAAGGTAGGGATCACATTGTCAGACAACAGTATAGATGCACAAAAAATCATGTCCAGACACAGAAATATCCTCTAAAAAGGTACAATAGGCTTTAAAAGGTGCTTAGGTGCTAAAGAAAAAATGTATATAGATAGTTCTAAGAAATAAATAGTTTAAATATAATAAAGCACAATCCTTAAACAGAAAGTAAAGTAATATAAAAAATAAGCCACATAAGGAAGAAAAATTTTATAGCACAGAGAGTTTGGACCTTATGGAACTGTGTTAATTTAAATTTTTTGAATGCTAATGAATAGAGAATGGCAGCTGCTGAGAGATGTTGGATTATGAAAGAGACAGCTAATTTAAACCAGCCTATATACTTTAAAGACATCTTGGCTTCTGAATGGAAGTCAGGAAATGTGTTGCATTGGGGGAGAGGTTGTGTTTCGGTTTCCACAGGAAACAAAAAGCTATGGATTTCTTCAAAATTAATGAAGATCGGATTTAGGAGACATCCTAAAAATCTCAACTACAAACATGAAAAAAACCTACAAGATAGGTAGCATATATGCTAATCCCTGTACATGGGAACAGCTCTGAGACTGGATAAGACATAATACATCGTATAGGCTACAGAGTCATCATGACCTATTATTACATGCCATCATTTCATATGACATGGATAGAGATTTATATTACAGTTTGATTTTGCAGTCAAAACAGACTTAAAAAGTTGATAGATGCCTTTTACCTGCTCAAACTTAGAAGAATCATCTTTAGTTGACTTGTGCACACAGCACATTCCATACTTATGTTAATACAGATATATATGTTATTTCTAAAAGATTGTGTATTTTAAGAAAAAAAAAAACAGACGTAAGTAAAGACAAGTAGTCCAGGTGTTCCAGCCTCTCAGAATTCCTCTGTTGCAATTTCCTCAAAATTCGGCATCCAGAACACCTTCAAAGAAGCTAGCTGAGATGGTCCAGCCCCACAGACTATTCCAACCAACACTTCAGATAAGTTCTACAATTTCCCATCACACAGAGACTAAAAAAATAATAATACAAATAGTTCTCCCAGGACTTGATCATTTTTCAGATTTTCTTAGGATCCCATAAAGATGACATCACCCACAGGAAACAGGAAGCAGTCTAGAGAACATGACACTCACATTCCCAAGAGGTAGGGTGGGTGTGGGAGTGTACAATGACTCCAGCTTGTGGTTTGTTTCCATCTTGACTCAAGGTCAGAGAGTCCAAGTGTTTTTTGCTCCACAAGGTGGTATAACAGGATGTTTGGCCAAAGATGTGGTTTCTAGATGTCTTACTCCACAAGGCTGTGTAATAAGATGTTTTGCCATAAGACATGGTTACTAGACATTTTGAGAATTAAGGGGATGTTTATGCTGAACCTCAAGGATGGTTTCTTCAGCCTACAACTGGCCCTAGCCAGTCAGTCTGTTTGCTTTCCAGTAGATGGATCCTGTAGAGGGATTCAATGGACAGCTGACCGGGACATAATTACCCTGAGTGTTCAAGAACTTTCCTACCATCTTTGATGAGGCACTCCATTAGTACTTGAGTTATTGACAAGCCCACACTAATGTCAGTTTATTACAGTATGTGGATGATCTCCTAGTAGCCACTGATTCCTTGAAAGCCTGCAAAGCCACTAATAAGGGGCACTCAAAACTTTTGGAGAACTGGGGTATTGTGTCAGCAAAGAAGTCTCAACTCTGCCAGACTGAGGTAATTTAGCTAGTGTACATACTCAAGGGGAGCAAGAAATGGCTATCAAGAAAAAAAGAAAAGAAAAGAAAAGAAAAGAAAAGAAAAGAAAAGAAAAGAAAAGAAAAGAAAAGAAAAGAGACCATCCGAAGGATCCCCAGACCAAGTAACAGCTGAGAGGTGAGAGAGTTCCTGGGGTCTGCCAAGTTCTATAAGTTCTGGATCTCTGGGTTTGCTGAACTAGCCTGGACTTTGTACAAAGCCACAATGGGAGTAAAGGCTCCTCTTGACTAGATCCCAGAAATGGAAAAGGCCTTCAATGAATGCACCTACTTTGACACTACTAGACATCACCAAACCCCTCCATCTATATGGGGATGAGAAAAAAGGAGTTGCCAAAGGGGTACTGATAGAAACCCTGAGTCCATGGTAAAGGCCAGTGGCCTACTTGTCCAAAAACTAGACCCAGTGGCTATTGGATGACGTCCTTGCCTCTGCATAATTACAGCAACAGTTTTACTAGTTAGACTCAGACAAAATAACTTAAAGTATTTTTGTACAAACTCTTAAAGTGACCAAACCACCATGCTATCAAGGGGGTTCCTAAACACCCTCCCTTGGCTGACTCATTATCAGACTTTGCTCTTAAACCTACCCAGAATCCGATACATCCACAGCAGTGCTTTGAACCCTGCTACCCTGCTTCCATGCTCAGACGTGCACTTACCCCTCCATGATTGTCCTGACATCCTGATCCATCTTCATGGGATCAGACTAGACCTCAAGGATGTCCCTTTGTCAAGGGCCTAAGTAACATATTATACAGATGGCAATAGTTTCATCAAAAATGGTATCACATATGGGGGAAGCAGTTACAAATGAAAAAGAAATTATATGAACAGAGGCCCTACCTCCTGGAACATCAGCCCAGAGGGGTGAGCTGATAGCTCTAAAGCTGGGAAAGGGAATGAGACTCAATATCTATACTGATAGCCAATATGCGTTCACCATAATACATGTCCATGATACCATCTAAAGAGAGAGGGGATTGCTGACTGTGGAAGGAAAGACTGTTAAAACAAATAGGAGATTTTAGACCTCTTACAGGCCATATGGCTGCCCCAAAGGATAGCTGTCATGCACTGCCCCAGGCACCAGAAAGGAGAGGACCCAATTTTGAAGGGAAACAATTGAGCAGATTTGGCAGCAAACGAAGCCACCTTCCAGATGGTGACCATTCTGCTGGTCACACCACCAAAGATGGTAACATACAGGTTGCCAGAATTTCCATCTTACACTGACCAAGAGCTCTGGAGAATCCATTCATGAACAAATGCCTAAAGGAGAAAGGATGGTTCAAGACCCCTATGAATGTCTCACCCTCCCATCAGTCTTTGTCACTCAACTAGTCTGACAAATACATCAGAGCACCAACATGGGAGAAAGAAAAATATAAGACCTTTTGAGAAGAGAACATCTTAAGGTTTTTGACCTTAAGTCTAAAACGACAGAAGCTGTAGACTGATGTCTCACATGCTGTCTCGTCAATACAAAAAGTGAAGTCATAAGAACCAGACAGACAAAAGAGGGAATCTGGCCCAGTGCCAACTGGGAGATTGACTTCAAAGGTAAAACCATGACTGTATGGCTATAAATATTTGCTAGTTTTTATAGATACCTTCTCAGGATATACTTAGGCTTTCCCAACTTACACAAGATGGCTGCAGTGTAGTCAAGAAGCAGCTAGAAGAAATCATCCCAAGGTTCCCTTTAGAGACCTGGTTTCCTGATCTATACTTTGACTTGGGAACACTTTATGGTTGGACTAAGGTACCTGATGCTGCTATTTTTCAAGAAGTCATCCATTTTTATGCTTGCTCTGGACATGATAAAGATAAGACCTACACAGAGACCTGTGAGGGAGTCAGTGACTATTTCTATACTTCATGAAGCTGTGTCTCCATGAGTCACACATGGTAGAAGGCCCCAAAGGATGGACACTTTATCAAGGTAAAGAGGGCAAATCAACCAAAATATCTGGATGATTTGTGGTCTAAATTTTCTGGGGAAGGAGCATATAACCCAATATTAACCCAACTCACTGATACTGATAAAAAACACATCTGGTTGGATGTCAGGAAAAACCTGGGGTTTAAGGCGATATGGCCAGATCAGAGAACCAATAGGAAAAGACCTAGGGGCATTATTCACCCTCCAGTTAGACATCCAGACCCTACTGTAGCTAGAGTTTTCCTGCCTTGTCCACAGTCAGGACAAATCTTTGTCACCCGCCAGTCCCACAGCCGCTCAGACCCAACCAAGTAAACATAGAGACTTATATTGCTTACAAACTGTATGGCCGTGGCAGGCTTCTTGCTAACTCTTCTTATAGCTTAAATTAATCCATTTCCATAAATCTATACTTTGCCACATGGCTCGTGGCTTACCGGCATCTTCACATGCTGCTTGTCCTGGTGGCGGCTGGCAGTCAGTCCTTCTGCCTTCCTGTTCTTTCTTTTCTCCTCTCTGTTAGTCCCACCTATACTTCCTGCCTAGTCATTGGCCAATCAGTGTTTTATTTATTGACCAATCAGAGCAACACATTTGCCATGCAGAACATCCCACAGCACCCTACAGCCACAAAAGCCCCTGGGTTACAATAAAATAATGGGCACACCAAAGCCTAAGAAAACAATACCTAAGAAAATTAAAACATTTTCTTTGACCTCTGAGGCTGACTCCATAAGCCTACCCTCCAATCAAGGCCTCTTTAAACTACTGAGAGCCACTTATTTGCTTTCAAATACCTCAAAGCCAAGCCTCACCAAGATTTGTTGGCTCTGTCTGGACACAAAACCCTCCTGTTACCAGGGGATTGCATAATGGGAAGTTATACCAGCTCCTCTGACATGCAGTCATGCAGATGGCAACTCTCAGGCAGAAGAAATCTTACCTTACAATCTGTGATAGGAAATGGCCTCTGCATGGGCCAACCCCCACCTATTTATGTCAACCTCTGCAATAAAACTCAGAGTCCAATGGGGATGGGATATTTAATTTCCCATGATGATGTCTGGTGGACCTGTACCACAGGCTTAACCCCCTGTGTACATGCCCAAATTTTAAGTGACACTCAGGGCTTCTGTGCCTTGGTATAGCTGATCCCTTGGGTAGTCTATTTCCCTGAGGAAGATATTCTCCATTGGTTACAACCACAGGGATGGGCCAAACAGGAGGTTTTCCAAGCAATCTTAATATCCTCCCTCAAAGGCTTAGGCGTAGCCAGAAAATAGGCATTGTAACCTCAGCCCTCATCCTCCAAGACCAACATTACAGGATTCTGAGCATGGCCATAGATGAAGACATAACCACCCTAGAAAATCCATCACCTATCTAGAGGAATCAATCTCCTCTTTAGCTGAGGTAGTCCCCCATAATAGAAGAGGATTAGACTTACTGTTCCTTCAACAGGGGGTCTTATGTTTGGCTCTGGGAGTTCAATGCTGTTTTTATGCTAACCATTCAAGGAACCTAAACATAAAAAGTTACATGATAGAAAACTAGAAAAACAACAAAATGAAGGATGGTATGAATTTCTATTCAACTGGTCACTCTAGTTAAATACTGTCCCATCAGTCTTGGCTGGGCCCTTGGTCCTCTTACTATTGGACTTAACTTGTGGACATTGCATCATTAATGTCACAGTCAGATTTGTAAAGGAGCAGAGCTCCATGGCCCATCTGATGGTTCTAAAACAACAATAGAAGCCTATACTTTTGGAGGATACATCTTCAGGATTTGAGATGGTACACTACTCAAGGGGAATGAGAGCGTCAGGGAGACAGACAAGAACTATGACAGACTCCTAGTAGTCCTGCCAGAGACCTGACCTCAGTTTTCTGTTTACTGGAACTGAGCAAATAGTTCTCGGGAAAACAACAACTCAGTGGCAACCAAGCAGCCGGCACCCTGGCTTCTGCTAGCTAAAGAGCTCTCCCATACCCGGACACTGGAAAGTCCTTACCCACTAGAGCCACCTACCAATCCTCTAACAACCTATAAACATTTTTATTTAAACTCCCCACTCAGCCCCAGACTAACCTGCTCTCCCTGGAATTCCCCTAATCTTGCTTAAAAGAAGCCTGTAAACTTCTCTCAGGTTCACTGTTTAGCCACTTTGTCAGATGGTTTGATCCCAGGGTGATGGAATTTCTATTCTTGAGAAATCAAATGATCTTGTTGATTAAATATGTGTCTAGTGGTCTTTTATATGACTTCTTGTGGACCCTAACACTAATAAGTCTACTCTATAAGGTTAACTCCATAAGGTTAGTTTCTTACAGATTTATAAGTTTGTCTGGAAAAAAAGTGAAGACATGACTTAAGGGGTTTTTACAAAGACACTATGCATGATTGCAACAGGGCACTCCCAGAAGCCAAAAGGTTATTTGGTGAAAATATCAGTAAAGGACTGGACTACCTCTCTAAAAGTCATGGCCCGTGAAGATCCCCCAAGGCACTACAAACTATAAATGCTATGGCTACTGCACTGAGTTGCCTATGAGAGCTAGATGGTAAGTCTCTATCACTAAGGACACCACTAACTTAGCAGCATGACATAGAGAAATTTAGGCTTGTAGCGAACTGGATGATCTCTCCTTTCTGATTGGATTTCATACTGCTGGAAGATGCCATAAAGGGTACTGGGAGAAAGTGTCACTAATTGTCCTGGTTGGTTGTGATCTTTGCATGCTACTCTAGTAACACTATGCTAGGCAATATGTGCACACTGGTTCAATAAAGCATGAAAGCCATGTATGAAAACAACTGCTTTCTAACATCTGATATTTACTGTAAGCCAAATCAAAAGACCACAGCAGTGTGTCCATAGACTCCAGTGGAGAAGCAACTGCTATTGTTCTGTTAAGCACATATGATATGATTGTCAAATTGCCTTCTAAACATATGTTATCATGTCCAAGATTATAAATGCTCTCACTCACAGTTGAACATGAAAAGAAAATTCTCCTTTCAAATGAGAAGTGTACTACAGATGTTGACAACCAGCCAGATCATGAGAGTAGGTGACTATTTCAATAGCATAGTAGAATAATCCTTAGATACACATGGAAATAAAACCAGACATCTATTTTATATCCTAGAAGGTTCAAAAAAATTGCAGAAGACAGTGTTATTTCATTCATAACAAAGTAGTTATAAATTGAACAAAAATTGAATGAAAGAAGCAAAAGTGATACATTTGTATTTTTGGTTTAGCCTACTATAACTTGAACTATAAAATAAACTTAAAACCAATATTCACCTGAGATAAATTTACCATATTCTTTGAATAACTATCAAATGGAAGCATTTTAATTCTTACAAAAGAAGAAAATACCACTTGAGATTGACAAACTCCTTGAAGAGTAGTTTTGTGTGTGTGTGAAATGAGATAATAATCCCCAGTGATTTGAATTCACACTTGAATCCAGAGGCTCAGCAGGGACACCTCCTTGATGACAAACAATGGCAGTAAGAGACAGCTGGGCAGCAATAAATGCAAAGTGACCTTGACCTTGTTACTTTGCAATGAATTCTTGTTGGAAGAGGTAAGTTTGGAGATTTTGGGGTAAATTTGGTTTACTGGTTTGAAATTTATCTTTGGAACATATTTTATTCTTTAGAAATGTATCCAAATATATAAGATTTAGTGGATTACAAATCAGGTGAAATGAGGCAAGAAACTAAACAAAAAAAAAACAGCTGAATCAATTTCTATTTCCATACACAGACTCCTTTGAAAATTCAGGTAACCTTCATTGTTAAAGATTTCTTATTTATCTGGCCACTGATAAAAGCAAAAGCTAGCATGATCTTTAAGCATACAGAAAGTTACTACTCAGGCAAATGAAGTCATTATCTTTAAATACTTTGATGGCAAACTGTTGGTAACCTCTTGTGTAAATGCCTGCTTTACTTATTGACAGAATATTCTAGTATCATAACACTCAATATGTGAGCCCAACAGAAGATATAATGTCAAAAATCATGAGGTAAGAGTGCATGTAGCCTTGGGCTGGATAAACCTGGGCAAAATTCTTAATTTCTTAGGTTAAATATTTACTTGCCATTGTACTGTGTAGAAAACCATGTGATTTCATTCCATCACACTCCAATTAGAAAACACTGATTCCTTTCTAGTTTTCCAAGTTCAAGTAAGAAAATTTAACTTGATGTAGTCTTGCTTCACTAATAGACTATATGAACATTGTACTAAGAAAGCTCAGCTTTCACATAATAAGCACATAGCTACAAAACTATTCTGTTGTACATCCAAAATGTGTATGTGCTCTAAACTTCATTGTGACTCTTTCATAAGTAATAGTTCTTAAAGGTTTAAATGAAGTTCAGGCTGCTGGTGGTTCATATGCTGATTCTAGACTTCGTGTAGTCATAAACTACTTGCCATTTTCAAATTAAATAGTCTTGATAAGATAGAAATATTAATATTGCTTAATACTAACTGTTGGAAACTAAAGAACCATATATAAAATTCTATGTCATGTTCTGGTACTTAGTAAGCATGCATTAAGATTAGACATTATTTAAGGCTTCATCACACAATTCTGTGCTTGCATATTTTCTGTCTTGTGGTATTTATAATTTTTGTCTTTTTATATAAGTCTCATATTTTAAAACTTTAGTTATAAAACCACATAGGTGTATTTTACTATATATACCTAAAAAGACAAGAGATACATTATTTGAAGGAAGGTTGCTAGCATTTGTTTTAAAATTTTAAGTCACATTAAATGAACAAAAATATACGTACACCCAGAGTCCTGACTAAAATTTTGTCAGATAAAACTGTCAGTGATTTTGAATGATCTATTTATTTGTGATACCCAAAGATTGTTGCTGAAAATAAAGTCATTTTTATAAATCCCTTCCTGTAATATCTCCATTACAGCTTTGCTCTGGCAGCAGCTACACTGTCTCATGGCTTTCCTGGAGGACGGGAACCACACTGCAGTGACAGAGTTCATTTTATTGGGCTTAACAGATGACCCGGTCCTTAGAGTCGTCCTCTTCACCATCATCCTGTGCATCTACCTGGTGACCTTGTCTGGGAACCTCAGCACCATCCTTCTGATCAGAGTCTCTTCCCAGCTCCATCACCCCATGTACTTTTTTCTCAGCCACTTGGCTTCTGCTGACATAGGGTACTCATCTTCTGTCACTCCCAATATGCTTGTCAACTTCCTGGTGAAGAGAAGTACCATTACCTACCTTGGATGTGCCATTCAGCTTGGCTCAGGTGCTTTCTTTGGAACAGTTGAGTGCTTTGTTCTGGCTGCTATGGCTTATGATCGCTTCATGGCAATCTGTAGCCCACTGCTTTATTCCGTGAAGATGTCCACACAAGTCTGTGTCCAGTTGCTTATAGTAGCATATATAAGTGGTTTCCTTAATGCTTCCTCCTTCACCCTTTCCTTCTTTTCTTTTTTCTTCTGTGGACCAAACAGAATCAATCACTTTTTCTGTGATTTTACTCCTTTAGTTGAACTCTCCTGTTCTGATGACACTGTCTGTATTGTTCTTGCCACTATTTCTGTTGGCACTGTCATTGTGTTCACAGTGCTTGTCATTGTTGTCTCCTACACCTACATCCTCATCACCATCCTGAAGATGCACTCCACTGAGGGTCGCCAGAAAGCCTTCTCCACCTGCACCTCCCACCTCACTGCAGTCACTGTGTTCTATGGGACTGTCACATTTATTTATATGATGCCCAAATCCAGCTACTCCACAGACCAGAACAAGGTGTTGTCTGTGTTCTACATGGTGGTGATCCCCATGTTGAACCCCCTTATCTACAGCCTCAGGAATAACGAGATTAAGGGTGCTCTGAAGAGACAATTTGGCAGGAAAATATTTTCTTAGAAACATTTGTTACGTTGTAGGACTTGATATTGCAATGATGCCTTATGGATATAGCAATACAAGTTGAGTGTCTGTGGTTGAAAAATGTGTGTTGATATACTATTAGTAAATAAGGGACATTGCAATAAATATCATAATTCAATTTTCAGATTACAGAAGAAATAAAAGGGTCATAGCAAGTTACCTTTAATAACTTTAAAAAAATCAAATAAAGTTTTTATTTAACAGAAAAAGTGATTCATATAAAACATAAAATTCTGCAATATGTTGAAGTTTTTTTTTTCATATTTTTAAGTATTTGATAGTCAACTTTGTTACAGACTGCATCTTACCTGTCCCCAAGGTCTTATGTGTTGATGAAATATATCTTCTCTGGTGCTGTTGAGAAGGGCTAGAATCAGAGAGTTTGAGCTTAGTGGGGAATCCTTAGGTTACTAGAGGCATGACATAAAAGAGATTTGACACTCACAATGTTTTTTTTTTTTGTCTCTTATTGACTATAAAATGGAGAGTTTTGTTCTACTATGTGTTCCTTTGGTGATGTATATCTACAGATACACGTCAATGGAGTCAATTCATAAGGAACCAAGAACTCAAAAACTTCATGTTAACAATAAGCCTTTCTCTTCAATGTCAATTGATTAGCTCCACTACTTGTTATGACAATAGAAAGCTTACTAATGCCTATCACAAGACTTCATAATGTGGCTGGTTCAACACCAGCTTATCATGAGATAAACCTAATAACTATGGTTATCTCTGCACCTTGCAAAAGAAATGATAGGGGGCAACTAAATTGGTGGAAATGTTTTCATAAAAATGTTGTCTCTGAGATATAGCCATATATATATATATCTCCATAAAAATCTGATGTGTGGTTTATGCCTGTGGTACTGTGAGGTCCACAGAAAAGAACAGGAAATCCTTCTCTGGTTAACCTGAATTCCTGTCAACTTCAAATGTTAAATTCCTACTTCAGGTTGAATCATATTCTTAAGCTTGCAAGGAACAAGGAAATCAAAAAAAGAAAAACAAAACAGGAACAACAACAGAAATAGTTTCCTACAAAAGAACCGAGTCTACAAGTCCAACAGTGAGACGAAAGACATCATGGTCAAGACCCTCATCCTCCCATGTTCAAATGGGAGCAGATATGGCCACATCTTCTTTGAAAGACTTTGACTACCTTTAGGATAGATGCAATCAATTTTCTCATATGGTCACATTTAGTCTTCTTTTCCCCTCCTTTAGTGTTTCAGAAACAGATTCCATTTTCTTGCTTATAAAACAAAAGGCATTGATGTTTTCATTCATTCATTTGCATTTTCAAACAATCTAGAAGGGTGTCTAGTGATACATTTCCAATGTTAGTCTAGCCCATTGCATGGGGTTACAAATGAATACTGGCAAGGGTGGAGTATATCCTCTAATATAGGATCTTGACAATAAAACTAAAAGGTAAGTGATTTAGACTATTAGAAGATGTTGAGAACTGTTGATAAAACAAAATTCAACAACAAAGCCAAAGTCATGTGTGAGGGGTTGATGTGGCACAGGCAAGGGTTTGATGGTGCAGGTGTCACTGAGAACCTAAAAGCTGAGAAAGGACTGCAGGATGTGAGGAATGAGTCAAATACGGTAGTACCTATGTAAGTAAGTGTGTGAATGCAATATTGCATTCATGTACATAGAGGCTTCTGTTCAAATAATGGCAGAGCTGTTTGTCTACTTTAATTAGTCCTGTGGTACATACAAGAGGAACAAATGACAAAATGTTAAGTATATCTTCAACATTAAATTATAGCTTACAAACTAAGTATTCTGTAAGCATCCTCAGAAAGTGACAAATCAGGGAAATAGACCTAAAATTTTGTGTGTGTGTGTGTGTGTGTGTGTGTGTGTGTGTGTGTGTGTGAGTGAGATGAGCTTGCAGGTTAAAGCCCCACCACCAAACCCTGATGACTTGAATTCATTTCCTGGAACCCACATAAGAGTATAAGGAGAGAGAAAATCCCCTGAGTCAGTTTCCGTACAGTAAGTAATACACTTTTGTTTTCAATGAGGGAATTAGACATTCAGAAGAAAATGTTATAAACTTAAATTAAACTTAAGATGAGATGGGTGTGAGAGCGGCAAGAATCATAAACTTAGGCATGTCCTTGGGAGAGATATAATCAATAGACATCACATATATCCTCAAAAGTAGATAAACTACAGGCAAACAACCATTGCACAGATTGCAGCCATAGGGAACTCAGTCTTTGAACTTGGATCTAATATAGTCAAGAAAAAGTAGTATATCAGGACTAATATTAGTCAAGCCTCAATTATCCCTGTCAAACACAAAGAAAAATATTTATCCACTGAATGGAAACACAGGATAGTAAACAGGGAAGCAAATGGCAGTGTATAAGAGAAACAAAACTCTAGGATTTAAGATATAAAACTTAACATACACAACATTCACTAAGCAGGTAATGGTCAGCTGAAATGTATGCAATAACAGAAAATGAAAGATGAATCAATATAGAGCTTCATAACTGGAATGTTCACCATGCCAACACTTACAGTAGACATTTCTCTTTCAGTAGCAATTTCCTTTTTGGTTTTCAGACTGTATTTCCGTGGCCATAAAACAGAGGAACAGTCTGGCTAATAGCCCCCATGGCTCTCTGGAAGAAGGATATGTTAATAGTGTCAGATATTTTTTCATGGTCCCTGCAAGGATGTTCAGAGTTTTAAGAATCACTGTACTCAGGGGACTGGACGGTGAAAAAGAGAGCTTGGGCGGTGGAGAAAGTTGATTAGTGCTCAGTGGTCAGCCACTTCAGCAAGGGGGAATAAAAGATGTAGTGTAGGACTCCATAAAATGAAGATTAGTAGGAGTTCTAATGGGTCTTCAAACTGAAGAACACTGTTTCTAACATCCTCCATTACAAAATAAAAGCTAAAATTCCTGTTTGAGGTGTGAATTGTGAGATACCAATCCTTATTTGAGGATGAGCCACGTGTTTTCATTCTCCAGTATTCTATATAATAATAATTTGTATCTTTGGCTATGAAAATTATGTCTTTCTTAAATAATTGTTTTTTAAAAAATTTTACATCTCCTCCCTTCACATATTCCTCAAGCCACCTAATGAAGTATATTACATAACTCAGTACAAAACACTTACACAGATGAAAAGGTTTTAAACGAAAGAAGACAATGTTGTCTATTTTTAATCTCAGAATCCACTAACATGAAATGTAAAGTGAACCTAGAATCAGCATTTATTTGAGGTAATTTGGTATCATATACTTCTAATAATTATCAAATGAAGGTGCACTAATTTTCACACACACAAAAAAAGAAAGATCAGATTGACTCCTTGAAAATCGTGTTCATGTTGAACAAACTATCTTCACCTGAGAAAACGGTCCCTGGGGATTTGGATTCACGGTTGAATCCCCAGACTCTTCAGAAACTTACTCTCAATGGTAAACAATGATTGTGGGAGACAGCTAGAACACTATAAAATCATGGTATAATTATCTTGACTTTCTACTTTAGAATGAATCCTTATTTCAAAAGGTAAGAATACTTTGTTCTTTGAAAATATGTACATTTTGATAAGTTGTAGTCAAGAAACAAGTTTAGATATAATCAAGAAAAAAATTAACTAAATCAACTTATATTTTCATAGTCAAATTCGTGTGAATAATTAGACATAGAATTTAGTTTTCATAGCTTTCTTATTTATCTATACACTTAGAAGACTGGAAACCCACATGGTCTCTAATAGCATGTAAGCTTAAAACTCAAGAAAAAAACGCTAATAAATTCACTAGCTTTAACATAGGTTTGTGATTTCCTGACCAGTACTTCATGGAAAGACAGACTTTGTTTACCGACTGACTGCTCTAGGGTCTCAGGCTCCATCCAGGCACTGGGGACAAACACAAGAATATAAGGCTGAAAAAAATCTCAGAACAAGAGAGTCAGCCTGCTCCTAGCTAGGAAACCTGGGTAAACTGAATATTCCAGGTTTAATATTTACCTGTGTACTTTGTAAGCAACCTCATTATTTCATTCCGTTGTCGTTCAGCTAGAAAACATCATTATGTTAGGAGAGGATTTGGTGAGTGTGTGAATAAGACTTGCTAATAATATTAGAAAGGGCATTCACATATAAGTGAATGATTAGACTGATAGTAAAAATGACCATAGTACAATGGTTTAATTGGAAAGTAATTGAAGAATATAGTAAATTTATAGTAGGTCCTCCTATTATAATTTTAGTTCTTCCCAGTTCTTGTAAGAAATTTTATCTCTCACTATAAAAACTGACCTTAAGGTAATTAGGTAGCAGACAGACTTGACGACCCATGTCCCTAACCATGGACCTTCTGTTTGAAAAACTGACTTGCTGTCTCTTTCCAAATTATCACGTGCTCCTCACTTTATTGTCACTCTTCACACACAGTCTAATGAGAGCAAACGGAGTTCACTCTGCCTGGAGCTCATGTCCTCATTCTAGTGCTTCTTATGGAATGTTAAGTTATTTAACATTTTCAAATCACACATCTTATCAACCATAACATTGAATCACTGTTCTACAGAAATGACAGTAGAGTACTATATAATGAATTATGTGATTTGGAAAGGATACTTAAAGGTCAGAAATTACTGAAGACTTCATTACATAATATTGTGTTTGTAAAGCTTAATTCTTTCTTGTAAATATGATTCTGATTTGTTATTTTCAAAAGTCTCATGGTTTACACATTTAGTTTTAAATACACTTAGGTATGTTTTATTATATACATAAGTGTAAGTTAAAGGCACATTGTTTGAAGGAATTTTCTAGCATTTAATTTTGAAATTTATTAAACAATCAATGTACATGAATATACAAACACTGAGAGTCCAAGAAAATACTTCAAATATATGTTTTGAAGGACATATTTGTTTGTAGTATCTATGTGTTAATGAAAATACAGCCACATATTTATAAATCCCTTCCTGTAATGTCTCTATCACAGTCTTGATCTGACAGCAGCTACATTGTCCCATGGCTCTCCTGGAGGATGGGAACCACACTGAAGTGACAGAGTTCATTTTATTGGGCTTAACAGATGACCCGGTCCTTAGAGTCGTCCTCTTCAACATCATCCTGTGCATCTACCTGGTGACCTTGTCTGGGAACCTCAGCACCATCCTCCTCATCAGAGTCTCTTCCCAGCTTCATCACCCCATGTACTTTTTTCTCAGCCACTTGGCTTCTGTTGACATAGGCATCTCATCTTCTGTCACACCCAATATGCTTGTCAACTTCCTGGTGGAGAGAAATACCATCTCTTACTTTGGATGTGCCATTCAGCTTGGCTCAGGTGCTTTCTTTGGATCAACTGAGTCCTTCATTCTGGCCACCATGGCTTATGATCGTTTTACGGCAATCTGCAACCCACTGCTTTATTCAACCAAAATGTCCACAAAAGTCTGCATCCAGTTGCTTGTAGGATCCTATCTTGGTGGTTTTCTTAATGCTTCCTCTTTCACCATTTCTTTCTTTTCTTTTCTCTTCTGTGGACCAAATAGAATCAATCACTTTTTCTGTGATTTTACTCCTTTAGTTGAACTCTCCTGTTCTGACGACAGTGTTCTCATAGTTCTTGATTCATTTTCTGCTGGCTCCATCATTGTGATCACAGTGTTTGTTATAGCCATTTCCTACACCTACATCCTCATCACCATCCTGAAGATGCACTCCACTAAGGGTCGCCAGAAAGCCTTCTCCACCTGCACCTCCCACCTCACTGCAGTCACTCTCTTCTATGGGACCGTCACATTCATTTATGTGATGCCCAAGTCCAGCTACTCCACAGACCAGAACAAGGTGGTGTCTGTGTTCTACATGGTGCTGATCCCCATGTTGAACCCCCTCATCTACAACCTCAGGAATAATGAGATTAAGGGTGCTCTGAAGAGACAGCTTGGCAAGAAAACATTTTCCTAGAGATGTCTCTAATCTGTTATTTTGTCACATGCTATGTTGTAATGATATACCATAGATATAGTATTAAAAGGAAACTGGGTATTGATAGTTGAAATACGTGTTATGGAATATAACCAGACTTGAAGTTTGGTGGTAAATGTGCAGGTTAAGTATTCATACATCAGAAGGTAAATCACATGTTCATAATAAGTTACACATTTCATGTATAATCAAAAATATTTCCAAAAAATTAGATGTTGAAATTATTTTTCAATTGTATTTATATTTTAAAGTAATTCCATGCTACATAGAAATTGCTGAGTCCATAATTTTTTAAGTCTGTTTCTATTTTCAATAACAGTTACCCTTAATTGTATATAGTAAATATAGTTAGAATAAACACTACTCACTAACTTTGGATTTTTATGCCTCAAACTCTAAATCAGTTTATGTATATTATCAACAACCATGGAGTTAAATAAACTATGTTATTTTGTAAGCTTCCAAACTATTGGATTGGACTATTTATTTTCCTGATTGTTGTATTTTTAATTCTTTGTATATTCTCGTTACTAAACTTCTATCAAATGTATAGCTAACAAAGTTTTTTTCCTACTAGGCTCCCTCTGCACATGACTGTTGGTTTTCTATGCTGTGTAGAATCTTTTTAGCTTTATAATGTCCTACTTTCAATTACCGGCATTAATTCATAGGAGAATGGAGTCCTAGCTGTAAAATCATTACCTGTACCTATGTCTTGCAGAGGACTGTTCTTATTTTCTTCTAGAAGTTTCAGAGTTTTAGTCTTACATTCAGGTTTTTGGTTCATTTAGAGTTTATTTTTGCATGGGTGGTAGATATTGGTCTAATTTCATTGCTCTGCATGTGGACATTCATTTTTCCCAGCACCATTTGTTAAAGATTCTGTCTTTTCTCCAGTGTGTGCTTTGGCAGCTTTGTCAAAGATCTACATTAATTCTTATGTCCAGGTTGCTTTTTTTCCCTCATGATTCTTTTTCTGAATATGCAAACACATACACATGAACTATAGGAATTAATCATTTGCTGTTATTTCAAAACCTTAAATTTCTCCATATTCTTTGCTACCTCAAGACTTTCCCCTCTCACACACAGTACTACTACCCACAGTGCACTTTTCCTTTCATATTCGTGACACTCTGATTATTTCATATCTACCAACCTGTCCATTGTTGAGTATTTCCAGGAAGCCTGATTTTAACTCCACACTAAACCAAGGTTACCATTACAGGATGATAAACCTCCTAATCCTCAGTGTACTTGCTTTTGCATACTCATGTCTTGTTTCTGCACAGTGAAATTTTGTATTGATAGTTAAACTAATGTCCTCTTCCCCTACTCTCCAAATTTCACATAATTCTAGGGTCCTAGTACACTTTAATGCACTTTAGTTGAAGTAAATGAAAAAAATTAAATATCTAAATGAAGAAATGAAATTTTGCTATGTCCAATGCACAGACTCGGTAGGGTCTGAATATTTAACAGAAGGTGTAAAAAAGCATTTAAATGTAAGGGAAAGTTCAGGGTCAAGGAAGTCCTCTTAATATCTTCCATCCTTAAGGCACATTCTTTGAAGATGAGTAAAAGGAGAAAACAGTTGAGATATTTTGCCACTATGTAGCTTGATTTCCTGATAGTTCTTTCAGGTAACTCCCTGTTTCGGGGAAAATGCAGGACTTCAACACTGCATGTAGTAGGCTGCTTTGTATTAGACTAACTTTATGAAAGAAAATAAAAGAGAAGCAGGATACAGATTTTATGAAATATAAAAATAAATTGCCAGAGAGTTTTAATTAAATAAGATCATCTATTGGAAGGACATTTATACAACCATAGGAATTGGATTATTGTCCTGTTCTCTGACTCTCATATTAGCTACTTGTTTAGGGGTGTGTTCCACATTGAGATTCACCTGAGGTCTGTGATGCCCAGTAAAAAATTTATTCTGAATGGTACTGATTGAGCATAGTACTTGTTGTGCGCCTGTGTTATATCCTTCCCATAGAATGTCAATTTATGTATATATGCTAATAATTAACACTTTTATTTATACTTCTCTGCACTCTCTTTTACTCCCAATTCATTCTCTTCCTGTAATAAACTACATCATCTACTCATTGTGTTGATTCAGTAGCCTGAGAGTAATTTATCTCTCTCTTCTGTCTTCACTTCTACGGTAGAACAAAGGCTTTGCACATTCTGGTCAGCATGATCCTACCACTCCTCTGCATCTTCACTGACCAAATATTCAAACTGACACTTTACACATCTACTTTATAATAAATTGTGCCATTAAGAGTTTTCATATTATCTATGGACCTGACTAGGATGTGGTGACCACATGATTAGTTCAACATGAGTATTTACTATTTATTGACTAAAACTTAGAATTCGTCACAATCTTGATGATCCTGGTCCAATCTTCCAAAGGCCTTTATGACTGAGGTCTTCAAGAGGACTTTTGACCCTATTCTGTCTTTAGGCCCTAAGATAATATAATCTCTCTCTCTCTCTCTCTCTCTCTCTCTCTCTCTCTCTCTCTCTCTCTCTCTCTCTCTCTCATGTATTTTTGGTGCTACATCTTTACAGCTCCCATTCTACCTCTCTTTATTTGTCTATGTATGTAAATTTCAGGCACAATTATGTCAAATATTTCTTGAGACTTTTTTTGAATGTTTGTAATTTGAATGTACTTATGTGTGTTCGTGTGTGTGTGTGTGTGTGTGTGTGTGTGTGTGTGTTCTCTTTATATGGGAAAGCCTACTGCTACCCTAAAAAGCTTTCCTCTTCTGTCATTACTTTCTTCCAATTTATTCTCCATGCATCAGCCATAGTCATAAGCCTAAAGAAATTATTTTCTCTCTCAAAGCCTCCAATGATCTACATATGTGCTATTTCTTTTAAATTGCTTAACTGCCATATTGGTGTTAATACCAATCATCAGCTAGACAGGACCTAGAACCTTCTATGAGGTAAACTTCTGAGCATATCTATGAAGGAGTTTCTAGATTGGGTAAGTTGAGATGGAAGGCATAATCTAAATATTAGACACTACTCCAGGGCCCACACTAAGTTGACTATAGTAACATAGTGTGTCTTAATACATAGTCTACTGCTTGTCACATATCATGGCTTGTTTTCCCACAACACTAGCTATTTCGTTTGGGTCCTTAACATGTCTTTCTGTTTCTCTGGACTTTAATTTCCACGTACTTATAGGAATTCTGTAAATTTAAATAAATAATAAGCCTCAATGAATGAAAAAAGTTAATTCAAGAGAAAAGACACTTTCTCTCTCTGAAATCATTGATTTTGCTAGTTGTGGATATGTTACTGAGCATGTAAACAGTCTTTACAGACTAAAGAAAAGGTCATGGTCATAAACATTTGCTATCTTCTAAGGCTTGCTCCTCGAGAAGAGGAATGACTAGATTTGTAGAAATCTCCAACCCAAGGAGACTGTTTTAACCCATTTCTCTTAGTAAGTTTCTTCCATCCTAAATATGGAGACTTCCACCTCTGAACTGCCATGCTCTACTGCATTTGGCTAATCTTCTGTATAAATGAATAGGAAAGTTGGGATAAACACTTTTGGTGCTCATTTTTTTTAAAAAACTATTAGGACCATTACAAAGGGAAGGTGATGAACTTCTTGGGTACCTCAGGACTAGAGGGATAACACAGCAGTGAGTCTCTTGAGTTTCATGTTTTCATTTACTGAAGATAATGTGGAGCTTCCACCAGAGCTCCAGACAGGCACAGACAAGCAGCTGTAAGCCTGAGCTTCCTAATGAAGTAACAGTTAAACATTGGCCTTGGTCCAACAGAAGCTCCTTTGGCAACACTTGCGATAAATCATACAAACACAACTGAAGAAGTAACACCCTCCCACTCTCTCCACTTTCAGTGGTTCTATGGGGTGGAGAGCTGATTCACCCTATTGTTGTAGGTATTATTTTAAGATGTGTTACATTTTTTTTATCCTGTGGAACACTTGTTTAATGATGCAAAGATGTGTTGCATTCTTTTATGTTGCATTTGTTTAACTCTGTGAAGCTGTGCTACTTTGCCTGTCTAAAACATCTGATAGTCTAATAAAGAGCTGAACAGCCAATAGTGAAGCAGGAAAAAAGATAGACAGGGCTGGAAGGCAGAGAGAATAAATAGGAGGAAAAATCTGGAAGGAGATGAAGAAGTGAGGAAAGAAGAGGCCAGCCACTCAGCTACCTAGCCTAACACAGAATAAAAAGGAAAGAAAAGAAACACAGAGCCGGGCGGTGGTGGCGCACGCCTTTAATCCCAGCACTTGGGAGGCAGAGGCAGGCGGATCTCTGTGAGTTCGAGGCCAGCCTGGGCTACCAAGTGAGTCCCAGGAAAGGCGCAAAGCTACACAGAGAAACTCTGTCTTGAAAAAACAAAAACAAACAAACAAACAAACAAAACCTCAGAAATAAAGGTAAAATCCCAGAGGTAAAAGGTAGATAGGATAATTTAAGTTAAGAGAAGCTGGCTAGAAATAAGCCAATCTAGATAATTTAAGTTAAAATCTGGCTAGACACAAGCCAAGCTAAGACTGAGCACCCAAAAGTAAGAATAAGACTCCATGTGTGATTTATTAGGGAGCTAGGTGGCGAGCCCCCCAAAAAGCAAAAGGAGTAAAAAACAACTGGCTACACCCTATTCTTTCTGCTTTCTCTGCCTGGGCCTGCAGTTATACTGGGGAAATGAGCGCCCCTGTCATCCTGAATTCTAGTACTATGGCGTGTTGTTTAGATTTTTTTTTTTTTTTTTTGGCAACATGAAACCAATTAGAGTTATCTTGGAAGAAGAGACAGCAGTTGAAAAAATGCTTCCATCAAAATGGCCTGTGGGTATTTCTGTAAGGCATTTCTTGCTTAAAAATTGATGTGGAAAAGCCCAGCTCACTGTGGTTGATGCCACTCCATGACAGGTGCTCAAGTGTATTATAAGAAGGCAGGCTGAGCAAGCTTGAAAAGTAATCCAGTAAGCTCTATTCATCCATGACCTTGCTTCAGTTCAGCTCCCAGTTTCCATCTTTGAGTTCCTACTTCAGTGATTAACTGTGACATGAAAGTATAAGCCAAATAAATCCTTTCCTATCCAAGTTAGTTTTTGGTCAGTGTGTTACCACTGTAGCAACTGTTGCTACAAAAAGAGAGAACAATGACAGCATGATGATGAACCAGCAGTAAAAGAAATTCTGTGTGAAACATCCCAACATTGATGGGAAAAATGAAAACCAATAATCTGTAACACAGTGAACAGGTGGAGCAGTACAGTTAATAACATTCAATAGAAAACTAAAATAAAACAGAGGCCAACCCTGTGATTAACCTCCAGGTCCTTGTAGTTATGGAGGCTGTGTATAACTTGCTTAATGAAACCCAAAGTAAGCCATATTCGGGTTAAACTTTTGAAATTAAAGACAAAGAACTTATCGTTTAGAGAGTAAAATTATTCTAAAATGTGGTTTCTCTTGGACAAGGGGATGGGGGGAGGGGATTGGCAAGATAGCAGGAAGGAGAAACTACAGCTGGGATGTAAAAATAACTCTTTTAAAAATAAAGAAGATGGTTTCTAATCTGATAACCATGAAGTCAAAATGAGGGGTATAGCATTTTCCTTTCCTTTGTTACTCTTTAGTTGTTTTATTCTATTATAGATCTTTCTCTCTCTCTCTTTCTCTCTCTCTCTCTCTCTCTCTCTCTCTCTCTCTCTCTCTCTCTCTCTCTCTCTCTCTCTCTGTGTGTGTGTGTGTGTGCGTGCATGCGCACGCACATGTGAGTCTGGGTCTGGGTCTGGGTCTATATAGGGTTGGATGTACAACACATGTAGATGTCAGAGGACAACATTCCAGGAGACTGTTCTCTTTCCAACTTGTTTTGAGTCACAGTTTCTCTTATTTTTTGTCCATTATATACATTATCCAGGTTAGCTGGAATCAAACTTCCAGGAAATTCTCTACTCTCTGCTCTCATTTCATCACAGAAGCACTGGAAATACAGATGTACACTATCACAATAAGCCTTTGATGTGGGTTTGGAGGAGTGAGATTGGGTTCTCAGATTTGAGTGGCAAGTACTTTTACCTACTGAACCAACTTAGGATCCATGATCTCTTCAGTACTAGTAAAAAGTTGTATTGTCACACCATGGATTTTCTCTCCAAGGCAACCTTTCCCCAAAGTTGAATATCCTCATTTTAATATCTTTTTCTCCCCATTCTTCCTAGCTCAGTAAGAGGGACTGGAGAGATGGCTCACTATGTGTACATTTTTGAAAAACAAATGATTCAGCCCAGTACTGTCACAGATATACATCAGATATACAAGTATAATGACATGGGTTATAGGTAAAAAAGGAAACAATGTCACTGTAAACATTAATTAAAGAAAAATAGGAGTTGTCAAATGAATATTTGACAATGTAGAGCTCAGAACAAAGAAGAATAGGTATGTATATAGAAAAGTGTTATATAATGATAAAGCTTTTGAATGGCAAAACTAAGAGATGGACAAGACATTATATGTTACCAAAGATGAAGGAAAGAATTGGGAAGGGAGGGAGATCCTTATCATTATAACTGACAGCATGAGCAATCCTCATGGTGGTGGGCATGGTCTGTGTCTAGACAGTACCTCTAGTCTGTGTCACTATACTGGTTTTGACATTGTCCTAGGTGTGGAGAAATGCAACCAAGTACACATGAGATCTCTGTGATATTATCTCCCACTATTGCATGTAAACTTCCTACTAATTAAAAATGTAAAACTAAATTAAAAAATAAAGATGGTATCATGTAGAGACGTGGAAAGCACTTTTTTCCCCAGAAAGCATTCGAGTTTGAGCTAAAAGTCTTTCCACTGCACTGTAGGCTTGTTTGCTCCTGACATTTCCAATACTGTTAGAGGAATGTTTATCAATCCATGAAGTTTTCATCTAAAAAGTTGATGCACGCAAAGCTTAGTTGATAGGTGCTAGTAGATAACACGTATTTATATGAACCTGTGTGTCTGCAATTTTGGGTCCTGATGGGTTTTCAGTAGAATTTTAACAAGCAAGATAGCTACTCATGGGGTCATTTCCCATAAGACACCATTTCTCATAAAACACAGCCTTGCTTTACATTGGCAGTTCTCTGTTGTTTGTCCTTAAGGAACAGACACTAACAGGAAATAACTTTCTTTTTCTGTTAATATAGGGATGTTTATTTCTCATTTTTATGATAGAAAGTATAAACACATTTTTAAAAGACATTGATAATTAGTTCCACGTTTGCTTGTTTATTTTATAAACTCATGACATTATGTATACTATCTTAGTCAAATTAAGAATATCATGTGGTCATGTTTTAAAATAAAGCAATTATGAGTGTTGTATAGTGCATGTCACTTATCTAGGGTTTCATAAATTGTTGGTGACAAAGTCAGACCCTTATCTCTGGCTTGCAGGGCTAAACCAGTCATGGTATTTCTGTATAAAGTTTCATCCATGCCATACAATGCTCAGTTCAGCTTTGATACTGTTATAGTCATACATTTTCCATAAAAGGTTAAATTTCACAACTCTGCCCTGTACAAGAAAAGCAATACAATGGAGTTCAGACATATGAAAGTACACTGTTAATAATGCTTGCTATTGCTCAGTAAGTTCACATATACTGTTATTAACAAGTAGTAACATATATGCACATATATATGACATGGATTTAGAAAGAGGAATATTTAGGTAGAGTAAGGGGACTAACGTGAAAAAGAATAAAGACATGAGAGAGGTTTAGAGATGAATGTGGTCAAAGTAGATGAGATACTTAAATAAAACTACCATGAAACTTGTGGCTTTTTGCAGTGATTATAAACTGATCATTCTTAAACAAATTGAAAATGTAATGCTGTAAATGACTGAACAGACAATTTTCAAGGCCAGTGTTGCTCTGTGTGTGCGCTCGCGCATGCGTGCGCGCATGTAAACATGCAGTCTTCCTGACACCGAATTCTTGGGGGAAAATTAGTTGTTCTGTTGTAGAATATTAGTTGAAGATGTGTTATGTGATGGAATATTTGTTTAATGATGCAAAGTTGTGTTGCATTCTTTTATGTTGCATTTGTTTAACTCTGCAAAGCTGTGTTATTTTGCCTGTCTAAAACACCTAATTGGTCAAATAAAGAGCTGAACGGCCAATAGCAAGGCAGGAGAAAAGATAGGCAGGGCTGGCAGGCAGGGAAAATAAATAGAAGAAATCTGGGAAGAGAAGATGGTGGAGTGAAAGGAGAAGAAGAGGAGGACTCCAGCGGCCAGCCACCCAGACACAGAATAAGAAGTAAGAAAAGGGACATAGAAAGGTAAAAGCCCAGAGACGAAAGATAGACAGGATAATTTAAGAAAAGCTGTCTAGAAATAACCCAAGCTAAGGCTGGGCATTCATAAAAGATAAGTGTCTTTATGGTTATTTGGGAGCTGGGTGAGGGGCCCCCCAAAGAGTAAAGAGTTAAAAAAAAATAACAACTACCTTATTCCATTTAAGTTGTTCTTTATTCCTCACTGAAATATAAACTAATATGAAGCACAAATGATATGTTTGTTACAAAAATAAGTACTAATTTTTAGTGTCCATGCATTAATTGATATTTATTACTTTGGATTTATGTGAGGTAGTACATAAAAGTATTTCTCCTGAAAATTATACATAGTATATGTATTTCTGTCATTTATATAATATAGCTGCTGTATAAATAATAGATTGCAATACTGTATTCTATTCTAACAGCTGTCAAGTTTTCTTTCAAGGCAGTGTTCTTGACATATACGGGACCTGGTGAATACATAACAGAGTTCGTTCTTTTGGAGTAACAGAGGATACTATAGTCTGTGTCACTTTATTTTTTCTGTTTCTAATAATCTACTCTGTCATCTTATTGGTCAATGTGAGCATAATTGCGTAATCATGCTGAGCAGAAGCAACCCTCAACTTTACACCCCCATGTACATTTTCCTCAAACATTGTAGACATTGGTTACTTCTCATCTGTCACAACTATCATGCGGAGGGGCTTTCTCAGGAAGGAAATAATCATCACCGTGTCTGGATGTGTGACTTAACTCTGTCTTGTACATTTGGGTCAGCCAAGTACTTCCTACTGGATGCCATGGCTTATGACTGCTATATAGCCATCTGCTCACCTCTGCTCTACTCCACATAGATGTCCTACATAGTCTGAATCCTTCTAATGGGATCTTTCTACCTAAGTGGATGTGTGAATGCTTGGATATTTACTGGTTGTTCCATAAATCTGTCCTTCTGTGGACCAAATAAAGTTAGTCATATTTTCTGTGACTATTCACCATTTTCAAAGCTTTCTTTTTCTCACGACTTCTCTTCCGAAGTCGTTCAAGCAATCACTTCAGGCTCCATCATTGTGGTCACTGTGTTTATCATTGCTCTGTCTTATGTCTACATCCTCGTCACCATTCTGAATATGCATTCCACTGAGGGCTACCAGAAGGCCTTCTCCACCTGCACCTTCCATCTCACTCTAGCCACTCTGTTCTATGGGACCACCACATTCATTTCTGTGTGTGGGAGCCCACAAGTACTCCAGGTTGTAGCTTGTTTCCATCTTGACTCAAGGTCAGAGAGTTCAAGCTTTTCTTTGCCTGAATAACAGGATAGCTGCCCAAAGCCATGGTTACCAGATCTCTTGCTCCCCAAGGCTGTCTAACAGGATGCTTTGCCTTAAGGCATGATTACTAGATATTTTGAGAATTAAGGAGGTGTTTTTGCTTGTCTGTACTTTGAACCATGGTGTCCTTGAGAGGGGGAGGTCTTTTTGCCTCCCCTGCTTTTGGTATAAAAAGGCTGTGAGCAATAAACTCAGGGCTTCTGTGGTACTGACTGAGAGCCCTCCTGAAGCTATTCTGTGTCTCTGTCTTTTATTTTATGTTTATCTGTTTTTTCTTAATCCTTACTCCCCTATTCAGGACTGTTTGATAGGTTGGCAGGACCAGATAGTTGGCTCCTGAACAGTGGACCTAGATACAGGGGATCCAATGAAGGCCACTGCAGGTTGAAGGGAGTGCTTGGATTAGTGTCAAAAGTGGAAGTGTGGTGATTAACTTGGGAGTAAATTGTAAATATAGAGCAGGGTAATAGTAGACAGCTGTTTAAAGATAGTTTAAAAGCCAAAGGAGCAAAAGTTAGGGCAGCAGCAGGTAACTAATTTGTGAAGATCTGAATTTGTGATTTTTTTTTAGGTCTGAAAAATAGTTTAAAAATGTAAATGTCTGGGTATGTTGTGTGGGTTTAAATGAGTGATGGAGTGAATCTGAGTGAGTGATCTAGATATACTAAGGATGCAGGCCTAAGTTAGGTCTAAAGTTGTAATATAAGTAAGTCATAAAGGTTTTGTGAGGTCTGAGGAAATATAGGCTTAAGGTATAAGAATGTGTGAAGGCTTAAAAGAAAGTAACTTAGGGTAGATCAGGTGTGCCCTCCGTTTCCCTGAGCATGGGACCTTGGATGCAGACACAAGGAGGAGAACAAGAAAGCAGCATCCGGGCCAAGCACCCACCTCAAACCTAGCAGTCTGAGAATTAGTAGCTGCTTCAGAATCCACCACCAGCAGCAACAGCAGCTACCTCGGCCTAGCATTGCTGAGACCCACCAGGCACCACCGAGTCACCAGCAGCCAGTGCCAAGAGAGCCAGGTCAAATAGCAGGGGTCTGTGCACACCTTCTGCCATGAAGGAGCCATGGCAGAGAGAATGCAGACAGCTGGGGTGTTTGTGAGAGCTTCACTAGCATGGCTGGGGGCTGTGCTCTGCAACCTTGAGGAGCCCTGTAGCTGGAGAAGGCCAGGGACAGGAGACGGTAGCAATGACAGAGCATGATCCTAGCAGCTGCTCTGGGCGAGGCCAAATGGTCTGAGCCACAGAACTGAGAGGCTGCCTGTGTTCATCCATGGAGCAGCAGATGAGTATGCAGAGGATGCAGGGCCATGGATACAGCAGGTAATGGAACCTGGGTGTGGCAGCTGCAGCTGCATTTCTTCTAGAACCTGGGGTCCTGAATGGAGAGGACCAAGGAGATGCCAAGCTGCAGCTCATAACAGTGGGGCAGCCACTTGAGCCTCAGCTGCTAGAGAGGACAGTTGAGAGCCTTCAGTCCCCAGGACACCTGGGCCCTGGGTAGGCAAGCTGGCATTGGAAACAGGTAGCAAAGCTCACCTCCCCACTTCACCTCAGATTCATTACTAAACATGCATGCATTTTTGGATAAACCCAAAACTGAAAACCACAATGCTCATGGTACTGGAGATGGTTTGCATTATGGCTTGAGCAGCATACAAAGACTGAAGGGCAGCTGGCAATCCAGACCCTGATCTTGAGCTTTCAGTGAAAAACATTAGGACTGGTATCAGAACGGGCTTTTTCAAAATATATGTGTAACTTTTCAGACCTCAGAAATGGGATGGACAATGGCAATAGGGGTTCAATGGCAATAGGCATTTTGATTTCACCTACATAGATCCTCTTTATCAACTGTGGTGACTCAGGAATTATCCTGTGTAAGAATGGAGAGGTCTGCTTTTCTACCCAGCTTCAAAAACAGGGGGTACTTTATCCTCAGGCACCACATCAACCCCTCTTTATTTTAAAATTTTTAAATGTACTGATGAGTAGGAGTAAGATAAAGATTTTGCTGCTGGCATCTGTTACTCAAGGACTAGAGCAATTCAAACGTAGCTTTGGATTGGATGTAAGTTTGTGAGAATTGTAATTTAGCCAATTGTGTGCCCATTGTTAATAATCTCATACTAGAATTATGGTGTTAACCAATTAATGTTAGTGAACCATGCTATGATGACAAAGAGTTGCAGGTTCTGCAGGAAATTTGAAAGGCGTTGAGTAGACATCACAGAATGGCTGGGTTGGTAATTGCCATAATTGTTGCCCTAATTTCCTTGATAGTTACCACCACTACTGCTGCAGTAGCATTTTCAATCTGTGTAGACTGCAGGGTATGTGAATTGAGAGTCTCAAAATGTATCTGTGACACTGGGAAATCAGGAAGATATTAATGTAAAAATGGAGCATAAGCTGAATGCTTTTTTTGAAGTAGTATGGTTGTGAGGGATAAGTTTTTTGCACCCCAATAGGCCTCTCCACCAATGCAGCAATCCAAATCAGATGGAATTAGATAGAATTGAAAAAGCCCAGGTTTAATGGGTAAAGCATTCCCTGGTGATTCTCCAGCTCCCCCGCCTTCCCCAGAGGAGATTGGAACAAGAGACTGGAAAAACATGAGTCTGTTTTCTGGGATGCAGCTTAAATACCCTGTGGGAGTGCTCTTAAGTCTCTCTGAGGGAGGAGCTGTGTTTGGTGGGCTTCGAAGGGGTGGGTTTGGGGAAAGAGATGGAGGAGGGGAGTTGAGGTGGATCTTCCACCCAAACATTCCAGACTCTTTGGGTATAGGGATGCCAGTTCAAGTCTGGTTACTTCCTGTAGGCATAGAATGACATGGGGAAGTGGGGAGTTGTGAGTTGGTGGTTTCTCATTCAGCAGGAGGTGTGAGTGGAGGAGCATCTGGTTGTCATCCTGGAGACCTCAAGCATCTGTTTTGAGGAAGCAGAGAAGGCAAGTTTCTAGAAAAAAAATAGTTTATTAACATCTGCCCTAGTTGTACTGTAAAGATGAATGCATAGGGCAAAAGAGCAGATAGGCCCTTCATTGGGACATCTTAAAAAACTGGAGGGTGGAGGGTCCCAGCTGCTGGGCAGACCATGTATCATGAATAGGTACCCACTTGAGCCTAGAGAGATACCCAGCATGGATGTCCCAGGAGCTTGGCAGCCAAGGTGGTGATGAGGATCATAGTATAAGGTCCTGTCCATCAGGGCTCAAGAGACTTAGGAGCTAGCTGTTTGAGGAGTACTCTGTCCCCTGAGGAGAGTGGGGCAGGCTCAGGAGCAGTTGGGTCCATTGGTGTGGGGGCAGGGAGATAGATGTTGGCATGTGAACTGAGAAGGGATCTCAGAAGAGAGAAGTAGGGGAGGTTCCCAGCCAGTGGGGAGTTTGGGCCAAAAGGTGGTGATTGAGGAGGAAGGGCATTTCGTAAAGGAGCTCAGGTCTATAGTAGAATGTGGGGTGGCCCAGAGGCAGGTAAGGGTAATGGGGAGAAGAGAGGTCCAAGATAACCTGAATTCATTGGAGAGCTTGGTGAGTTGTTTGTTGAGTCCATTGGCCTTTCAACCTTTTCCCAAGGATTGTGGGTGATAGGGAATGTGGAGCTTTCAGGAGATGTTTGATAGGAGCTCCATGACATTGCCAATCCTTGTCAGGTTGGTGTCCTCAAAGCTGGTGCAGAGGCTGTCATATCTGGAGGGTCCCCTGTGAATGGACCTGTGAAATACTCAGGAGAGTGTGGTGGCCAAGGTGAGTGTGGCCCCAAAGCAGCTGAGAATATGAACAAGCAGAGGTGCAGGGCAAGCAGATATGACTAGAAAAAGGTGTGAGAAAAATCTCCCTGCAAGAATGCAGGGAAGTGTCAGGATGTTAAGTGGGAAGGAAGGGGTCCTGTCCACCCCCGTGACAGAAATTGGCGAGGGAACTATAGGACTGAGTGAGATGTTAAAACAGAATATGTAGTTCCCATGTCCAAAAGAAAGTCAGTGAACTTATTCACTACCTGCAGTATCACCCTAGGCTCAAAGAGGGCAATGGGAGTCACCAAGTCTAGGCTGCATCAGTCCTCCACCAGGCTTAGGAGTTCAAAGGCCAGAAGAGTCTCAGATGCCAGTGTTGGTGAGGTTGGACCTCTGTGGCATGACATAGAGGAGGAGCCCACATGGGGCATTCCAATCTCCAGTGCCCAGGCATCGGCAGACAGGGCATGGCCTCCTGGGCAGCTGGGGGTCAGAGCATTATCATGACCAGTGGCCCTGCTTGCTGCATTTGAAGCAGGTTTTCAGCAGAGTTGACTTGGGCTGAGCTCCGGTGGGATGGAGTCTCATGGTCAATTTCTCTTGTCCCCCTTGTGGGGGCCCTGGTGGCCTCAGGGCAGCTGTTAAGGCTTGGGCTTGGAGCATATTTTGTTGTAGCCTTGTCTATCAAGATGACTCAACTGTCATAAAAAACTTTAAAAGTCATTTTCATCAATTCCTGTAGGGGAGTTTGGGCATCCTCCTCAGCCTTTTAATTTTTTTTCTAATATCTGGCACTGACTGAGATTTGAAACTGGTGGCAAGGACCATGGCTCCCGCTGGGGAGGCTGGGTCAAGACGAGTATATTGAACCATCGTCTCTTGTAACCAGTTTAGATGAATGGCCAGGATTTCACCAGCTAGGTGTGTAATCGCTCAGGACTCATCAAATTTAACAACTTTGTTTGAGACCATTTTCATACCTTGGAGGAGTCAACAAACCAGAAGGTCTCTTCTCTGGAGACTTGAACAATTACATCAGCTCCAGCTTCCTCTCGGAGAGGGCAGAGGAGGGCAGGAGACTGGCAAAACTTAGTATGAGAAGAAACTGGGAAAATTCAGGGGCATTAGGCCAGTATGTAAGAGGGAACCGGGATATAGGTTGAAGCATTGGGAGATGGGGGAAGCAGTGGGAGGGAGGGGAGAACAGGAAAGAGGGATTTCGTCTTTGATTTGTGGCCCTATAGGAGGGGGTTGGGTAGTTAAAGTTCGGGGGAAGTGGGCTAGGGGCCAGTGTCCCTGGCAGCATGGCCAGAGTGGAATTTTCAGGATCCCAGTTCCCAGATAGGCAGAAATCTGGAGGCACCCTGACCCTAGCCAACAAGACCAGTGCTGTGGGACTTTGGCCTCTGTAGGGAGGGTGGGAATGCAGAACTCAAAAACCACCAACAAAAATTTTTAAGATAGCAGAGGATGGAAAATTGTAAGGTTTTCTCAGGAGGCCACCTTGCCTGGTTATCGAGAGTGTACTGTGGTCAGGCCTTATTACTCAGAGAAATCAAGCTATTAGGACAGATGGTATCAGATGACCCCAATTTGAACAGATTTTGTAAAAACATTGCAGGGGAGTTTGGGGATCAGGCTTTTTATTGGGAAGTGTCCATTTCACAAGTCTATACCAGAGACCCAAAGCCTAGCACAATGCATCTACTGTGGTAGGCCTTGGGTCAAAAAACTGAGGTGTGTGGGAAATTCCCTTCAACAGAAAGTCTTCTGGAGAATGGGTCCCATGGAACAAAGGCAGCCCTTTGCTCTGGAATGGGTTGGAGGCATAGTCATCTGAGGGGTCCAGAGGACCTTTTTAAAAATAAATAAAAAGGGGGTAATTGGAACCCACAATGACTCCAGCTTGTGGCTTGTTTTCCTCTTGACTCAAGGTCAGAGAGTTCAGGCTTACCTTTGCTCTTTAGGCCTGAATAATAAGATGATCGGTCAAAGGCGTGGTTACTAGATGTCTTGCTCCCCAAGGCTGTATAACAGGATGCTTTTCTGTAAGGCATGATTACTAGATGTTTTGAGAATTAAGGAGATGTTTATGCTTATCTGTACCTTGAACCATGGTGTCCTTGAGAGGGGGAGTTCTTTTTGCCTTCCCTATTTTGAGTATAAAAAGGCTGTGAGTAAAAAACTCAGGGCTTCTGCAGTACTGACTGAGAGCCCTCCTGAAGCTATTCTGTGTCCCTGTCTTTTCTTTCATGTCTCTATTTTTCATATCTGTTTTTTCTCAATCCTCACTCCCCTATTCAGGAATGTTCAGCAGGTTGGGCAGGGCCTGGCATATCATATGTGAAGCCCAAGTCCATTTACTCCACAGACCAGAAAGAGATGGTGTCTGTGTTCTAAACAATTATGATCCCTATGTTAAATCTCCTCCTCTATAGCCTCAGAAACAAGGGTGTTAAAGAGGCCATGAAAAACTTACGGCTACCATTAACTGGTATCCATAAATATCTGGCATTTTAAATAGTGTCATGAGCCCTGATATTCCAGGTGAATGGACAGTACAGTATGCAACTATACAGTTATATTTATGATATTTTAGACATAAACTTTATAGTCTATCAAGAATATCCTCATTGCAAGAAAATAGCTTTACTAAAATGGCAATACTTACCAATTTTCCCTTTGCTTTATCCTTTCATCAGCTACCAGAATCTGCATTTCTGAACACAAATCTCTCTCATGAATTCTGTGTTCTTTGAATGTAGCCTTTAGATTTTGAACCATATAGTCATTTGTAATCCTTTGAGGATTGCCACCCAAGATCTTTTATATATATACACATACATATACATATATACATACACACATATATATATATATACATACACATGCATACACACACACACACACACACACACACACACACACACACACACATATATATATATATGTAGTTTGTTTTACACCTGGACCACAGTTTCTCCTCCTTCTTTTCCTCCCATTCCATCTCCCTACCTCACCTCTCTCCCTAAATCTACTCCTCCTCAGTTTCTGTTCAGAAAGGGTCAAATAGATGAACAAGTAACCTTGTGGCATGATGGAGCATATTTTGGATATATGCCCAAGAATGCTATAACTAGGTCTTGAGTTAGATTGATTCTCAATTTTCTGAGACACCAACATATTGATTTCCAAAGTGGCTGTACAATGTTGCACTCTCACCAGCAGTGGAAGAGTGTTCCCCTTGTTAGACATCCTCTACAGCAGGAGCTGTCACTTGTGTTTTTGATCTTAGCCATTCTGACAAGTGTAAGATGAATGTTCAGAGTCATTTTGGTTTGCATTTCCCTGATGGCTAAGGATGTTGAACATTTCTTTAAGTGTATCTCTGCTATTTGAGATTCTTCTGTTGAGAATTCTCTACTTAGATCTGTAACCCATTTTTAATTGGCTTATTTGGTTTTTTGATATCTAGTTTCTTGAGTTCTTTATATATTTTGGTCATTAACCCTCTGTCAGATGTAGAGTTAGTGAAGATCTTTTCCCATTCTGTAGGCTGTCATTTTGTACTACTGATACTGTTCTTGACCTTACAGAAGCTTTTCAGTTTCAGGAGGTTCCATTTATTAATTGTCAATCTTAGTGTCTGCGCTATTAATATTCTATTCAAGAAGTTGTCTCCTGTACCAATGTGTTCAAGGCTATTTCCTACTTTCTCTTCTATCAGGTTCAGTGTACTTGGATTTATGTTGAGATCTTTGATCCACTTGGATTTGAATTTTGTGCAGGGTGATAGATGTAAATTTATTTGCATTCTTCTACATACCAACATCCAGTTATGCCAGCACCATTTGTTGAAGATGCATTCTTTTTCCATTGTATAATATTGGCTACTTTGTGAAAAATCAGGTGTCCATAGGTGTGTGGATTTACATCTTGTCTTTGATTTGCTTCTGTTAACCCACTGTTTTTATGCCAATACCATGTAGTTTTTATTAATACTGCTCTGTAGTACAGCTTAAAATCAGGAATGGCGATACCTCTGGAAATTCTTTATGGTACAGGATTGTTTTAGCTATCCTGGATTTTTTTGTTTCTCCATATGAAGTTGGGTATTATTCTTTCAAGGTCTGTAAAGAATTTTGTTGGAATTTTGATGAGTATTTCATTGAACCTGTAGACTGCTTTTTGTAAGATGGCCATTTTTGCTGTTAATCCTACTAATGCATGCACATGGAAAATCTTTCCATTTTCTGGTAACTTCTCCAATTTCCTTCGTGAAATACTTGAAGATTTTATCATACAGTTCTTTACACCTTCTTTGTTAGAGTTAGCCCAAGATATTTAAAAATATTGGGATAATTTTAAAGGGCTTTTTCCCCCTGATTTCTTTCTCTGTCCATTTATTGTTTGTATATAAGTGAGTTACAGAATGTTTTAAGTTGATCTTGTATCCAGCCACTTCACTGAAAGTGTTTATGATTTTTCTGATGTGTTCTTGGTTTTGGTTTGCAAGTATTTTATTGAGTATTTTTTGCATCAATGTTCCTGATGGAAATTGATCTGTAATTCTCTTTCTTTGTTGAATCTTTCTGTGGTTTTGGTATCAGGGTGATTTGGCCTCATACAAAGAATTTGGCAAAGTTCCTTCTCTCTCAATTTTGTGGGTATTCTCTCTCTGCCTTTTAGTTACTTTCAATAAGGGTTTATCTAACTTGTTGATTTTCTCAAAGAATAAACTCTTTATTTTATTGATTTTTATATTGTTCTCTTTGTTTCTATTTTATTGATTTCAGTCCTCAGTGTAGCTAGAGTTTTCCTGCCTGGTCCATGGTCAGGGCAAATCTCTCTCACCTGCCAGTCCCACAGCCACTCAGACCCAACCAAGTAAACACAGAGACTTATATTGGTTACAAACTGTATGGCCGTGGCAGGCTTCTTGCTAACTGTTCTTACAGCTTAAATTAATCCATTTTTATAAATTTATACCTTGCCACATGGCTCGTGGCTTACTGGCATCTTCACAAGCTGTTTGTCATTGTGGCGGCTGGCAGTGTCTCTCTGACTCAGCCTTCCACTTCCCAGCTTTATTCTCCTCCTTGTCCTGCCTATACTTCCTGCCTAGCCAATGGCCAATCAGTGTTTTATTTATTGACTAATCAGCAACACATTTGACATACAGACCATCCCACAGCACCTCAGTTTGATTATTCTCTGCTGTCTACTCCTCTTGGGTATGTTTGCTTATTTTGTTCTAGAGTTTTCAGATGTGCTGTTAAGTCACTAGTATGACATCTCTCCAAATTCTTTTTTTTTTGTTGTTTTGTTTTGTTTTGTTTTTTGTTTTTGTTTTTGTTTTTGTTTTTGAGACAGGGTTTCTCTGTGTAGCTTTGCGCCTTTCCTGGATATCGCTCTGTAGACCAGGCTGGCCTCAAACTCACAAAGATCCACCTGCCTCTGCCTCCCAAGAGCTGGGATTAAAGGCATGCACCACCACCGCCCAGCCTCTCCAAATTCTTTATGAAGGCACTTATTGCTATTGCTAATACTTTCCTCTTTGCTCACTTTCCCTGTGAGTATGGGTGTGTTGTGAACTCATTTTCATTGAATTCTAGAAAGTCTTTACTTTTTTCTTTATTTCTTTCCCAACCCAGTGGTAATTCAGTTGAATTGTTTCATTTCCATGAGTTTTAGGCTTTCTGTTGTTTCTATTGTTGTTGAAATCTAGCTTTAATCTGTGGTGGTCTAACAGGATGTAGGAGGTTATTTTAATTTTCTTGTATCTCTTGAAACTTATTTTGTGGCCTAGTATGTGGTCAGTTTTGGAGAGGATTCCATGAGGTGCTGAGTAGAAGGTATATTCTTTGGTGTTTGGGTGAAATGTTCTGTAGATATGTGCTAGGTCCATTTGAGTCATAGCATCTGTTATTTCCCTGTTTAATTTCTGTCTGAATGACCTGTCCATTAGTGAGAGTGGGGTGTTGAAGTATCCCACTATTAATGTTTGGGGTCTGATATGTGATTTAAGCTTTAGTAATGTTTCTTACTAAATACAAATGTGAGTGGCTTTGCATTTAAGTTTCAGTAATGTTTCTTACTAAATACTAATATGAATGCACTTTTATTTTTCCTTTGATGAGTATGAAGTAGCCTTACCCATCTCTTTTGGTTAATTTTTGTTTGAATTCTACTTTATTAGGATAGCTACAATAGCTTGCTTCATAGGTTTGTTTGATTGGAAAATCTGTTCCAACCCTTTACCCTAAAGTAATACCTATCTTTGATGTTGAGATGTGTTTCCTGTATGCAGCATACAGATAGATCCTGCTTTCATATCCATTCTGTTAGCCTGTGTCTTTTTATTGGCTAATTGAGATCATTGATATTAAAGTATATTAATGACCCTTGATTGTTAATTCTTGTTTTTGTTGTTGTTATTCTTATTGGTAGTGTTTGTGTGTGTGTGTTTTCCTTCTTTGGGTTTTGCTGGTATGAGATTATATATTGCCTGTGTTTTCACTGGTGTAGTTAACTTCCTTGGGTTGGAGTTTTCCTTCTAGTACCTTCTGTATGGCAAGACTTGTGGATAGATAGTTTAAATTTGACTTCATAATGAAATATCTTGTTTTCCTTTTCCATGGTGATTGAAAGTTTTGCTGAGTATAGTATTGTGGGCTGGCATCTGTGGTCTCTTAGGACTGGAAGACATCAGTCTGAGCTCTTTTTGATTTTAGGGACTCTATTGACAAGTCAGGTGTGATTTTAATAGGTCTGCCTTTTTATGTTCCTTAGCTTTTATCCTTTGCCACTTTTAATATTCTTTCTTTGTTCTGTATGTTTAGCACTTTGCTAATTCTGTGGTACAGGGATTTTCTTTTCTTATCCAATCTATTTGTTATTCTGTAAGCTTCTTATACTTTTATAGGCATGGCCACTTTTAGGTTGGTAAATTTTTCTTCTATTATTTTGTTAAATATATTTTCTAGTTTTTTGAGCTGGGATTCTTCTCCTTCCTATTATCCTTAGGTTTGGACTTATTATAATGTCCTAGATTTCCTGGATGTTTTGTGTTAGGAAATTTTTAGATTTAACATTTTCTTTGATGGTTTAATCTATTTCCTCTATCTTATCTTCAATGTCTAAGATTCTCTTTTCCATCTCTTGTATTCCATCTCCATTGGTGATGCCTGCATCTGTTCCTATATGCTTACCCATATTTTCTACTTCCATAATTCTCCCACTTTATGTTTTTTTATTTCTTCTGTTTCCATTTTAAGGTCTTGAACTGTTTCCTTCACCTGTTTGCTTTTTTTTTTTGGCTTTTTCATCATTCTTTATGGGATTTATTGATTTTCTCCAATGTTTTGTTTGTCTTTTTCTCAATTTCTTTAAGCGATTCTTTTCATTTCTTCTTTAAGGACCTCTATCATCTTCATAAAGTCATTTTAAGGTCTTTTAATGTGCTTTGCTGCATTGGATTGTTCAAGTCTTGCTGTCATAGAATAGCTGGGTTCTGGTGGTACCCTATTACTCTTTCTATTCTTGATTCTGTTTTTACACTAGCATTTAGGCATCTGGGTTTGGGATGATTATAGGTCTAGGTGTTGATTCCTGTGTTTGTCTTTTTGGATGAGTGTTTTATTATTTAGTTTCTGTTTGTTCTCTGGTCTTCTGATCTAAGTAGTCAAGGGTCTGCTGATTAGGAAGTCTTCAGGTCCAGTAGAGTGTTTCTGCTGGGGTTTGAGGTAGCCACCAAACCTGTGGCAATGTTGCCAAGTAAATGTGTGCTTCTGAGGTTCTGAGTACCTTCTTGCCCTCTGGAATTTCTAGTACAGCATGGCCTCCAGTGCAGCAGGATTTTTCTGTTGGGCCTAGGGTGCCTAGATCCAGCCTGGCCTCTCATTTATCTAAAGTCTTCTTCCAAAATTGTGGGCCAGAGTATGGAGCCCAGGGAGGAGGAGCAAACTGGGGTTGTTGGCCTGGCTTTATGGAGTATTTGCAGGCAGTGGGCAATATCTTACCTGGGGACAATAGATTTGGCCTGGCCTCTGATAAAGCCAATGTCTTCTTCTGAAGTTGTTGCCTGGGATATGGAAACAAGGGACAGAGTACAGTCTACTCTTCTCACTATTTTCTAAGTAACAATAATATTTTCTATTCCTGCTTATAAAATTTGTGTGTGCCTCAAATACTCATTCAACTTTGCATCTCATCCATGCCTATATCTACCAAAGTACCTAATAGACCATGTTACGTCAATCACTGAATGCTAAAAGAAAAACTGGTACATATGAATGAAAAAAACACAAATAGTCTATTTAATGATTGGTTTAATGTATCCAAACATAAAATAACCTGAATCAAATACCAACTTGAATGATTTAACTAAGGTAGTTGTTTATTATGTACCTCCCATAATCTCATACTCACATAAAGAGGAAAACAGGAGATCACTTGAAATTGACAGACTCCTTGAAAATTAATTGTGTTTGTGTAAAATGAACTGCTCGATATTCATTGGGAATGAGGCAATGATCTTTGGTGACTTGAATCCACACCTGAATCCAGAGCCTCAAGGGGACTTATCCCCAGTGACAAACAATGATAGTGGAGACAGCTTTGCAGCTATAAATTCATAATAACATTGAATTTCTTACTCTGAAATGAATTCTTATACCAAGAGGTAAGACTTTGATTTTGCTGGTAAATGGAGATATTTTATTCTTTGAAATGTACTATATTTATAAATCATGGTGAATAAATAACTCAGATGGAATCAAGCAATTATGTAACAGAAGGGCGAAAAAGAACCAAATTTCATAAAATCACCTTATAATTCTATACATAAATTATTCAGAATGACCAGGCATAAAACAGTTTTCAGAGATTCCTTATTTATCCATGCATTGGTAAGACCAGACACAATATGACCTTCCAAGGTGCACACAAATAGCATTCAGCCAAAAGGCTAACATGTTCACTAGCTTTGAAATGCTTTGGTGGCTTACTGTCAGGGAATATCATGTTGGAAGACCTTCTTTGTTGTGGCCCAAATGTTCCAGCATCATAGGAATCACTGTGGACAAATGAGGATGTAAATATAGAATGTGAAGGATGAGAGTCACTTGTTGCCATGCTGTGTGAACCTTGATGAACCTCTTAACTTCTTAGCTTAAATATTTATTAATTGGTGGCCTCTGTTGAAAATCATGTGAACTCATTCCATCACACTCCAGTTAGAAAACACTGTGACATTGGGAAAGGATTTGATATGTCTAAATAAAAATTTAATAATAGTGTGCTAAATATTATTCACATTTGACATGATGGTAAAACTGATATTTTAAATTATTTTAAATAGCAATTATCTATTTTAAAGTATTTAAAATATTTAAGGAGCTTACGACAGGAAGTTTCATTTGTAAATTTAGTATGATCTTTATTTAGTTTTACAGACTTTGTGTATAATATCACCAACAAAGTAACTTTCTATGTACTAATCATAGGAAAGCTGAAATGCTATCCTTCTATCTGTCCCTAATTTGTGTATGCTTATAACGGCATTACCAGCATTCATTTATGGTGTGGTTACTAAAAGTAATAGACTAAGTTCAATTTGCCTGGTGTTCATATCTTGTTTTATTTTTACTTTGTGTATATGAGTGTTGCTTGTCTGCAAGTATGTGCACCGTGTGCATACATGGTGCCTGTGAGGACCAGAAGAAGCATTTGGTCCACAGACTTGTAAAAAGAGACTGCTGTGAGAAAACATGTGGGTACTGGGAATGAAACCCAGGTCTTCTGCATATGCAGCCAGTGCACTTAATCATGGGGCAATCTCTCAAACCCCATGATTATTTTATTCCATATATATATATATATATAAAACATTTTTCTACTGTACAATAAAAATTACAAAAAACTAAATGCTATTTCATGAAAAAATAGAAATACATACAATTTTAAAAAATCTTGTGCTGGTGATCTAGGACATATTCAATAAATTTAGCAATGATTTAAGTCTTCATTGCATAACTGTATTATTTTACATTTTAATTCTTTATTACACTTATAATAAATACTTTGTTATTTTCAAAAGACACATATTATTTAATATATATCTATTTGAGTGAAGGGAATAGTGCAGGCAACATAGCATAGGTATGGATGTCAAAGAACAACATGTAGGATTTGGTGCTCTCCTCCCACCATATGAATACCAAGAATCAAACTCTGGTCATCAGATGCCAGGCTTGGTGGCAAGAACATTTACTTGCCAAGCCATCTCACCAGGCTGTCTTGTGGTTCTAAATCTTTAGCTTTAATGAAAATTAGGAATGTTTTATTATGAATGAATGTAAATGAAAGTTATCTATTATTTGTATCACATTTCTAGAATTTCTGATTAAATAATTTGAAGTACATACTGCACAGAAATGTATGAACAATGAAAACCCTGAGTAAAACATACATTGTTGGTCCAATGTTCTAAATAATAAATTAATTTGTAAAGTTCTCCATGTTTGTATTAAATGAAATAAAGTGATCTATTAATAAATCCCTTTCTGTAGTATTTCCATCACAGCCTGGTTCCAGCACACAGGCTGTACCATGGCTTTCCTGGAGGATGGGAACCACACTGCAGTGACAGAGTTCATTTTGTTGGGCTTGACAGATGACCCAGTCCTTAGATTTGTCCTCTTCATCATCATCCTGTGCATCTACCTGGTGACTGTGTCTGGGAACCTCAGCACTGTCCTCCTCATCAGAGTCTCTTCTCAGCTCCATCATCCCATGTACTTTTTTCTCAGTCATTTGGCTTCTGTTGACATAGGCATCTCATCTTCTGTCACACCCAATATGCTTGTCAACTTCCTGGTAAGTCAAAAGACCATCTCTTACCTTGGATGTGGCATCCAGCTCAGCTCAGCTGCATTCTTTGGATCTGTTGAATGCTTCTTTCTGGCTGCCATGGCTTATGACCGCTTCATAGCAATCTGCAATCCACTGCTTTATTCAACCAAAATGTCCACTCAAGTCTGTATTCAGTTGGTTGTAGGATCTTATATAGGGAGTTTTCTTAATGCTTCCTTCTTCACCATTTCCTTCTTTTCTTTTCTCTTCTGTGGACCAAATAGAATCAATCACTTTTTCTGTGATTTTGCTCCTTTGATGGAACTCTCCTGTTCTGACGTCAGGGTCTCTGGAGTTGTTATCTCATTTTCTGCTGGCTCAGTCACTATAACTACACTGTTCGTTATAGCCATATCATATTTCTATATCTTCATCACCATCCTGAAGATGCGCTCCACTGAGGGTCGCCAGAAAGCCTTCTCCACCTGCACCTCCCACCTCACTGCAGTCACTCTCTACTATGGAACCATCACATTCATTTATGTGATGCCCAAGTCCAGCTACTCCACAGACCAGAACAAGGTGTTGTCTGTGTTCTACATGGTGGTGATCCCCATGTTAAACCCCCTCATCTACAGCCTCAGGAATAATGAGATTAAGGGTGCTCTGAAGAGACAAATTTATAAGCAAACATTTTTAAAGAATAATCAGTTGTTTTGTAAAACTTAATCTAGTAATGGCAATCAGCAAGACTAATGTGACCATCATCTCAGGTTTGGCTATGAGCATTCTCATTACTCCTTTTGCCCTATTCTCCTATTTCTCCCAGTATTTATAGCTATTATATTTTATTGCATTTCTCTTTCATATAGTCTAATGTGTCTTTGAGAATCTTATACAATGTATTTTGATAATGTTCACCCTGACTCTTCTCAGTCCTATAGCTCCATCTCCTACACACCCAACACAATTTGCTTTTTTGTCAAATCCAACTTGGACTCCTTGTATACATGTAGGTATATAGACATCTATTGACACAGGATTAGCCTACTTGGGCCTCACTCTTAAAGAATATTGACTCTTCTTTTCCTTGAAGATATCAATTGCCAATTGTTGCTGGAGTATTCTCCAGTCCTGCCTGGGCCAGCAGCGACTCAGAACCAAATAAACACACAGATACTTATATTAATTAAAACTGTTTGGCCTAATGGCTCAGGCTTCTTGATAGCTAGATCTTACACTTACATTAACCCATTTCTATAAATCTATACCTTGCCACGTGGCTTGTGGCTTACCGGTATCTTTTCCCAGTTCTGCCTTCACATCTTGCTTCCTCTGTGTCTGGATGGCAACTCCTGGCTCAGCCTTCCTGTTCCCAGCATTCTCCTCTCTCTTTGTTCTGCCTATACTTCCTGCCTGGCTACTGGCCAATCAGCACTTTATTTATTAACCAATCCCAGCAACACATTCACAGCATACAGAGCAATATCCACAGCAGTCAATATTACCTTAGCTAGGGGTAGACTTCTTGCCCTTGATTCCTCTCCATGCTGGAATTTTGTCTGGTTTGAAATTGTAGGTGCTGACACAGCTACCATGAATTCATATCTAGAACCATTTGTGTGTGTGTGTATGTGTGTGTGTGTGTGTGTGTGTCCTGTAAACAATGTTTTTATGTAGTCATCCGCTACCTCTTGCTCTTAACAATCTTTCCATTCACTCTTTCACAATGATTCTGAGGCTTGGAGAGAAGGGGATGTGATAAAGATGTTCCACTTAAAGCTGAGTATTCCACAGTCTCTAATTCTCTGCATGTTGTCAAGTTGTATGTTAATCACCATCTATTGTAAAAAGATGCTGCTCTGATAATGGTTGGGGATGAACTAGTCTATTGATACAGTGACAAGCCACTGCAAATTGGTTTGATACTGTGTCTTTTTAACAGGATAATTGTGGCAGGTTATTCCCTACAGCCTATGACATGTCTAGCTTAGTTTTGGGTCCTGATACTGCTGTTAATTGTAGGCTTCATTTTGTAGACCTAAGCTTAGACCCAGTCAGTAAGGGTTTGGTTACCCCCATGACATTTGTGACAATATAGCAATAGTAGGCATGTCTTGCTAGGCTGATGGTTAGTTGCACTTATAAGTTTCACAAGACAAATTGTCTATAAATCACATATTATATTTATAAAAATGGTCATATTAGACTATTACTATTTACAAATTTTAAATGGAATTTAAAATAGAAATTCAAAATAGAATTCAGATACTCCTCTATCTTCCATGATTCTCTTCTTGTATTATCCGGACTTCTTTTTATTTCTAGAGATTATCAGGATCAGTGTACTTGCTATTTTCTATTTAGTAGATTTTGGCCCACTTTCCATACTATAATCCCTTTTCAGTTTCCTGATCAAATATCACTTGCCCTATGAGAATTTCATGGCTATCCTACCCAAGATAAAAGCACCCACCCCACCACAGCTACCTTTACCACTCATAGCATTTCTATTTATTCTTCTCCATCATGTTCTAAGTTTTAAAAAGTTGACTCATCTCTAGTGTATTTTCTACTGAAGTAACAATTTCATGAGAATTATTTCATTCAGTAACATTTCTTTAGTGTCTACTTGGTCCTACAACACAATAAATACTCAATATTTGGATGTAACGGTTTGCTCAATGGTTATCCTGTCTACCTGTAAAACAATTCCAATTTCTGAAACAATGTTCCATAAAGAATTTGAGGTCATGAAGGCAGACATCATTGGTTTTTGGATGCCTTTTCCCTGTCTTCTTCCTAAACTGTCCTCAAATTGTGAAAAAAAGGAGCTATAAATTTTCACAGCTATGTAAATTAATGTTCCTTGCTGGTCATTAACATTTTATTTCTCAATTGCTAAAGCTCAGATAATACTTGATGTAAAATACAAGAAACAATTGAACATTCTGACCTCAGTGATGTAGATTCAGTGTTTATGGGAAGGCTAATCTATTTGTTCAGGAATTTGGTGAGAGTTGAGTATTGAGGACTCCCATTATATAAGTGTGTATCCTAGAGTTGGTTTTCATTGCTGTGGAGAGACACTATCAACAGGGCAACTCTTATAAAGAAAACATTTAATTGAGGGGGCTTGCTGACAGATTCAGAGGTTCAGCCCCTTATCAGCATGATGGGGAACATGGCAGCATGCAGACAGACATGGTGCTGGAAGAATAACTGAAAGTCTTACATCTTGCAGGCAATAGGAAGTCAGTCGATTGACACAGTGGGTAGTATCCCGAGCATATGAATCTCAAAGCCCACACCCACAGTGACACACTTCCTCCAACTATGCCATACCCACTCCAACAAAGCTATAGCTCCTAGTAGTGCCACTCTCTGTGAGATTATGGGGGCCAATTACATTCAAAATACCACAGTGTATGAGGGTGAATATGTAACTTAAGCTGTAGTAGTGTTTATTTTACAAACTTGAGTGCCCTCGTGTTTTCAGCATAGTTGATAAGAATCAAAATGTCATCTTAGATTTTTCCTTTGATTAGTATGCAGTGTCCTTCCCTATCTCTTCCGATTAGCTTTGGTTTGAGGTCTATTTTATCAGATATTAAAATGTATACACCACTTCCTTCTTAGGTACATTTGCTTGTAACACCTTTTCAATCCTTTACCCTAAGGTAATGTTTATCCTTAATGTTAAGGTATGTTTCTTAGATGCAGCAGAATGATGAATCCTGTTTTCAAATCCATTCTGTGACTCTGTGTCTTTTTTATTGGGGAATTGATATTGGATATTAAAAACCAATAATTTTTATAGCTCTTACTTTATTGTTATAGTTGATATTGGTGGGGGAGTGGTTTTGGTCTTTCAATGGGTTTTGGGTTTGGGATAATTTTCATTGTTTAAGAGGGTTGGCTACAAGTTGTTGTTGTTGTTGTTGTTGTTAATGGTCAGGAAAAGGGCTAAACAAAGGAGGTTAGATTTAAGGTTCCTGTTTGGAAAAAAAAGATACAGGAAAGGTGCAAAGCTACACAGAGAAACTCTGTCTCAAAAAACCAAAAAAAAAAAAAATATATATATATATATAGAAATGATACAATAGAGGGTAGATTGTTGAATCTACTCTGAAAATAAAAGAGAGGATATAGATATGATATAAATAAAAAGGTAGACTATTGAATCTACTTTTCAAAGACAACTACTAGTTTTAAATACTTTGCATCAGATTGAATTTTTATATATTGTATACAAATTATATATATTGAGATTGATATTGTTAGAAAATGCTGTATGTATATTTCTAATCTTGTTCTGAACATTGTACTTATACAGTTCATTTAACAATGTAATGCAATTTGCTAATCCTTGAATGTTATTATTATCAACTATTAGGTTATAAAGAAATGAAAGTTAGTAGTTAGACATTACAATCAAACTTGTAGTCACATTAGGTGTTTTCAAGGTCAAGCAGAGATATATTTTAGATAGATAGGTCATCTTCAAACCCTTCAGAGATCTACAGAATATAGCATTTAAAATGTTTTAGCAACTTAGAATTGTTTCCTTTTTTATGACTATGAGACATGTCAGCTCCTAGCAGCACCAATCTACTACAGAGAAGATATGGGCATTGAAGAAAACTCCAAATGGAGTTAACTTTCATTGTGGCAAAAGTTAGCCAATGGACAAAAAAATACCCTCTCATTGACTGCTAACTAACAGGACAAAATAGACAGACAGGACACAAAACAAAGGACTACCAATTCTTGCCAAGACAAGTGTGGTTGTGGCTTTAGCAACAGGTGTTCTCTGAGGCCAGGATAATATGGCATCACCACTGATGTGGCTTTGCAATCTGGAAAAGGTAGTGTCCCTTTCTTCAAAAGCAACTAAACAGACAATGGACTGATGGCTTCTGGTGTGCAGTGGAACAGTAGGTGAAGCAGTTATTCTTGAAAGAGTAACTAGGCTGGCAGAGTCAAACCTCTCAATGGTAGACTGGCTTTTAATAAAAGAGATGAGGCCACTCATAAGCCGAGAAGAATGGGATGTGGAGAAGAATGGGATGCCGAGATGAAGGCATCCACAAGCTGAGAAGAACAGGCAGTCAAATTCCAAAAACACCAGCAATTTCCAGAATTTAAAATCCTGAATCATGACAGGACACTGATGGAATTCAAGTTCATCTGGTACATGGAATAGTTGTACCAGATGTGAGGTCGAGCTGTACATCCTACTTCACAAATGAGTCTGTCAGATATGCTAAGCATACAGGCTGAAGATGATGCCCCAATGTTGCATAGCTGTCCAGGCAGCTGGCTGTTTCTGTCAACTCACATTTTTTTGGAAGTCACTTGTTTGCACTTCCTGTTTTACTAGGTAATATTATTTCCTTCTTGAGTCTCTGAGAGAGTTGAAGATTAGATAGTTGTAGCTATAGTTTTCCTTGTTAAGAAATTTCAGAAAAGAAACTCACTAAGTGGTGTAAAGTGTATGAATTTGAAAGATATTGTAGGATAGGTTTCTGTTGATAATACAAATTAGGATAGAAAGTGAATTAGGTACATTTTGGACTCACCAAAGTATGATAGATAATGGAATATTTTCTCTGAAATTGTCAAATGGACTAGACATTGTTGATGTATTTATTGCTTGTATATATTATATATAGTTATTGTTGTATGTAGTTTTTCTTATATTAGTTATGATTTTTTATTATTTTTTATTTTTATTAGACAAAAAAGGGGAAATGTGGTGATATTTTTATTTGTATGTTAATAAATAAAGTTTGCCTGGAGATCAGAGGTAATAGCAAGCCATTAACACAAAAGTCAGGCAGTGGTAGCACACACCATTAATCTGATCACTTGGCAGGCAGGGTCTCTGTGTGTTCAAGGCCATGCTAAGGAACAGAGCCAAGCGTGGTGACACATACGTTTAATCTCAGTACCAACCATAGAGACCTGGAGGTCTATACAGACAGGCAGTGACATGGAAGTGAGGTAGCTGGGCTAAGAGCCAATTAAAGAGCAGAACAGCAAGGCAATAAAGGTAGGGAGAAACAGGAAGTAGCTCATTTTGGGGGGAGCTGCAAAGCTGGTGAGGTAAGGTTGGTAGCTCTCACTATTTCCCTGATCTCTAAGGCTTTCACTCCTATATTTGGCTCCATGTTTTTTTTATTTAATAAGACTTTAGAAATTTGTCTACAGGGTCTTGTTTTCTTGGTGTCCTCCTTCCCCTCTGACTCTTATGCTCTATCTGCCTCCTCTTCTCTGGGGTTTCTTGAGCCCCAAGGGGAGGGATTTGATAGAGAAATTCCATTCCCATTTCAGTATTCCCAGGTCTGTCACTCTCTGCATAATTTATGACTTGGTGTCTCTATTTGTTATTATTCCCATCTGCTGCAGGAGGAAGCTTCTCTGATAATAGCTGAACAAGGCACTGATTTACATGTAAAACAGATTATAATTAGGAGTCATTTTATCACTACATTTTTTTTCTATTTTTAAACCAATGTTATTTGTTTCCCCACTAGGTCCATGGGTATCTACTCTCAGTTTCTTGGTCACCCAAGCAGTGTTGTGTATGGGATACATCTCATAGAGTAGAACTTAAGACAAATCAGACATTTGTTAGTTACTCCCACAAGCTTTGTGTCACCATTGCCCTAGCATTTCTTGCAAGTAGTACAACATTGTAGATAAAGGGTTTGTGGCTGCCTTGGTATTTACATTAGTTTTTTGGTAGCATGCAGAGTACCTTCGTACCAAATGTTAGAGCACAGGTGTGAAGGCTCTATGAGGAAAGCAGCTCAACAGCTCCATGTACAATATAGATGTTGTCATCAGCAATGGGGCCTTGCTGTCATTTTGTAGAGAGCAACTTACAGTCTTGTCAACAGCCTGGGTTCTTTGGGGATTCCCATGGGGCCCCTTTGGCTAACAACTCAATTAAATATAACCTAATCCTGGTACTGGGCACTTCTTTGCATGACAAAAGATGGCTAGTTGGAATTTTGTCTCCTCTATTATTTGGTGACTTCCTTTAAACCACCTTCACATATGCATATGTCTTAGGAAGTTTCTACTATATCAGGATTACATACTGCTCCTCAAATGTCCCTCAATTTTAGCATTCTTTCCAAGTATTCCCTCCCATAGTGCCTTCTCCTCACTTGACCCTTCCATTCCACCCCTTCCATCCGTCCATACGTATCTATTTTTCCCCTTTCTTAACAAGATCTGCCTGTTTCCTCTAGTCCATTACTCTATGCTCTGGGTTCTATTGATTGTAGCTTGATTATCATTCATTTAACAGATAATGTCCACATGTAAGTGAATACAATATTTATCTTTCAGGGAATAAGATATCTCACTCTGGATATTTTTTTTTTCTAGATCTATCTAACTGCCTGCAATTTCATGATATCACTTTTTTTTAGCTGCTGAGTAATTCTCTGTTATGTGAATGGACTAATTTAGCAACTAATGGTAGGAGCATTAAGCAAGAAGAATATTCAATTGTTCATGAGCTGCCTGAGAAGTATTGCTTGATTAAGACAATGGATTTCATTTCTTAGGTCTGTACTGTTAGGCGATAAGAATTAAACCCCATCCAATGACTGAGGGAACTGGAGGCAGAGATCCATGGCTAGGCCTGGGGTGGAGCTCCGGTAGTCCAATTAGTGAGAAAGAGGAGGGTTTACGTGAGCAAGAATTGTTGAGATCAAGGTTGGATAAAGCACAGGGACAAAAAGCCAAACAAATGGAAACACATGAACTATGAACCAATGGCTGAGGGCCCCCCAACTGGATCAGGCCCTGTGAATAGGTGAGATAGTTGATTGGCTTGATCTGTTTGGGAGGCATCCAGGCAGTGGGGCCGGGTCCTGTGCTCATTGCATGAGTTGGCTGTTTGAAACCTGGGGCTTATGCAGGGTCACTTGGCTCGGCCTGGGAGGAGGGGACTGGACCTGCGGGAACTGAGTCTACCAGGTTGATCTCAGTCCTTGGGGGAGGTTTTGCCCTGGAGGAAGTGGGAATAGGGGGTCGGCTGGGGGGAAGGGGAGAGGGGCGGGAGGGGGGAGAACAAAGGAATACATGGCTGATATGTAGAACTGAATTGTATTGTAAAATAAAATAAAATAAAATTTTTAAAAAATTAAAAAAGAATTATTACTTGTGATACTGTACACTATGTGACTACCAATATAGCAAGAGCAGAATGATTATAAATTGTAGGATATATATTTTGAGACACAATGGGGGGAAGTTACAATAATACCAATAACACATGTATTTTGGGTGAAGCTACAAATATATAGTAGCTGAAACTAGTAAAATAACTTAAACATTGAAAACTTTAAAAAAATAAGGAAAGAGAAAGAGAATGTAATAAGAATATAAATATGGTGAAAGTACATGATATGCATGAATGAAACCAATAATTTTGCTTAATAAATATATAACAATAAAGGGGAAATTAAAATATAGAATAATGGGGTAACTTCTGATGACAAACATAATAGAAAAATGTTTGAAAGCAAGCATAGAGGATGTGAAAGTAATGGCTATATCCTCAATAAATACATGACATCAAACAGAGTATGAAAGGAATCCCAGTTTCCACTGATGATTCAATAAATACTGTGGTAATTAACATCTTCTGCGTAGTAGGGTTCTACTGTTGTATACCCTTTCCTTAAATACAGTCTTGCACTTCTGCCTTGGTAGGGTGTCTTCAGAAATTTCCATGCACATCTACAGATTCAATGCAATCCCCATCAAAATACCAACACAATTCTTCACAGACCTGAAAAGAATAATACTCAACTTCATATGGAAAAACAAAAAACCCAGGATAGCCAAAAGAATCCTGTACAATAAAACAACCTCTGGAGGCATCACGATCCCTGACTTCAAGCTGTACTATAGAGCTACAGTAATAAAAACAGCTTGGTACTGGCATAAAAACCGACATGTGGACCAATGGAATCGAATTGAAGACCCTGACATTAATCCGCACACCTATGAACAATTAATTTTTGACAAAGAAGCCAAAAGTGCACAATGGAAAAAAGAAAGCATCTTCAACAAATGGTGCTGGCAAAACTGGATATCAACATGTAGAAGGCTGCAAATAGATCCATATCTATCACCGTGCACAAAACTTAAGTCCAAGTGGATCAAGGACCTCAACATAAATCCAGCTACTCTGAACCTGCTAGAAGAGAAAGTAGGAAGTAGTCTTGAACGCATTGGCATAGGAGACCACTTTCTAAATAGAACACCAGTAGCACAGACACTGAGAGAAACAATCAATCAATGGGACCTCTTGAAACTGAGAAGCTTTTGTAGGGCAAAGGATACGGTCAACAAAGCAAAGCGACAGCCTACAGAATGGGAAAAGATATTCACCAATCCCACATCTGACAGAGGACTGATATCCAGAATATATAAGGAACTCAAGAAATTAGACATCAAAATGCCCAACAGTCCAATTAAGAAATGGGCTATAGAACTAAACAGAGAATTCTCAACAGAGGAAACTCAAATGGCTGAAAGACATTTAAGGAATTGCTCAACATCCCTAATCATCAGGGAAATGCAAATCAAAACAACTCTGAAATACCACCTTACGCCTGTCAGAATGGCTAAGATCAAAAACACTGAAGACACCTTATGCTGGAGAGGATGTGGAGCTAGGGGAACTCTCCTCCACTGCTGGTGGGAATGCAAGCTTGTACAACCACTTTGGAAATCAATATGGCGATTTCTTAGAAAATTGGGAATCCATCTCCCCCAAGATCCAGCTATACCACTCTTGGGCATATACCCAAGGAATGCTCAACCATACCACAAGAGCACTTGTTCAGCTATGTTCATATCAGCATTGTTTGTAATAGCCAGAACATGGAAACAACCTAGATGCCCTTCAACTGAAGAATGGATAAACAAAATGTGGTACATATACACAATGGAATACTACTCAGCAGAGAAAAACAATGACATCATGAGGTTTGCAGACAAATGGATGGATCTAGAAAAAATCATCCTGAGTGAGGTATCCCAGACTCAGAAAGACAAACATGGTATGTACTCACTCATAACAGGATACTAGATGTGGAACAAGGATGACTGGACTGCTACTCACATCACCAGGCAGGCTACCTGGAAAACAGGACCCCAAGAAAGACACAGGGATCGCCCAATGACAGAGAAATGGAATGAGATCTACATGAACAGCCTGGACATGAGTGGGGGTAGTGAAGGGCGAGGGTCGAGGGAAAGAGAGATTGGGTGAGTGGGAGATCCCAGCTGGATCAACAACAGAGAGGGAGAACAAGGAATAGGAGACCATGGTAAATGAAGACCACATGAGAATAGGAAGAAACAAAGTGCTAGAGAGGCCCACAGAAATCCACAAAGATACCCCCACAACGGACTGCTGGCAATGGTCGAGAGACAGTCCGAACTGACCTACTCTGGTGATGGGATGGCCAAACACCCTAATTGTCGTGCTAGAAACCTCATCCAACTACTGAGGGATCTGGATGCAGAGATCCATGACTAGGCCCCAGGTGGATCTCTGGGGGTCCAATTAGCGAGAATGAGGAGGGTTTATATGAGAGAGAATTGTTGAGACCAAGGTCGGATAAAGCACAGAGACAAATAGCCAAACAAACGGAAACACATGAAATATGAACCAATGGCTGAGGGGTCACCAACTGGATCAGGCCCTCTGAGTGGGTGAGACAGTTGATTGGCCTGATCTGTTTGGGAGGCATCCAGGCACCGGGTCCTGTGCTCATTGTATGAGTCCGCTGTTTGAAACCTGGGGCCTATGCAGGGTCCCTTGGCTCGGCCTGGGAGGAGGGGACTGGACCTACCTGGACTGAGTCCACCAGGTTGATCTCAGTCTGTGGGGAAGGCTTTGCCCTGGAGGAGATTGGAATGGGGGGCGGGCTGGGGGGAAGGTGAGGGGGGCAGGAGGGGGTAGAACAAGGGAATCTGTGCCTGTATGTAGAACTTAATTGTATTGCAAAATAAAAATTAAAAAAAAAAGAAATTTCCATGCACAGTGGGCTTTTATTTGATTTATTAATTGTGGTTTCTACAAACAGCTACTATCATTAAACTATCTTGTCACTACTGCATTCATATAAATGACACAAATTCTATCCTAAAGAATTATATCAGTTGGGGGCTGGAGAGATGGCTCAGTGGTTAAGAGCACTGACTGCTTTTCCATAGGTCCTGAGTTCAATTTCTAGCAACAACATGGTGGCTCACCACCATCTGTAATGAGATCTGGTATCCTCTTCTGGCCTGCAGGCATACATGCAAGCAGAATACTGTATACATAATAAATGAATAAATCTTTAAAAAAAAACAGAATTATATCAGTTGTTTCCCAAAAGTTTTTATTTTCTTTAAAGAAGTGTAATACTATTACAGGTAGATAAAGACAAACATTGAAGGATATGCACAGAATATAATGGGTGACAAATGCAATAAACGCTATAGAAAGGAAATTCTCTGTCATCCTAAGTATCACTGTTTGAAACACTTTACCACTGCAAACTCCAAACAAGCTTTTGTTTGTTTTACAATGGCAGATATTACCCACTTTTACTGATTAGCCATTTAATCTCTTCTCTAACATCATACTTGCTTTCCAGGTTACCTATCATACTGCTAGTTGATGGCACTTGTTCTTTGTCATTGTGTTGGCTAATTTAGAAGATGTCCCCACATGACCAGCCTGTGGTGCATTTTCTTAATTAGTGATTGATGTGGGAGGGCACAGCTCATTGTGGATAGTTCCACTCCTGAGCTGGTTGTCCTGGGGTATAGTGATTTCTTTTACCATTTATTATAAAATAAAACTTGGGGATAAATATTAAGGATAAAAACCTGAGATAACCACAAGTGACCATGATACACTGCCACCATTCTCTTTCTGGCTCAAAAGGGCCAACCACACAACCTCCTGACCTTGCCTCTTCCTCTTCTGAGGACCTCTCTTTCCCTTCTCCTAAGTCCTTCAGGGAACTCCATGCTCCTTTCCTGCCAGATGAATGTGAACCCCATCTCTTGAACCAACAATCTGCTCCTTTGGACATTGAACAACACAGACAAAATTCCTATAACATTATCTTTTTTGTGTCTAATTAAAAAGGAAAGGCTCTAACTCTAACATAGTAAAACTATATACAATAAAAATGATTATCAGATAATATCTAAATAGAAAGAAAGGGTATTAACCTCAAGAAAAATGAAACTATATACAAGAACAATTATTAAGTAAGAAATACATTTACAATATCCAGTCCATTTGTAATTGTAAAATTTAGAGAACTTACTCCATTAGCTGTCCTCTCCTGGTGAGTACTGTTTAGTACCTAATTTACTTTCTACCATGATTAAAGAGATCTGTAACTATAACTATCTAGTCTTCAATACCAGAAATACCTGAGAAGGATATGCTATTACTTGAGTGTCTTAGTTAGGGTTTACTAATGTTGTGAAGAGACATCATGATCACAGTAACTCTTATAAAGAAAACATTTAATTATGGTGGCTCACTTATACTTCAGAGGTTCAGTCCGTCATGGTGGGGAGCATGGCAGCATGCATGCAGACAGATGTGGTGCTAGAGCTGAGAGTGTTTACATCTTGGCTCAGAGGCAATAGGAAATTGACTGACTGTCACACTGAGGGAAGCTTGAGAAAAAGATCTCAAAGCCCACCCCCAAAACAGAAGGTGTAGCCCAGATTAAAGGTGTGCCCTCTAGCCTCATGGGTGGTATGGATCTCAAGCTGGACCAGTCATTGGTTGGCCATAATTTCTGCTCCACCATTAACATAACATATCTTGTAGGTAAGACAAATTGTAGATCAAAAGTTATGTGGTTGGGTTGGTGACCTAATCCCTTCACTGGAAATCTGCCTGGTTACAAGAGATGGCCAGTTCAGGTTCTGTATCACCCATTTCTAGGAGTCTTACTTAGGGTTACCCTCATAGATTCCTGGAGTTTCCACTATACTAGGTTTCTAGCTCATCCCTGAGTTGCTCCTCAATTCCACTTGTTTCTCCCAATACTGTCTTCCCCTGTTCTCCCCCAACATGACTCTCTCCCATTCCCATCCCCATCCCACCCCCACCCCATCCCATCCATACACCACAATGTCTGTCCTATTTCCTCTTCCCAGGGAGATTCATGCATTCTCTTAGAGTCCTCCTTTTCACTTAGGTTCTCTGAGTCTATGGATTGTAGCATGGTTCTCTTTTACTTTGCAGCTAATATCCACTTATAAGTGAGTACATACAATGTTTGTCTTTCTGGGTCTGGGTTACCTCACTCAGGAAGATGTTTTACAGTTCCATCCATTTGCCTTCAAGTTTCAAAACACTATTTTATTAACAGCTGAATAATATTCCTTTGAGTAAATGTACCAAGTTTTTACCAATTCTTCAGTTGAGGGACATCTAGGTTGTTTCCAATTTCTGGCTGTTATGAATAAAGCTACTTTAAGCATAGTTGAGCAAGTGTCCTTGTGGTATAGTGGAGCATCCTTTGGGTATATGCCCAAGAGTGGTATAGCTGGGTATGGTAATATTTTGTTTATGCTTTAACTAAGTCTTGCCTAAAGGTAAGAGTATGGAGCTGGCCACTAGAGGCTAGGCAGTGATGGCACACACGTTTAATCTCAGCATTTGGAAAGAGGAAACAGGAAGTGATATGGCTGGGCAGAGAGAGGAGGTGATAAGGCGAGGTGGAAACAGGTGTTCAGCACTTTCAGGCTGAGGAGGTAGTGGTAAGAAGTCTCTCTAGTGGCTGGCTGCTCTGCTTCACTGATCTTTCAGCATTTACCCCAATATCTGGCCTCAGATTTTTATTATTAAGATCAATTAGGATTCATACTATATCTGATGTCCAACTTGTGGGGCATGAATTTACAAAAAAAAAAAAAAGCCACTTGCCTGAGGCTTTATAGCTACCAGCACAGGCCAGAGCTGTACACAGCCAGAATCACTATCCCACTAGCTAAGTTTCTGTTGCAATCTACCTGTAGCAAATTCCACAGGCTTTTGGGCTCCAAAACCCACAAAAGTTAGCTGATTTCACACATTCCCCCATGTAGATGTCTGGCTCTTTGGCTTCTTCTCTTCTGATGGGTTGTGGGCTTTCCTGGAACTCCCTCCTTGGGCTGCTACCACACTAAGTAGCTGCCTTGAAACCTGCTCAGGTTTTTATTGTTCTACACAGAAACAGTCAGCCTCACATTTGAATTGCCATCATGGGCAGATATGGTGAGACATTGGGAATTCTTAAAGGGAGGAATTAGTTAAAAGAGAGAGTTTTTTCCACATTAAAAAATAGGAAACACTATTACAATGGAGGGAGTTAGGTTTCTGTATGATAATACGCTGGATGGTTTGAAAATGGAGCAATTAAATGAGAGGATAATTAATTTAAATGGAATTTATGTAATATCAATTATAAATTTTATCTGTTTAATCAATTTTTATCATTTAAAAAGTTGGTTAATATGAGTGCCAAGATAAAAGTTTCAGAAAAACTTATTAAGAGCCTGCCAGCACCTGATTGGACTAAGAGGTGAGTCTTTGTCTAGGTGGGGCCCAGGAGCACAACCCTGTACCCCCACACCAACACCCATTGCAGTCCCAGTCTCAAGCCAATAGGCAGGCCTCCTGCAGGACAGGTCAGACTATCACCATCCCCCACCAGACCCTGTAACCCAAAAGCCCCACTTCCCCCAAATCCCACCTACCCTCTCAGTCTGCAACTGTTCCCTGAGACAGAGCTTACCAGCACCCGATTGGACTAGGAGGTGAGTCTTTATCCTCATACCTGAACACCCCAGGCCCTAGGCTTTGGGCCCAGGGGCACAATCCTGTGCCCCTACAACACCACCCATTGCAGTCCCAGTTTCAGGCCAGTCCGGAGGCAGATCTACTGCAGACAGGTCAGACTACCACCATCCCCAACCAGACCTTGTAATCCACAAGCCCCATCCACCCAACCCACCCACACATGGAGATTGCAGCTACTCCCTGAGACAGAGCCCATGAGTGCCAATTGGACTAAAAGCTGCTCCCTGAGACAAAGAGTCCATCAGCACCAACTAGACCAAAAGCTCCCACTGGACCAAGAGTATCAATCAGACCAAGAGAGCCTCCCTCAGACACAGACACAGCTTGCACCAAGTGGAGAAAGAGATGGGTTGTGGTGGTATTGTGTTCCCCAAAATATTGTGTATCCTAATAAACTTATCTGGGGTCAGAGAACAGAAAAGCCACAATATTAAACATAGAGGTTAGGCAGTGGTAGCACACGCCTTTAATCCTAGCATTTCAGAGACAGAAATCCCTCTGGATCTCTGTGAGTTCAAGGCTGCATTGGAAACAGCCAGGCATGGTGACTCATGCCTTTAATCCCAGAAAGCAGCCTTTGATCCCAGGGAGTCCTGGTAGAAAGCAGAAAGGTGTATAAGGCGTTGAGGACCAGAAACTAGCAGCATTTGGCTGGTTAAGCATTTGGCCTGGTTAAGCATTCAGGCTTCTAGCAGCACAGTTCAGCTGAGACCCATTTGGGATGAGGACACAGAAGCTTCTAGTCTGAGGAAACAAGATCAGCTGAGAAGTTGGCCAGGTGAGGTTAGCTGTGGCTTGTTCTATCTCTCTGACCTTCCAGCATCACCCCAATAACTGGCCTCAGGTTTGATTTTATTAATAAGAACTTTTAAGATTCATGCTACAATGGGTAGACACCAGTGCAAAAATACAGTCAACAACATAAAAACCAATTTTTTCCCATCAGAACCTACATCAACTAGACCTGAACACCCCAACACAGAAGAAACAGAAGAAATCAACCTTTAAAATGACCTTAAGAAGATGATAGAGATCTTTAAATAGGAAATAAAAAAAATTCCTTAAAGAAATCAGAAATCAAGAAAAAGTCAAACAAAAAATTGGAGAAATCAGTAAATCCCTTAAAGAAAGTCAAGAGAAAGCAATTAAACAAATGTGGGAAACAGTTCAAGATTTGAAAAATGAAATCGAGACAATAAAGAAGACACAAACTGAGGGAATGCTGGAAGTGGAAAATCTGAGTAAATGAACAGGAACTACAGATGCAAAAATAACCAACAGAATACAAGAGATGGAAGAGCGGATCTCTGGCGTTGAAGATACAATAGAGGAAGTAGATTCATCAGTCAAAGAAAACACTAAAGCCAACAAAATCATGACTCAAAATTTCCAGGAAGTTTGGGACACCATGAAAAGACTAAACCTAAGAATAATAGGGATAAAAGAA